>NW_025064737.1:17200000-17800000 GCF_018152265.1 Drosophila ficusphila
ATTGTTCGGGGTGCGGCGGCCGCACAAATGACAGCTTTATGTGCAGAAATATTGCCGGGATTAGCCAAGCTTATAATTTTTAATTCTCTTTTTTTATTAACTTACAGATCAACAGCAGCAGCAGGCGACGCGGCATCATGACAAAGTCAAGAAGTTAAGTAAAGTGCAGTGCAATAGCAATAGCAATACAAATCAAAACAACATGACAGGCGATGTGAAAAGTGCAATTAGCAACAAACAGCAGCAGCAGCAACATCAGCAGCAGCAACAACATCAAACGCTTATCAACGGGCAGGCGAGTGTGCCGGCAGCAACAGGCGGTGTTGCAGGGGCAACATCCACAGCGGCAACATCGCGAACAGCGGCAACATCGGGCTGCACGTCAGCAATCGCCGCTGACACGACGCGCTACAAATCGGGATTAAGTGATGTGCCGGCCAGCGGAGACGTTGATGGTCGGCCAACTTCATCTGCCACCACATCTCCTGTTCCTGTTGCCGTTGCTGCCGCTCCGAGCGTTTTCAGCACCGGTTGTGCAACCATGCCGCGGACTCGCCAATACGGAAGCATTGTTGCCGGCGCAACAGCAGCGGCAACATCTGCAACATCGGCAACATCGGGAGCAACATCGGGAGCAACTGCAACGCCAGGCGGCAACACCATGACAGCTGATAAGAACTTCTTAAACCAGACGGCGCCCGTTCAGGGGCATCATCATCATAAGCTGCAATTTGTCGATAAGGCCGAGTCCGAATTGGCCGCTCTGGACAATCTGGACTTGGCCCACAGCCTCGATCTGTTGGACGTCGACGGCGAGGATCCGTACGGAGCGCTGCAGGAATATTTGGAGCGTGTCAAGGTGAGTGTTTGCCAGCTGGTTGGGAAATACAGAGCTTTTCCGTTTGCAAGTTGCGCATTAAATGGGGAATATACTTTGAGTCTAGCACTCAAAGGAAGGTTGGTGGGACGGGGAACCTCTTGGATCCACTTGTCCTCGTCTGGTGAATGACATTATTCAATTTCAGGCTTTTTCACATGATAATAACCGACAACTTCTGTCCTCGTCAAGTAAAACGCACACAAAAATGCACAGAAAAATAAGTTTAAAACTAAAGAAAATTATAGAAAAATTCATGAATGATATTTGATATATTTTGGCTTGAAAAAGTGTAGCTATATTTTTAACCTTATAAGAATTTTGTTTTTAGGAAAATACTATTCCTTGGGGTTTTTGTTTAGTCTAATCTCCATCTGTAGTTGTTTTCTTATAATTTTTCTCTGTGTAATCACACAATTGCCTGGGACCCGGCCTAGTGGGCCAGTCTTTCATTCAGCACCGCTTCCCCTCACCCTGCTCCACCCAACCCCTCTTCTGCTGTCAACGCGGCGTGATTTTGCAAATGATTATTTTGCGTGACAGAAAAATGTGTTAAGGCAAACTCACACAGAGCCGTAATATGTAACGCATACGCCGCGTTGCACGCCCGACTTTCTGCTGCCGCTTTGGCTGTCGTTTGGCCTGTCGTCAGCGGTCGTGTACATAAAATTTTATGTTTCTGTACCGGAAAGCGCAATATTACACATACACATCAACGATGACGGCAACGTCAACGGCCGAGGCTTTAGTTTTCCTTCTTGTTTTTTTCTTATTTCTGATTTCCTCGCCTTTTTCTCTACGGTTTTGTCTTTTTTATAACTGTTTCGCATGAATTTTCCTCATAGCTGCCAGATTTTGTTGTTATTGTAATGTTTATTTGCCGCTCATGGCGGAAGCATAAACGCACGCACGCGCTTTTTGTGAGCGTTGCGTTTATGGCGTTCTTGTGGTCAGTGGTCTGAAAAAAGTGCGCGTGGCGCATACAAAACTGGATTATTTTTATTGGATTCCCTATATTGCAAACTAAAAGCTAAAGGAAATTACCCAGGAGAAATGGAGTGCGTTAAACAATTCAGACTTCTTATAACCTATTATATTTATTGGTTTGATAGTTATGATTAGACATTACTGGACATTACAAGATACACGTTTCAAATCTGGGTTAATTCTACTTTGTTAGCTCTTAATCATCTCCCATAGCTTAGCTTTTTTATATCTTTATCAAGAGATGCTCTTACAAATCGCTTCAAATGGCATTTTCAAAAGCGCAAAATTTAGAGCAAGGCGTTCCCAGTTTTTTATTAGACATTTACTTTCGCCATTAAGGTTCTCAAGATAACCACACTATAAATGCAAGGCAAATAAAATTTCTCCAGAGCCAGAGTCCGAGCTCAAGATAAAATAAACTGCATGACTAAAGTGCTTTTACGCCATTTCTGCCAAAATGAAGCACCCACAAATCGCGCACAAAACGCCGGCGATTTAACTGCGTTTTTTACCGCGCGAAATCAGAGCAAGTCGGCTTTTATCGCAGCTGATCAACTGGGATGGCTTTATGACAGCAAATGCTGCACGCCATGCACCAAATGCACCATATGCTGCATTTTATAATCAGTGTCATCACCTCAACACCCATCGAGTGCCCGGCCACGCCCCCATCGCCCCTTTTTGGGGCAGTCATTCGGACTAAAGTAAAACCTAGTTTGGCTTAGTTTTTCTCGGCCTGGCGTGGGCTGTCAGCTTATGGCCTTACATCGCGGTTATTAACGCCTTTTTACACATTTTCCCCCCTTTCGCCACCACCAAATGCAACTAATTTTTTGGCTAAATTGAAATTATTAGCCGGCAACTGTGCCTAATGATGACAAAATGTGTCACAGCGCTACCCACGCAAACCGAAAAGCTTTCTTTTGCGGCTACGTCTCCTTTGTGCGCATTTATTATGACAAATAGTGCAGCGTTTTGGCTGGAAATTGCCGTTACACGCTAAGACTGCTAAGACGCTTGTTGTTGGCGTGGCCTTAGGCTTAATTTGAATGCACTGAGCCAAAAAGATAGAAGTCATAAAATGGAAGTGAGACCTAAAAGTGGTTAAACAATATAAACAATAAAATGATTAGAACGATGGAAGAATTTAAATAATTGTAGTAATACCTATTGATACGTCTTTTTTAAATTATATATGAAAAGTTAGTAGAAGAACTATTTTAGTTTCCAAATATTTATATTAATTTAATAATTTCCAATTAATTATAAACCTTCCCCTTTTGTTCAACTGAATAACAATTGTTTTTCAAGTTGTTTCTTTAGACAAAATAAACTTCGTTCAAAGTTCCACAATCTTTATTATATCAAGGCAGCTTACTGTTGCTTTTATTTCTCTATTAATGAAGCTTCTATTTTCTTAGTGTAGTTATGAAATGCGTTAGTGGAGGCGGTAATCACCGCCTGACCCATTTAAGACGCACCGAAACGAAACGAAGCGAATCCATGACAGGCGATGGCAACTCGTTTTTCCGTCGCGCTTCCTGCATCAATTAGCGCTGGATTTTGCACAGATTTTCCATAATTTTACATGGACAAGCTGGCTGGCTGAATGGTTGGCTGAATGGCTGGCTGACTGACTGGCTCGCAGCGGCAGAGTTTTCCCGTTTAAGCAGCCATTAATTGGCGCTCGTCAACATCGACTATGGCTAAGTAAGCTTAATGCATCAATCAAGCTTTCAGCATGACAACGTGTATAAATATTGCCTTTCTGCCATTCGAAAATCTGATAAATCGGGCATACCGCTTGCGTGTGTTCTCAAACGATTTTAATTATAGATATTGACAAAGTGGCGATGGGAAATTGAGACGTAAGGCTGCTGCGCCCAGGGATTGTTTTTTGGCTTAAGTTTTTTAGTTTTTTTTTTTTTTCTAGCCTGGATGGCTGGCTGATTCGTTGGTGGTTCGTTCGATGAACCCAGAAAGAAAAAAAATCGAGAAAAAAACGTATCTGCTTCAGCCAATTATGCGAATGCTGTTAATGAATGTGGGCGACGACTTGCCTTTTGCTTTATCTATATGGCTTTATGCAATGGCTCTGTCACTTGGCGAATGCGAATGCGAATGCGACTGCAAATGCGACGGCGCAAATGCAGCTGCCTAGAGAAAGTTGTCTTTGCCCAATTTGCAAATGACGTTTTTTTGTCAACGTCAAACGGCGAACGGGCCAAAAACAAATGGCAATAAAAGGCAGCGCCTGCCTGCCAGCCAGCCTGCACGTTACTATTTTTGTCAACCGGGAGTTGATCTCGCAAAAACAATGAAAATCCCACAGGCCGCCGATGATGCCAAATGGAGTCAGAAATCGGAGGGGCTACAACAAAAAAAAAACACTAAAAACCAGTGGGAGAAGCTGAGAAGTTGGAGCTGCGAAAGGAAAGTGAGGCGGGGACTTCTACAATTTCTCTACACCGGCAGCAATCATAATTGCAGACAGCAATTAAGCCGCTGTCACAGGCTGCCAGCTACTCATGCTGATCGCGTTACAATTGCAGTGGCAGAGTCACAATGTTGCACCGTTGCAATGTTGCAGAGTTGCATTATGGCAGTGTTGCAGCGTTGCAGCGTTGCATGTTGCCAGTTGTCAAGTTCGACTCGCTGACAATGCGTTGATATTTTCCGACAAGCAAATCAGCAACAGCCTGCAAATGCAAAAGCAAAAGGCCTTGGCCAAAAGAAATTGAGCCAATTTGCTGCCGATGCCGAATCGAAGCTCACAACTGGGAATCGCATTTTGTGTGAGTGCTCTTCTGAGCCCGGACTTTCTTTTCCTCTAGCCGCTTGCCAAAAGTGACGCAAAGTAGCCTGCTGACCGGGCTTTTCAGTTTTCAACAGCCATTGGAATTTAATTTGTTCAATCCCGACTGCTTACACATCTAGATGATTGGATTTGCGAGGTTCAACGACCAGTTTTTTCTGGGTTTTAAACAATTCGAATCCGAATTAGTATTCTTAAAAATATAAAGCACCTTATTACGTTCAAAAACAAATTGAATTAAAGATTACAAATGACATAATATTACAACTTCAAATTTTTTTTTTTTTAATTTACCTTGATATGTTAAATTTACAAAACAACTAAGCTTCTTTTGACGTTTTAACTACCTACACATTATTGTTTACCTATAAGACTTCGTTACAAATGTAGTTTTAAACACTTTTGTTTTGAGTTATGTAAGAACGGTATGGGAGTGCTTCTGTGGGATTTCTTCTGAAGCTGTCACAGCTGTTTAGCACTAAGCTTACCTAACTCAAAGGCTGCCCTCCGATGGACGTGTTGTGGCCCAAACAAAACCTCTGCCTCAAAAAGCTGCACGTGAGCCGACCGGCGATTGACCACTTCAAGTGTCATTGCCCAGCAAACCGAGTTGAACGGAAAGAAAATGGTTAGTACTTATGGGCTCTGCTGCCTGCATTCTTCTAGCCAAACATAGGTACATATATATGCATATACACACTCCATATGAAGTGCCATTGAAATTGTAATGATCTTCAGGGGATTTTGGACCGATCGCTCGGACGTCAGGCTACCAGAAAACCAAAACCAAAACCAAAAACGAGTAAAAAACAGGCCAAAACCAGATGGAGATGGTGGAGCATATGGGTATTATTTAACCAATTTGTTGTTGGCCGCTTTTGGATCTGGCTATGACCTTCAATGGTCATTTGTTCAAAAACAAAGCGAGCTGCTCCGCTGGCTTACCAAATATTTTGACGTTGATGTCGATGTGGTCAATGTCAATGTCAGAAATCGGTTGAAGTGGAAAATTTCAGTTCCCAGTGGCTTAAAAAATCGCTGTTTCTCCCAGCTTTTTTCTTCTCAAAGGGTTCAGTGTGCTTGGCTAATAAGCTAAACTCGCGTGATTGATGTGAGTTTCGGGGATTACATGGCCCTTCAGTCTTCAGAGAAGTCTGACCTTTGCATTCGAACAGCGAACAGCAGCTGTTTTCTGAGGGTTTTCGAGTTGCTAAGCTTGAATTGCTGCTTTGCCGTTGTTCTGAAAATATCTGCCTGCATATCGCCGCTGTGGCATCAACTCCATGCCACGCCCTCCTGTCTGCAGCTGGGTTGCTGCGGCTCCATCGGAGTCTAGACTCGCTGCCCGGCACAATGCTGATTGCATTTAGCGATAAATTAACCAATGAATACAATTAAAATAGGCAATACTCCTCGCACTGCAACAACAGCGCCAAGGGCAACGAGGCGAGACCTTCGCAGAGCACACGGGGAAAAATCTATATCTCAATACTATATCTCAAAGATGTCAATTATTAGGGCCTAAAGATTTGTAACTAAACAGCAAGCCTGTCATTAAATTCAGCATACAATGTTGCAATCTTTTTATTACAACAAAGAATAATGCTTCTAAATATTCCGATGATTGCAAACCAATTGGTTCTAAATCATAAATTAATGGATATTCTCTTATCTCTGTGTTCTTTAGATCTGCTTAATTTTTATATACATTTTCTCCCAGTGGAGTTCTTAAAAGGCGTCGCCAAGGGCAACGTAACAGAGCAGAGTAACCTTCAATTCTCCACGTTTCGTTTCGTTTCGATTCGATTCGATTTCTCTCAAAATCAATTGCATGCTGTACTTTATTGTGTGCCATATAGTTCTGTCTACATGAGTCGAGGAAAACGGTGCCCCAAGCCGAAAACTGAAAACCTTTAACTGAAAATCGGAAAAGACCGAAACCAAGACCGAAAACCGAAAATCGCTCGCCGCATTTAAATGTTCAAGTTGTCGGAATCAGTGTCCAAATGGGGATTAGCCGGGTGCGATTGCGATTGCAATTGCGATTGCGTTAATTGTGTCTCGTGGGCATCGTTGGGTATTTTCTTCTCCTGCGGCAGGATGGATCTCCGCAGGCGTTCCTCCCCCAGCCAGGATAATGGTTTCACCTGCTGCTGCTGGCGCATGTTCGGACTGCCAATGAAGCGGATGCCAGGCAATTGCTGTTGTTGCTGCTGCTTTTGCTGATCGGCTGACATTGATCTTGTCGAGTGCAATCTATTAGCGGGCAGTCGCCACGAAGAAGATGCTGCTGCCAACCCAGCAGCCTCCTCCAGTGACAGTGATGGCCTGACTGATTGATCGTAACCATTAATTTTATGCGTTGACATTCTTTGCGGCCAGTTGTTGTCGCTGTCATCTGGCATCCATTTTCCCGATCCCCCTCCCACCTCGCGCCTTTCCTCCCGCTCTCCGACTTTCCCAGCTGACAAGTGCCGCTTGCCGCGATTCGGAACGAATGGATCGTCGGCTTTGTAGAGATCCCGGAGCTGCAGCTTCTTGCCTCGTGTGGCAAAGAAGGGATCGTCCACCTGGAAGAGGTTGCGGTGCTTCTTGCCGCGGTGCGGATAGAACAGGTCGTCATACTTGAACAGATCCTTGACCTTGTCGCGTTTGCCTCGATTCGGTACAAAAGGTTCGTACCGGTTCATCAGAGCGTCTAAATCCGGGGAGTTGTGCTTGCGACCTCGAGGCGGTATAAAAGGGTCGTTCTCCTTGCTCTCTTCTGGAAAAGAGAAGAGTATTATAAAACATGGTAACAATATTAGGAATAAATATATAAACTGATTTGTATTTTTATTTCGAGAAATGCAGCTCAAAGGTATAACAAGTTTTTAAGATAAATGTTCTCTCATTGAACTCTTAACCAACTCACCGCCCAACTTATATCCATCGAAGAGCTTCTCCCTCCTCACGAGAACATACTGGGGTTCATCCACAATTAGCGGGGGTTCCAGGTGACCGGACAGGTTGAGCTTCTTCCAGAGAAACATTCCCGGGTAGTAATTCTCGGCGGCTCCCTCACTCAAGTTGGCAAAAGGACGCTGAATGGGATACAGGAGCTGCATGGCCCAGTGAAGGAACTTGATGAGATCCTGTTCGCCGGTGAGCAGCATGAAGACCTCGTTGTTGTTCTGCTCGTCGTTGTCGTCGACCTCCTCCTCGGAATCGGAGGAGCTGACCTCGGAGTCGGAGTCCTGCATCGAACTGAGCTGCAAGTGGAGGCGGGACAGGGCGTCTTTGTTCCTGATGAGGGGAATAAAGGGTCACGGCTTCGTTTCTATAGTCTGATTAATGCCCCATCATTTGTTCACTTTAAGGAGCAGCACATTTTCACATTTTTCTTAATTTTTTCTGTTTCTTTGGTTTTGGGAAGCGTGGGTTGTGGCCATGAGTTTCAATTACACTTCTTGGCCGAAGTTTCTCTTTTTGTTTTTTGTTTTTTTTTGAAAAATAACAGACGACACCAAATTGATGAACTTCTTTTTCCCACTCAAAACACATGTGACCCAGAAAAGCCCAAACTCTTCGCTTATCCGAGGCTGCCACAGCTGATCCAATTCAATCAAAAGTCAATTTGTGGCAATTCCACAGAAATTACTGTGTAAAATTACAAATTAGGCGAACAGCAGAATAATCGAAAGTTATGCGGGCCCGTGGCCAATTAATCAAACATTTAACAAATCAACAAAGGCAAACATAACCGAACAGAAAACCATAATGATAAAGTTCCACTCCGCGATGATTAATTCGATTTTAATAGCAGCGCCCAATAATTTTTCAACACAAGATAATATTCCGCGCAAATTACAGGCCGCTGCGCAAAAAAAAAAAAAAAAAATTGAAAAGGGAAAGAAATAAATTGTTTTAAATAAAACAAAAGCTGAGCGAGAAAAATATTTCTCACTCGCCGAAATGAAAAGTGAAACTCGTAATGCAGTTTTCGTTTCGATTTCGTTTCGGGGCAATGAATTTGCTGACAGTTGTTATTTTATAAAATAAATCAACATACGGTGCTGTGCGGCGGTCTCCTGGCTTCGACTTGAAACAAAACTGCAATCGCTGGTACTGATTTTTTCACGCCCATTAATTGGTTTTGCGTGTTCCCAGTCGACAGCCAAATTGTCGACGATTTGTTGCCCGTCTTGTGGGTTAACCATATATACATACATTCCTTTTTGTTTTTTTGGCAGAGCCTGGCGCCCTGAAAAGGGTTAGCATTAACCCCTTGAAAACCAAAGGTTTGGTTCATTCAAAATATTTGAATGGAAACTAAACTTTAGTATTGAAGAGGTAGCAAATATTCAAATCAGTTTGAAAAGGTTTTTCATCGAAGCTTGATAATTCAATATTTTTAAAGTATTGATGCCTTTTAAAGATATTCTACAGAAAGGAATTTAAACTCTTTGAGCCATACAATAATATTATAATAAAAAATGCTTATTTCCCTCTGATAAAAATCTATATTAAATATTTACCTATTGAACCCCTTTTAAGCTCCTACTTTTCTTGAATATTGATTTCCCTCAACTGAAATTTAGGGTGTTAATCCCCGAGCTTAAACTGCCAAATTGCTTTACATGTGAGCCGGAAACGAGGAGCGCAACTTTCTCGACTTTCCTTCTGTGCAGCCTTGAACCTGCTCCCCAGATCCCCGCTTTTCCCTTTGGCACTTTGCCACCCACATCCTGGGGAGCTGCTTACTCCTTACCTGGCCGCCAACATGGTGCGGTAGTACTCCTGCGGACACTTGGCCGATCCACCAGCTTGTCCCTGGCATCGATTGCCCCAATAGCGGTGAGGGGGCGTGGCCTGGTGGTAGTTGGGTCCCAATCCAGGGCCCCCCATTCCCACTCCCATTCCGAGTCCCATTGCCATGGCAATTTCCTGCGGCGCTGATTGCCGGGCCCCTAAATCATCTGCGTTTCGATTAAAATCCTCAGACATCGTCGGCGGTGCAACTTGCTCCACATCCACATCGGGCATACTGCTGAATTTTCCTGAATTCACTTGGCCGCCGTGCAGCATATCGCGCAGTGCATCTGTGGGGCTGTCAAACAGGACGCGTGCATCCTTTTTCTGTTGCTGTTGTTGTTGCTTTTGGTGGTGGTGGTGGCTCAAGGCCGCCTTCGTGGCCGTGGCGATAAGCGATGGTGGCAAAGATAGTACCACATTGCCATGGCCATGGCCACCGCCGCAATAAATCGCCAGGCAGACACAGAGCCAAGCCAACGTGAGTCTCATGCTGTCTGCGGCTCCTTCGGATCCCCAAGCCCCAACTTGGATTCAAACGCAGACTGCGACTCCGTCTGAGAAACTGCAGTCGGTTGCGCGGTTGTTCCAATTTTTATTTCGCTCCTGCCTCGTCGGCCACTTTGAAGAGTCGCAGAGTCTCCGACCAGTTAGCCGGCCAGCCAGCGGCATCCGTTGCGTTTTGGCTCTTGGAAAAGCGGAGGAACTGAAACTGAAAGTTGCCGGCCAGCGGTCCTGCTTTTTATAGTTCGAGATGTGGCCAAGATGCGGTCAAGATGCGGTCGAGATGCGGCCAAGATGGAGCGGCCCGCGGAGTTTTGGGAATACGCCTGCTGGTCGCGGTCGACAGACCCTTGGTCACATATGAAGGCACTTGGAGAAATTTTAATAAGTTCTAAAAGGTTACCTTTTGTAAAATAACCTGCTTAGAAAATGGTAAATTACTCTTAAAGCCTTGATTGTAAAATTCTAATTATTTTGTTTAATATACAAATACAGCTTGTCAGCTCTTGAAGAAAAACAGATCTATAGATCTACACATATATAGCATTTAATATAGTTAAAATATATACATTTTTCCCTTAGTGTTTCTTTGATTCCAAAACCAAACCCAGTTGTTTGTCCAGCGCGTCGTAGCATGAAATTAATAAAAAGCAATTGCATTGCCTGGCGACGAACTGGGAAATGTGCGGCCCACTTGAGATGTCCCGAAAGCAAACTCTCATACGTCATAAGTTGGTGTTGTGTTCGGAAATCAGCAAATCAGTGGGCTTTTGTTTGCCAAAACCGCCCTCGCAAATTAGCCGGCCAACTGCTCACACTACCTGAGAAGCTCTGAGAAGCCCGGCGATAAAATCGTAGGGTTCGCGGCTTTCTTTCAAGCCCCGCCAGCAATAGACTACCTCTGAGAATTTATTGCCTGCTAATGTTCGATCGCATTTGTCTGAGGGCAGCCCTTCTGGCCAAAGTAGCAGCCACAAAAAAACAAAAAAAAGAGGAGAAAATAAAGTGGGGGAAACGAAAAAAAGGGCCGGCAAACAAACACAATTGCTGAGTAATGAGCACTGCACGTTATTAATGTCACTGGGGAATCGGGAAGGGGTTCTTCGAGAAGGAAGGAATGGAAGGAAGGGTTTCCTCGGAAAGGAGGAGGAGGACCAGTTCTGGGGTCTTGGGCCACGATTTTTAATTAAGTAATTCGCTGACTTTGTTAGCCCTGTGGGCTCCATCTGTCTCCGATCTTCTCTGGGTTCTCTTCCCGTGTTTAAGGTCTTTTTCCCCCCTTTTTTTGTTTTTGTTTTTGTTGTTGTGTTTAATCTGGCTAACAAATTGCTTCATTTCAATTTATTTGCATTCGCCGGTTGTTGGATGCGAGTCGTGTTTCGCTGCAAGTTCGTGGCTGCAGTTTTCTGCTGCGATCCCCGAGTGTGGAAAAGCAAAAACCTTTCTGTCTCCGCTGCGGTCGTGTTCTAATTTATTTGTCTTTGATTGTGCCCATGTCTCTCCGGGTCTCCATGTCTTGCTCTTGGTCGTGTCCTGGGCTTTCTTTTCCCAGTTTGTCCCTGTTTGCGGGCCAAATTAAGCAGGCATACATCATAGTCGGGGGCCATTAGAAGCGGCTCTCGGCGGCTGAGGATGAGGATGAGGTTGTGGCGCTCTGGGCGCGATTAATAGACCACTGCCTTGATATATGTGCGCAATTAGAGCGCTAATCAAAACCTAATCTCCACCGCCGGACGGAATTTATGGGTCCTCTATACTGAGGAAAAAAACAAAGAACTAATAGGATTAAATATTTTAATAGAAAGGGTAAACTCTTCGTTGATTAATTATAAATCTATTTCTTAATAAAAAAAAATCTGCTATCAGAAATAGTAAAAATAATTTATATAGTTGAAAATATAAATGACGTTTTAATTTAACTTATAAATTAGAGTTGTATTTATATTTTTTTAAGCATGAATAACTTGGAGTGACTTTATTTTAACTCCTCTCATAGAGATATATTTTTATAAAACGTAGGATTTTATCAAGAGATCCCTTTGCTTTTCCATGTGCACCCAACTAACAACTGGCATTCTAATTGCAGCGGGAAATCAACGAGGTCTTCGAGCTGCGAAAGGCGCAACGTTTGCAACAGCAACTGGAGGAGCAGCTATCGCAGTCGGGAGTCCAGCAGCTTGATGAATTGTCTCGTTCCACGGAATCAGATAGCGGCTTTGACAGCAGCAGCACCACTGCAACATCGGGCATGGCTTCAACATCGGCAACATTGGCAACATTGGCAACATCGGCAACACTGGGGCAACCAGTGACAACTAAACTTAGGCCACTTCCCCCACCGCCCCTTAGTCCCACGAAAGCAGGCCCCAAATCCTTGCCTTGCACTCCACTTGGCCAGAACCAGGAGGACGTAAACATTTGGGCCTGCAAGTTTCTACGTGATCTGGACACTCTGATGGCCGGCGATAAGCTGCCGCCGCACTTGGCAGCCCTGGCAGCCGAAGGATCCGCTTCCGGATCCGCCGACAGTTCGCCCACTTCCCTCCTCTCCGCCGCCGCCTCCGCCGCCATCCAGAGTCGCTACGGCAAGGGATCCGCCTCCGTCATGGAGCATCAACTGCAGCAGCAGAACGGACTGGTCCTCAAACCGGAGAAGCACGTGAGTACAGAGGATGAAATTATATACATAGGAAATAAAGCAGTATAGGTTAAAGTATTCAAAAATTATACATTAATGTTACCAATGAAACTATATTAGAATCCTGTTAACATTATTTAAAGTTTTTAAAATGCATACGAAATCTAATTGGTTCATTAAAATTTCTTAAAATTATTTCAACGTCTTAAGTGCTTAAAACTCAAAAGTTGTCAGCCCAAATGTTCTTTAATGGTTCAAACAAGGTTAATCAAATCTGATTTGCATACCTTCGCTCAGGCTGAGATTTCCTAATCTCAAATCTTAAATTACTTAAATTCCGTATGTAATCTCTGGCTGGCTCAATTTCGACATGCGAGCGAACAAACAGCGAAGCATATTTATGAATGTGGGCTAGATAAAATGCGCTCAAGACAAAGGCATTTAATCTGAATCACAACAATGTTGTCAACACACACAGAGGCACCAGCACCAACCGAATTTTTGGGGGCCCACACACACGGTTCTGCCACCGAAAAAAGGGCCCCACCTCCTCCCTGGAAAATATTTGGGTGGCAAGGGAATGTTCTTTCAAGAAGTGCCATATGTTCCATCCATCCATCTACCCATCCATCCAATCCATCCCATCCATTCGCCGGATGCGCAACTGAAGCGCGTTAAATTTATGGGCAACCGAGTGGCGGGGATGGGGATGATGAAGGCGAAGATGATATTGGGGGGCAGGGCAATGGGTCCGTTGATAGACAGTCGTCACTCGGTGGCTGGCACTTGAACGAGTTAAACTTTGAACTGTTTGAAATGAGATAGACGGACGCGCGAGTTTAATGGGAGTTGCATTTTTCGGGGCTTCGCTGCGCTATAAAAAGTGTAATAAAATGGACTAATTAGTGCAGTTCTGCAGCTCCAGATTGGTAGACAATTGGGGATTGATTGCCGACCAGTGGGTCGTAAAAGATTCTCTAATTGCAATCAGTGGGTTGTGGAGGAAAAAGAGCAAAGTTCACTGAGATGCCGGACATTTAAGCTCTTTGATAACCCAAAAGGAACTCCTGCCTTTTCAATTCCACTGAGCATAAAATAACTTAAATATTTTTGTTTATTTATTTATGAAAAGTATTGCGTTAACTCCTATTTTTCCGAGTGCCTTTTGTCTCGAGAAAAGTGGCTGCAATTTTTGGCCAACTCGCTGACCCACTTTGTGCAGTCGAGGCCCATAAAGCATAAGGCCCAAAACAGACTAACCAACTTGTTAGCTGTCTCCGGCTTATCAAACCGAATATATCTAATTAAAACATTTATAAGCCAAAACGGCTCATAAACGGCACCGGGTTTGCGGTCTCCCCAGTTGCATATATACAAACATTTATGTATATATACATATGCTTAGCATACATTGCGCTCACCTCTCGGTTAACTCGACGATCATCACGGGGGGAAAAACCTCAGAAAGGCAGCAACAACGGACTTGCTGCAACAAGACAAATATTAATTTTCAAAACGCGTGCCATGCTAGTGGAAAAACACGACATCCACACCGAAAACAAAAACCCCAAAAAACCCACAAAAAGCTTGGGTGGAGATTTCGTTTGGGGTTTGGGTTTTGGTGCTCCATTGTTGTTTGCCGTTGACAAGTCGAAATATATGCTACCAATCGATACGAAATTCAACTCTAGCATTTAGCAAAAAGTAGAGACTGCTGGCACATTTCCTTTTTTTCTCCCGTTCTAGTTGGCCAAATGGAAGGCAACAGGAAATAAGTTAGCCTCGAACAGTTTCCTGCCACACTAAAGTTCATAGAAATGGTGATAGAAATGGAAAAGGTATACAAAAAATGCAAGTACTTAAAGCTGCTGATTTAATAAAATAGAACAACCGGTTTTATAAGGTTTCTTAAAGCTTTTTAACTTTATAAATGCAAAGGAAAGGCAGTAATTTCTTAAATTTCTTTCACATTTTTGCGACCGGAACTGTTTACTTTGGCATCTGCATGAAAAATAGTTTTCGAATTTTCGACTGCTGTCAGGGCAGAAAAACTCCAGTCACTGTAGCTGTCATATTTTGCCTTAATCGCTCGGGTAAAAGTGCCAATTAAAAGCGCTTAAGCCCCAATGCACTAATTAAGGCAAAAGAATGTGGTCGACTGGCCAGCCCAGCGATACACTCATTCGGTCAATCAGTCAGTGAGACAGTGGGCAATGACTGAGGGCCATGATTTATGAGCTACCGACGGCAGCATAAATCAAAGGCATCCATCGGCCTTTTGTATCGAGGGCACAAGTGCGTGCTCGGTTTGCCAAAAGTCTGCTAAAACTTCGCTTTTTCGGCTGGACAAAATAAACTGTCAATGAAAGTAAAGCACGGGACAGTTTTTCAGCTTTTCGTTTCGTTTGCTTCGGTTTGGTTCGGTTTTGGTTTCGCTTGAAAGGCGCAGGAGCTAAGTGAACTGGGTCAACATGCCGCCCTGCAGCAAGATCAGAAAAGCCAGAAGAACACTTCACTTCACCTTTTTTTTTTTTGTATTTTGTATTTTGGTTTTTTTTTTTGCTGGTGCCTGTCAACACGGCAGCAGACCGAGCGGAACCCAAAACGCCCCAATTTAGTTGCAATGTTTATGGGGATCGGGCCCTGTTTCTCGCTGCGAAAGTGAATCTTGTGCAGCATGTTGCATGCGTGTGGCAGGGGGGCATCATCGGCCAACGCAATGCGCTTAATGATGATGAACCATGCAGATGCGGCAGATGTTCAAGATGCAGAAGATGCTGGCCAGCACTGAGAGAAAACAATCAACGAAATACAACATTTTATTGAATTGTATCCAAGATCAAAAACATACTAATTGCACTAATATTACATGAGAATTTTCTGGTAATATAATTAATATAATATATAATAATATAAATAAATAAATAATAATATAAATAATATAATATATAAAATTTAGTAATATAAATTCTGATTCTGATTGGTCAGTAAATGATAATCTAACTTTATCATTTAAAACAGATTTTTGTTATGCAAAATATGTATGAGTTATGTAGGTAGCAACACCTTATAAAATATATATTTTCCATAATATTTTCCCTCAGTGAAACCCTTGCAAGGCTGTCCAGACAAAAGGCCGCGACACACAAAAAGCTTTTCACGCAGCTCAACGAGCAGCAGACACTTTGACTTAAGTAGAACTTGCAAATCACTGCAAGGCAAACAAACACGACGTACAACAGAAATCTGGCGAGGAACAGGGGGTTATATCAGGGAACTGGGAACTGGGCACTGGGAACAATGTTCAGAGGAGGACGATGGGCTGGGCAGGCGTTTAAGTGTTTTGATTTGATAATTATTATCAGTGCGCATGCGTGACCGCGGGCAGCTCGCTCGCTCCTCCATTTACTTGTGCCACTCGGAGGGGGCATGTCCAATCGATTTGCGATAGTCTGCCCGGTCTTGATCAGGGGTACTTTATGTACTTATGTACAGCCGGAGACCCCATGAAATCGACTTTCTGGGTCACATATCAATAAAAGTGGAGCAGCGAGGCGTTGTCCAGTGCATTTGTCATTCAGCATTTTCAGTGCCCGATATCGAAGCCAGTAAACAAACGCTATATGTATATTTATTTTTTTGGATTTCTTGCGCCCCGTTTTTATGATCAATTAGGAGCATTTATAGTTTCCCCCTGCGGGAAATTCTTGATAACCTCCGGGGCAACTCGGGGAAAAAGGCAATTTTTATGTGTCATTTTGTGTTCATTTTATTGCATTTTTCATTAACTAACCGAAGAAAACATTTCATTTATTTTCCATTCCATTTCCAAATCGTTCTTCGGCAGTGTTGTGAGAAATGTTCACATTTTTATGACATTTAAATAAGTCTTTGTCAGCGTTTCGGATATCGGATTCTACTGCCGGTCATAAAACTGATTTGAATTTTCCCCCCAAACATAAAATGCTTCAATTTCAATCACAACAAAGCCAGCGAACGAAAGAGAGGGAAAATCATAGGAAATTGCTTACATATGTAAAACAGATTGGGTATTAAGAATTTGAGTTTTAATTTTTCTTCTTTTTTTTTTTGGGTGCCCTGATAAAATCGCTAAATTAATCGAGTGTGCGCGGCAAGATAGATGATCTTCGGAACGTTGATAACTAGCCGTAAAATGGTAAAAGTTTTTATTCTCCCGGCCGTCGAAATTGATCGGAGTTGGCGCCCGGCTGCCTGCCTGTAAATAGCCATATGTTCGATTCCGGCCATGCCCATAAACGCCGATGATCTGGACGCCCAATTAATGCGTCGCCGGCGAGAGTTGGCGGCTCATTAACACGCAGTTCGCTCAGATGGCATCGCCATCAACTCGTCTTTATTAATAATTCATAGACGCCGCCGTAGCAGGCGCTCGTTGCTGCTCCATAATGCATTACAAATTTCATTTCGAAACAGCAAACAGCAAACAGCAGCAGCAGATGTGTGCCGATGCTCCCAAAGGACTCCGCCCCGACTGGCGGACCTCTCATCCGCATCCTGTGACCATTTTTAGACGGGCGTCGTCTGGTCCGAAGTATTCACTATATATGCTCGATTAGGGGATATACGCAGCTGGGTTGCTAAAACCATTTGGGGTTCTGAATTTACCCATTAATTATATATTTAGTTTGCTAAAATTTTGTTGGCCTGAAAAGCGTGCGATTATAATTGTCCAATTGAAGTGGCATTCATTACTTGAATTAATTTGAATGGAATGAAATTGTGTGTTTTTACATAAACAAACTACAAAATTGCTCTAAAATATTTGCAGGTTTTTATATATCAAATCAACAATTCTTATATCTAAATAATAATCACCCATTTATTTCCTTCATTTAACACATGACTTATTTCCGCTGACTCTCTAAGTAGTTCACATTAAATTTAATCTCTCAACTGGAAATGCCTAAATACTGGGTATTATATTCATGTGTTTATAATTTGGTACAAAGCCAAGCCATTTCGCAGTGATTGCTTTCGGTAACTCGACTGGCAACTCCAATCAGTCGCTGATACACTTTTTTCTGCCAGCAATTTCGCTGGCCATTCGCTGGCTGGCGATTCGCCCAAGGCCCCCAAGGAATTACGCTAACAGAATCAGCGACGTCAGCAGCAACAGCAATATCGCTGCTGCAACAGCAATATCGCCGCAGCACAACAGCAACCTGCTGCTGCAGCAGCAACAGCAAATCGGTTCCCGGTTGCAGGCCGTTGCTTCGGGCATAAATACACATTTTTTGCTACGCCGATAAATCATTTAAATCAATTTCCGCCTGTTGCCCGGCTCAGCCCGGATTTTTTGCGCCAAATGAGAAAAGCAAATTGTCAAACGCTCGCCAAAGGCTTGTAAATCGAATTGACATAACGCACTTATCCCCTGATGGAACATGACCATGAATATATACATATACTCGTATATTTACCTCATGCAGCTGGCCATGAGTTCTTAGAATGCAGCGGCTGTTATCACACGCGGCTTATAAATCATAAGGCCAGAAACAATAGGGGAAATGTCTGTGCTAAGTCGGCTCCATTGAGATGCCTTTCCTCGGAAGAAAAAAAAAACAAACCGAGAGAA
Source organism: Drosophila ficusphila (assembly GCF_018152265.1). NCBI lineage: Eukaryota > Metazoa > Arthropoda > Insecta > Diptera > Drosophilidae > Drosophila > Drosophila ficusphila. Next base: position 17,218,230 of record NW_025064737.1, read on the forward strand.
AAAACTAACCACAGATTTGCATAAAAAACGAAAATTCCTGCGCTGCTTGCGCGTTCCACTTGACAATGTCTTAAAATTACACTGATGTTTCCTTTTTGCGCATTGTCTTTGCCTGGGCTCCCCAACAAGGTAGCCTCCGGATTGGTTTTTATTGGAGGCTGGGGGCAGCCTCAACAGCCGCCACAGTTGGGTCCACCACGCTCATTATGCATTCAAGGTCCTTGCCCGCGGAGGTTGAGGTTGCGGCCCTCGAAACTGTCAGCGGCACTCAGTGTCGACTCTACTTTATTAAACCTGACTGACTATATTTTAATAAGTTAACTTGTTCTTCTTCCTGCTGCACTTGCAGAAAGTCATAAGTAGTTTACTTTCAATTGGGGAATTTAACGTTGGTTATTTACCCATACTTCTGAAGTTATTTACAGAGAAAGGGATTAACTACTTGATTAAATTTGATTCTATAGTTTCAGACTATTTTAATTGGATAGTTTATAATTTTTTTATTAGTTAAAAATTATATAAATTTATTTATTTTTATTTACAATCTAAATAAAATAAATATCTATCTAAAGATAATAAGTAAATTCTATGAGCATTTTTTATATGCTTTGAAAAATATTTATTTATATTGACTAAAGATTATTATTACTTCAGTTTCCATTTATTTAATTGTAGGTTAACTCATGTTCTGTACAAGTATATACATATATTTTGTATAATTAAAACCTTTTTCAAATTGCTAGTTTTAAGACTTAAAAATCCTTTTTAAATTCAATTTTCTAAGTGTGTTCCTTGCCCCTTCCAGGCCACCATTCCATTGCAATCGTTTTGCCTTGATTGCGGACGCAACGAGGCATCGCCGGCAACCAAATCGAATGTTGCCTACATGCGCACCCTGTCGGCGCCGAACGGAGGATTCAGCGGGGGATTGGGGGCATCGGGGGGATCTGGAGGAGCAGCCCCCTCATCTTTGGGCCAACGCAAGAGCCTGGCCTGTTCGCCGCTTAATGGCCAAGCGGACACAATAACGCCGACACCGGCAACTCATAAGCTGACAAATTTCCAAAGCGCATTGAAAATCGAGGAGATGGCAGCCGCGAATGGAGCGGCAACAGGTGAATCTCCAGCGACCACCGTCGAGGATTTGAAATCTAGGCGACAGCGACAATTGAGCATCGGCGACGTGGAGACAATGCTGGCCTCCTCCCAAACCTCGCAGCCAATGTCGATGCCAAAACGGGTGGGCATAATTCATGCGGCGCTGACGAGCAGAAACGCGATTACGCCGCCGCCAGCATCCGCCTCCCAGTCGAGTGGCTCCTCCTCTGCCAAAGGCTCCGCCAACTCCTCAAACTCCTCCTCTGCTGCTGCAGCAGCCACCGCCACACCCGGCTACCTGGTGGATGTGACCAAAAAAGGATCCACGTCGACCATTTGGACCTCCGAGGAGTCCATTCTGCGCAGCGTTGGCGCCGTCGATGAAGACAATAAGTGAGTGGCCAACATTGAGACATTACACTGGGAGAATAAAAGGGCTTAGCTTGACAAATTTCAAAAATAAAAGTTGTAAGAACCTTAATTATATTGGTACAATTTGAACAGATAAGACTTTACTATTCAAATTTTCTTAGTTTTAAACAAATTTCAATTAAATTAAAATTAAAATTAAAATCGTTAAAATAAATATCCCTAAAAAATTAAATTTCTGCAAATTAATAAAACCCTTATTGCTTTTATTATTTTTTTTTATTTGTGATTTAATTTATATTAACATCTATTTTAAATCAAATTTCAATCAACAACTATATTTTTCCAAGTTGTTAAATTTTATTTAATCCCCTAAATGTTCTCCAAGTGTAATGGCCTCCCCTTTGAATTGATTTGTCAATGTCCTAATGCTATCGACACTTTGCAGCTCCACTTCGTCTTCCTCGGCTTGCGAGGAGGCAACGGGTGTCCTGAGTTCCGGAAAGTCGGGCATTTCACTTGACTCCTCTGGATTGGACAACGATAACAACGAGAGCGGCATTGGCACGGCCACGCCGCCGAAGGACATGTCGCACTACTGGAAGAGCCACCACATGCAGCACCATCACCACCACCATCATCACCACCACAGGACTGGTGGAAGTGCCCAGGATAACGAGTCCGTGAGCAGTTTGGAGGTTTTGCGCAAGATGAAGTTCCAGAAAAGTGGATCGGTGGCTTCCTCCGATGATCCCGATCTCCTCGAGGTCCTCAGTCAGTGTGGAAGTGGTGGCGAGGCGGCCAATGAATCACATGATGACATGTTGGACGAGGAGAAGGACAAATCAGGAAAGGCGCAGGACTACGATGAATGCCAGGATGAGTTTTTGATGTGCGAATGCGATTGCACCGATGGCGATGCAAGTAGTGCCAGTGGTGGTGGTGGTGTCACCGCCACTCCGGTGGTTCTGCGACGCAAGTACACGGCACCACCACCGATTCTGGTGCCCAGAACTCAGAGGAGTCACTCCCTGGACCATTACCACTCGCCACAACCTCTGCTGCATCCGCGGAAAGTCCTGCCCATCCATCATCATGCCATCAAGCACAAAGAGCGTGGGCAACTGTCGTTGATTTTGAGGCAGGAACCTTTCCAGTCGCTTTTGAGTCCTTCCGCCAACGTTGCCAATCAACTGCATCACTTCGTGGAACTTCCATCGCCCAGCAGTGCCTCGTTGCACAGCGGATTGGGTGATTCCGGTGGCATTCAGGAGCTCTCCACCAAGTCCAACTCGGCACCAATGCTGCTGAAGGAGCGCGAGATGAGCAGGAGATTCGATGACTTTGCCGCCCAGAATTTGGTGAGTGTTTCGAATTGAAAAAGAAACCATGCGGGAGTAGATCAAAAGCAGCAGAAAAAATCTAATCACTTACTTTCAAATGCCATAAAATTTATTACAATTTTCAACTACTACTTGTAATGTTCTACAAATTGATTACATTTATTTAAATTAAATTATTAAATTGTACACAATAATTTGTATAATTTTTTAATGCTTTATCTACAGAAATTAAGTTGTTCAAGCACCTAGTATTTTTATAAAAATTTGTTTTCATTCTGATAATTCTCAAGCCTTTAAGTTGCTCTTAACGTTTTATTCCCTTCAAGGCTGCTTACGCACTTTATCATGCTTTATTTTTTGCCTTGAAAAGCGCCGAGAATCATTACAATACCAGTGGGTATCCGAATCCGCTTAAGGATCCCCTGCAGCTATTATCGACCCGCCCCCGCATCAACTTGATTACCAGACATTAATGGACATTCTCTATCACCCCGTTCCCTCTTTTTTTCCCACAGACACTGCGCTATTCTCGTTCGCAGAGTGATCGCTATTTAGCAGGTGAGTGAGTAGTGAGTAGAGTTCCGAACGGGTTCTTTTTAGCCAGAAAGCCAGCCAGTAGAGCCCGGCTAAATGAGTTATTTAAATGGCCTGGACCTAGTCGGGACATCAAGGCTGAGAGTCTGAGAAGCTGAGAGTCTGAGAGGCTAAAAGGCTGAAAGGCTGCAAGGCTGAATGGCTGAATGTCCGATTTGATGCGCCGGTGGTCCTGCCAGCCAATTAGCGGTCTGTTATTAAGCCTGAGTGGTTTATAATAACAGTCTGTCGGAGGGCATGATTCATAATTTCTATAATTATTCGCGGTCCTGATCTATATATGTGATGTCCAAGAACCACCGACTGACAGGAGGAGCCACTCCACACATCACAGGCCGATTGTTGTTTGGTCAGCAAATCAATTTCGAACTCTTGCTTTCATTTCGGTTAAACAATCGCCGGTCGGCCGTCATTTAAATTACTTTCGTGTTCTTCCCTTGGCAACGTGGAATACTGAGAGTACTATAGTACCAAGCCAACAGCTCTTTTTGCGAATTTCCAACACTTCCGTCAACACTTCAATACAAATGGCACAATACCAAACCCAAACCCCAGCCGAAAATGGCTGTCAATCTGTCAATTCCGTGCACCACACAGTCCAAACAACCAGTGGCATACAGGCACTGAAAATAAATCATCCAGCAGTCGTTAATATTACAATGTATGGGAAATGTAAACAAAAAGTTAATAACTTGATAAAATTATGGGTGGAAATTCATATTCATTTTCAGTTCTCTAGTAGAATCTTTAATCTGTAAACTAATTTCTATTATATTATAACTTTTCTTTGATATGATAGAGTTCTTTAAAATTATTAACCAAATTTATGAGTGATTTTGATGTATTAAAGATATATTATTTTGTATTATGCTTGGCATTTTGTTGTGGCATTTTCCCTTCGTGCATCTATCCACATATTGCCTCTTGACCAGAACTCAACGGGCGATGATGATGATGGTGGTGTGATGGCACTCATTGTGCTAAAAATGGCGTATAAATGAACGGGGGGAGGCAAGGAAAAAAATTGAATCACAAACTCGACGCCAAGTGTCCTCCAGTGGCTGTTGGGGCTCATTCAATTTCGTTTTTGCAGCCTGACTGCCCCCAACGAATTATGCACATACAAAGCAGTCGGAAAAGTCGGAAAAGTCGTAGCAATCTCCACCGATGATGACGTCAGTGGGGGCGGGAAAATGACAGGGAACGAGAGGTGGTCATTTTATGACCATTATCCGACTGTTTGCCTGCCATTTCCTCGCCGACTGACGTCATTACAATGACGTTTTCTCTGCGACCAGAACATGCCCTCTGGAAAGGTCGTGGCCTTCAGTTGATTATCTCGTGTACTTACGCGTATTTATATTGCCAATTTTATGTGTGCCATATTGCATCGCTGATACGCCCTGTTGCCAATAACGACCAGCTTTAAGGCGGCTTACCTACCATCTCATTGTTCACCATTCCCATGTTTTGTGTTCCTCAACGGAAGCGAGCCTCCCAAAAGTTGTTTACTTTATTGAAAAGATCAACACGCTCGCATATATATCAAGATTAATATGTGATATGCCACCAGTACAAATTACCCGCATTTATATATTGTTCCTCATATATATATCTGCTGATATACTGCATATATCATATGCTGTTCCGTCTTCCGCACCAAGTCACGCCCCAAAGCAGAAAGACAAAAGTGGGAGTAGATTAATGGGAAATAACGTGGACGAGTGACTTGCAATGATTTCGCTCATAATTTTCCTGTTTATCCAATTAATCGCTTGCGATGAAACAGAAAATACGACTATTTGTTGTTGGAAAAGTAAAGAGAAGTAAACGTGATCCTTGAGCAAAGCAATTGCAGCTGTTTGAAAACAACGGACTTGCACTTTAACAATCATAACTAAAGACTCAATGGTGATATCAAACAAATGTGCGGCTGTATCATCAAAGCTTTCGCAGACACAATACTGTCGTTTATTTAACTCGCCATAAATCATAAAACCAGGCAAAAGCTTAACCTTGAGCGCACTCCTCCGTACAGAAACTGTGCCAAACCAACTGTGCACAAAACACACGGCCACGCCTCCCCCACACCCACCCACAAACACACACACACACCACCGCCCACTGCTGCTTTTCAGTTGAACGCAACAGGTGCGGTTGTCAGTGTCTTGAAACTTTCACATGCCAACGTACATATAAACGTATAAATTTTAATGAATGCCGGCTCGTAAAACAAAGTAAAGCGGGCAGAACATAAGCCGACGTGAGTCCTTTTGGCGAACATGGAAATGAAATAAGCATCATCAACATGACAGTTATTCATTTATTTATTTATTTGTTCGCCCGTGGCCCTGGCCAACAAAACCAGGGAAAATAATAATAAGCGATTGTGGCGCCGATAACTCTATGTTACACGGGCCAGGAAGTTCCCTTCCCTTCCTTCCCACCCAACCCAACCGACCATTTCAGGCGAACAATACCTTTTGGCCCTTGAAGAAGCACGAGAAGAAATGGCAGCAGCAGCAGCAGCAGCGGCGGCTAGTAGAACATCCATGTTGCTCATACGCCCCGTTGTTCATACGCCCCGTTGTTCATACGCCTCGTGTGCTTCTGTAAGAGTATTGCTCATGCTCGTGCTTTGAACGCTTCGGGCGGGCAAACGATTCGTGCGGTCGGCTCGCCATTTGCTGAAAGGAAAACCGAGTCGGTTGCAAATTCATTAGTGCTCTTACAGGCGCCGTGCACGGTTGTCGATATTCTCGTGGCCGCAGCGAGTGGAAAACTCGGGTGGAGCGCGTCGACGCCGCCGACTTAAAGCCCAAACCAAATAAATATCAAAACAAATAGCTTCTAAAAAAAAAGGGGGAAAATAAATAAATTAAGAGGAGAGAAGTGCATTGTGTTCTCAAAATGAAGTGTTTTGTAGTGTAATTCTTTGTAGAAAACGATTCAAGAAATCCGTTCTGAAGCGGATAATTAAAAAATTCTTTTTCGTCCGGTGAAATCACACTTGTGAGTGCTTTTTCAAGACGGCGCTGCCCAAACTGGCCAATATGCAACGCCGCATGTCCGTTACCATACGGGAGTACAAGTTCTTCAGGAGCTTCTCGCAGAAGTTCGAGAACTGGCCAAAACGCAAGGCCGAGGCATTATGGCGGAAAATGCGCGAACGCAAGATTGCAGGTGAGCATTAAGTGGCATTTACCGAGCGGAAAAGATGTTGAACTAAAGAAGAGGAAGAATATTTAAAGGGGGAAAAAGTACTTAAAAAAGACTTTCCCTTTCGTCAGATTTATTAGCAGAAGATATATTGGTACATGACAGCCAAAGGCATAAAATACTTTGATTGTTTAAATTCAATTCAACACAAAAGCTTTCTAGTTTCTTGAAATAGATTTTCATTTTGAAGTAGGTACTTAAAAGATACACTAATCTTCCTGAATTTATGAATTTATTTATCTAAAAAATCTTAATTCTTTATTAGTGGTTCGCTCTGCTTCAAGGGCAAATTTGTTTTGCTTGCTGGCAAATTATTAAATACTTTGTTTACAATTATGGAAATATGCGTGTCTGGATCATTGTGTTTTCGGTGGCTTGGAATGCGCGCGCGCCACTCAATTGGCTGTTTATGGTTTTTCGGCACCCCACAAGGGGATCCCCCTGATTCCTCCCCGCCTGCAAATCAGAACCCCCTCCTGCTTTTGACCGTTTATTTTTGGTAACGGGAATGCGGGGCACGGCTATTTCCAGAGCACACAGCTTGTACTTATCAGTCGACGCCTCGCATTTAAATCGAATTATTCGCCCGCTAGTTTGGGATTACGTATATCAATATGGCGAGAGGAATTGCAACAAGTGCTCAGCCTCTCTGTCACTGGCATTCTGTCAGCCAGTCAATCATCCAGTCAGTCAGTTAGCCATTCAGTTAGCCAGTTATAAACACCTCACTGATGATAATAACAATCATTATTATGATCATCATCTACAAATTTCGCCGTTTTCTTTACACTCTAGTGAAATTGCGCGTCAGTCAAGCAAAGCCATTCATTTAAATAAAAAAAAACTGTTTGCGTGTAGTAATAAATGAAAAGAAATTATTATACAATTAATATGGATATTCATGAACGGGTAAAAAATGCGGGAAATTGTTTTACTTATAAGTCGTACCTGCCTCCACGATTCGTGCCTCCAAAAAATATAAATATACCATATAGATGACGCTAAAGATGAATATACAAAACTGAATGGCCAATTCGATAAGAATGTTTATGACAGGGAATTTCAGGCTTCCTTGTTCTTTATTTGGTCATTCCCTTAGGGAAAATTCATAACGAACCACCTGAAAGCCACTGCTCTTTGCTGCTGTTTAATTTCATTTAATTTTCCTTTGCCATTTTTTTTGGGTTATAGCAATATATATAGTAAACTTTCCATTCTCGGCGGCTGCTTTGTTTTGTTTTGTTTTATGCTGTTATTGTTTGATTATTTTTTCTTTGCGAATGCGAAATTCGGTTATTTTTATTGTGTGCGAAACGCGATGGTGGCTGCCGCTCAGCAGGAAACCTGCCGCAAATAATACGCTGACATTAAAGGCGCATTAAAAGCTCAATGATCTGTTATATTTGGCCGAAGAATTCCCGAGGGGAATTCAGGTACTTGGCCCCTAATTACATTCGAGGCCTCCAAACGGTTGCCCCTGGCGATGTGAGCAGCTCCACCCATCGTTGAATTCACAGCAAATTAAACTGACGAGCTCCGCCACTTGTTGCACCCGTTCGAAAGGCAGGCGGAAAAAAAAGTAAAGGGAGTTGGTTAGAAGGGAGACACACTTACGGCCCAGAAATGTTATAAATAGCCGTATCCTTTCGCCAGGCAGCTGGCAACAGGCAAACTGGCAAACAGGCAACAGTTTGCTGGCAGGAGGCTTTTGTGTGCCCAGCGAAGAGGAAAGGAGTGTGCACATGTCTATTTATGTTCGCCTCGTTTGGCCCAACAACTCTATTTCGAAAACAAAACTGAAAATCACAAGTTCAACTGTGCTCGCTTCCAAGGATTCCAAGCTATTTCTGGGATGCAGTTTATAATTAATAATCCACTTTTGCCGGCGTTCTCTTTTTTTTGTTGGTGGACAAGGTGACTGAATTTATGTTCCGCCTGACATTTGAATGCGGTGGCATTCAATAAAACATCCGCGCGCAGCTTGCCAATGGCGAGCCATTAATTAAAGCCACGACACCTACGACAATTATTTATCTAATGGGAAGTACGAGCATAGCCGGTTCATTTGCATTGTGCATTTACCACAATTATTGGCTACCAAATTGCATTGTTTTGCAGCTCCTGGGGCGATGCAATTTGCTGTTTATATGGCAGCATAATTGGCATATGAAATCGTTTAGCGGGAAAAATAATGAAATTGCTGAATAATGTTTCGGCAGGCCGGTGGCAATTGAATTAGCCATCAATTAGTGTCAACCCAAATCGATTTACAATGTAGAATGTTTGTTCGAACTGAGGTCGAGGCTTTTACAGAGGAGGCTTTTGCGAGGCTTTTGCGAGCCTTTTTAATTATATTAAGCCAGCTTAAAGTTTTAGCCGTGCGTAACAAAGGCCTGGCAGTTATGGAAACACATGGCCAAATCCTTTTGCATAACCAAGTCGGTTGTTCGCTGTTGTCTGTCATCCGCACACAATGTCATCCCTCTCTCTGCTTGGCTGCATTTTTCTGGAGCACATTCACATTCACACACACATACTAACCAATACACTCGAAAGCAATGCGTGTCAGTGACACGCACGCACACAATGAGGGGAATTTTCCAAGCGAAGGATAAAATCTTCGGCAATTGTGTTAGGAACTTTGCTTTCATCGACACTTTCCTTGCCTTTCGTTTCGTTTCGCTCCCCGCAAAACAGAGAAGCGAGAAAGAGAAAGCCGCTTTGACTTTTACTCATTGCGGTCCTTGTGGGCGCCTCTGGAAATCAATGCAAATTTTAATTGAAAATTTAAACAAATTTAGTGAACAGCAAGCTGAAACTATGGCAACAAAGGTGGCTTCAAACAATCTCGAGATCGGGCTAAGAAAATATTATCTATGCAAAATTTTGGGGGAAAGGAAAACCAGTTGACAGACAAGCTTGGTGTAACGCATTTATAAATGGAGACGAAAATTCAATAGAATTTTAAAGCAATTAAGCTGAACACAATTTGATATTGGGCATCAGAAATATTTATCCTAAAAATTTTACCAAGCGCTTTAATCTTTTCTTAATTGAAAAATATATAGATGATTGTAACAACGTTAAGCCATTAAAAATAGAATTTTGGTAATCAAAACTATAAGCTTAAATACTGCCAAGCTTTTGCCGGAAGAACTTGATGTATATTTTCCTGGAATTTTTGTTATTCACCCAAATCAAGACTGAAATTGGATAACACTTAGATAATCACCGACAAATTTAAAGACCAGAGTTCACAGAATGCACAAGTAGGAAAAAGAAAAGAATGTGTTTTTCGTCGTAAGCACCCCCCGTAGAAAAAGGCGGACTGCCTGGCATTTTATATATTTTTTAATTAGCCTTAAGGTCAGTCGGGCTCATCGTAAAAGCCCCGATCATCAGCATCGTCTCATGTTGCAAACGCCCCCCAAACTCCCCGCTTTCCCCCCAAAACACACACATTGTTTGGGTCCATCAGAATAATTATTATCCTGGGCGCAGGTGAAGTTCATGAATTTACGCGTCGCTTGTTGGGAAATGTTTTTAACAACCTCGTTGTTGTGCGGGGGGAAAAGGGGGAAGGTTACCAAATGGGAAAGCAAAGGACAATAAGGACAACAACTGGGCGGTACTGTGTGTGTGTGGGTGTGCGTGTATGTGTGTGTGGGTGAACAGGAACAAATATTGAACCTGACGCAATAAGCTGTGAGTGAACCCCTCACACACACACACACACACACCTCCGCATTGTTTTACTCGCTTTAAATGGCTTTTAGATGAGTTTGCGCCTGGCACGTCAACGTGGCGTATGCGCAATTTCAACCACGCTCAAGTGGCATTTACGGGCAAATATTACGGCCAACGCAAAAGTTGCCAATTGTGGGATAATTAATGCAGGATAGTAATTGCAACCACTTGAACTTTAATCGCTGGCATGTGTATAAAAATAAGTTGTTTATATAAAGATTAATTGATGACTGAAAAAATTGTTTATAAAATGGATAAGCTTTATCAGGATTATAATTAAATGGTTTAATTGTGATTAATCTACTATATTTTTATATTTAAATACATATTTTTAAATTAAAAATTGTACATTTTTTAAGCTTCTTTTGCATAGCACATTTCCCTTAACAATTTTGTGGTTTCTGATATTGGATTACCAATGGAATAATTACAGTTCAGCAAAACAAACGAAATCAAATAACAAAACAGTTGATTCAACGCAATAATCAACCCATAATCACATATGCTGCTCTATTTTCGCCCACAATTTGCATGCATAATGCTTCGACCAGTTGTCAGTGGTTCCTTGGGTCAGGTCGAACTGCCTGACTGTCGCTTGAACTGGAACATCCTGGCTGCCAGGATGCGGAACGGAAGAGGGATATTGGGGGTCGTGCGTCCGGCGAGCAGCTGTCAGAATGCCAGCAGCATAAATCGATGGCCAGGGGGTTGCTCTCGTTTATAAATAACCGCCAGAGACTGCTCAACCCGTTCGAAGTGGAGGAGGTGGAGTCCAGGAAAAGAGGGCCTCCTGGACACCTGGACAGGTGCCCCCACATTCGCTCCAGTGGCCCGTTCTGCGGGCGGTATCCTCGTGCAAGTTAATCGCCTGCAAAACTCAATAATAATTCACTCAACGATACAAGCCGCCCTTCTTCCTCCTGCTTTCCTCAATTCGACATAGGTTGGTTCATATTTTCCTGACGGCAGTAAGCAGCCGGAAACTGTTTCATGTTGTCGCTGGGGCTGATTAAAAATCAATAGCTCTGTCGCCAGATCCTGTTACTCGAATTGAGGAAAGCGAAGAAAAAAGCAGATTAGCATTTAAAATAGCTAAGGCCAAGTGCCTTTGGCTTTGGCCTTTGTCTCCAAACAAGCTGGATGAGAATTCGATTTGAATTCATTGTGGCTCCTAGACTCATAAAAAAGTATGACTTACATACATCTGTTATTTGCGGTTCAGTGGCTTCTTTTGTCTTCTCGTCTCAAATTAGCCCGGCATAAATAAGCAGCTTTATCCCTCTGACTTTGCCAAATCCGTCTTCAACTCGCTTTAAGAACCATTTCACTTTCAAGTGCCGTAAAAAAAAGATTTTACTTTCATGCCACTTTAACTGAAGGTAAGGAAGTCGAGGAACGATTTAAGACCATGTCCGCTGACCGCAGCCACATAATTTTAAAACGTCAACTCCATTTCGACGGTTTACAACGTAATCCATCAAGTGACCCCGACAGAGTCCAGACTTTGGTGACGGCTTCTTGACCAGGACGCTTAATTGGTTTTCCAGTCCACCCGGATTGAATTTGGTGGGGCAAAAAGGATTCGCATGGGCAACTTAATTACAAATAATTTCATTCGCTGCCTCCGCTGCGTATACGCAATATGGAAACGCATACTCACCTGTCTGACTGTCTCCTTCTCTCTTCCTCTTGCAGAAATCGAAGCGGTGGAGGCTTGCAAATGGCTGCGCGCTGCAGGTTTTCCGCAGTATGCACAGATGTACGAAGGTAAGTGCGAACCACAACCCCCCATTTTACCCCCACTACTATGTACTTCCATTTCGCGAGGCACTGGGAAAAAGTCTTTTGAAATCGAAGAAGAATTTTGAGGAGAAAGGTCATATACTTCAAGGCCTCAAGTAGCGTTCTCGAAAACAGAAATGAGTAAAAATTATTAGAGAATTATAGGGATCAGTTTATAAGAATAACTTATCAAAGATTTTTTTTTAGTTTGCGATATTTCTTTTTGATTCTTTACTATCAGTTTTTACTCCCTTATATGTATTTTGGAATTTTAAAAGCATTTTATAAAACGGAAATCAGTAAAGATTAGTGATTAAGAAGGATCATAGTTTTTAGGTGTTATTTATAGAAAACTTAATCAGTACAGGATAATTCTATTATCTATTAGTTTTTTCCAAATTAACATATATTTTAAGAATTATAAGATAGACACTTATTATAGCAATGGATGTAAGTAACAAGTGGCCTCAAAAAATTTAAATTCAAATATTTTCTTTTGAACATACATTTCAAAGAGCTGTTATGCAATCTTGACTCGACTTTCGTAGTCTTCTTTTCTCCAAGTGCATGTCGTGTCAGCATGCTGTTGCCCTGGGGGCGTGGCAGGCTGGCTGGCTGGCTGGCTAGCGGTTAGTAATTGATGGTCTCGTCATCGTCATCGCCAGTGACGCAGCAGCGGCGAGCAAGCCACTTGACCAACATGCCCGCCATTTAGTCTTGTGTGCTTAACGCTCTCCAAGTGGCAGTTTATTAATTGTATTACACGAACTTTCACTTTCGCCGCTCCGACCAAGTAGGAGAAACAAATAAAAAAAAAAACTCCCCTAAGCCAAGCCAAGGCAAAAACAAAACATTTATGACGTGGCAACAATCGAGAACAATTTAAGTGCCGGCTCACGACGACGACGTCTAAAGATTTCAACACCCGTCGAGACAAAGAGCTGCCCCAAACATGATAGCGAACTTGATATCCCAAACACGCGGCACAAACCGCGACAACAATTAGGCTGAATGGATCCCCGAATCCCCGGAACCCCAGATCCCCGTATTCGATCCCATTCTATCCAAGTGCTTTCGAGCGAAAACGAAAGCCCAGCAACGCCTTCCTTCCAGATCAGGGCAATCTTAAGAATTTACCCAAAAGCAACGCACAAACCACAAATAAAAGCAAAACAAAAAACTCAAGAGGTTGGCAAAAACCAAAAAAAAAAAACAACCAAACCTGGATAAAATATAATAAAAGGCTAAAGGACACGCAGGCCAAAAGAATTTATGAGGACCACCTTCGTATAAAAAACTCCGCACAGAACCGAAAATTAAAATGCTTTGCGGTTGTATTTTGTACCCCTTCCCTTATTTTTTATTAAGAAAGGGCTTTGGCCTTTGAAGAGCGGCTAACCGAGTACAACCTACAGCCAAAATGTTAGTATCAGTTCATTGAACCCGGGCCAAGCTGCATATTTATTTGATTTCCTTAATCTCGAGCGAAGGCGACCCTTCTTCTCCTGAGCATTTGTCGCAACGCATTTAACGCCTGGAGGCCTCGCAGATTGATGATCTCCGCCGCATTCAAACAAACAAACCCGAAAAGTACGTTCTTTAACTCGGCAGAAGGCCAAAACAAAAAAAAGTTCACCGACTTCATTTGAATTATGAGCAAGAGGCCGGCAGAAGAACAAGCGCGAAGACCAAAAAGTGAATCTGAAATGGAGAGCCTGCAATTTTGGGTATGTCCGCAGGCGCCCTGTCGCCGACCTTGAAATATGCGAATTGTATTGCATAAATTCAAGACCAGAACCGATTTCAAGAAACTTAAGCACTGAGAAAAAAGAGTTATTTATTTTAATGTATGTTTCAAAATAAAAAAAAAGGTATTTGCTGGGCTAAAGAACTGAAGTTCCATTATGTAAAAGGATTGCTTACTGACAAACTTATTCCTCTTCCGTTTTATATATTTCTTTGAGTGCTTAAAGCCAAACCATAAATTCGTAACATATGGAATAATTTGTGCGCACATTTAAACTGGAGCCCAACCCAAGAAGAGGCTTCAATTCCAGGCCCAATCCCAATCCCAATCCGAATCCCAAGCCCATCTGCATGACCATCTCTCCTGACCGGGGACAACATGATAAATGCGTATTTTAATGAGTTTCGTGTAAGAAATTAAAAAAAAGGGCAGCGGCGCATGCGCAGATTGCTGCTCAAATTTCCTGAGCATTTGGCGGATTCTTTTCGGAGTTTGGATCTGCAAATTAAAATGCCGTAGGTGTGTAAGCCACTCGCTGCTCTGTCATTTTGGCCTGGCCCGTAGCACTCGGCCGCTGAAAGGAGGTGTTCCGGCTGTAAGCGACTGTTAATTTGCCCATGGGCCCAGGACAAAAAAAAAAAAAAACCAAAAAAAAAGGAGGATGGGAATGAGGAGGATGCAGCTGAGCTGATTTTCCCCCAGCCTTTGTTTGTCTTTTTGCTCATTTCTTGCGCACATTACTCACCGAAAGTGGCAGACTTAATTCGAGGGTGTGACCTGCACCGGGCCAGGATCACATGGGAGTGCTTAAGAGGGCAATAAGAGCTCATGAGGCTTGTTTAATGCAGCCAAGGCAATCGATTTTTGGTCCAAAACAACCGGTTTTCCTGGGAGCCAAACAGCCAAGACACGGAACTCGAGGAGTTGCGTAAATAACTCACTGGTGATCCAATAAAGTATCACATATTTCGAAGAAAATTTAATACTTTAAATTAATTTTCAAAACAATTACCATCTCCTTATTAAATCCTTTCATTTGTGGTTCGTAAAACATAGAATCATAACCCATTTTAATTTTTCTGCGGAACCAATTAACTTTATTAATTGCTTCCTTTGCCAGAGACATTATTAAAACATCAGGCAAAGTCTAAACAATAATTGTTTCATGGAGACCCCATTGCTCTATATTCGAGTGAAATCCGCATCCTAATTTAGATTCCAGGCTAATTGCTTCTATATTTTCCCCAAAACAGCCATAAATTGTGCCTAATTACATTCGAATTTCACTGCAATCTGCGTCATTGGCTGAGAAAAAAGATTAATCATATAATTGGCCCAATAAATGAATGCCCCCGGTTTTCAATCTCGTGTAAACTGTGAAAAGTCTCGAGGAAATAGGCCCCAGAAAAACTTACATCGTCTGCCCAAATAATTTCCTTCTGACGTCAGATAAGTTTTCCAACTCCAAATGGGAAACACTTGGTGGCAGTGGCACACTTCCCCAATTTGTTTATGCCTTCAATTGGAAACTAAACACACAACACTCGACTGTTTAAATGGGGAGCATCCTAAATGGGCTTTTAAATACGCAGCAGGGCCAAGAGCGTCGAAGAAAGGCGCTCGAGGAGCGTAAACAAAACTATAAAAAGCTCTGAAAGGAGCCACAGAACGAAAGAAAGAAAGAACGAAGCGAGTTGGGCGTTACTTTTGAGCCGAAAGTTCAACAAACCATGAATGGCTCTTCGAGAAAAGAAGAACAAAATATTGTTGTAATGCTAACAATATTTGTGCGAACAATGCAGCTTTTCCAGGCAGCGTGCATCCTACGGATGTCGAGCAGTGCTATCTGCAGCTGCAGATGCAAATGTATCTGGGTATCCGTGTATCTGCGCTATCGCAGTTTCATTTGTATCTGTGTGACGCGTCGCGACATGTGTAAACGTCTGCGTATAATCTTTTCATTTTCCTTCTTTTTTTTTGTTTTTTGTTGCTTCAGTTTTTTGTTTGTTTGTTTGTTTTGTTGCTGCTTTATTTTTTTGTGGCCGAGGCGGCGGTCGCCTTGGAACTTGATTTCCTACGTGCGAATTGGCCACGCAAATATGTGGAAAAACGCTGTGAAAATTCAGCTGCCCGATGGCAGACTACTATAGTATATCGCATATATACGAGGCAACCCGACTCGTACCCGTTTAATGATCGCTGCCTGCTGCTGGCGCCATGGGCGTTCGACTTTTCAGGTTTCTCAATTAGAATTTCACGCGTCGTCGAGACGAGCGGTCACAAAACCTCACTCGCCATCCATCCAGTTATAATAGTTGTCCTTTGGCATCCTGCCTCTGTGTCCTTCTTGCAGATCACCAGTTCCCGATCGATCTGACCAATGTAGCCAAAGACCACACCAATCTCGAGAACGATCAGCTGCAGTCCCTGTACCGCCGGCTCTGCGTCCTCAACCGTTGTGCCACCATGCGGCTCGACCAGTCCCACAAGCCGCAGACACCACAGGTAAGATATACAAATCCACTTTAAACTCTATATAAAACTTGAAAGGATATTTAAAGAGAATCAAGTTATAGAAGTATTTGCAGTTACGCCATTAAAAACCACTCAATAAAGAAATTACTCATCCCAAAATCATTCCTCTTTTTACAAAAGGATATATGTGAACTTCATAAAAAGATTACTTTGTGTACAAAAAAAAATCAAGTTCTATAAATGGTGATACAAAGCTATACTCTCAATCAAAAATTTCTACATTAAATTCTTGTTATTATCAAACCAGTCTTTTAAACGAATTAAATGTGATTGCTCAGTAGTTATATATTTTCAAAGTAAATTTATTAATTAAATTTGAATCCCTTAAGTAAAATGTATTCAAAATTTAAACATAATTTGTATGCATTTATTAAACTCTGCATTGTTCTTATTAATTTCTTATTTTGTTTAGCAAAAGGAGGAATCGGATGACGAGAACTTCGCTTTGAGCGAGAACTGGACATTCCAACCGCACATTCGCCGCTGGTCGCGGATCGGGGAGATGGGCCTCGAACTGCCTCCTCCCGGAGTCTTAAGCCTCAACGTGGAGAAGACGGAGAGCTCCTCCAAGGAGTCCAGCCCTGATCGCTTCGAGGAGGATGGAGCAGGCATCACTCTGGTGATTCCCGGATGCAGCAAGACGAGCACTGGTGCCACCGATGGTTCCTCCCTAGGAGAGGGTTCGGATAGCGGTCGCCTGCGGAGGAGTGGCAGCGAGAGGATCAAGGATCAGGCCAAGGCTCTCCTGCGAAGAGTGGAGTCCATCAAATCGCGACGTCGCAAGCGACAGAATCGCGAGAATGTGGTGATCAGTGGACCGCAGACCCTGGATCTCTCGCAATTCGGCCAGAGGAGCAGTCTGCGCAAACCGGATGCCGTGTACTCCACCCCGCCCTCCCCCTCGGCCCTCAGTCCCATGCACACATTCCCCAAGGCGCCGTTCTTCGGCAACGACCTCAAAGTGCCCAGCCACAGCGACAACTTCCTCAGTCCCAATCGCTCCAGTCCGAAAAGGACACCCACCACTCCGCGATCGATGAGAACCAGTCCGCTGCACTTCTTCTCGAGTCCAATGTCCCAATTGAAGGAGGGGAAATCGGATGACTCCTCTTCCTACTACAGCGACAGTCAGGAGTCGTCCACTGGTGGCAAGTTATCCTTGAGGAAACCCTCCAAGGCTCGCAGATTCCTGCAGCGAACGGGAAAAGTCGATGACATTGGAGCCCATTCCGATTCCGAATGTCATCAGGGACGCAAACTCCTCATCAAGGACGCCAATTCCAATACCACCGAGGTCAAGGTGAAGAAGTTAACGAGGGGAGGCTCACTGAACTTGGGCAAGGATCCCAAGAAACGAGAGGGATTCCGTTCATCATCCTTCCGCTCGAGGAGCACCTCGCGAAAGGAACCCAAAAACGATGAGGAGCAAGCGGGTGGAGCCACGAATGGTGGCTCAAAACGTCAGCCGGTGGTTCGCTGGCACAGTTTCCAAATGGAGCAGCGTCCGAACATGATCTTCCGCAAGTGTTTCTCCAAGAAAATCGAACCACTGCAAGAGGACGATGGTGGAGTTCCATTTGCCTCCATGTCAGCGGGTCAGCTGCAAATCATCCGGAAGTTGGCACTCGTCACCTTAACTGGTCACATGGAGCGTTACTGCCCTTCGCATCGATCGGGTTGGAACTGGGAACTGCCCAAGTTCATCAAGAAGATCAAGATGCCGGACTACAAGGACAAGAAGGTGTTCGGAGTGCCTCTATTAATGATCCTCCAGCGAAGCGGACAAACCCTTCCGATGGCTGTGAGGGCAGCTTTCCGCTGGCTGCAGTTGAATGCTTTGGATCAGGTGGGAATTTTCCGGAAAAGCGGTGGAAAGTCTCGGATTATCAAGCTGCGGGAGCAAATTGAAGTCACGGATTCCACCGCCGAGTGCATGGATGTTTTCGATTTGCAACAGGCCTACGATGTGGCCGACATGCTGAAACAGTATTTCCGCGAGCTGCCCGAATCTCTGCTGACCACCAAGATGTCCGAGACCTTTGTGGCCATCTTTCAACGTAAGTAGATAAAAGCTAAGTTTATAAATAAATAAAAATAGAAAGAGGAACTTTAAAATCATTAAAAATATGAAAGAGTAACCAACAGAAACCTCTAAGAATCCTTTAAAAAAAATGTACCAATTAAATACTTTAAAATCATCTTTTCTGACCTTATCCCAATCACTTTTAATACATACACCTTTTCTATATTAAAATCCTATATTTTTAAACCTCAGATCTCCCTGCTGAAGTCCGTTTGGATGCCGTTCAATGTGCCGTGCTCCTGCTGCCCGATGAAAACCGGGAAATCCTGTACGTGCTGCTCGAATTCCTCACCATTGTGGCCGCCAATTCGCAACAGAACCAGATGACCAGCAACAATCTGGGCGTGTGCCTGGCCCAATCGATATTCCACTCCTCGATTTCCACGGGTTCCGCCTCCGTTTCCGCATCGCCGCGTCGCAAGGGCAAGGGATCCGGAATGCCGGACATGAAGGAGCTGGCCGAGGCGAAGGCCTCCCACGAGTGCCTCTCCTTCATGATCGAGCACTACAAGCAGATCTACACGGCCTCGAAGGAGAAGCTGGGCAAGTGCAATTTCAGCTACATGGAGGAGTCCAAGCCACTTCCTCTGGAGGCTCTCGGCGAGGGAATGCAGTTCCACAACTGGAGGGGATACCTCTACGAGTGCACCAGTGCCACCATCAAGGAGGGCAGAGAAAAGTGAGTATGATTTAAAAAAAAATCCAAACTTTACTGATTTTTAAATAACTAAAAAAAATTCTGTAAAAATATTTACACTACAAATTAAAGATTCGCCAGAAACTTTATTTTAAAAGCAATTCATTGAAAATTAAACGCTTTACTTGTTCAAATTCATGAGAAAAGATTTTGAATCAATGTTTTCAATGAGAAAGAAATTCTTAACACAATAGAAACATGTTGACTATATCTTAATGATTTTTATATTTTAATGATTATAGTTATTTATATATTTTTATTTACGTATTTTTTATATATTTACAGAACCCGCGGTTGGTTTAGCATAAACTCGCTGAACGACAACAATGTGGACATTGCCTACAAGAAGGTGGGTGATGGCCATCCCCTCAGACTTTGGCGATGCGCAACAGAAGTTGAAGGACCCCCAAGAGAGGTCCTTGAATACGTGATCAAGCAGCGGGCTTCCTGGGATGCAAATTTACTGGAGTTCCAGACGGTCAAGAAACTAGACGAACGCACGGAGATTTATCAGTATGCGGTGGATGGACAACTGATTACGGACTTTTGTGTATTGCGGTAAAAATAACTAATTTAACTAATTAATTCATTTATCAAATTTTATTATAATCTTATGTTTCAGTTCCTGGCAAACGGACTTGCCGCGCGGTGCCTGCGTTATAGTGGAAACCTCCATAGATCATGCCAAGGCCAAGCCTCTTTTCGGGGCGGTAAGGGGCGTGGTTTTAGCCTCGAGGTATCTCATTGAACCCTGTGGCAGCGGTAAATCGAGGGTAATGCATCTGGCCAGAGTGGATGTGAAGTGAGTTCTATATTTGAATTTAATATAATATAACATATCCAATAACCAAATAATTGCCTATTTTTAGGGGCAAAACACCCGAGTGGTACAACAAGAACTACGGACACATTTGCTCTCACTACTTGTCCCGCATTCGATTGGCCTTCAAACACGTGGCCGATGGACCCGAAAGCAAGGTCTAAATGATCAATATATATAGAAGATAACGACCCAATTTGATGGATGTTCGCTGTATTCGTTGTCTGTCGCAAAACTGACGCATTTATACGTAAATATTTGATAGCTGAGGAGGAAGATAATGGCTCCCCAACTTCGAAAAAACCCAACGATTACGCAGAAAATCCAACAGAACCCAAGGACCACAATTATGAGCTTGACCAGAGAGAGAATATATTCTTGTACATACACTTAGTAGGTTTCTTAATTTAGTTCTCGACTTAGTCTTAACGATTTAGTTTACTGTATTATATTTATACGTGGTCCTAATTTATACGCATACTTCTACTACAATTGAAATCTAACATCCAAAATACTCAACACACGTAAATATCACAAAGTATATCTTAAACGTTTTCACTTGCTAAAGTTTAGATCTACGTTTACGGCACTCCAAATGTCTTTAATGTTAATTAGTTTGTAGTCTGGGCAATATGTTAAAAGGAATACTATATATATTTGGGAAAAACAGAAAACAGCAAAAAGCAAACCTTAAAATGTGTAAAGCAAATTCAACTAGTCAAATTCTTTAAACTTAAGTTAAAGTACTAACCCCAAATACACTCAACCATCAAGGCCACTTTGCCACTCAATAGTTTTGTCGGAAGTTAACGATTCATTTGGCTTCAGATATTGATCGATCGACACAAAATTACCTGAAAATGTGTCTTTTGATCCCTTAAAAATGTATGATTGTAAACCTTGTGCGGTGTAAAATCGGAGTTATTATCACTATCATTAGTTTATGGATGTGCCCTAAGATCACCGATCAATATACATAACTATATACACGATACTATGTACTATAGTTTTATATGTGTCTATAAATACAATATCCCGTTATAAAGGAAAACGCAATAAAAGTACATATTATGGAAATGCGAAAAACATAAACCAAATATTTTGTATTATTTTCGGGTTTTTAAATAGGCGGATTTTGTAGCGGAATATTTGAAAAATATCAACTGTTTTTTTAAGTTTTGGTTTATTTAATCTGGTAGCGCCCCTACCGAAATCTTTTCGAAACTAATTCTTTAACCGATTCAGTTATTAAATATAGATGGCGCTTGAGGGAATGCGCTGTCATGTAGGTGGCGCTTTAAATCGTTGACCGTGTAGGTGGCGCTAGTAGACTTTTGGATTTTCAAAATTGTGTAAGTTTTTTAAGTTATTTTTTGAGTTCAGAAATAAATTATAAAGTAGATGAGTATTAAACACCACTTTTTCAGTTTCTGCGAAGTTGAATTTAATTTATAAAACGACCAGCTATGCAAAATCTCACTTGATTTAAGCATTGATCTACAGAAACCCGTTTTTGGTTGAACCCATTAGCCGTGGCTATGATAATACCAACTACTGGCCGTTTAATAACATCGAAGCCTTGTTTCTCTCTAATTGACTGGCGCACAAGCGAGGCGTTGACTAATAAACTGACAGCACACTAAAATAGCCGGGAAAGCCCACCTCTCGCGCCGGTTTACACATGTCGGGCACAAAATGTCGCTAATTGTGCCCAGGCAGCCCCAAAAGCTGACCCCGAAAAAACATTACGAAAGGAAGGCGCTCACATACACAAACTCTCCTCCAGTGAAAATCCCCCCGCACAAGCGACAGACATTAAAAGTCCATTAAAAAATTATGTTCGCCATGGCGTGCTGGACTCCTGTTGGGGCGTTCGATTGTGTGAGAGAGGCTCCAGACTTGGGCGAAGGCAATTTGTGCACTTGCAAATATGATAGTTACGGCAATTATGGATAATACTTTGAATAACCTTTCAATTCAACTCAAAAACAATCAAGAAATTCTTGAAAAGAACGATTTTTTAGGTTAATAACATGACAAGGTTAAAGGTTATCCAGCATAAAATATTTAATAGCTTCTTATTGCATTTAGAATATTTATTTATATTATGAGGTGCATACCCCTTTAAGTATTCTTTTCTTGTTACTCAAAATATTTTCCAGTGTAATACTTGCGACCTTAATGGCCCAGTTGAGACTATATTTAGAGTGCAAGAAACTACTGCTGGTAGCAGTTGCACTCGCAGCGGCATTTGCAGTCAGGCAAGGCATAATTGTAATTGCAAATTGCATATTACAATGTTGCCCACATGCAGTGACATCGATTGCAGCCCCAGCAGCGAATCACCAGCAACCAAGGAGGCAATGCAAATGTCCAACGTATTGATTGCATTAATTAATTAATTTGTGACTTAATTTCATGGGCTTGCCAATCAGCGCGCCGTGCACGCACCGCTGCCAAAATGTATTAATATTGCAGCCCGAAAGAGTCGCTGTCAACTGATGCGCCGCACGTGTGTGTGTTTGCCTTGTTATTAATTGAAATTTAATGGCACAAAATATTTTTATTTATTTATTCGACTGCAATTGCATTTATGCGCACTTCCGTCGCCCCCACACACACGCACGCACACTCGCACATACACACACGCAATGCAGAAACAACATCGATGGCACCGTCGGCGGCGGCTGGCATTTAACATCAAAAGCCCTGCCCAGACCAGACACCCCGCCCCCTCAGCCGACCCGCCACGCCCCCTTCGCCCCACAGGCTACATAGCCAACGAGCTTGTAATTGATTTCACTTAAAAATTAAATAATGCATGCGGTTTTTACTGTAAAATGGATTTTCCAAATGCTGCTGCTGCTGCCGCTGCTGCCGTTTCTTTCCGCACTTTCCACTCCTTCTCTCTAGCGCTCCTTCTACCGCCGCCCGTGTTAAATTAAATATGAAAATAAATATCAACATAATTGAAATGGCAACCAAGGCAGGAGCAGCTGAAAAAAAAGGAGAAAATAACAGAGCAGAAAAAAAAACAAACAGCAAAGGCAGCCAAAGCAACCGACACTGTGCAGCTGGGCGACGTAATTGATGAAATTATTTAAGAATTATTTCACAAATGCGGCGTGACAATTATGCGGGACTGTAGCCCAGATCATGAACTGGGTGCACAGAGAAAAAATAAATAAAATCTCTGAAATTGTAGCAGATAGACTTTATTTAACAATTAAATTTATTAGTTACTTCATTTGCTTACTTACTTAGAAAGCCATTCCAAACATTAATCATCCAAATGAAATGTTAAATCTTAAGATTTAAATATTAAAAATGATAATTTACCTTAAATGTTAAAATGTAAGGTTTTTTTTATTTCTGTTTTCTTCCATATCAAGCGTTTTTAAACACAAACCCAATAACCAAAACCATCCATTTTTCTCCTTGTGCACGCGGCACATTAAAATGTGCAAATAATAAAGCAGAAATTGTATTTAAACGCAGCCTGTAATTAATTATCTGCATTGGCTGCCGGATTCCCCTCCGCGGAGGAGTTCTCTGTTGATCGCATGCCAAACAGTGCCCACAATAAATTAATGAACCGAAAAACAATTATCATAAATAGCAGCGGCAGGCTGCGTATTCGCGACACTTTTGCCATGAACTGATTTCCAATTCCATGTTGCCTCGAATTCTTTGTGAAATATTTAACATATTGCAATTACAATTTGCGATAAATAAACACAAAATGACATCCCCTCAATTGATTTTTGCCATAAAACCGAGTAGCTATATAATTGTTTGCAATTTCCCTTTAATTTTGCATTTTGTAAATAATTCGCTGACAGTTCAAAGTGAACGCTTAATTCCCAAGAACTCCAACCAAATGTGAGCGATATCTTTTTGCTTTAATTAATTAAAAATTATATTTGCATTCATTTTCGCCTTTATTCTTGACATGCAATCAGCAGGGTGAAAAAAAATACAAATTCTTTTTATTTCCACGAACATTGCTTGCGACAGAGGCAAAAAAAAAAAAAAAAAAAACTGGAGAAAAGGCAACAGAGGCAGCGGCAATTAAAACGCGAAATCGCAAGGCACTTTGCTACACTTTGCCCATCGTATTCCCAGACTGGGCCAGCTAATGTTTGTTTGGCTCGCTAATTTCGCCCTAAAAGTGTTTGGAGCCCGGGTCTCGAGTGTCCGCATGTGGCAGCGAATTTCCCGCCCCAAAACGCCGAATGCTGAGAACTGCGAGAACTGCCGGCTAATCAGCGGCACGTCAAACGCCTACGCAAGAATGCGCCCGCGGAAAAGGCGAGATGCGAATTGCAAATGCGAAACTGGATCCGCCAGACTGGAGGATTGGCAATGAGGACGGAGGACACAGAACGGAGAACGAAGAACTGAGTCCGGAGGACCAGAGATGCGGCAAAAGACGATGACAGGGCAGGCAATCCAGGCCACCAGTGGAGGCAATCGACAATTGTCTTAGGCGGCGGCGAGGGTCCAAGGGGCAAAAAGTTGGCGGTGCGACAAATTTCCATACCCATTGCTCCTTGAATTCGAGGGAATATCAGTTTTCCTAAAACTAAATTTTTACAACCAATCACTCCAACAGTTTTATCCCGATCTACATGTGCCACAATTCGAAAGGTTTATAATGAAATTTTAAAACAAAATGGAGTTAAATTTTTCATCATAGGAAAAATAATTTTTTTTGGTCAGATTTATAAAAGTTTTCGTCACAAAATTTGAGCATTGAATGTGGTATCGTCACTAGTTAGTAATTGTTGTATCGTTTAAGTATTATAACTGATCAATTGTAGTGATATCGTTTTGTTCATAATGTCATGTTATTCCCATTAGTCAAAATTAGTTTTTAGGTAACTGCCAGAGAATCATGCTGGTTTTTATTTTGTTTGCTCTGTTTGTTGTGAAATCCCTTAAAGTTGAGTCCAAGTTCAAGAGCATAGAATGCAGTTTAAACGACCATGATTACTTAGATGTTGAGTTATGCAAACTTAAGGCCATCAATCGATACAGAAACTCGGTTAATATTCACTTAAAAATAAAACAAGAAGTCAAAAAAGCAACAGTAAGTTTATAATTTATGTTGCCCAAAGTAAATCAATAAAAACGTATACATTTACAGATCCAGTTTCAGCTTTTTAAAAGAGCCAGCGGATGGAAACCCTTTTTGTACAACGTTTCTATGAATTTGTGCGATTTTCTCAACAACAAGCATAATGTAATTATGTGTATTTTTTATGCTTACGCGAAACCTCACTTTGCCAAAAACTATACGTGTCCTTTTAAAGTAAGTGAAAGATTTTTTTCAAGCACTATTAGTTACCATAAAAATTTCAGGCAAATGACCAAATACTATTTGACAATTTTGAATTCGACATTGATCACCTGAGAAATCGTTTTCCCATCGACACGGGCGACTATGCTGCACACGTCAGTTTTCTTGTTCGGCAGAAGACTGTAGTCACCTTCAAATTTAGAGTGGAATATAATAATTACAAAGAAAACTAAGGGACTACTCTGCTTACAAAAAAAAGTAATACAGCAGATAACTATCTAACAGTGAATTTATTATGCATAAATAAAAGGCACTGCGTTAAAATTTTTCAATTCGTGAAGATCAATTTTTTATCTGTTATCGGAGAAAGGAGAAAGGAGACCCAAATCTGGACTTCCAAAAGCCATAACTCGAACAATTTTTATCCGATCTTAAAGTGGCATACCTTTTTAAATTTGTGATGGAATTCCTGAACAATACCCGTTGGAATTTTTCAAATCGGTGATGGTCCAATTTTTGACCCCTGCTCATGTCAGATTTTTCTGGATTTTTCATGAATGGCAAAAACAGACCCATGTGCTAATACTTCCAGGAGCCATA
Organism: Drosophila ficusphila; assembly: GCF_018152265.1. Lineage (NCBI taxonomy): Eukaryota > Metazoa > Arthropoda > Insecta > Diptera > Drosophilidae > Drosophila > Drosophila ficusphila. The sequence goes on from NW_025064737.1 coordinate 17,244,166, forward strand.
ACTCGGACCAATTTTATCCGATCTCAAAGTGACATACCTGTAAACATGTGTGATGAAATTCCTGATCAAACTGTTTTAAAAATTTTTAAATCGGTGATGGTCCAATTTTTAACCCCTGCTCATGTCAGATTTTTTCTAGGTTTCCCATGAACAAAATTTAAAAAAGTATTTCTTGAAGAAGTACAGGGTATTTTCTGTTTGGTTCCTTGATCGTCAGTCCAGTTACTTGATCTTACTTTTGTTCCTTGGCTAGCGCCTTCTCCCCTGAACGGCTTCCTCGACCCCCTGACCAGCGTTTTGTTTGTCGTCGCCCGTTTTGCGTGCGTACTTTTAATTGCAATTGAATTTTAATTACTGCGTTGTCAGCAAAGAATGTTGCAGCCAGTCGTTTAAGTGCCGACAGGCAGTGCGCACAGAGACAATGAGGCGGGAGCAACAGGAGCAGCGGCAACATCGCAACCCGGCGGCAACAGCAACATGAGCTCAAAGGGGGAAAGGGAGTGAAAAGGGGGAGGGAAAAGGGGGAGGGAAAAGGGGTGGAGCCAGGCTGCTCCTGACGGTCCAGACTCTCTCTCTTATTCCCGCTTCTTTGACTTATTTACTGCTTTGTCGTGGAGAGGCAGCAATTAAATGAACGACAGCCGACGGCAGTTGACGTTTTAAAAGTCGCGACTGCGTTCGCGTTGGCCTTTCATTAATCAGCAGCAATATAAATGTGATGATCCGATAACGTTTATCGACTGCTGATGACTCCATTTACAGCCCCCTCAGCCATGGGCGTAGATAACCTAATGAGAAATCCCCTTCCCTCGCCATCGCCATCGCCCCCGCTGCCCATCCGCAATTAGGAATGTCTGGCCTTCTGATTGAGCCTCGTGAATCGCGACTGATGGGCTCTTGTCTGCCAGTTTAGACAACTTAGCCAAGTTTGAAGCTGCTTTGGCTTCCTGTAATTGATTTAAGATTTATCAACGGGTTAATGGGCAGTTTAAGGCTGGATGTAATCAACACCCTTTCCGCTGTAAGTTTGTGTTTTTTTGATACACATAAAAGCTTATCGGAAAACTAATCGTCTGAGGTAAAAACTTAAACGCACAACTAATTAAAGTCAAAAGTTTCAATAAAACCTTGCTTAAATTGAAATGTAAACACGTTAGAATTACTGATGATAAATCTAATTTACGGTTGAGATCAGCATGGAAAGGTAAATGTTTGTTTTTGGGTTAATGGCTAGGCCTACCTATAGTTTATTATATTATTGTATTACCATAACATTATGCTACATTTTACGGATCAGTTAGCAAATTTGATTTTACTTTTTGCACGTGAAAGGTGCGATCGTCATACTTTTTTAAAATTTTAATATTATAATTGATCAATTTTTGTACATAATGTCATGTCTTTCCATTACATCCAAATTAGTTTTAAAGTAGCCAAGAACAATGCTGGTTGTCGTTCTCTTTGCTCTGTTAGCTTTGAATTCCCTTGTTGAAAGCAAGTTTAAAAGCATAGAATGCAGTGTAGGGGACCCCGATTATATAGAAGTTGAGTTATGTAAACTTAAAGCCATCAATCGGTACAGAAACTCGGCCAGCATTCACTTTAAAATAAAACATGACGTCAGCAAAGCAACCGTAAGTTATTAGCCTATTTATTTTGACCAAAATAAATTATAAAATATTTATAGCTCCGCCTTGAGTTTTTCAAAAAAGCCAACGGATGGAAACCCTTTTTGTACAATGTGTCTACGAACTTGTGTGATTTTCTTGGCAGCAAGAAAAATGTAGTTATGGATATTTTTTATGCTTACGCAAGACCTCACTTTGCAAAAAACTATACATGTCCTTTTAAGGTAAGTGATAACCAAAAATCAATCCCTCTTCTTAACCATATAAATTACAGGCAAATGACTTAGTACTTTTCGACAATTTTGAACTCGATTTTGATCAACTGCGAGATCGTTTTCCCGTTGAAACAGGTGAATATGCAGCGCATGTGAGGTTTCTTATTCGGCAGAAGACAATAGTCACATTTAAATTTAGAATGGAATACTATAACTACAAAGAACACTAAATAATTATTTCGCTTGCAATGAAATACAATACAATACAATACTATGTAAGAAAATCATCGAAAAATAAACTAATTGTGCAATAATAAAATTCAGAAAAATAATGCAGAAGATTGTAATTTTGTATGTTACTATATCTTTCTATGGTATTTCTTGTGTTTTAGCAAAGTGCAATACTGTCTAAAATTCAAATGATATTTCCTTGATAAATTAAATAAAACAATGCTATATTTAAACAGACTGGCTAACGCTCAGAGGAAAGATTTGTCTACAGCCTGCCGCCTTGGTAATTCCCAGTCAGGTGCACAAAACTGAGACCACTTACTTATAGAGACAGCACAGCCCCAAAATGATCGGATGACTGCGGGTGACATTTTCCCCGGGGCGGCCAACTCCACCAATCAACGGCGAAAATAACAAAATGTCAAACAGAACGCATGCAACAATTTATTTAAATACCTCAACCTCATCAAATTTAAGTTAACACACCCCAAGCATCAACATCGAGCATTACGACAGACGACGGGGCCAGAGCGAAATGAAAATGAAAATTCAATTTTCCACCTAAACGCAGACACCGCATCAATTTTGAAAATGCTTTTGCCCGGCAATGAAAACGATTTGTTGTGTTTGACGAAGAGCCAGCAGAGCGAGTGCCGTCCAAAGAGGGAAAGGAAGGGAAGGGGATGTGTGGAAAAGCCGGGGGGAAAACTCGGCAAAAGGAAACCAAGTGGAGCCCAGACAGAGAGCAGCACTCAAACGGCAGCCAAGAAGTCAACACAGAACGCCGTCGTCGTTTCGGATGTCGATGCTAAAGAGATGCAGGCGGTGCGAAGCTGCAGCTGGGAAAAAGCGAAGGGATTCTGGGGGGAAGAAGGAGGGGCCAGCACAAACACTGAAAATAAAAAAGTAACTAATCAAAAATTAAAAAAAAAAATTACATTTTATGTTAGAGGAAACCATTGCACCTATATTGAGTTTTATTACATTTTTAAAAAATAACTAAGAAATAATTATTTTATTCTTCTTATGAAACTAGTCACAACTTAATATAGATTTTTCCGCGGATAGTATAATAATTTAATCATCATTATACAAATTAAAGTAATCTCTGTGGAAAAGATACCATTTTAATAACCAAGCGAGATTTATTCGTGAAAAGCTTTTAAACTTATATCCTATTTAATAGCCATTACCCCCATATAAGGTTTCAGCACATCACAAATTGAGATTTAATATCTTTTGATATGCAAATCAAAACTCAATTCAGTTTATACTTTGGTTTTTGGAACGTGTAGCAATTTCGGGCTTCTGTCAACGACGAACCCTGCGATGTAGATGTGAATATGGATGTGAATTTGGATGTGGAGTGTGGAGTGTGGAGTGGCTCCCCAATTTGAACTGCAGACAATTAAAATAGCTTTGGTGGTGTGCGTGAGTCAATTGCCGGGGCGCCCACACATATGCTATCTTGTATCTTACGGATAATCTCTGCGTGTTGATTTATGCAACAGTTTCCAGTGTTTTGATCGATCATTCGAGCATTCGAATGCAGCCCTTTCGAGGCGATCCCTACCGAGACCCAAAGTGTATTAAAAACATTTAATTAGCCTTTATTGACCATTAAGATTCCAATCGTGGCTGGAACAGTAGCACGGCCACAGCATGGAATACACCCACCATCGCTTTCTACCCCACTTATTTATACACTCTTAGCTTTATTACTTTTCCACAAAAACATTTTATGGGCGGCATCGAAATATTTATGATATTTACAACAAAAAAGCGAAAATGTGAGGGCTCGAGAAATTTTTGACTAAATTCGAAATATAAAAACATACAAATTAATTAAAGTCAATAAAGTAAATTAAAAGTGGCCGAGGTCGGACCCCTTTTAATGGGCCAACTGGCGGCGAGCCCTACGCATTTCAGCCCGTCGCAGCAAGTTGTTTATGGCCAAGAGACCCCGGCTGCTCCTCTTCTGAGTGATCGCCATCATCGCGGATGGCTGGCATGCACTTCGCTGCCAATTTAATGGCGTTTTTACAACTTGAAAGATTCGTGCCCGACACGCCGTTTTGAGCGATGATGATTTTTCGGGGGACCCGCGATCCCTTTTCCCTCGTCTCCAAACGAAACGCACACTAAATGCAGCGCAGCGAATGTCATTAGGACATAAAAACGATATTAATTGCATGCGAGAGTGCGGGCAGTCCAGGCAATGGAGAACCTGAATGGGGATAAGGCGGGTTGTGGCACATGGCACATGGATGTGGCATGCAATAGAAACGTCAGCGTTCCGATGATGGAAGGGCCCGAGTTGGGGGCATTATAACTGATTGGGTGTTTGAGGAGCGAAAGAGATAAGAAACTGAACAGAAAATAAGTAAGAATTAAGGGTGCAAAATTAGGATGGTAACTAAAAGATATTTCTTGAAATTAGTAAAACAGGTTTTTAAACTAAGCATACCATGTGTTTTTTTTCGCTTGAAGGTACGCGAGTTCAATGAAGATTATTCTATTAGACTTCATTCCTTAATAACATAACCTTTCGAAAAAAAATATACATCAAATACCTGAAATACATACGTACTCAATTCCTCTTTTATTTTTTTCCCAGTGATTCAGTTGAGCTGGCGCTGGAAATCCTCGTGGATCCCAGAGAACCCGAGCGATCCACTTACGCCAGTACATTTCGTTTGCTGCTCTTTGATGGAGACGGCTGCCCCAGCGATCGCATGGCACTGATAAATAATAAAACTTAAAAATAAATTAACACCTAGTAAAGATGCAACGGTCTGGGGACTGGTTTCGCTGCCACTTTGTCCCCGCTCTGTCATTACTTGGGACCTGGTTTCGAATGTTGCCCGACCGCCGCAGACAGCTTAAAAATAGCGCAAAAGTAATTAAAAACGAAAATATAAAAGCAGAAAGACACATCCCGTCGTCCTCCCCTCCTCAGTCGAACGAATGGATGAAAAAAATAAATAAAAATAAAAATAAAAATTATGCTCGCCTGTATTGAATTTAACAAGCGCAACGTCGATGCAGGCAGAGATCAAAGAGTCTGGGACTCGGGAATGGGATAATGTGGCTGAAAGTGTTGCCTGTTGTCGATGGCCGATAATGATGATGCTAATGCAGTTGACATTTTATGTGGCCATAGAATGCCGGGCATGGCCGATAATTAAATGCAATAATAATTCAATTTAATTAGCTGGCAGCTGGCTGCTGGCTGCCGATGAAACGGAGAGGCTACAAACATAAATGCCCCAAGGGGAGTGCTTAAATATTGATGGATTGATTAGCATAATATTTGCTTTATGATTTCACATTGTTTGGGGATTTGGTTTACGGCCGCAGCGCCAGCTAATTGAAACACCTTAAAAGAGGTCATTAGTTGTGCAACATCTGTCAATGGTGTTGATGATGTACACTTGGAGAGGTTGTTTGGAAATGCAAACTGGAGGATTTATGTATATGGTATTAAGGCTATGGTAATACGAAGTTGTAATAGAGCTATTTAACTTTAATTCGTGTTAATCTACGGGGTAAAAAAAATTTCTTTTTATTAATTTCAATATATCTTAGGTTAATTATAAAAACCATTACCAAATTACTAACCTATCTACTTTTAAGTATAACTATTTTTAGACATTTCATTGCCAGCAATCAAAAGCTAACTAATTTCCGATGCGAATAGTTTTTGCCCAATGACAAATCATCGTTTATTGGCCCGAAAATCGGATTTAGTGAGAGCTTTTAATAAGCTACACAAACAGGACGAGAATAAGCGATATATATCCTTGCCCAGGAGCTTTCATGGACACAATGGCCGTGCTGGAGATATTTCATTGAATCAATTAACGCTGGACATGGCATAATAATTACTGTCTGCCGCACACACAAGCACACTCCTGTGGATTCAACCGACACACCCACTAACCAACCCACCACCCACTCAAGCACACCTACACACACACACACCCACACACAGAGACAAGGTCGCCCGAAGCGACGGAGCAGCAGGGACATGTTCATTTCTTCATTGATAACTGGATAGGAAGCTCATCCTGGCCTCGTTGCTTAACCAACTGTAACAATCCGAGTGGGCGACAGAGAGGCAAGAGCCTGGCAGAAAGGGACAGAAACAGGCAGATAGGAAGGGAGAACACGAGCTGACGCAAACAGATGCCGAAGGATGCAACAAGCACTGAGGAAAAATATGTTGTGATACGATTTAATCTTTGATTTTAAATCCATTTGTTTTTTATTGCTAGATTTTTTATTTTTTCGAGTTCTATATCATAGTATCATAGTAATTCCTTAAATACAGTAAAAGCTAAATCTATTTTGTGTTTGAAAATTCGCTTTCCTATATTGCGAAACATCGAGAAAAAAAATTTAAAAATAAAAATATAATTATATACATAATAACATTTGCATTTGACAAATACTTACACTCTTTTTGTAATGAAAAATGAAATACGACAAGCAACAAGTAAATAACTTCTTTTTGTAAATTTTGTTATTTTCTTCTCGTTGATTTTTTTCTCTGTGTAGCAGTAAAACAAAAATTTGCTCGTATTAAAGCAAAATAATGAAGTGAAAATGGCAACAATGTGATTACACACAGTCATAGACCCAAAGCCATAATAAATTGTTCCACAAGCGAGGGGTCACACCGTCTGCGAGCGAGCGAGTGAGATGGCAACACAGAGAGAGAGGGAGAACGAGAGCATCTGCGTCGGCGCTGTGCGAAATGTTGCATCCACTGTGGCAACATGATGCCAATGGGTAACTTGTTGGATGCAGCTGCCCCACTTGATAACTTCCTGCGGCGGGGAAACAAAAAAAAAGTTTTTCGCTCCCGCACCGATTTGTCTGGCAAACAATTTCCGAAATGCGATTGCTTAAACGCAATTGGAAAAGTTATTAATTGAGCTGGTCCGTAATGAACTCATTTACAGTTCGTAATGTGCTCCCATTACGAGGGGCACACACAAACAGCTGCCGATTCCGTTTTCGATTCTGATTTCGCTTCTGTTTCTGATTCAGATTCTGATTCCAATTCCGATTCCGGAGCACTTGATGGCAACATTACGTCGAGTTAAATGGCTTGTAATGATGATGTTTGCGAGACGGGGGACTCCGGACTCCAAGTCGAGGGGGAGGGGGTTAAATAGGGCTAAATGTGTCCAATCACTCGGGGGCGTTTTTTGGGGTTGGCGGGAGTGTGGGCCCGATTCGAAACAGGCGAGCAAATGTCAGACAGCGTTTCTCCATTTGCCGCTGGACGTCGGGGAGCCAGACGCTCGATATGGATATGACTACATCTAATGGATACACACGATTCTATCTTATCGCCCCTTCAGGAAGGAGGCAGCAAAACAGGCGCAAAACTTTGCCCCAAATGGGATTTGGTAAATAGCAAGTTATACTTGGGTACATGGTCAAATGGCATAAATAATTTATGTATTTATTGGGAGGACATTTTTGAAACAGTTTAAGAAAAGGCATAGAAATTTTATAAAAAATATATAAATAAAATATAAATAACTCTTATGAATATTTGTTCTCAAAAAACTTTTCAACTAAGAAGGCAACTTTTTGTAATCGTAGACAGGCCTTGGATTTAACTTTAGTTCTCTAAGACACTCAAACCAGATAATATCCAAACCAAACAAAACTACAAAAAACCAACATCGTATCGAATAGCAGAATCTTACTGAACTGCCGTGTTTATCAAGTTATTGTTTTTCTCTTGGTTTTGTGGCTGTTCTTACTCGCAATGGACGCTCTACTCGAACACGAAGACGAGGATTTCGATGAGGAACTGAGGATCGATCGAGTCGGCGATGCAGATGAAGATACAGATACAGATGCAATCGAAGATGGGGCAGCGCAACTCCAGCTAAGGATGAACAATCGCCAGATGGCGATGCTCCTGGACGCTCCACATGAACCACCAGTACTGGCTTTTCCAGGATGGGAAGGACGTTATCCTGCGGCGGATGGACCGCCACGCCTGCGCAAAAAGCGAAGCTTCTACACCATGGTGAAGGCGTCGCCAATGCTGCAAGTTCAACGACCGGAAATGTGCCTCCTGATGGCGAATGTCACGCGGGCAATGAGGCAAGTGCGGAAGGATCAGCGCGGCGAGTACTTTGCCAACTATTTGGTAGAGAACATGACCAGTCAGAACTATCCGAATGGTGTGGGTCTGCCACAACGCTGGGGTCAGTTCTGATCGATCATGAATGCCGGGAGTTGCAGCCGAAAACCCCAGCGAACCTAAGATCATCGAGCAGTTCCATTGGGAATCCATCGCGCTTATACTCATCACCATTTAACCATCCACTAACCCCACTAAAACTCAACTATATTGTCCCTTCTCCTCGACGACACATAAAACAAAGGCTAACTTGGGGCCAAAAAAAAAATGTTCCCGCCTGGAATATAACGTTCAATAAACCAAACTGTTCGGCAAAGTTAATTATTCATATTTGTTTTTTAAAATTGTAATCTTCTATTTTCAAAATTGATTTTAAGTTTTTTTAAATTTACTACTTGTTACAAATGAAATGAGCGAATATATATGAAATATATACTTTTGTGCTGATACAATTCAATTGTGAGTTTCAAATGGCCCGAGGGGAAAGTTAACACTTGAAATTAATTAAAATTCTTTTGAATAACACACTTTCTGCTCTCAAAACCAGAATTGATCCCAAAAACAAACAGCTCTTTAAACCAAACTTCACTAACAGCCATCGGATTAATAAAGCATTTACAGTTCAAACAGAGAATCACTTTTGCAGCCCGTACACACAAATCAAAGTTTTTGATTTTGATTTGCTTTTCGAGCGAGAGACCGAATTGATGGCCTAAAGGCTACCGAAAAATTCATGAAATTGACAATTAATAAACTTCAAATTGGAAGCCGTACTACACACACACACACCCATTCGGATGTTGCAACGTCCCCTCGAATTCAACTGGCTGTGTGTGTGGCAAAAACAAAAGGATTCGCAGGGCCAACAACAATTGGGCCCACACATATGCACTTTCGGCCACTGACAATGGCCACAATGAACTGTGGAAGCCAGAGACAAAGACCGAATGCGGACAATTGCCCAAAGTGTAGCAAATAAATACAAAATGCAAAAGATAATTGCAATCAAAGCCACAAAATGTAGCCAAAAGGCTTATAAATTGTGGGCGGCTGAGGAAAAGCCGCAGGGTTGAGGCGGGAAAATTTGCGGATGAGGAAAGGGGGAGGGGGAGGGGGAAGGGGGTAGTTGGATGGCCGAAGGTAAACGCATTTAATTTCCTAAATGTGCTTCACATACCACAGGCGGCACAATGATACACACTTGCATTCGCATGCAAATACACAGCAGTCAGTTGCAGTGTTGCAGTTGCAATTGCATTTGCAACATCAACCCACCCAAATGGGGGGAAGCAACAACGGGAAGAAGAAGCAGCTGGAGCGACGGCAATTTACGGCCATTATTGCAACAGACAGCCAGCTATATTATGTGCCACGCCCGCAACAAAGGCACTGTAAATAAAGTTAAATTTATTAATAACATAATTTATTTAAAGAGAAAAACATTCTCTTATGATTCAATTTAAATCCAATTTAATATTGATTATGATTAAATAATAGTTAAGTTTCTGGAGAATGTAGGCTGTATAGAATTAATTTACTTGAGCAATGGGGGAATATACCATTTTCTTTTTACCGTGTAACCCCCTCTAGCCCCTTTTTACCCCGCCCCTCGACAGGAAAAGTGGGTGGGGTCGACTTCTGCCATAACTTTTTGTGGCTGCTTTTAGGCTGAGCTTTTGCATTTGCTTTTTGGTCGCTCTGTGATTGCTGTTGCAAATGGCCACATGCAACAATGTTGCTCTTGTTGTTGTTGTTGTTGCTGCTGCTCATGCCACCGCGCGCCCTCTAATTGAATTGCATTGAATTGAATTGAATTGATTTTCGGTTTGGCTTTGTCCGCCTAATTGTTGCATTTACATGGGCGGAATGGCCATTTGAAAGCATTAGACACACAACTCAAATTAAACAAATGTCGTGCATAAAAGGAGTTATCGTTTAAAAAAGGGGGCGACGTTTAAAGCGTAATTATGACATTGTTGCAAGGGGTTGATTAATCTGCAAAATGCTGCACACAATCTCTGACAATCGAGTGGCATGGAGTTTTCCGTTTGGATTCCCATTGTTTGACAAACGATTCGGGGGCGACTCTTCCCCAAACAATTTGTGTCCTTGTGCCAAATGGACCTGCTGTTTCATTGGGGTTGTTGCACGAATGGGTTTCCTGAACTCCAGCCGCCGGCAGTTGAACGCACGATATGTGATTGATGCTCATCCGCTATCGCCGAGCTCCATTGTTGCGCGATGTCTTTGATCTATGACCACCACCCACTCCAATGCCACCTGGCATTGTTGAGTAATTGATTTTCCCTCACGTGGCTCCATTCCTGCCTTCCTCAAATTGTCAAGTTAATTTGGGTTCATCTACATGCCAGCATGAATTCAATGTCGCAGCAACTCTTGTAATTTCTCCCTAATTATATACACACTTTACTTCGCATTAATTATTGTCACTGGGTTCCCGTGAAATCCCCCCAAAACTCAAACGCTCGCGATTTTGCCCGCTCAGCAAAGTTACGTACAAACAATTACAGCAACGCGGCAAAGCGGCTAAACTTATACGTTAAAAGGCAAATTTAAGTACTCTACCCAAAAAGGGAATGGATTTCAATAATTATTTATTTAAAGTAGATTAAAAGTCATATATTCCAAACCTTTATCATTAGTCAAACGCTCAACTTTTCTTTAACCAATAAAATTAAGAAATAACTACATGTATGGTATTTTATAAAAAATGCCTTTTATGTTTAATTTATTTTTCAGAATAGTACTATAAATATTACTAGAATAAATGGTATCTTACATTTCCTTGATTTCTTCACATGTTATTGTTTCCAAGTAATACCCTTTTAGTGCCTCCTAGAGTATCTAAGCTTCGCCATTGAGTTAAGCGCTTTACATATTTTGTTTTTATTCTGTTGTATTTATGGGGAAACGTGTGCAGAAAGTTTTCCACTTACAAACAATTCACAAGTAAAATACCTTGACTTTTGCTGCTGCCCATGGAGAATGGTGGGGGTTTCGTTGCGGAGGAAGCTGATGTCTGTGACTGCCATTACCAAGGCTCTTATGCCCCTCCGATGCCCCTGCAGCATATTGCACACACACACACTGTAGCAAATTGTTGGAAAATAAAGTAAGTACACCAGCAACATAAACAGCAACAGCAGCAACAACAGAAGCAACAGCAACATCCGCCCGAACGAATGGCAAACTGAGCATCAGTTAGAGATACTTTTCGACGTAAGTAGCGTGGGTGGGCTGCAGCCAGTCTTCCTTGGTTCCTTGTTCCCCATTCCCTTCTAAAATCTCCCTCCCCCCTTAAAACCCCTCCCCCTTAAACTTCCAGCAATCCAAGTCGGCTGTCTAAATACGAGCAAGCGATTTGTACATCTAGTTGCTAGTTGGCAACAGCAACTTCCACTTATACTTCCACCGAAGGAACCATGGCAACATCTGTCTCGGCAAACAGAGTTTATGCAAAATAATAATAGCCAAATGCAGTTTTGCCCGGGTTATCGGGCTAATAAGTACGTATTCTCCAATGGCCACCCAAAAAAAAAACAAAAAATGCAGCTAATGAAATTACTTGACTGGCTTCTTGTTTCAGTGTAATAACCTAATTCCTTGGTACTATATTATTCATTTCACTGCACCCATGCGGCAGGAATTTGATGGAATTTCCTGTAAACAGGCAGCTAGCAGCAGACAGACGGACATGCCACTTCCCCCGAATAGACACACAGACATACAGTGAACACACTGGTTGAAGGCAGGGAACTTAAGTCGTCGGAGAGGCAGACTAAAGGGACGGACACATAAACAGGCTTATGAGCAGTTTGGAGGGAACGTCTATTGGTTGTCCCTGGTCTTTAGTTGCTGTTGTTTCTGTTGTTGTTGCTGTTGTTGTTTTTGTTGCTGTTGCTGCTCTTTGTTGCCGTTGCCGGTTAAGCAAACAGGGCAAACGCCACCACAGACAATCAGAAAGGCATTCGGCCAAGAGAATGCCGAACACCAGCAACAAAGCTTGGCAAAAACACAAAGTCACACAGACCATCAAGTTTTTTTTGCTATGCGTTCTCTTAATTTGTAAACATCTTGAGTAAATTTTCTGAATGCTATCTAAAATATCCAAAGCAAAGATTAAATCAAAAATATGTTTTAAATGATTAAGTGTTATTTAAAGAATTTTTGATAAAAATATCACTTTGGAATAGGCAAACTGCGATTAAAATTGATAACAAATTGATTAAGGAAAGTAAATTAAAATTGTATTGAATATTAAAGCTTAATTTATGATGCCATTACAAATGCAGCAATTCATATTTCAGAAATGCCGCTTAAGGGCACAAAGTATTTGCATACTTGAGCTAAAAGCCAGCATAATGTAGCCTGAAAACTGTGCCATCAAGACGTCTCTCTGAATGATTCATTTGGCATTTTGCGATCTTAATTGATGGCAATTTGTGATTCGTCCTCGGCGACTGTATTTCCCCTCCCTCCCCCTTTTTCCCCATCATCTGAAAAGAAGACAGCGGACCATTAACACATTTTAATCTGCCGCTGGGCGAATGGCTTTTTGTGTGGTCGATGTGGAGGGGAGTGGTTATTCTGATTCTGATTCTGATTCAGAATCTGATTCTGAAACTGAATCGGAATGGGAATGGGAATCGGAATCGGAAGCTCCTCCGGCAGCGAAAGCTGGCGCTCAGTCGCTCTTAATCATCAGCATAAGCAATAATGGGAAACAATTGCCATCTGCCGACTGCCAGACTGCTTTTTCTGCCACTGAAATTGCTGAGCTGAGGCACAAACTTTTATTGCATTGCCATGTCAACAGTCGGAGCACAGCGGCAATTGCAATCTATGTGTGTGAGTATATGTGAGTTTGTGTGAGTATTTCTGTATGTCTGTATGTGCCAGCGTTGCACTTAAAATGCGAATCCGAATCTGAATCCCGAGACCAACTGCGAATGCGAATGCGAATTGTGACGCAAAATGAAGCTACTTGTGTGCCAGTGGCAGCCAGCAAGGCTACAGACACAGAAACAGAAACAGATACAGATACAGATGCAAACAGCGGTGGTGCTGTTGCTGTTGCTGTTGCTGCTGCTGCCGCTGCAGCATGCCACATTCAATTAGTGCAACAACATATCCTGCCAGCCGTTGATGTTGCTCTCTTGCACGGCAGCAACACACAGTCTGTAGACCGGAGTCCACAGTCCGTAGTCCGTAGTCCGGAGTCAGTGCTACACTTAATTTTATTCATTTGACAGTCGCTTGCTGCAGCACAGCCGTCTCCTCCATGGGGCACATTCGAATCGCTGCCACACGTTCACCAGCAATTAAGGTCATTGCAGGCAACAACAGCAGCAACAACAGCAAGAGCAGCAGCAACAGCAACATTCAACGGGAGCAACAGCAACAGCCGAGGAAATACTTTTTAATTATGACATTTTATTGAGTGAACATTTATGCAAAAATGACAAGACCTTTATTTTCTCGCCATTGAGGGTTTGAGAGGCTTTTAATGAGCGGGTTAACAGGGTTGAACGGGTCCATTGTTGAAAGCATTTTGCATTCAATTGGGGAGTGCGGGCCAAGTTTGCCAACTAAGGGTTAACAAAGAAGGAACTTGGGTAGCAAAAGGTGCTCAAGTTTAGTTGTCCTTTGCTGGTTTCTAAAAATGTACCTTTAGACTACAGTAAACAAATGTTTTGTTACCAATTATTTTAAGTTTATTCCGGCATAAAATATAATTTTAAGACGCACATTCGTTGGAATAAGTATTTTTAAATTCCCAAAAAATTGTATACATGATTTTTAACCGAAAATAAAATAATCGCATAAAGCTAACCAATAATTAAATTACTCTTCCATTATCCACAGCCTTTACTGTACTCCAAAAAGCCGCTTGTCCATCAACTCCAATTATGTCTAATAGGAATTCAAGCCATCATCCTGCAATCAAATTTACACCCTCTCTCCTGAAGTGGAATTTAATTTGGCAAATACATTTACCCAGCGCTCGAGCCTTCATGCATTTTTCACACATTTTAAATGTCGCAAAGCGCATAAAAATTCCATAAATACGCTAATGAAACACATGGTCGAGGACACACAGACATCAGCAAAAAAAAAATTAACAAAAAAAAAAACAAAAAGGAAAAATAATAACAGGGAAGAGCTTGGCAGGAAAAGCAGGCAAAAGAGTTAAAAAAGGACCGACCACCCAGGCAGCCAAAAAAGGGGAAACATTTTCCCACACCCTCGACCACTCGTCACGGCAAATGCATTTTCATTTCATTTCCATTTATTTCAATTTCTTTCCCCATCGGTGTTTTTTCCCCTTCTTCCTTTTCCTTTTTTTTTTGCAGTACATATACATTTATGAGCAAACACAAAAACGGATACAATTTTTGCTGGGCGCCTGTGACTTTCGAGCAATACATTTCATATTTACAATAACCAAAATAGCAGTGTAACGGTTACCCGAATCTGTATCTTCATCGATATCTGCAGTGGTATCTGCATCTGAGCCTGAGTCTGGGATTTTTGGCTTTTATGCAACCATTTAGCAAACACATCATAAAAATTCAATTCTGTGTTTACGTCGACTCCAGATGATATTGCTTTTTAATTGCGGACACGAGCGGAAATTGCTTTCACAAACAGCCAAACACATTCACATCGGAGGCTCCAACACACACACACTCACACACACACTTGCAACAAACCAAATGGATACAACTGAGGAGAGGCACCATTGACATTTTGGTTTTGGACTGGGGAAATCCGAGGAAAACTAGCTGCGGAAGTGCGTTGATTGCAGGCCGTCTGAATGGAGGTGGAGGAGGAAAACTCCTCGTGCCATTTGCCTGACCTCAAAAACTTTGACCTTTTTCGTTGCAGTTTATTCTTGGGTTTTTGTTTCGCTTTTAATTGCACCACATGCGCCATGCAATTTATAATTGGAATCAACTCCAGCGCACCACCACCCACTGGTACACTCACAGAAAATGTGATAACAAAGTAGTGGTTTTTATACAACACTTAATACGTAAAGTCCAAAATCATTCTCGAGAAACATCTTGTATTATACAGCAAATTTTCTAAACCACAATTTTTTGTTATTACTTTAAATTAAAGCATTCCAAATTTGTCTAAGTGCTCTCTGGCATTTAAGAAGCTTCAACACTCTAATGATTTTTTGCAGTTAAATCCCCAAAAAGTATGCTCCTACAATTGTTGCATAATTGAGTAATTAAGCTAGATTTTCTCAAAGTGCAATTGAGCGAGCAGGCGCGCGCTCTCATTTAATATGAAAGTCACAGAATGTGAGCTAATTGAAAACACTTGCAATATTTATGAGCCGAGCAACATGTTGCCAAGCCACTTGACTCGGCCTCACAGAGATAGAAAGAGACATAGAATGAAAGAGAAAGAGATGTGCACAGAACTGGCAACATGTTGCCAAGCTAATAAAACAACAAAATGATTTTATTATAATGGATTTATAACGCAGGCCAAGAGCAAACAGGCTATTAGACAGAGATACAAGACTTCATATCCCCCATGCCGAGTGAAAGAGACGGGAGGAGAAAGAGATAGGGAGACTACAGGAGAGCGAGAGAGAGAGGGAGAGAGGGATGCACTTTTGAATTGAGATGCGAACGAACGCGGCAGTCCATTAAGCGCAATGTTGTTGTCATCATTTAATGCTTTTGTTGCCTATTTGCCTTATGCGACTTGACAGCTCTCCACGCCGCTCCACTCTCGTTTCTCTTAGTGCACTGGAAAAATTTGCAAGGAAATATTTAAACTTAAGCTTTTTAATAAATATTAAGTGAATCCAGGGCCAAAACAACTTTTATATAAAACTTAACAAATTATATTTTCATATATTAATCTTGAACTAAAATTCTGTTTTACCGTTTCCTTTTTAAAAGAAATTTAAATATTTTCCGACATCAAATTTTCTCTCTGTGTGCGTGCGAGTGAGTTGAATGAGAGCAATTTCAGCTTTGCGTGTGCGCATTTGCAGCGATGTTGCTGCCGTGTCTGCAGCATAAATGGGCCCCCGCAGCGCCTCCTTAAGTGGAGATATTTATAATAAGTTTATTTGCTTGTACTTTTTGTTTTCCTCTTGCCAAGGCAAATGCAGCAACAGCAAATGGAACGACAACAGCAAAAGCAAAAGCAACACCAACAGCAACAGCAACAGCAACATTGGGGCAGCAGCAACTCTACTGGACATGCAACATGTTGCCGCTGTGGCGTCGATGTTGCCCAGCTTGTTGCCGCTGTTGGGCATTCACATTCACAATCACATTCGCAGTTGTAAATTGACGTTTTGCGTTAACGACCGAAGCGTCTTGGTCGTCGGCTTAAATCCCATCAGCAACATCATCAGCCAACGCGCGTGTTTCGTGAAAAACACGAAAACCCTTTGCAAATTTAATAGGTTTCCTCGAAACTGTTTCAATACTTGTTTTATATCCTCCTTACCTTAATATTTAATCTTTATTAGTACATCAATGCCTAATTTGAAATTTTTATTGGAATTTTGTTTATTATTATGGTTTCTTATTTAAATCTGACAATTATTGAAAAAGCGAGCTTCGAAAATTAGGTAAGTTAGAGATTAAAGTAGCTAATAGAGCTTATCTGAGGTTGGCGCAAGAAAACTGATTTAATTGTTTGGAATTCCCAGAAAAAACTGGAACTTGTTATAAAATCTCTTTAATTCGAAGAAAAATCAATTAAAATGTTGATTTTATTGTTATTACTTATTCCTATTAAGCTGTGTAACAATAATCAATTCAGTAACAAAAAACATGTTCAATAATTGATATGAAACGGCACCAAAACAATTAAGGCTTCTGCCAAATTTTCCATATTTTCTCGCAGTGTTTATTTGAAGTGACTTCCACGACTTCCCGCTCCCTTTTCGCTTGTCGTGCTTCTATTCAAGTGTATCTAAATTGCTTCATCTTCGCTTCATCTTCGCCTTGTGCAGCAACAGCAGCAACATCAGCATCTTGTTGATGTTATTTCTCGTTTCATATTTTCGCAGTTATTTTTAGTCCGCCGCCGTTGCCCTTTTCAATCCCTTTTTCGCGAATCCCCAATTCAATTCAGTTTGCAGCCCGTACAATTTAAATGAGCAATCAGAGAACTCATAGCCGGGCCATTGTTATTCTGGCCTCACTTCCCTAATGATGCTGGAAGCTTAAACTGTTAAACTGTTGCTCTTCGGTTGAAGATGGGTTCACAGGGTTCAAACAGCCAGCAGCGCAGATTAGACTTGTGGAAAACACTATGGGAATGACGGGAATTTTGCCATTTGCCGTACAAAAAACAATTGAATGTGCATTAATCACTCGCGAATATATAGAGCGCGCGATAACCTAAAAATAAATATGGCAATCATGAGTAATTGGCCTTATCAAAAGCATAACATCGCCCATTAATAATCGCACCCTTATAGCTAATTGAGCTGTCGCCCCTCTTATTACTTATAATTATTATTTAAAACACAAAAAAAGAGAAGGCAGACACACACACAAACACTCGCATTGCTGACTAACAACACAAATTGAATTACGACATTCCTGTTAAGACAATGAATGGCTTTTGTGTGTGCGGTGACCCAAAGCGGCGTTCTCAGGAAATGAAATTATACACCAATTATTGCCAACAACAGCGAAAGCTTTTAAAGAAATTGGAAAGAGCTGGTAGAAGACGGAACGATTCGGAACGTAACGAAATGTGAGCGGTGAATATGGCATCGAAATCTCAATAATTAATCAAATAATAAATCTCGGTGAGCAATTAAGAGGAGAAAGACAAAGCCAGCGAACCGAAAGGCCGAAAGCAATAAAAAGCATTGAAAAGCCGTTGGCTCAGCATTAATTAGCGCTAAACGCCGTCGCAACAACAGCGGTAACGACGGCAGCAACATGAACTCCCCACAGCAACAGCAATAACAACAACAACAACAGCAACAAGAACAACAACAGCAAGAGCATCAGCATCCGCCGCCAACTTATTAAAGTATGTACATATAACTCAATTATAGAGAATTAAAAACAAACTCAAAGGCAGGCAACGTCGGCAATTTGCATTGCTGAAAGATATGCACATGAAAAAATAAATGTAGATTGGAATAATTTAATACAAAATATTTTTTTACTTCAAATAATATAAATAAATAATCAATTTATCAAATATAAATGTGTTCTAAACAATTGAAAACGAATTACTAAAAATTTTTGGAAATAGATACATTTCCGTAAAAGAACTTTTTTTAAGTGTACGAAGACGCCGCACTCCGGCAGCAACAATCAAAGCAATAAAACACATTCAGCATTTAATAATCAAGCCAAAGATACACAAAGACAGCTCCACGGCAGCAACATTCCGCCAGCAACATGTTGCTAGTGCGCCAGCAACAGCAACAACAACAGCAACGGTAGAGTCGGAAATTTATGAGCTTCACACACACCGTTCGACAACGAGATACAATTAAGCCGTAATGCATATGAAAATTCGTGTTTTATTGCCGTGCGTTATGTTCACGTGCGCGGCAACTGTTTGTATCTGTATCTATATATCTTTATCCCGCTCGCTCCGCCGCTGGCTCGTTCGCTCGTTGGCACAGTGCGCACCGTAATTGTAATTATAGTAATATGTTTTATGATGGTTCCCTCGTTTAGCAACCCCCGCACACAGGCGCGCTTGGCCAAAATGTATCTAGATACATAATTGCCACATTCAGTCGTCGTTAAATAGTTGCACGGCGCAGTTCACACAAGCGGCAAAGGCACATTCACATCCACATCCAGAGCAGCAGCAACATTAGCAGCACGCCAGCAACAGCAGCAACACTAGCAACAGCAACACCAGCAACAGCAACAGCAACATTAGCAGCAGCAACCAGCAACAGTCGTTGCTGTTGTCGTCGTTTGTCGACAACGTCGTTTTCGTGTGCTTTATAGCGCTCGCACACAGAAGTCGTTCAGAATCGCTGCCGTCGTGGTCGTGGTCGGTATTCCGGTATCGGATTGTTGGACTAAACCCTGGTGCTGCTGCTGCTGTTAGCCAGTCACTTGGTGTATATTCCCTTCCGTTCTGGCCGCCTTTTCTTTAGCCGCCGCTGCTGGCTTTATTTCGGCTGCTTTTTGGTGTGCTTTTTGTGTGCGGTTGCCGCCGTTGCCGGTAAATCGTTGACCGCGGGGTCTAAAAGTCAAATTCAATTTACGCGCCACGTAATTATAATTAGGCATGAGGCCATACAAGCAAATGGTACTGGTAAACTGAACAATCGACCCCCTCAGAGAGAGTGTACTATTTTAATTAAGTGTGTGCTGCTACAGCGACACCAACAACAACATACAATAACAACAATAACAACAAAAACAACCATAACAACAACGACAAGAAGTCACGCATGTGTATCTTTGTATCTGAGCTCTTTTGTGAACGTGTGTATTTGTGCCGCTTTTGTGTCCATTAGTCACACATGAAACTAATTAGCATTTCGTCTGTTTGTTATTGTCGCGTTTGCTGGTCAAAAGAATTAGCGCGGCAAGAGCAACGTCAAGCGCCATTATGCGATATCCCATATGAATATACATATATACGAAGAGTATACACGCGGCACATATAAATATGTATAGTATTTATATATCGGTCTGGGATTCTTAGCGCGACCCGCTCATTTCTTTTATGATTTCTGCTTGGCATTTCCCATTAATTTGTTTATTTTGTGCGACGACGCTCGATTCCCACCGACGGCAATCAGCAAATCGAGTTTATTCGGCGACAACACGGTCAGCACAAATTATCAAAGGCAGCAAAGCACAGCAGCAACTTTAGCGGTTGTAGCAGTACAAACGGCATCTCCACACCGACAATATAAGCACTCCTGCCTATTGACGCTAATTGCTGGCCGTTGTATCTGCAAGATACTTTAACCGCTCACACCTCCGATTTTTTTTTTGTTGTTGTTTGCCTGTCTGTGGCTCTTTCCCCTGATATTGTTGTTGTTGTTGTTATTTTCTTGTTATTATTGCTGGTTCGCACGCTCGGCGGGCAATTTGTCAACGCGAACGGCGCTGACAGGTTACGCAGCCGCACTGCTGCCAATTGATTTTCAATTCATTTTATTTGACACACACATACACACACTCACACACTTGAGCGGACTATATATGTATATTCTCTCATAAATAAATTATGAAGCGTGTGCAAAAAAAGGAAATTTTCATTTTCGCAAAAATATATTTCAATTACTCAATTAAATTCGGTTGGCAAAAAGGTGTTATAAATAAAGCATTCGCTCAATCGCAATTGAAGTCCACTTTATGGTCGGCCGTGTGTTCGTTTCCCATTAATTACGCTACCCGGCCATAAATGCTGTCGTTTGCCGTTGCTGGCTCGCTCGTTTTAATAATAAATAAGTAAAAGTAAATAAATAACTATATAATGGTTATAAAGCGCTAAAGCCAAAGCTAAAGCTGCCATTTAAGTGCCGAAAAGTTCAAGTTATTATGGTCGGAACGGTCAAAATGCTTATAAAAACGATTAAGTAAAGCAAAACGATTAAACAAAAACCCAGTTAATTTGTAAATGCCAAGCCAAGCAGTGAATACAAAGTCGCCAGATTTGACCCCCTTATCCCTCACCTAAATTACCTAAATTTCACCAACTAGTTCGTCAGTGCCGTCGGTATTTATGCGCCAAGATATTTTGTCACAAGTATTCCTGCATTTTAATTTAATTTCTATGCCATTAAATATATACAAAGTATCACAGTGATGGTGATTAATAAATAGACATACAAAGAACGCAAGCAGATTTTCTCGTTTCAATTAAGTGGCTGGGCTAATACGATTGTTAAGCGCATTTGCCAAATTAAAAATTTCGCCACAATTTCAATATTTTAACAAGGCAAAAGGCCAAATTGAAAGCGAACACATGAGAAATGAAGCAAAAACAGGGTCGAGATTCGGATTGCACATTGTTTCACAATAAATAAATAAATTTAATTAAATTACAAAGGCATTATAAGCAGCCATATGTGAGCGAACGAGATGGAAGAGACAATGGGCTGCCAATTATGAAACCAGAACGCATTGCAAAATAATTAAAAATTAAATAAATGAACGACGTGCGGGCAATAACAAATTGTGCAGCTAAACTCAAAAACAGCCAGCCAAAATACATTAAAATTAATTCACAAACGCAAAGGCAAAACAATAATCAATAATTGTCAATTGGCAGGCTAATGAATTAATTACATTTCCACAACCGCCCCGTTGTTATTTTTCTTCCTTTTCTTTCATTTGTCAATTTGGTTTTTTTTTTTCGTATGGTTTGTTTCGCTTTTTTTTCTGTTTTTGTTTTAAATGACACCGCCATTGGTTGTATTTTTTCTGTAGTCGCGGCAAAGGCAATTTAATTAGGGAAAGTGGATTAATTTGCAACTCGTTAGACTAATTAAGGATTATAATCAGCAGCGAAACCAACGAGCCGTGTTAAGCGTCAGCAAGTAAAAAGTGAGCTGAAAAAGGATAACAAAAAAAAGTGAAAACAAAAGGAAACCAAAAGAAATAAAACTGAGTTAAACAAAAAAAAAAAGAATCACCTCCACCACCCACATAAGGTGACCTTTGAGACCCAAACTATAAATAGTTCAACCATAAAAAGCGTTTACCCAACCACAAAAACAAAAAAAACAACAAAAACAACAGAAACCGTGAGGAAGTAAAATCGTTTAATTGGATTTCCGCCCACCTTGAATCTTTCGGATACAATCAACAACCGCCCGAGTGGCCCCCTTACAGGTAAGCAGCGTTGTAAGCGGAACATAATCTATAACTCGAGTACCTTTCCTTCGCCCTTTGAAACTTTGAAAACATTGGCAAGTCAAAAAAAAAACAGGGTCTTTGGGGTCAGATAAGTAGCTCACGACATTGTTTTCTTGCCCTTAGTTCTAGATTAGTCACACGTGGAGAATATTAAAAATATACAAATGTTTTTTAACGTATACACCTCTACTTTATTTAATCTGGCTGATAACTGATTTATGGAATTTTCCCCTGGTTAATTAGCAATTGACCCTTGCCCTATAAATTAATCAAAATTAATTTCAAAATAAATGATGCAAGAAAATATAATTTCTATACAAATTTGTTAAAGTAAATGCCTTATCAGTAAGTTCACAATTTGTGATATATTGTGTCTAAAATAGTAGGGATCCACGCCAATCAGCCATGTCATTCAACAAAGTCGTAATCAGATAAGATACTCTACTGTTTGTTCAAAATTGGTAATAAAAATAAAAAAAAAACATTGCACATAAGATAGCAAATAATTTTCCACTTAACCCACCCCGTCATAAAATATTTTAAAATCTATTTACCAATTTTTTTTTTTCCGTATTAATTTATCAGTTCAAATAGAAAGTCAAACGTTCGATTCGAAATTAATTGACCATCGAAACACGATAAATTACTTAAAATCTTATCTTATCAACCCATTTAGCTCTGTATAAATCAGCGATATCAAATTAGTTAAATTCTCTGTAATCATGTTGTTGACATATAATTAATTTCAATTTCATGATGATGCCGCCGCTTTTCGCCAGCTCTTGTAAATGTTGTTGATTTTGGTGTTTCCTGTACATTGATGACTATGGTAAAATTTGCTGAAAATTTCGTATTTATTCTGTCCCATTCCCATTCCGATTTTCATTCCCGTTCCCAAGCCCTTGTCGCTGAACATATGGCCTGCCTCAGCACTCTGCCATTTATTACCAGTTTAGTAATCGAAATCGGGGAAACATTGCACTGTCAATTGCGGCAACTATATGGAATGTAAACAAATGATTGCGCACACATAATAATGCTGAAAGAAACCGAATTGTCAATGACTGCGCTTTTATCTAGGGGTAAACAAGCGAAAATCCAGGATATCAGAGTTTAGATAGTTAATAGCTACTAAAATATCGTAACAATCTTTATTTAGATTCTTATCAAATGAAAGAAACTACTTTAACAAGGCTCTCACTGTCAAAAGCCATAAAATTAAATACCTTTTGCCTTCCGAATTCTGGAAGAGTACTCAATCTTTGAGTGCCTCACTTATGATGATGTTTTCAGCACACCGTACATGCTGATCCATTTTCCAGATAGGCCACATCAACTGCCTGTGTTTTTGTTAATTACCATACCGAGCGATAACAAAAACTAATATAAGTGCGAAACGAGCTTTCTCCTTCGCTCGAGTCGAGAATCTCTATCTAAATGTGATAATATCTGGGATGGGGTTTCAGCAAATTGTCCCAGTCATCGTCCGAATGTGGCATTTAATTGAGTCATGTCACGAGTATTAGGCATAATTAAAAGGCAATTTCATTCGGAGCCAGAGAATTATGTGTGTGCTGGCTGGCTGCTGCTGTTAGCCGAGCTATGATATCTAATATCTGCGCCACAACAGGTTCGCATTTCGTACTGAAATTAATTAAATTGTTACTCAAACCGTTTTCTGATTGACTGACAGACGGGCCGACACTTGACGCGATGAATGAATGGATTGCCATGGCATGAAATAGAGCCTGGAACTGGTCAGTCTGGATCCGTGTATATATACCATACACCGACTATATATGCGGTGGAAACTATGCGACTGCACAAACAGAACACGGGCTCAGCCACTTGGCATTTGAATGGGCTCGCGGCGATTACGCAAAAATGTAAATAGGAAAAATTATATGCAAAAACAGAAAAAGCATTTGTAGCTCTCATTACAATCACACACTCGGGCTGCCTGCATTTTTCACGCTAATAACGAGAGTAAACAAACAGTAAAAATAATGCAATGGCCATATTGAAAAACAGAATGCATAAACAAATGGCTCTATAGGCCATTAATCGGATCTCGGCATTTTTGATACGCTTAATCACCGATATTTCAATTAATGGATACTAATATTGCTCAATCAAAAATGAAATTAAAGGAAACTATTTGAAATATCAAATGGAATAGAATTACATTTTAATTACATTTTTTTGGAGGAGGATTAAGACGTCATTACTCTCAACTGATATATGTTTATCAATGACTTAATCATGATCTATATTTATAAATTACGGGATGAGCTTTCCTTTGATTTCCGGTTCAGATTAGACCTGTGATTAGGAGAGTAAACCTGGGAAAACCCAACTGACAGCCAGGGGATGTACATATATTAAGCAACCAGATCGCTTAGCGAAGGCAGTTGGCAATTACGTCTCAGCTGATGAGTCACGCAATTAAACGGCGCACATTAATGCCAAATGCCAAGTGGGACTGGAGGAGCCACTTACACACACAACTTGCTAATAAGGCGGCAAATGAAAATAAAAGGGAACAGGATGGGTACTCGTTCGGTTGCACTCACACACATCTCAATCTGGGAATGTTAGTGGCACGAAAGTGCGACAAAAGTCAAGCCATTAGGGACATTTCTAATCAGCGATTCCGAGAAATCGAGGCACAAACATACAAACAAACACACAACCAAACAGACAGACAGACAGACAATCAAGTCCAAGTCCGTTCCAGTCAAATGACGCAGCTCGTCGTCAGTCACTTAAGACTGGCAGTTGGAAAATAAAAATAAATAACAAAAATAAAACTAATTAGCCAAGCCAAGTCGGTGCTGTGCGAGTGCAACTAGCAATTCAATCAATATCAATTGGCAAATTTGCATTTTTCCATTCAACTCTGCGGCGAGCGGTAACAAGTCCATTTAAGTGCTCGCACAGTGGGCAAATTGGACCGCAAGCGGGTTTTTCGCAACTGCAACTATACTCGTGTATGGTGTATCCATGTATCTAATTAATAATTATGACCATTATGAGCCAGCTGGTTGGTTTTTGGCTTTATCTGCAGACAGACAACTGGCCAGACAAGTTCGATGCAGTGCGACGGCTTCCGCACTTTGCTGCTGGCGCTCAAAAAAAAATAGGGAAAAAAATGCTTAACTTTTAATTGAAAACTCTTTTGGCCTGAAAAACGCACATGCATATGATGCATATGCAGATGTACATATGTAAATACCGCATATGCTCAATTGCTTTCCAAAAGCCGATAAAGAAAAAATATAAATAAATTTGCACAACCTGCATACATACATACGTTTATATGTGTGTGTGCATGTGTGACTTTGTTGTCGAGCCGAACTGGCCGACATCAAATCAAATTGAATGAGCGCGGTCCATTACTCTCCCAGTGATTTTGCCAAATGACTTCATTTCATATCAATTAAGTTTATTGTGCCGGTGTCTGTTGCCCATAAAAAACGCACGCCGCACTCACAGACACAGATGCAAATAGTTGCACACACACAGATACAAATGCTGATACAGATACGCGGATACTCAGAAACTCGGATACATTGCCCTGCCCTGAAAACCGAACGAACCTGATTCATGCGCTTAATTGCTTTGGAGCGTGTGCCGCCTGCCGTCGCACACAAAAAGGTATGGAATCGAATTGTGCACACAAATGGGAGCAGCAAAACTTATGAGCTCGCCATTGTATCTGTATCTGTATCTGTAGCTGTGTGTTTGCCCGCCGTATCTTTGTATCTGCGCGCTGGCTTTCAATAAAAATGACAACAACAATTTTTGACAGTAGGTAGGAGAAAAGAAACGCTCATAAAATATTCCCGGCGAACTGGGCACGCCAATCTAGCAACCCTACAGACGGGATAACGAAAGGGAAATTGAATAAAAACAAGAAAAAATACTCCGCACACAGGCATTAAATGAAATTCAAATGGAAAGATCAACATCGGATAGCAAAAAATGCCTGCATGCCTCACCATCTATGGATTAATATCCACAGCCACAACACTAGCCTTTCCTTGGCTTCAAAACGAGTCGACCACTCAAGATTTTTTAATTTCCCACACTCAAAAGGCACAGATTATCATATCAAAATTGTGAGAAACCTTTTCATCTTATCATAACAATAAAATTAAAAAAAGACATCTAAACAAAAATCCATTTTATTTCACAGAAAAAACATTTTTATTATTTTTATTTTTTGTTTTAATTAAATGTTTGGGAAAAAATAAGGAAAAATCGTGTGAAAGAATATTTTTAACTTTGAGCATAGGTAATAAACAGATCGCATCAAATAAGGTCGTTTTGTCCTTCATCAAAAGTTCGAAGACAAAGACCAATCAAATTGGTTTCTATCCCGCATTTTACTTAATTACTATATCGTTCGATAATGCCATTTTTCGCTTATCTGTGACCAAACCTCACATTTTTATGCGTGTGCTCATTATAACCCTAATTTTGGTGACCCACAAATGCAATTAAGTTTCGATAAAAATAGACATTTTATGTGATTTTCCCCCATCAAACACCGCCAATCAGCCAGTCAGTTAGTAGGTTGGTTGGTTGGTTAGTCTGTCCGTCGGTCGGTCGATGAGTAAACTCACCCCCAAAGCTGTTTTGCCGGCAATCAATCTTAGATATTGTCGTTCTGTTGGACTGATGTTGATAAGGAACGACAACGCAATTAGATGGCCCGCTCCGAAAGATAAGCGACTGCGCCACGAGCGGCACAGAAACTTTTTATGGATCGCCGCCAGAGCCGAACTCATAAAAAGACAGCCGCTCCCCGCTCAAGCTGCCTGTCCCATTGCTCTTTTCCAGAGAAATTTATTTACGGCCGGGTTAATTAGCTCGGCAAATAAACGCCACACCAATTCAAAAAGAAACCGAAGAGCTTTTTTGAAAGGCGCGCCAAGCCGAAACTTTTCAGCACTCTTTTTTCGGGGTTTTGCAACACTTCTCGAAGCAAAACAGCTGATCGAATTTCAGTCAGTTTGCCGCACGTTGTCGGGTAATTTTTGTTTGGGCAAAATAAACAATAATAATGTAGAAACAACGAGAAAAGTTCGTTGTCTTTTGTGTAGTCATAGCAACCGGTGCGTTTGTCGCTTGAGTAACGTTTAAACATTCT
The DNA here is from genome assembly GCF_018152265.1 of Drosophila ficusphila. NCBI lineage: Eukaryota > Metazoa > Arthropoda > Insecta > Diptera > Drosophilidae > Drosophila > Drosophila ficusphila. Next base: position 17,271,438 of record NW_025064737.1, read on the forward strand.
CGTTTTGCAGCTAAAAAAAAGCTGAGATTAGCAGCTCACTGAAAATCACACGCAGCCGGCAAAAAGTATCTGAGAAATTCTGCAAACGGAAAAGTGCTGAGAATCTTCTGCAAATGTATCTTCTTACTGAAAATAAATAAGAGCGTTGAAAAACAAACTAATTCGGATAGCTGACTAATATTGGTGAAGAAATTCAGAAAACAATCCAAGTCAGCTGTATAAGTATTAATCAAGAGTAAAATATATTCCAAAAATTACTCAGGAAGAACCAAGAAAACATAGATACAAATCACTATGAGCTTTGAAGTGGATACCGTGACTTTTTGCAAGCAATTGGAGGGAAGTGACAGGCGCGAGAAAACTAAAGCTCTCAAGGAACTAAGTGATATGTGTAAAAATGCAGTCGGAAACGTGAGCACTGAGCAAATAGCCAACCTTTTTGACCAACTGTACCTGCATCTACTGAAGTCCTACGATGATCGCTTTGAAAGTGTACGGGAGCACGCAATTCAGGCGGTAAATGCTTTCCTAGATCGCCTACCACCCATGGATTTCCACCTTCTAAATGTCCTTTCCACTTTGGCGGAGCGAATGGGAAAAGCCGAAACCGTGGAACCCAGCGAGGAAATTCGCCTACTTTACGTCGAACAGCTTAACTTGATGATCTGTCAATATGGAAAGATGGGAAGTGTGGGGGCCTTCAACGATTGTTATCCCCTTGTGGTTAGAATCCTTGTAAAGGCGATCAAGGATGACTACCCGGTGGTGCAGCGCGCAGGATGCACTACGGTGGTGAATCTCGCCAAAGTGGCTGATGGCCAGGAATTTCGAGGATACACAGAACAACTTCTGGTACCGCTTTATGGAATGTTGAACCACAAACACGCTCAAGCGAGAATTGCAGCTGTTGAAGCCATCGGAAGACTGAGTCTCCACATGGATGCCAGTGGTGAGGCAATGAGAAGACTATTCAATGAGGTCTCTCCTCTTCTTATGGACACAATGCCCTTGGTTCGTCGTGAAGTTGGACAAATGGGTATTCTGATGTTAATGGAACTATTGGATCGTTATTCCTTCTTTGAGAGAATCCTGCCGCTGGTTTTGTGCTGCCTGAAGGATGATTCACCTGAGGTTCTGAACCACATCTATCCCCAGTGGTTAAAATGCGGCGAACAGTATTTCAAGGAGAACGAAGCCGAGTTGAGCCAACAGGAGATCAGCGATCTGCCGGTGGAGAATTACCCTAAAGATATCAAGCGTCCAACTATAGGTTGCCGTGCCTTGGTGCAACGTTCGCTGAGATTATTATCACTTATCACCCGGGAAACCAGCGATTGGAAAGACAATGTACGTCTGCACTCCTTGAAGCTCCTCTATCAATTTGTTTTGCATGCCGAAGCAGCGATGACAGCCAAGTTCTTTGAAATCTATGGCGACTTGGCTCGTGCCTGCATTGATCCCGTAGCAGAAGTTAATGCTGAAGCTGCCAAGGTGGCCGATTTGATGGGTCGCTTATTGTCCTACGATGCCTGGATTGATCATGGTTTCGATGGCCTGGAACGCAATGCTCGGGAGTCGTACTTGAAATGCTTCTACCACATGTTCCATTCCTCTTTGGGTGGCACCTACGATCACTTGATGAACTTGGCCAAGCTCCTTCGCGATACGGAATTTTCGCACACACTGAAAACTGGTTTCCAACTGCACATACTTAAACTTCTAAATACCATTATGGATAAATCGCTGAAGGTTAATGCTGGAGATGATGAACTGCGTGATCTCTGCGAAGCTGTTTATGTGAGTGGCGTTAAAGTAATGGCCCTAAACAGTTCCCTCTTTGGCAACACATTTAAATCTCTGTCCGAATGCCCAATCGAAGGTAAAAGCGGCTGTGAATATGAACATGCTAACGAGGAACGAAAGTTATTAGAAAAAATTTCGAAAAACCAGGAAATTCCAGTCGAAAAACTTCACGAACGTTGGTTGCATTTGGCTTTGAAGGATGTGGATAATCTGGATGCCGCTTTGGAGGATTCTGCGGAACCTGTCTTGTTGCTGGATGGTTTGATAAATTTGTACCTCCTTCGAGCTACCTACATCAAAGATGTGATTGAAAAAGTGAAGCTGGTCTTCGAGCATTGCTGCGATAGTGCTCAAGTTAAAATCTTTAGCAGTCTCTCGGTGGCATCGCTATATTGGTCGAAAACCATGAACATCGAAAGCGAGCAGAGCGCGGAGCTTTTGACTGAATTCATAACGCAGATTGTGGAACCCTATTTGACTTGGAAGGCTGGATCGAATGCGGAGGCCATGAGATCCATGGCCATGGCTACAGTTTGTGCTTTGGCTCAAGGTGCTGAGATCGAAGCCGTGAAAGTTTTACCCTCGTTGGCCAAACACTTGCCCAGTTTACTCGAAGATCGAAATGTAACCACTCGTCATTATGCCATCAAGTCGATAGTTTATTTCCGTGACATGTCGGTGGAGGAATTGAAGCCATTAGCTTATGCCACAATGCAGCGTATGGATGATCCTTCGGCTGGCATTCGCATCCTGGCCGCCTTGGCTGTGGGTAAACTGAAACCCAAGTTCAGTGACTTAGAAATGGAAGCGGAACACGAGAAGGAGGTCTGGGATGCCTTTGTTAAGCGAGCCATGGATCTGCTCTTACTCTACTGCGAAAGCCCCGAAAAGGACCTCAGAGCAGCTGTAGAAGTCACTCTCAAGGTGCTGGCCCAATCTCATCCAGAATCCTGGGAGGAACGCTATCAACGAGCTTTGGCTATGGTCCAGAAAAAAGATCAGCTGGACGAACTGTACAAAAAGTTAACCATTAAGGACGAACCAGATCCAGAAGCTCCAACTTCAACAGCTTAAAAAGTTATACATTCTACATTTTATTACACATTTCAAATCTCATATTTTTTTAAATCACCACCTTCAATTAAATTTAAAATTTTAATTTCCTTTGGCTATTCAAAGCTCACATTCAGGCAATTGCCCGAATTGACTCATATCTTTCCACTTTCAAGTACCAAGAACTATTGTAAACAAAAGCTCGAAACTATAAAGTAAAATCGGTGCAAGCAAAAATCGCACAAATCTCTTGTTTATTTTGCCATGGCCAAAAATAATCCGTTTGATGATGAATTGGGTTGCAAATAGGGGAAGCAATCATGAAGCAAAAAATCATCAAAAACTGCAATTAATATACAGCGCTATATTGGGTTAAATACTTGATAAATAAACCAGCTTATAAATAGCCGGAAATGGGAACAGAATGATTGGTGCTGTAAAAACCATAAAAAAGAGAATCAAAAGTTGTGCAAATTCTTTTATATGGGAGCATTATATTACAAATTCCTTCAGGGATAGTAAACGGTCAATTAGCTGAGCAAACATATTTTTTCCAGAACTCTCAAACAACCATCAACATCCGCAACAATTAAACGCCGAGCATATATGAACTTGCGGTTCACGGGAAGTGGGTTCGTTGAATGAAATTACAATTTTAATCAGCGCGATCTGCGTTTTAATAATCCCCAGGATGTGGCAGCTAAGCTTGATGCCAAAGTGTTGCATAACTTTCAGCGCGCAGCGCATTTAACTGCATTCGCTGCCGCAACCGATTGGTTTTTCAATCAGCAGCAAAGCGACCCAATTCCCGGCTAGAGGAAAAACTAATTTGCGCCGCTATGTTGCCAAAAAGTTTGCACACTATATTAAAACAATTTGTCAAATTAGGCAAAATGTACAAGTTTCTAATTAAAATACCCACACGCGCGCACACGAGTTTTTGGATTCCTTACAGGGATGAGGGCACACAAATTCAGTAGACACTCGAATGAAGGATTTTGGGACTTATAAAGATAACAAAATTGAACATAGAAAAGGTACAGAAAATAAATTATATATTTTACATAATTATTTGAATCATTTTTAAGTTACAACATATTCTAAACTTATCAATATCCACAAAATATCAAAGCACACATAATGGAAAAAAGATAAATTAGCTACTAAAGAGTATTTACTGTACCCCTACTCCCCCATATCGACAAAGTTCAGATGGCGCCATTTCAAATGACTGTCTCCATCCCTTTCTGTTCACTTAATTGCTGGCAAATGAGCGTCAGGAGCTTTTTTCGCATGCGAGTTTGCATGGTTACTGATGAAGTGGGGTTGCCAGTGTGGGGGAATGCCATAAAAGATATGTGTGTTGTGTGTGTTTGTGTGTGTGTTGGGGGCAAACACATACAAAATGACTAACTGCAAATAAATGAAGGCAGGGTATCCTTGGCTGATTTGTTGCCGCGTTGCCTCTCCTGCTCACTTAATTAATTTTATTTAACATTAACGCTGGGGCTAATTATTACATATTTTGGCAATTAGAGCTTCTCTTCAACGCGGCGATGACCTTTATGGCAGGATATATTAAATTAAAATAAATGCAAGGGAACTGGGAAAAGAGTTGTGGGTGGCGGATGGTGTTGGCCAGCTCTTCTCATTGTTATGGCGAAGCACATTTAACTAATTATGCCGAACTCCGGGCTTCAAAGACAGTGAACTGTGGACTTGGCAAACGAAGCGGACTCACAGAGCACGGCGGCCACCCACAGACGTCAGTTGTCAGTTTAATTAATCCCTTTCAGTGGCAGACAGAGCCCAACCTGCAGCTACACGAAAAAAAATTAATATAAATAAAAAAAAAAATATTAAAAAAGTAATTGAATTTTTGAAAGTTCTCAACAACTACATATAACAAAATAACAAATATTTTTTAAATCAATTTAAATTATAAGCATAAAATACAAGAAATATGAACTCCCCACTTGTCTGTCTTTCTCGCAGTGTACGCCTGATGGCACACGGCAAATAAACAGTTATAAATAGCAAGAATGAGCAGACTCGTCCAGCGGCCGAGGCCCAAGGACCACCGGCAACTTCATCCTCTTCGCCGCCGCTTGCGGCTCACAAATTAAATGCTACATTCAATGCCATTTCGAAATCATTTCGAGTGCCCGGCCCACTGGGTTTTTGGGTGGTTTTCTGCTGGCGTTTTCGTTGGGTTGGTTTGTGGGTGGGTGGATGGATGCCACCCGGTTGCTTGGCTGTCTGAAGGACGCACAAAAGTTGCCAGCGCTCGACTTCTGCCGCAATTGAATTTCACTGGGGCAAAAAAAATAAGTTAAGCCGCATGCCTGCCCTTCTCGGCTTTCCTTCTTTTTTGTGAGCTTGCAATTTGAAAATTACTTTCATTACGTTTAAAAGTTCATTAAAATTTCACATCCCTATCCCTGAAATCGTCCATTTCCGTTCTACATTTTCCATTCGGTCGTTGTCAGTTGTCGTACATAAATACACACTTGACTGGCCAAAAAATAAACGAGGAAAAAAGAAAGTTCGAGTTAAAAATAAATATCTACCAAATGGCTGACCTATTTGGTCGGAATACATAAAGATGGCCATGATACTTTGACCCTATCAATGATTTTATTAATTGAGATACTTTTCGCACTCGGCTGCAGGCTGCATTATGCAAGCAAATTAAATGAGTTAACGTTACAATTAATCCACTGGCATGGCAACATGGATTGTGTAATAATATCCTGGCAAAAGGTAAAGGGCAAATGTGCTACAGTGTGGGAAAATAAACCTTTTAAACTTCAATTATGAACTTGAAGAGCTAAAAGGTGTTAAGAGGATATTACGAGAGCTCAAAAAAGAGAAAGATAAATTCGTTAAATATGTTTTTATAAAAGACTTTAAATAGTTTTTTTTTAATCAATGAATTTTATGATTTAATTTCTAGTAGAACCTAATTTTTTTTAAGCTTTAAGCAGAAAATTGTTCCTTGTGTGGCACTAATAAAAACTCTCCGAACAAATGGGCAGCGATGAGCGATGAACGATAATTAAATACCGCCTCGTGCTCGAGTTACCCTCCTTATCCTGCCGAAAGTTTGAGTGGCGCTCTTAGCAATTAGGATGCTGCTCTTGCTGGCCACCACCACCAATAAGGATGGGCGGGGCATCCTTGTCATCGCCGTTGCCCTGGCTCATCGAGCTCATGGCGAAGTTCTCGTTCTCTCGAAGCGGAGTTCGCTTCATTTGCTCCAGCCTCGCTTACTTCCACTTAAATGCTTAATTATAATTGAGTTTATGTACAGCGCGAGCGGGAGCTAAGTAAAACTGTCTCTGAGCAGCGGTGGCTTCCTGGGACAGCGCACTTGAAATTAAATACAAATAATCTTTTGACTCCTTGTTGCCCTCCCCAACCGCCTGTTTTTGTTGTTGCTATTGGCAAAGGACGCCTTTGCTGCTCCCATTTGGCGTTGTTTTAATTACGTCTTAATGCCAACGCTTAAATGCGAACTGGGCGCCTTTCTGCCTTCTGCTCCAAACGGACGGACGGACGAACGAAGGAAGGTTCAATGCCTTGCGAGCAGTGCGTATCAATTCAGCGTTAATTGCTCGCAGGTCTCCCTGTTCCTCCATTGGATTCCAATCCCCCCATAAAGTCTCCTTCGCTCTGCGAACAAAATCGGATAAACTGGAATGGTGCGAAAGCCATTTTGGCAAGGTTTTTATTGATTTTTGTGCAAAAGCAAGCTGTTCAAGGTACATTGGAACCAAAGGGTTAATTAGGTAAAAAACGAACAGAATTTAAGAGTCTTTCCTTAGAATTACCTTTTTTTATACACCTAAGAAACATTTATTAATTATAGGAAACTAAGGCAACAAGTATTTCCTGATATTTTTATACTTAGAAATTAAAAGTGAAATAAATACCCAATGGGACCCTAACCACTGTATTTGATTGTGCTTAATTATGAGAATCTTGCCAGACAATGAAGGAAACTCTGAATTGGATTGGAATGGTTATGGGGGGAGGAAGCAGGGATGGGGAAGCGGGGATGGGGCACCATCATCGGAAACTGCTCATCAAGGACCGTAACTGGCAGCCAGACGAGAGTCAAGCACCATTCTAGAGCTCCGACTTCGGCTTGGCCATGTATCATTATTATGATGCCTGCGAGTGTTTATTTTTGGGAACTGGGATCTGGGAGCTGGGAGCTCGGAGCAGGGAAACAGTAGGCAGCGCCAGCAGTTTTTGTTAATGTTCGCATTAATGTTGTCATACTGCGCCGGCTCTCATTTACTGGCGAGCGATGGGCGAGGGGATACGGCGACTGATGGCAACGTTGCTGGCATTAATTAAGCATGTTTGACTGTGAATGTCAACAGCAGAAATTGCCGTACTGTGCATGTGCTTGCCGCTCTTGCTGCACGTGGAAAAAATGAGGGTAACTGATGCGGAAAAAGATGGGAATCAGTTGATAAAGATGAATACTTTCTATTAGCATTGCACTGATTTTGTAATTATTTAATTCCTTGAGATTTAAGCTTCTTTATAGATAAATATTCTTTGGGGCTTATCATTTTTCTATATTCTTAAAGAGTGATACATTTATTTGTTAAAAGTAGTTTCATTAAGATTGTAATTAGGTAATATTTTAAAAATGTTTTTTATTAAAACTTTTAGCAGTATTTTTTAATGGTTTTTACTTACGACTACAAAATTCTATATAAATTCTTAAAAATGGCACCTTGAATCCTATATTTATTCAATTAATAGGAAGGTACTCCGATATTTTTCGTAGTGCAGGTGTGCGAGTGCGTTGACAGGCGGTCGAGTGACAGGCCTTTGCACGGGGCGTGACAACTGCGCTCCCCAACACTATCGGCTTTCTCCAGTGTCGCTTGCGCCTCGTAATTAAGTGACGCAAGTCAATTTATTTTGCAATTAATCATTAATTTATGCGTACGGAAGTATAATTGGCTCATATTTCAGACGGCAGGGACGAGATCACACTGTCGAGAGATGCCAAATATTGGGTGACAAAAGAGTTATCATATTTCGCAGTGGCCAGAATAATGAGATTTCCCACCCGCCGCTCAGATCAACAGAATTTTTCCACTCACTAAATAAAGCGCATTCACAAAATTGATTTTACAATGCCCATTTTTTACGGAATAATAAAATTAAGGCAATACTTTTTCTTTAATTTTTGAAGTTCCCCGAATTCGACTTAATCGATAGCTGAAAAATCAGTCACCCTTTCCAAAATTCAAAAAAATGGGTTTGCTGAAAATTGATTAAAATTCACTACTTCTGAGTCCATAACTTTTCTAGTTTTATTATCATAAAATTGTGAATACAACTATGGATAGAATATTTTCTGTTCCACCAAATGATATGAACAGTTTCAACATTCCATCAAGTTGCCAGCTCGAAGTTTTTGCATACTTAACGTTCCACTCAGTTGATTGATTGACCGACTGATGGATGGATGGTCTGAATGCTGAGTAACTGCAGTATAAATAATCGAATGCACATGGGCAGTAATACATTAATTTAAAACATTCCATTTGCAAGCATTCGTTTGACAATTAAGAGCAAACTAGCAGTACAATCCAATCCGGGCGGATCCAATCAGCGGGGAATCGGCCGACATGTGGCCCAATTGGACGTCAATTAGTCGGGTTCGGCGACCTTTGACCCACTTGAATAGGGCCAACAAATGGGGTCTGATAGATGGAGAGGGGGAAACTGAGGGACTGGGCCTTCTTGTGACGGATTCAAAAGGGAATTATAATAATGGCAATAATGAGAAGTGGGGGCCATTGTCGCGCGCCCATTTAAAAGATCATCAATCATAGGCAGTTAGTTAATTGCGGCGCGCTCTCTTCTTGTGGACAAAGGAGCGGCCTGGGCCTAATGGCCAGGCCAAAAAAGACCGACAAAAAAGCGAAAACGTTTAGCGAATGAAATGCCGCAGCAAATTAAAAAATAAAGCTTGAGCACGCCAACTTTGCTGACCCAAAGTTCAAGTGAAATAAGCCATGACAAGCGCTTCTCTGGCTTTCTCGTCTTTCTCCCCCAAAAAATAAAAAAAAAAATCCTCAAGGACCCTTGGCGAAAAAGCTTTAAAGGCAAATTGCCTCAAAGTTTTGACTTATTCTTGGAGCACTTCCAGTGTGCAAAAATCGATGTGAAAATAGCAAAGGGAAGCAGAGAAAAAAATATATAAATGCCAGCGAGGGCGAATTATGACAGGAAACATTTCAAACGGAAATGAGCCTGCCGGCACTTCCGGCTCAGCGGCAGTTCTATATGGCTAAAATGCAAACATAATTAGCTGACATTTTCACTCATTTTCTGTGTATTTTCGATTGCTGCCTTCCGCGCTAATGAGCACCACCCTTCCACCCACCCAAACCACCCAGCCACCCAGTCCAGTTATCCACTCAACAGTTGTCCAGCTGTCTAGCTGTCACTCAGGCCAGGCTTCACTGTGTCTGTCTAACCTTTTCAGTTACCCCTAAAATCGCTTCATAAGAACAACCCTCGCAGACGCATCTAGTAAAAATAACTTGAAAATTGCGCAGCATTTATAATCTGTCTTTGATTTATATAACGATTTCCGTTCAAACTACGAATGGGTACACTAAGAAAAATATTTGGAAAATAGATAAGTTTTAGAAATCTGGGAGAGATGTATAGAGTTCATAATCTTCGGTATGGAAAATATAAATGCTAAGTGAAAACAATATTATTGAAATTAAAATTTAAAGGAAAACCTCAAGAAATCCCAATCCCAGGTGATTAGGTTTTCCTCCAGTGGATGTGTGTGTGTATTTGGGATATGGGCCACCCTTCGCTGGCTGCTTTATATGCTGACTTGACAATAATGGCACAAACACACATCTCAGCCCGCTGAGAACGTGCCACCGGCAGTGGCTCCCTGATCCACAAGCTGGCTGCCTGTTTTGGCCCCAAACTTAACTTGGCCCAGGCGAACTGGTCGTGGCAGCACAATGACATGAATTCAATATAATAAATAAAATATAATGCTGTCAATAAAAATAAATAAATATAACATCAACAACAGAGGCAAAGGCACTGGCAGCGGCAGAGAGCACTGAAAGCTGTGCAAAAGTTTAAGACGTCGCCGGGGGAATTGTAGATTGAAGAGCTTAAATGCTACGCTCAAAATAGCTACGTAATGTTTGTGTGCTCTGCAGATTTGGCTCCGAATGGCTGCCATTTACCTTCGGTTTGTGGCACTGGCAAGTGGGGGGAGAGGGTAAAGGGGGAGGATATGGGGGCAGAGGATATGTGCTGGAATTCGCCCGCAAAAGTAGCAGTAATGTTAACTGACGAGGGACTGTGATTCGCCTTGAGTTGGGTGTGCGACCATTATCCTTTGCCATTTGGCAGCGTTTATTTTCTTAGCTCTTAACTAAGTGTCTAAATTTGAACCAGAGGTAGTTAGGGTGAAATATGTGGCGAAAACAATTACTCAGAAAGACTCACATATATTGTTTTTGCAGGAAAATAAGCTTAATGGCATTTTATGACCTATTAAATAAGAAATGCTATTTAGTTTGAAGTGAAACTTATCCAGCAAACAACGTTGATTGATTGCAGTTATGCAAATCTCATATATCACTCCATCAACCAGATCGACAAAGAAAATATAAACAAAAATACAACACAATGCAGAGCAATAAAATCTGACAGCTCAGATTGGAAAACGTTTTAAACAGAAAACTAATAATAAATTCAAGAGCCAGTTTACTGATCCAATTTGACAGTCATAACTAGTTATTTTCACCCGTGTGGGAAAACACAGTCCTGTGGATAAACCAATCCACAACAAACCGAAAGCACTTGAATAAAACATTCCCCAAATTGCAACTCTCGCTGCAATTGCTCGGATCGAAAAAGCTGCCACCCCAAAAGAAAGTTCACAATTGCCACTTTTCACACACTCACACACATCCAACGCACACAGACACACACACACACACAAACTCACAAACAATCGTTTTCAGCATTTTATGATTTATTTATGCAGCCATGTTGGCTTTCCTTTCGCTAAACCTTCCTGTCTATCGGACGTCGGAGAATAGAGTTATAGGAACCCAAGTTGGCCGTGCAACAAACAAGCTAAACGGTGTAGCATAATCCCACAAAATAGCTAACAACAACAGGCAATAACAATCGTCTGACTGACTACTGCTCCATATATTGAAAATTTGATTGGTATAGAACAATCAAATCGTGCTTAGTATTCCAACCGTTTGCCTTCGTTCGAGTTGTCAAGTTTCCACAACTTTAACTTTAGACTGATTCAATTGTTGGCCTGTCTCTCGGTCAAAGTGCTAACCCAATTTTGAGTGAAAAAGTAAAAGTTTTATTTCATTTTAATTTCTCTCTTCGTTGTTGTGTTTGTCAGTGTGTGTGTTTTATTTACTTACATTGTTGTTGTGTTGCCCTTGCTAGGAAAAGTTTTCAACGAAAAAAAAAGGAAAAAAAAATAAGGAAAGGAAATTAAAACTAACGAAGGATTGCGCACATGTGAGTATACATACCCAAGCAAATTAAAACAATTAAAGTGAACGAAGCACGAATAACTTTCCAAGGAACGAGCTCGCTGTTTCTGCGGCAACGCTTAATGTAAATTCATTTAAAATTGCTTAGCGCACGGCGCTCGGGTTTTCCACCTGCCAGGACTGTCGATAGTCAACTGTTTGCCATCCTGTCCCCATATCCTCACCATGAGCCATGAGCCATGAGCCATGAGCTACGAGCCATGAGCCATGAGTCTGTGTGTCGCGGCAATTTAATTAGCGAGCACATAACTTTATGAAATATTCAGAGACTTTCCCAGCGAAATATGCCAACCGCTTGGCGCCTGGGATGTCGGGGTGTGTGTATTTTGCGTTCATTTTTGTCATGGCAATTATGGCCGACCCAGGACATTCATTAGAGCACCTCATAAAAATCAATTAGCGGCATATTACAGGACTGTTCGCCCCTTCCCCAAGGAATCCCCAGGGTCAGACATTTTTCAAGTGGCTTGCGGCGTTGATTGCAGCTGGTTTTCCATCTAAAAATTTCCCATTATTCGGAGACTATAAGCTATCTAAAAGACAGGTTAATCTTAATCACCTTCCCCAAATAGCAAAATGAAACTAGGGGAAGAGTTTTTTAGACTTTTTTTCGTTTTTAGTTTACTCATTAAAATTTCCTTAGTTATCTTACATGTCTACAAACTTTGCCTGCTAATTTGGATCCTATATTTTATGGCTCCGATCCCAATGTTCATATGATTATTTGCTCAAAGGCCGGTCATAAAAACCTGCAATTTATAAGGTTTACAAGGCAGCAAATGATGACGCACAAGCCCAAGAATGTGGGGGATGCAGGGTGGATGGGTTGTGGGGGTTCAGGGGGTAAATATGAACGACGAATTACACACTTTAGCTGCCAGGTTGACAGAGCACCCACACACACACACGCACTCACACATGAAAAGCGGAGAACAGAGAATTACGGAAGAGTGCAGGGGCACATTAAATTATGCTGACAAGGCATACCGTACAAGGGGAATGCGGAAAATGGGGGTGGCTGTTGGGCGTGAAGATACAAAAAACAGGGCGGACAAAGTCAGCCGCACAGTTAACGTCAAAACTAACACACACGGCCCAGAGATGAAGAAAGCCAGCCAAAAGCTGAAAAGCAAAGACGATGACGAACGTGAACGAGGACGAAAACGAGAAGCACAGACAACAATGGCACTTTAGTTCAAAAGTGAAAATTAAAAACTGTTTTTTGAAACCTTACCGAAATATTACAGTAAACCTAAATTCAAAGCATGTTTAATATCGGTTTTATAGATAATAAACTTTTTAAACACAAAAGGTAATAAGAAATGAAAAGATAGGAATATGAACTTTTGGTTTTATTTTGGTCATTACAGTTGCTAAGTTTTTAAATTTTTCATATATATTCTTATTTAACTTCTTATGTTTCTTTAATCAAGATTTCTTAACTTCTCAATTAGTTAAATTTAGAATGACATTTTCAAGTTTCAAATTCCCTTACTCTCGCGCTTCATTTAATAATTTAAATAGACTTTTAATTAAACAAAAGTGGGCACTGTTCCAAAACTTTTTTCTGAGTGAACAAAAGGTAAACGGATGAGGACGACCAAGAGACTCTGACGAAAGCTGCCGTGGGCCAAATGAAGCAGACCCTGATGATGATGATTCGAGAGTGGCTTGTTAAAATTCCAACAAAACGACAGACAAGTAGACGGCCACCCTCCACAAAACTCCTGCCCCTCTTCCCCTCTCCCGATTCCGTTGCCCTGTGACCCTCCTGCGGAATGTGTTCTGCGTTGTTGTCAATGCAATAAAATGAAAATGAAATAAAATAGACAAAATGCTGGCAAGCCAAGGACAGGACCAAAAACCATCTCGCAAGCCTCGAGGCCAAATATGGCTGGCAAAAAGTGGCCGAAATGACCAAAAATGTAGTCTTTCCGATGAACGAAATATAACGTTCATATGCGACACAAGGCAAACAGGAGCGTATTCTTCTCCAAAGGACAAAAAGCCTGAAAATTTTAAAGTAATTTATAGGAGTTTTACAAGAGTTAAGCTTTTTACGTTGTATTTTGATAGGCAAACAGGTTTACAAGGATTTCGTCTTTTAGTTATTAGCTTTTCTTAAATGCGGTTTTCTATAGTATTTTAGTTGTCATTTGGTTCAATATTCAAAATATATACAAGGGGTCTTTAATATATATACTACAACATAAAATTTAAAAAAAAATCCCTTCTTATAATAGCATCCGCATTACAATGTCTTCTCAAACGTACAGTTTAGCTTTTATATCCATCTTTAGCATTCCATCCAATATATTCTCTGTCACACATTCCCATCCACCGCTCCTGACTTGACACATGTGCCATGGCAGCGTGGTGGCAAGTCCAGCTAACAAAACTTAAATGCCATTAGCCCTCGTCCTGGCACTCGACACTTGGGTCCTGCCACAGAGCACGATTGAAGGCCAGCAAAGGCAGCTAAAGAGGGGAAAGAGGGTAAGCAGGGTACGCAGGGTAAAAGGGATTGGTGGAGAATAAGAGAGGGGCAAGGGAGAGGGGAAGGAGTAGGGTGCTGCGGAGGCACTGGCAGAAGCGTGCCAGGTAACTAATACACACACTTGCAGGCAACTAAGCTACTGAACGTGCCCACAGGGCAGCTCGCTCTTTTTGGAACACAGAAAGAACGACTTTAAGAAATCCGAAATATAATATTGTTAAGGGAAGTGAAAATACGAACTAAAAATTGTATGGTGTTCAAAACGTGTTTTAAACTTTAGTTACCAAAACAATTAGTATTTATAACTCAGTTCGCAATTAATTTTTAAAGAATTCAGCTTAAGACTTTTTTCTTCTTAGTGTACTCCGCCTCTTTCTCCATCGCCTCTCTTTCTCTCTTTTTGTCCAGGGCTGGAAGGCAAGGCAATTGAAATAACTTCTTCCGCTTGCCTGCGCTGCTTCCGCTGCTTGAATATGTCCCCCAAATCAGCCAGCAACACATTCTCTGCTCCTCTCTCTCTCCCACTCCCCACTCCTCCTTCTGCCTCACTCTCCACATCATCATTGCTTTGAATTGGCTTTGCCATTGCCTTTTGCCATTTATTTTATTTCGCTTTAAGTGATTTTGCCAGGCGACTTGGCAACATGTTGCTGGCAACATTTTAGGATTCTCTCTCGAATGTTGAGAGCGTAATGTTGTCAGGTCTTTTAGTGATTGTGTGTGTGAGTGGGTTTATCTGTGTGTGAGTGGCAAATATCTTCGTGCTTCCTTTTTTGCTGTTGCTGCCGAGCGGCAATAAAAAACATTTAAGCACGCATCATTTTATTGAGCGCACTGTTTGAATCTGACATTTCAACTGCGACGTCGACGTCGACAGCGACTGCGAAAGTGGGTGGTAGTTGGGTGGCTGTCTGCTCAATTTTCCAAAGTGTAAGTGTGTGTATGTGCTGGGGTGAGTGTGCACTTTGTATTAATTTAAATTGCTTTTGGGAATGCCAGATGTAAGTTCTTACAACGCATAACGATGCCTTGGAAATGCCATGGAATTAAGTGCAAATTGTTTACACAAAGTTTAGGTAACCGAAAGTTAATATAGATAAATATAATAATTTTGATTAGGATTAAATTACACACATTTTGCCGCTTACCCAACTAAGTATCTCCAGTTTGTGAGTTATTATTTGTAATTTATTAAAAGGTATCAAAATTAGTTAGTCACTTAAAAGGATTTTGAATAATCGAAAGTTAAATATAATTTCAACAGTTCATCTCATGCTTATATTTAGATATTTTTAAGTATGTAATTGGGTTTTTCCTAAATCGGATACAGCGATGTATAAAAAAGAAATGAAAAATCCTACATTGTCAATAAGAAATTTTTTTGTTTGTGGATTTGCTATTTTTAAATTTATATTAAAAGAAATGAGATTATTGGCACAGAAAATTCCCAGTTTTAAATTATGAACTGATTATTTTTTTATTTTAAAAATTGTTAGTCATGCCTTTTTTGATCTCAAATAAACCTTTTAAGAAGATTCTATACAACTCACAGCTCTGCTTGAAAAATACAATGCTGCAATTTAACAAATAATAATTTCCCTTGTACATTTCACACGCTTTTGACTTAACGAATTAAGTTAAATTGTGTCACACTCAAATGTCGTGCCATAAATTTTCAGCAAGCACTTGCGAACACAAACGCACGCTCACAATGACAAATGTACAAGGCTGTGCGACACCGCCCACCACCCACTTCCCACTCCCCCTTTTCGCCCCACGAACTCGGTACTTGAAACGTATGTGCCGCCTAGTTGAATCCTTCCTCTCGCGCTCTCTCTATCATTCGCACTCCCTCTCCGTCTCCCTTTCTCTTTCGCAATGATTGTGCAACATTTTGTTATGCAAATCACAACGCAGTGCGCCAGGAAATAGGCTACGCCTGACCCACCCAACTCGACTCAACCCATTTCCAACTCAACCCGATTCAGCAGAAGCCCAAGCCAAGGCTTGCCGGAGGGTTAAATAAGTTGAGCTACACTGAAAAGAAAACTACTACTCAAATCTTGAGGAAAAAACGGATGCAACATTAGAAAATAGTTTAAGAAATCAAAAGAGATGCAATGGTTACTTTTTCAAATAATCTTTTTAATGATTTGGTATTGTGATTTTGTGGTTTTCAATCTAACTTTATGTGAAAAATTAATAGACAATATAATACAGTCTTAATTGCCTTGGATTTTGTTCACATTATTTGTTTTTTTTTTTTTTGCTCGATCTTAACATCTACAATTTGTTTTCTTGCTGTGCACATTGCGGCACTGGCAGCAAGTGGCAACGGACTGACGCTGTATTTTATTGCATTACTTTTGGGTCTCAGCTGGGGAGGCGAAAGTAAAAGGTGGACGAGGAGAGGGAGAGGTCAGTGTGGGGGCGAAACGAAGCCTTTTGGCCTTCATGTCGAGGGCGGGCACAAATTACATTACCGGGCGCCAGTTGGCAGCCGAACCATTAACAAGTTGACGACAAATGTGCAGATGTTTGAGTTAATCTTAGCCTTCTATCTCTATTTTCCTTGACTAACTTTATTTAACCTCTTTCTGTTGGTTCTCCTATTGTTTTGCAGGCAGCGTGGCCTAAATGATGCCCGAAACTGAACGCGACGCGCACTTGGAGGCAGCGGGAATGGTTAGCGGTGCTCTGGGGCACAATTACGGCATTGTTAAGGATCAGCAGCAACAGCAACATCAGCAGCAGCAACACCATCCGCTGCAACAGCCGCACGCCACACCCGACCTCTACAAGATGGAGCCCTGCTTCGTTTATAAAAATCCGCTGACCATACCGCCCACCTCGATGGTCAGCAGTCCCATTGGCAGCAGCAGCAAGGAGAAGCTGGTGAATATGTTGCGCGTGCGCGACAACCACAATTTGGGCAGTCTGATCTCCGAGAGCACTCCGCCCACCACCTTCCTGCAAACGCAATTGGAGGCGGTGGTGGCTCCCAGGCCGAGTTCCGTTCACCCGCAGCAGCAGCAGCCACTTGGCCAACAGCCAAATATCCCGCAGCAGCAGCAGCAACAACAACGCCGCTCGGCCAGCACACCTGCGATCACAATAACACCTGGTCCGCCAACCGACTGGCATGCCCATGTCTATGGGAAATTGCCGCCGCGGCCAACTCCCCACTCCATAGCCGATATCCTCGGGATTTCCCTGGTCAAACAGGATCGGCAGGAGGGCGGCGGATTCGATGCCACCGGCCAACTGGCCAAGTCACCAAAGAGCATAGTGAAGCACTACCAGGATCAGCCGCCCGTGCGGAGCACCTCCATTTCGATGAGCGATGCCAGCGAGGAGGAGAGTGCCGCAATCGCAGGCGCAACATCGGTTGCAACTGCAGCAGCCACTGTCACGGGGGAAACCGTTGCAGCGGTAACGCCGCTCGATCTGTCGCTGCGGAAAAAGTCCTGCGACAGCATCAGCTCACCCATGCCGGCCATCAAGAAGGGCGAAATAAGCGGCAAGCCTGCCAACAAGAAGGGTAAGCATGCACTGAGAAAAATACTTAATCCTGGAAGAGCTATAAAATGATAGGACAAACGAACATATGATACTATTTATGATAGTATTTCCTCATTAAAACTAACCTCACTTTAAAAAAGTTGAAAAGGCCATAAAAAATTCGAAAAACCAATAATTAAAAGTGATATTAGCAATTTCTATCGAAAAGTATGATTAAAACAAATCATTTTCTAGAAAACATAATATATTAGTAAAGAAAAAACCCTTAATATTTTCTTTTTTCTTTGCCTCTAAAGATTCCTAACTTAAGATCAATTTGATAATGTTTCTGAAAGTGCATCTATTTTTAATGTGATCTCTTTCCCATCTCTGGGGTATTGGCGCCCAGCATAGGTAGGATGTGAATGCTGTGTGGCAACGCTCGGCGAGTCTGCCAATTGAGCGGAGCGTTCAGCTCTCAACACGCTTCAGCGAAGCGTGCGGCGGGCAACGCGGCGTATGCTTGTTCTGCCAACTCAAATGATGCCCATCGGTATCTTTTCGGCCCGCCAATCGTCTTGGGTTTTTTCTTGGCTACGCTAATGACCAGGTCATTAGAATTTAACACACTTCAGTTAGGACCCGGGTCGACTGTCAGCTACTCAATTTTCTAAGCATTTTAGACTCCATTAATTGTTCACATATACTTTAAAAAGTAATTAAATTGATTGGTTTTCCCCAAAATATCACCACAACATTTCTATAATATTTTCCTGTATTATTTGTGATTCAAATAACCATAAACGTTACGAAAATTGTACACAGAAAAACATTGTTTGCCAACCACATTTATTCTTTTTCGATAATTGATAAACTATTGAAATTGTAATTGGTCAACAAAATGTGCAAAATTTAATTAGATGCACTTTTGGCTCGTTGCTTTGTTATTTTTATTTATACGCGAATTGGAAATGGTTGCCAATTTGAATTAGCATTTGCTTTGGCTGCATTAAAATGATTTAATTCGAAAGAGGCCAGCGAAATGGCACGAAAATATACGAAAATGCAATTAGCAATTTACCGCAGCAACAATGAAACCAATACAAAATCGGCAATCGGGGAGGCAGAATAATCCAAGTTGAGAACACAATTTGAATAATTTTGCGGCGGCTGTTCACTTGGCGCGTTAATTGCTCAATGCTGTGTGCTCGTTTTTATTGTTATTAAAATCACGTACCAGACTTGGCAAAAACAACGAATAACGAACGATTGAATGACGAACTTCCAGACATCCGATTGTTTGACATAGTCATCGGTTAATTTTCGCTTAATTACTTGTTTGCAGCTGCCATAAATGGAACTGCCATTAAATCAAGCGGGGCAATCAGTGGAGTTGGGTTCTAAGTTAGGGCTCTTATACATTTTTGTTTTCTTTTTTGTTGTGTTGTTTGCTTTGGCCACTTGGCGTAACGACATTTAAATGCCCGCCGACTGGCCTAATGAAAATGACATGGCAATTGCCAATTGGCGTTTAGAGCCAGAAACAGAAGCTGAAGCAAAAGCTGAAGCAGAGGGGCAGGCAACAAAACGACGGAAGCCACGGCAAATATAAACAAACATTTGTGCAAAAGTTTTTATTGTTGTTGCTCTAATTGCACAAGTTGTGGGCTTTTAACGCTTGGCCAGCTTGTTGTTTTTCCGCTTTTGTTTTGCCATTTAGTTTTATTGATTTCGCGCCATTGGGGCGCCCTTTACACTCCACTGACATCGTCTCTCATTTCCCTTCGGGGTTGCTTGGTTGGTTGTGTGTTTTTGTTTTCTGTTTTCTGTTCGATAGTGAAAATTGCCAATTGCCAATTGCCATTGGCGACAGCTAAAACGACAATGCCATCGATGTCTCGCCCGCCCGCCTAATTAATCACAGTGTCATGCATATGAGGCCGTCGGGCCCACGCGGCGTATTAGCAATGCGACAAACGACAATCGACAAACGACATCGACCACAGAGGCACCAACATAGCATCAACCAACAGACACACACAAACACACATCAGCGATATCGAGCGTTTTGCATTTAACTGTCAATTAGATTTCAATTATGCATTGGTAATTGAAGTTGTCCGGGCAACGTTCGGTTCGATTCGACTCATGCCAGACACGTTTTGGCCCCGACAAGACCAAAAGCCGTGGCCAAGGCATATGGCACATAGCGCAGTTAACACTTGTTTTCGCCCGATATTACAACTTGGCCATTGGCTAATGCAAGTGGCCAATAAATGCCCTGCAAAGGTTGGACAACAATGAGAAGCTAATTACAATATGATTTTTAGAAAATACAAAATACATTTTACTGGTTAGATCATTAATTTGAGTTGTTGATTTTAAATTAGTCGATAATAAGTTCTAAACAATTCTTTAAAAAAAACCAGTGCTGGTAATTAGGTAGAATACTATAAAAAAGAAAACATAAATAATTTTTTTTTCTTTTAAGTGGTTTTATACTAGGAATAACCCCCTTTAATCCAAGAGTTAAAACAGCGAAAACAAAAGCAAATGCTTATGGCAAACGGCAAACAAATGCATATTGATCGGAGAAGGAACAAGAAAAAAAAAGGGGAACGCTTATAGCAGAGAAATGAAACAATGCATAACAAAAGGCAGTTGGCTCAGTCGATTGCTGTTATATTTGACGGGCTAATTGCAAAAGTGGTTATGAAATGACAGCCAAGAGACCCAATTGAGGTTAAACAGCTGCGATTCGATAGAAAAGCCAGGCAAATACGACCAGCACAAATATGCATACTCATATATGGCTAACCATTTTCTTGTTTTTCTTCTCTTTTTTTTTCGTTTTGCAGAGAATTCCGGCAAGCCGGCGGTGAAGAAAAAGAAGTTGACGCCCACTGCGACGGCAATTGTGGCACTGCCGCCGGATATTAGCCCCACGGGATGTAGTTCGCCGGGTAGCAACCCAAATCCGCAGATCCAGAGCAATGCCAACAGCACCTTGGAGACCACCGAGGATGACTCCGATTCGGGATCCACCGATGCCAGACGGAAAAAGAAGGCCAGAACCACGTTTACTGGAAGACAGATCTTCGAGTTGGAAAGGCAGTTCGAGGTGAAGAAGTATCTCAGCTCCAGTGAGCGCACCGATATGGCAAAACTTCTAATGGTTACTGAAACACAGGTAAGAACGCTCTCTATTAACCTAATAACAGATATTTCCTGCATTTATTATTTTATATAAATGTTACCCCTTGCAAATTGCAGCTAAAATACATTATGTTTTTGGGGATTATTCGCTGTATTTAATATGACAATATTTCGTTGGTAAAAGCAAGTTCGAAAAACACAATTGCAATTGTGGCCATTTAATTAAATTAAACTGTTTTTATAAACCTCTCACTCAATAATCCCAATCTAATGCGCAAATTTAGCCATGAAAATGCCAATGTCTGTGCGTATGCTTAAAATATTTAATTTGCCTAATTTGCTCGCCAACTGAAATGCACAACCAAAAACAAAAAAAATATCTGCATGGTATTATTTTTGGTACGTACGATGTCTTGCGGAAAAATATGAGCAGGCAACATGATTTCCGACATTAAAAATAATTATATTGTAATGTTAGTCATTAAAAAAACAACCACGTCATTAAAATAACAAGAATTCAATTTTTAAATTTAATCTAGGGATTTTTTTATGTCGCCGTATCAAATAACATGTTGCGCAAAGATTGGGTTTTAAACAGCGAACACGAACTGTTGTTATGCAACAGAAACATTTTAATTGGCATAATTAAATACATAGCATGAATATTTTGTTCAAAAGTATCAACTTTTCGTTCGTGTTGTTTACATTAGTTTAATCCGCAATTTATTTACCCAGCTCGAATGTTGCCGAGAGCCATGAAATATATCGTAATTTAATTGAAGCGCATAATAAGAGGAAGCAAGGTGTGATGCTGCTTAATGCCTCAGTAATTATTATGCCCAATTGTATTTTGTTGCAGTTGCAGTTGCATTTTCACTTGCAGCAGCTGCCCGAACACGACATTTTGAGAAGGGGTTGAATAATTTTGAGGGGAATGGAAAGGACCAAATTAACATTTTGCATGGCAGCCAGAAATGCCTTAAAGCATAAGCAAACTCATACTCAAATGCACACACACACAGAGTGTGTCCTGATTGTGAAATAAATTGAGATTTATTGACTAATTAGAATAAATTAACTTTGCAGCAAGGACATGCCCAAGGGCCAACTGCTGTCAGCCAATTAAGACCAACAACAAAATTTATGTACAAACACACCCACATCCTCAATGTGTGTGTGGGTGTGTGTTTTGGCTCTTTAAGAGGCGCTAAATTAATCAAAACTTGAGCATTTTGCAAGAATTAGGCAAAGTACTCATAAACCCTTTGCGGTTAAGAGCTGAAGCGGATATTTGGGAAACCGCATAAGTCGTTTGTTATCTGCACTTGCATTTGACAGACCGAAATTAAAATAGACCAAATGTTCAACTGTACTTGAAGGAATGGCTTTAGTTTTTAATGAACTAAATCTGTGTTTCAACCTTACTTTTGTTTATGGCATTTTTCGTTTATTGGATTCTTGGAATGTGGCCCTTGATAACCCATCATAAAACCATATTAATGTTTCCAAGAATCAGTAATAGATTCTTTTTTATTTGTTTGCATGTACAAATATTTTTAGAAATGTAAGTAGAAAATGTTCCTTCTAATTGATTGCTTTAATGCAGAAATTAGAAAATTAGTAGGCATTAAAACACTTAACTCAATAAAACTTTCATAAACGCCTTAAAATAAAGGTTCTAATTAAGTTAAATTGCCTGATATTTATCACTTTCCACATCTACATTCCTGCCACCGATTTCTGTCCTTACAAAGCTGTCAAAACTTGGGGCTGTCAATGCAAACCCGATTTGCATTAATAATCTCACGTTACGCATACGCCGTGTGGGAGCTCAAATGCCATAAGACTAATTGGCTGCCATGGCAAAAGACCAAGGCAGATAAACACACACACACACGCACACACACATATATATAGTGGAAAAGGGAGAATGGGAAGTATAGATGTGGATGGAAACCAAGCAAATTGGCCATGGCAACAACAAGGATATTGCGGCAGAGTCACATCGAAATGCTTGCTTAATTAAATTACATTCTCCATCAAGTCAATTAATTACAAGTTGATATATACATATAAACACTAAGGACTCTGCAACGTGTCCGTGAATACACTAAAAATAAATATTGGTTTCTTTCTTTTTTTAACTTAATAGTCATTGCAATTCGCCATTACTCTATATTTATATTTTCCGCTTTTAAAAGGGATTGCAAACAGTTTCAAATTGCCTGATCAATTTGTTTAGTATTTTTCTGAGTGCATTAGTTTGATGTCGAACTGTCTGTGTGAGCCAAAATGTTATGCATGTCGACATGTTCAAGTGTTTTGTCTATGTTATTAATATTATAAGCTCGGTCCGGTCATTTATCATCCTGGCAAAGGACATGCCTCCGTTTATGTGTGTGTGTGTGTGTGTTGCTGTTTGTTGGCATGTGTGCGTGAGAAACCGACGTCAATTCAAGTGCAATGCACAGATTTCCCACTCAAACTCCTGCAGCGTGTGTTTGTGTTTGTGTGCTTCTGTGTTTATATACAAAACACGGTCAGGGCACATAAACATGTATGTGTTAATCACAGCAATAATATCAGCAAATTAACTGCAGGACACGGCTCTCAGTGTGCGTTTGCGTGTGCGTTTGTGTACGTGAAAGTGTGCGTGTGTGTGTGTGTACTGGCATCCTGCTGTGGCCAGGAATTAAGCCTCTTGGCCATTTGCATTGGCACTTGCCAATTTTCCCATCGACCGCTTACGCAGACTGGATCAAGTTTGCAGCGAGAGATTTACGTTAATTGGAATCAAATTACCAACTCTTCATGTAATTGTAAGCCTTTTCAATTGTAGTTGAATATTTTTAACCCTGCATTGCTCTTTAATTTTCTGGGCAAGTGCTTCACAATCAATTTTAAAGAAAACTTTATTTCATTGCAGTATCATAAAAATCAAACAAAATATTAAAAAGAATTTCAAGAATTCAAAACCAACAAAGTTGAAATTATATTTTGGTTTATTATTCCATTATTAAGTTAATTTATGTCTGTTAAATTTTATGAATTTTTAAATATATATTTTTTTGTTTTACTACTATATTGCACCCCAAACAAACCCAAAATAACAGAGGAAATCAAACGAAAGGCCAGCGACAAAGTGAGAGTCATAAAAGTGGCTTTAAATAGACTGCACATCGGCCATAATGTGGTTCGCATATAGGTTGCCCTCTGGAATCGGGCGGATGGATGAGGTGGCACCATTGGCACCACCGCAGTGGTGCAACCTCTCTCCAATTTTGTGTCCCTCGTCCAGGCGGCACACACTCGTGTCTGCATCGTCTGTCATCAACAAACTGTAAAATAGCCTTAAGCCAGATAAAAATCAATTAATTACGCGTAGATGCGGCTGTCCCAAACGGCAACCGCTGCTCCGCATCCCCAACCTCACCCTCCCCCTCCCCCTTTTCCCCATAAACGCACACACACAACGCAACAGACACACACATGCACCCACACTCATATAAAACTGACAACTTTGTAATTGTGTTGCGATTACCAAACGAACGTCACGCGCCAAACGCAGCAAATTACATTTGCATATTAGTGCCAGCGGGCGGACGAGGACGCGAAGGAAATGAAGGGAGGAGGGGAAAGGGAGAGGTGAGGAGGGGGCGGTGCGGGAAAATGTGAAGCCTTGGGTGGTTCGTTTGGGTGGTGCTGCATAATGCCGCATTGATAGCATAGGGGCGTGTGCTGGCAACTGTTCGTTTGCGGTCTGCAGTTCAACTGTCCCGACAATTTGCATTAGGCATTTCATTTTAAATGTTTGCCATCGCTCCGCTCATAAGCCCGAATGTAATTGCCACTCAGGTGCGACCTAGATGTTGATTTACTCTCCATCGAACCGGTTTGGGATTCAATTCGATTACAGTGGTCTCATCGCTTGATTTTGCCAAAGGGGTTAATGTATGGTAAAGGAAGCCATTAGATTTCATCTAGAAAAAATGAAGTTATGTGTCTGTAATATAACAATTAAATTGGTATATTGGCACTGTTATTTGTAAACATTACTAAGAAAAGCATCAAGTTACTGAAAACTATTCAATACAACTTCAAATTTCTCTTCAATGGAAAACCACACACAACTCCTGTGCACTTGGCTATAACACAGTTTCGACCCCTGATTTTGCACTATGCGACTGGTTGTTGGTGTTTTATATGGTCAATTGGATGACCGGTGGATGGCCCTAGCGATTCTGGGCCAGAAAACAAGCAGCGTTCACTGGCAGTTGGCCAAATGACAAATGCGATAATTAAATTAAACTGCTGCCACAAGCAGCACAAACAAATCAAATGGCAATTCATCTTTGAGGGCACCACATAATGGTGACCCATCTAGAGCAATGTGGTTCGAGTTGCAGGCTTATTTACATTCATGCACTGTTTGTGGCACCGAAAAGGATAAAAAATTATGCTGCGTTAAATGAAATTCTGTGTGTGTGCGAAATAAACAAGGACATTGCAGCTGGAGATTATTGCCCTTGTCTTTTATTATTGTTAATATTGCCATTGATATCAATCAGTTGCAGCTGGGTAAAGAATTTCCGTTTAAATTTCACAAATAATTCTGTCGTTTGCAAACTGTAAAACATTTAAGGAGTAGTATTTAATGTTGGCCAATAAAATAAATTTAAAATACTTTTACAAAAGGCCTTTGAATAAATAATTTTAAAAGGCTGGATTTTCTAAATAAAGTGCTCCTTTATTGCTTTAAGTAAATGTATATGGGAATCCATTTATTTAATTGCCATCAAACCATTAATGTGTAAATGGCATACAGTGCTACGGAAAAGTGATTTAAACATGTGGCAATATACTAAGTCCTCGCATTAGCTGGATACATTCTAGTTTTAATCCAATTACAAATCAAATCATTCGTTATAAATCTATAAAGGCAAACTCGACACTTTCACATCTGTGTAATGAATGCCTTTGGCTAATTAATTAACTAATTAAAGCTAATTTACATTTTATTAGTCGGCAATTATTTAATCAATTCATGAATAATTTAGTGCACACAAGCGCATTATCGGCAAAATGGCTAAACAAATATCACGCATACGCCACATAGGCTTTCAACGATTTAAACTAAAATGGAAATTAAATTGTTTTAAGCAAGGCAAACAACGGCTTTTATACTTTCGCTAATTAATAAATAAATATATTAAAATTGATATATAAATTATTATATTTGCTCAACCCTCATATTTCACATTTGTGGGGTAAAGTGGATAGCAAAACTAGGACACTGGTCACCACAATGTGTCAAATTGTGTGCCTGAGTGCCTGGCTTAAAACAACAAACACAATTGGCTGCTATTAGTATTATTCTGTACCACAAATTAATTAAATTGTTACGCAAGTGCTCTTCTTATCACCACAGACAAGGGTTTTTGACCTCAAAAATATTTTAGAAGTCATTTTCAGAGATAATATTATTTATACAAAAAAAACTTTTTATTAACATTCTCAAAATGTACGTTTACTATTACTTTTTGTCAGCTTCTAGCAAACTGGTAATATAATTTGCATTAAATTTTAAACTTAATGGCGGGGCACTCAAGCACGCTGTGAAAACATGAAAAAACCGGCAGCATCTTCCTCGATTGGCGACGAGCGAAACTGTTTCAAAATAACCAGAGGGCGGGGCTCCGTCTTCAGATTGTTCAGATAGCTCTTCCTGTCTCTGTCGATCGGCGGCCGACGAGTTGAGTCCCACTATCGCCATCGCCATCGCACTCGGATGTGCGATCGCCGGAGCGTAGACAACGATCGCGATCGCTTTCGTCGGCTTTCGGTGGGCGTTGCTGAATTTCGCTTGCTATTTGTTTGCTATTTTCTCGAACGGCTGCCACACAACTAAGCACTTGGCAATTAGCAAGTCAACAGAAGTTGACAGCTCCTTCTTTTGATAAAATATGAACAATTAACTTTGAGCGGCCAGTAAGTAATTAATGAGCACTTTATGCACAGTCCCGAAGCAGCCAGTTCTTGGCTAAAATAACGCAATCCGCAAAACTTGAGTGGGCGGTCAAAGCAGGCCAAAAATAAAGAACACACCATCAAACAAGCGGGGGTGAAAACATTTTAGACAATCCGACACAATAAGCCAATTAAAAGTCAAGAGGGCGAAGTTGGCCAAAAACTTCTGTCAAAGCTGGATGAAAACTAAAAGCGAAAAACTCATCCCAGTACCTGTTTTTTGCTTAGCTAATAAGCATAAATTATGCTGCTTTTAGTCCACTTTGGACCCCAAGCTGACATAAAATTCTAAAACCGCAAAGCAAATCAAATAAAACCCAGAAATACAAAAAAAAAAAAAATAAGAAAAATAAACGAAATACGAAAGCGACGCAATACCGAAAATCATCAACTAAATTGCTTCTAGTTCTTTGCTTTATTTTCCGCTGCATTTTTGTTGATTTATGTTCTTTGGTATTCTATGCACACGCTTTGGCTTTCAGTTTTGTGGCAGAAAAGATTTTTATTTTAGCAGGAATCGCTAGAAGTGCTAGTACGAAATTACATTTTGATCCCCTGATGAGCCAGACAATTTCTGCAATAGCAATTTTCATCGCTAAATTTTTTAATTTCACACATCGCTTCAAATGAGTTTCCTTCGGCTTTTAGGGTCAGTAAACTTTGCTAATGAAATTTCTCGTATTTAAGCTGAATTATTTCGATGCACTAATTGCCAACGGTCTATCCGGATTATCGTGCACTCGCATTGTGAATTTAGATTTATGGCATTCCATGCCAAATATCCACAGCGTCTCTGGATTGCATTTACCATGTGTAATAATGATGTTGCATAAATTCCACCTCCTGCTCCTTTGAAGCACTAAATGCAATCCGCTCCCCGAAAGTTGGAGAACAATGCGGCTGTGAGGGGATTGAAACTCCATTGGATATCCGGTGTTAATGGCATTGTTTTGTTGTTATTGCCACGACACGGCTTGGCAATAGTCTGGATTTGAGCCTTAATTAATAAGCTACGAATTTAAAGCAAATCTACGTATGCATGTCTAAATCCCAAGATAACTGCCTGCCAATTAGGAGATGCTAGCCATTCACTGTGACTGCCAGTTTTAAGGGTCATTAAAAATTTATCTTGAAGCTTAAAATTGTTCAATGTTTGATTCCTAATATTAATTGAATAAATATATTCGCTTTTTTATAAATGTTGTTATATCACGATTGCTTATTTCAAGCAATTCAGTGATTAAACAAGTGACTGGCTGCACATTCCTCGCAGTAGAAAGTTGAAACCTTTGCCAAATGGTTCAGTTTACATTTCAAAATTCAGGTAGCCAAACGTGGGTATTTATGTGGGCGAGCATAATCCAAAATGACAGGCAATGCAGTGATTTTGTTATTAATTACTAATGGCATTGCAATGCGTAAATTTGCACAAAGCAAAGTGTTTCATTACACAGCAAGAATCGACAGAGGGGCCTCCCGTTGGTGGTTTTTGGGGAATTGCAGGTACTTTGCAACATTTACCAGATATTGAGTTTGTTTACATTCGATTTAGGGTTTTAGTTGATGCATAATTACAGAGATTTTAGTTCAGCAGCATCAAGTCCGTGTGAGTTATGAGTTTCCTTTCCTGTTTTTCCATCTACAATATTCCGCATTCCACGCCCCGGGGCAATTATCATAATTTTTTCAACACCACAAAGCAAACAAACAACAGAAAAATATGCTAAATTACACATTAAAACATTATTTGTAAAAGGAGAGCGCTCGGAAAATCGTTGAATTTTTCTTGGCACGCCAGAGAAAAGAATTATGTACAGCAGCCGCCATTACTAAGTAGCATTTTTCCACCGCACCCAAAACACTCGGCCATCCTAATTTGGCCGCTCATTGTTGGGCCAGACATAATTTCTTTTTCTTTTATTTTCGAAAAGTGCGCGGCGAATGTGAAAATTAATTATACTAAGCACACGCATAGACGTTGAGAAAATGAGGGGGTGACTGACTGGCAGGGCGGGTTAACAGCATGGGTTATGGGCTAAAGAAAATTACGAAGCAGACCAGAATGCCAAGCAGACGACTATTTAGGAATTTTTGCAATTTTCTGATCTTCTGGCGTTGATTGAAATACATGTGTACCCACCAACAAAATAGCCGAAACGCATCTGTCATAAACCTATTTAGTTGGCGAATGCCATTTGCACGGACAGAAAAGCTAGGCGGATCTGTTATGGGTATTAAATAAAACTTAATTTAGAAATCATTTGAAGTGGTGGACTTTATATATGTATATCAATAGCTTATCCATTCAGCAATCACAATTCAGAAATCATCAATCTCGATTTAAATTTAAACAAATCAAATCTAATAACTTAGTTGGAAATTCTCCTTAATTTGTCTATATATTCTCTGAAAATTTCTTTGGCAAATCAATTAAATTACTGGGAAATTTTCCCTCTTCATTTCGAGTGGCTCTGGTTTGTCTTTTGGGCTATTTATGCGCTCTGTTTCTGTCATTCCTGCCACACACGCTCACACAGACACTCTTAAATGTCAATAAATCATAACCGGGTCGAAAGATATTTGAGGGGGGTTGCGAATGGGGGCCGTGAATCGCTTGACAAGTTCTGGATATTTATAGAAAAATTTCCACATCTCGCCTTAATGAGGTTTAGTGCCCAGATCAAAACATAACAAACAAGGCAGTTTATTGACGATACGCAATCTATTCAAGCCCAAAAGCGGAAGAATTTAAGGGGGAAAAAAACATAAATTATTAATGAAGATTTATGCAATATTTACCAAATCGCATCGCGCCCCAAAACATTAATAATCCGAAATCTACGAATCAATTAGATCATCGCACCACTCAATGGCCGGTGAAGCGAACACTTGAAAATAATCAACAATTAAATACGACGATGATGAGGCCCGTATCCCAAAAGGCCATTAAAATAAAACCATTTAGGTGAAAGGAAGGAATCCACTTGGGCTGGCCATTAAGACTGCGGCTAAGGTAAACACGGGAAATGCTTTATTGTTTATGGACGTATGAATGTATCTAATGATCATTTTCGGGGTGGCACGCGGGATGAGTAATTGCCAATTGTACGTGGCCGAAAATAATAGTGAGGAAACTCACTCATAATCGATCTTCATCCGTAAAATAAACACTTTACATGCGCATCAATCCATCGACGGGTACATAACAATTTGAATTTAAGTAAATTCAGAAATATTTGGCAATCAATTAATTGATTTTCGATACGAAAAAATTATGGGATTTATTTGTGCAGTTCGTACTTGAGCATTTCCTCTTTGAAATTTGTTTTCCTTTCGGAATGGGAAACTTGTGTGGCGTTTTCATGTTAATTTCATAATTTTTTCCGCCACTCCGGCGAAATGAGCATGTCATACAGTAGCAGGCATCTATCTTTGGCGTTTGTATCTGTATCTCAATCCGAGTGTGTGTATCTGCAGACATGCCGCTGAAATACTAATTATGTGCGCGATTTAAATAGATTTTTCATTTATTTAGCTGGCCCATCATTTCTGGATGAAATGGAAATGAAAACGAAAATGAGAGGCAAATGTTTTATGTTGCGTCATGGGCACCGGTGTTTCCACAGGGGGGAAAATAGCGACCGAAAGGGGGTTCGATTTTTCGCCTTTTGACGTGCGCCTGTCATTTCATCATTGCTCTCGTTTGGAGTCGGAGGAAAAATGAGCTGCGACTGACTGACGGGGCGGAAGTGCTGCGAGTATATTCAAATAATTTCTACTGGGGGGGGGAGGATACACAATTCTCGAGTTATTTGTTGTGCGCCCACTAATAAGGCCAAATGGGGCATAAACATTCGTAATTATGTGGCTATGAATGGCTTTGACTCACCGATTTGGGGCTAAAGCATTATTTGGCACATGCATAGGTACACAGATAACCTCTTTTGCTTAGCTTTTTTATAGTTTTAAAGTAGTAATTGGTGTTTAAGCACTTTTTTCGGTATAATCATTGCCAGATCGAAGAAAAACACTTTATTAATCAAAACTTTCTTCTGCTTATTTGTAGGTGAAGATCTGGTTCCAAAATCGACGCACCAAGTGGAAAAAGCAGGATAATGTCACGAACAACGAGGCGGCGGAGCACAAATCCTCGAATGCCAAGCCGGGAGCAACAAACACAACAACAAGTGGCGAGTCCGGCGAAAAGAAAACTACCAACGCGAATGCAAATTCGCCCAATGTTGGCAGTGCCGTACCAACTGCGGAGAATAAGAAATCTCCAAAATCTCCAAATCGCGGTAGCAACAACAATAATAATAGTACACTAAATAATAATGTTAATAATAGCGAGGGCAAATTACCTGGCAAACAGAATACCACCAAGATTAAAAAACAATTGAATGCGCTGCTGGAAAAGACAGTCAAAACGGCCAATCAGGCAAATCGAAGTGCGGAAATGGAGACGACCGAACCAAAACCTGCAGCTGAAAAGAGAATAAATAATAATACAGAAAATCAATTGCTGCAACATCGTTTGCATCAGCATGCTATACCGTTAACTGTAGAACCAGCCGCGCCACTCGAACAAACCGAGAAATTGGATATAAAACTGGAAGAATCGCCGCAGCATCGGGAACTACGGGTGGCATTTCAAAACGGCCAGCTAACGGAAATGGATTTTGAAAGTAAATTGTCGGCTAGTAAAATATCCATTGCCTTGGCCATGGCCAATAAACCATTGCAACTGGAAAAGCTACCGAAAACGGAAAGTTCCTCGTCGGAGGGCGAGGCAGAAGAAGAGGAGGAGGAAGAAGATGGGTCGTCCAGCGAACATGGCGATTCCACGGAGGCCCAAGATTCCCAGGATCAGGATGTGCCCATGCGGAAGGTCTAAAACAAATAAAACTGATGAAAACCCCCAACACACACACACAGTCAAATTAACTTGTGCCAAAAAGTCGAATATTGCTCATCCACAAAGAGGAAAAAAACCATCCCCTTTCCCAATAAAATAAAAAAACAAAAGAAAATCCCCTTAGTTGTAACACCTAATTGTAATTTAATTGTCGCGTAATCAGTTCACCCTTAGGCTTGTATTTAATTTATTTAATAAAGTTAAACGCTAAGGTTAGGCTTTTGTAAATGTCGCATTTAAATGTCCGCGTAAACTATGGCAAATTGTAATCTGAACTTTCGAGAATTTCATGTGATAATGTATACGAGGCGATTACAAAATTGATTTTACTATTTGAACTATAAACTATGTGTACGTAGGCCTTTAAGCTCTGCTACCCTGTAAATTGCAATTGAATGAAACATATTTATTGAGTGTTTGTACAAAAAGGAACTAAGGCAAAAAAGATGAAATAGCTTGAAAAATTGTTTGAATTCTAATTAAATTTTGCGGGATTTATTAAACATTTATCCAAATACAAACTATTATTCTGATCCCTTTTGAAATTAAGGGAACTTAAACCAATTTCAAAAAACTATTTTAGTCCTTTTTAAAGTTCCGCTAATTTTAATAGGAGTTTTTAACAATTTAATGGCTGATTGAAATCTCTGCCGTTACACATTTTAAATTCAACAAATTTAACGAAAACAAAATAAACTGAATAAATTCAATCGATCACAGTCGACGCATTTTAGCAGGTGGGCGGGTGAAAGCTGGCTCTGGAACATCGACGACGCCCTCTTCGGTGATGAGGAACTCGGCAAAGTCATTGGGGGTCTCCGGCGAATAGAGGATCTCTAGTTTGCGCACCGTAATTAACTGATCTCCCATACGATGCTGTTTGGGCACCCGTGATACTCGCAGGCGGGTTCGTCCCAAGTGTGCCCACTGTAATCCCAGGCAGGGAACCTCATCCTGACCTCCACTGGAAGCCACCTGATTCACACACACCACGGCACAGTTGTATTTATCCGCGTAGCTTAGGAGTGCATCTGCCAGACGTCGCATGTGACGTGCTCGCTCCAAAAAGTCAGTGTATAGCCGGAATATGGCTGCTACGGAATCTATGATGATTAGACCAATGCCATGTTGTTGCATAAGTCGCGGCAGTCGATTTTTTATACAGTTTAGAAGAGGTTCCTGTAAAATAGAATTAAAAATTTAAGTTCTTACTATGAATAATAATCTCTCAAATGAATTGTGCTTACTGTTTCGTAATGGTGTTCCACAAAGATGTTGCCCAGAAAGTTCAGCTTCTCCTGGGGATGTCGCTTCTCGCAGGCCTTGCTCATCTGAAGCAACCTTCTAGCCGGAAAAGCATCCTCCGTGCAAATGTAAGCCACTCCCTTGCCCAATCCTCCCAATTCGATGGGCAACTGGACGCACAGAGAAAGTTGGAGGAGCAACTGGGACTTGCCCACGCCGGCTGCCCCACAAAGTTCGGTGATACCTCGAGTGACCACTCCACCACGAGTACAGCGATCCAGCCCTGAACAACCAAAAGACACCCGAGACCATCGCACATTCACCAAGGGCTTGAAAAGGGAATCCGCTAAAAAAAATAAGTTAGACTCATCTTTAAATTTGGAAATGGAATTGTTTTTACCTGCCTGTGGCATTTCAGCGAGCCACTTGGCCGCGGCATCCTTGAGCAGTCTTACATCATCAGGAGTGCACTTTCGCACTAAAGTGTACAGAGATTGTTGACGGGTGTCCAGGAATCGTACTTTCGGCGTTGTTAGGATCTCCTCTGGGGCAAGGACATTAACTGGAGTACAGGTCATTAGCTGGCACTTGAACAAAGTTTTAGAAACCAAAACCCTTACCCTGTTCCGCGATTTCCCTAATGCGCTTGGGCAACTGATCCAAAAAGTTTGTCATCGCTACTGTGATAGCATGTCCTCAAAGGTATTGCGTGATCTGATGGTCCCGCGAACACGGAAGGTGTCTCAACACTTCCGCAATTGGAATTATTCCGGGGGATTATCGATCAAACAGAGCAGCCGAGTGTAATGAGTGACGATTTGCGAACGAATTGAGGAGGTAAACACAAGCCGGCTTTCGCCAGCAATCAGCTGTTTGCGACAATTTTTAAGTAGGCCAATCGGCCCAATCAGTGTATATCCAATAAGAAAAACTTTTTAACAAAAACTATTCTAAACCCAAAGAAGGGAAGCGTATTTCCATATTATACGGTAATCTCAGTGTGGATTCTTAGGATAAAAATCAGCTGAATAACAAGTTGTGTTTTTACTTCACAGTTGCCTTTGCTGTACCATTATAAATCTTTTTGCAAACTTTGAACAAAATCATTTAACTCCATCGAGGGCCACTTAATCACAAACACAAAACACTACATCAAATTTACATAATGGTTTTGTTTCAATCATTTAATTGCGAACATTCTGTTTATGCACAAACGTAAGAGGAAAACACAAGAACGATCGATAGTCAGTGATCGATAGATGGAGGCTCCACTATCGGCGATCCTGCTCCTCCTCTTTCCAGGCGAATTTCGTGTGTAAATGTTGGTTGTTTTTGTTTATCAATTTAAAGCTAAGGAACTAAGGATGTTGCATCCTGGAGGATCCTAATGCTTGGGAGTGGGCTTCGAGAGCTCGGCCAGAGCACGGGCTTCAGCCTCGGCACTGCGCTTCTTCTCCTCGGCGAGTTTGGCATCCCGAACGGCCTTCTGCTGTGCCTCGATCTCACGCACCTTCTCCTCCTTTTTGGACAGGCGGCTCTGGTGTGCTGCTCCATAGGCAATGCCCACCAAGAGCAGGGACCATCTTCCGAACTTAATCAGCGGGGAAACGCGAACGGGAGCCTGCGACATTGTGTCTTCTTCGAGTTATGTAATTGTCCGACCGGGAACTGCAAGAAAATCAGGTTTATCAGTTATAATTCTTAGCTTAGAGATTTCCTGGGAACGTCCTCCACTTCACAGCTTTATATTCCTTTGCTTTTATGCAATTTTTTGTATTAAGTAAGCAAAATTACCCAAATTGGTGGAGCGATTGCAACGGTAGCGCAGTATAACCTTAAAACAGCTGTCAAAGTTGACAGTCGGCGGATATCGATAGTTATATCGGTCAATTAACGGCGATGCCAGTAAGTTTAAAAAAGGTAGGAAAAATAAATAACAATTTATTTCAAAAATGTGTTTCACTTCAACGATTTTTGACTTTATAATACGGCATAAAGCCAGTAAATAGTTGACATACATGAACCAGGTAACCAGATTAAAATTTGTTTGCATATTATTTAAATCTTGTTACTTAAAATAAAAAAAAATTACAACTTTGACAAAACTGTTTTAATTAAAAGCCTTAGAATGTTTTTTTTTTTTAAAAATTACAAAAAAATTAAAAAATATTTCAATCGATTGTTGAAGGGTAAACATCGATATTGCAAAATTTCTAGACATCGATATCAAATAAATCCAGCTCTATCGGGGAAAAAAGTATTGTTTTTCGGGAAATCATGGCTATTTGCAGCTAAAACGCAACTTGCAAATTTGGCAAAGACTTTCTTATAGCCACCAACATAATAGCAATTTGACAAAAACCGCAGACTGATGAAAATTGACGCGTGTTAAATGCAAACAAGAAAATTCCAACACAGACCTTGAGTGGCACACACACAATCAGCCCTCCACACCTGCGTCACACATACACACACATACCGATAAAGAGTGGCAAAAGGGATAGAAGATCAAAACCGTTCCCTATTTTTTGTATGGTTTTTTTTAAACAGGAAGTGGATTTAAGGGGATCCTTTGCAGAAGTGTGCAGCTGGCAATATGGTAAACGTACCCCCGCTGCTCTGCAGCACCCCGCCGCCCATTGATTTCGGGGAGGAAGACGACGATTCCGGTTTGCAATCCACAATTCATTTGGACGAAGGTGACGAATACTCCAATTTTGGCTTAGTCAGCAGCTTGAAAGGTAGGCTTAAACTGGTATAAAAGTTCCTATAATTTACTTACATAAGCCCCCTTTTTTTTAGAACCGCCCGCGCCACCCGATCCCGTTGAGGAGTTTCGAGAACTACCACCAGAATTACTGGAAAATAAACAAACTGCCGAGGCTTTCAATTACCAAGTAAAGCAGGCGATGGACTATGATGTCTATAGGGATGAAGCACCACCCACGCCGCCTCCTCTTAGTTTGGAACTCGAAGAGGAGGAACTGGAGGAGCAGGTGCCTTCCTTAAAGCTGGACAGCTTAAGTCTCTACTCTACAGAAAGCGTCTCCGCCGCCTCCACGCTCTCACCCGTTGCAGAAGCGGAGCCAGTTGCTCCGGCCGTAATAGAAACAACCAAAGCTCATGTCCTCAGCCACCAAGTCACGCTGGAGGATGTGTCCGATGATAGCGATGAGGAGTGCTCGCCAAAGAAGCCCAAAGAACTATTTATTCGCGAGGGTGCCGTAGATTTCTTTGCAATCGAGGTGCTGGCCACACCAACGTTACCAAATGGAGGAGGTTTTTCGGAAGAGGATGTGGACTCGGCGAAAAAGAAAACCTGAAGGAAACTCCCCAACAAGAAAAAAGCTTTAGAGAAAGAGAAAGTAAAGAAAGTTCAGATAGCTTGGCGAAACCTTTGGAGAGCCAGGAGATAAGCTTTGGAGAAACCTCCAATAATAATGATGAACCAGCGGATAGTGATACATTTCAATTTGCTAACTTTGAGGCAGCGCCAAAAGACTCAGTACACAAAGAAATTATTCCTGAAAATCTGGAAACGGAGGAAGATGATGATTTCGGGGACTTTGCGGACTTCTCTGCTGCGAAACTTGAACCAGAAGTCAAGGAAACCCCAACAACAGCTCTTCCCAAATCTGCGTGTGAGCCACCCGCTTTTGAAGATCATTCCGCAACAAAAACCAAACCTTTGGAGGCCAAGTCACTTTCTCCTTTGGAGGCTTCCTTGAATATACCTCCTCCAGAATCAGCAGACGATGGCTTTGATGACTTCCAGGAATTTGCCACGCCAA
Organism: Drosophila ficusphila; assembly: GCF_018152265.1. Classification (NCBI taxonomy): domain Eukaryota; kingdom Metazoa; phylum Arthropoda; class Insecta; order Diptera; family Drosophilidae; genus Drosophila; species Drosophila ficusphila. The sequence goes on from NW_025064737.1 coordinate 17,308,032, forward strand.
CAAAAGGAAGTCCGGGTCAAAGCGAAGACGACGAGGATGATTTTGGCGACTTTTCAGAGCCCCTAGCGGCTGCTATCTCAGTACCTCCACCACCTCCGCCAGCCGCTGTTCACCTGAGCATCGATGATAGGGTGAAACCAGTCCTGGAGATGATGTTCCCGAAGTCAAAGGAGCTGGAAAGCACGAGTGTGGATAAACGGAAGCCACTAGCGCAGTGCCAGCGATTCAATTTCGGTGCCATTGAGCATGCTCGGGCTCTGGATTATCAGTGGAGCAGCTCGGAGATGAGGCATTCCCTCGTTCGATCGCTGGGCATCGACTCGAGGAATATCGTAAGCTTTATAATTGGAAATATCCTTAAAGATGGTATAAATAATTTCGTAATTTTAGCTCTTTGGCGACAAGTGGAACTCATCAATGCCGCGTTTTGCCGCCAACCTGAGCTTTGATCCGCTTAAGCCGATGAAACCTACGTCAACCGGAGCCTCTAGCACCTTGGAGTCGATCTCCAATCCCAGCACCTACCAGGGTAAGTCTTTCCACAACATATTTCTGCGAAATTGCTCCACTTAGTTGCCGCAAATTAACCGCTACACAAGTTTCGTAACTCGAGAAATTGCCACCCTATCGCCTAACGCTCGCTTTACTTTCAAACGCTTTTCGTTGCCTATTTCCCGATCCTATTTAAACACGCTTTCCCGGATTGGCCTGCCGTTCGATTGGCTGCTCCTTTCTCTATATATATATACAATATCTTTTCGTTTGCCTTGTTTTTCTTGTGACCACATTTCTTCTAACTATCTCAACAAACAATCAAAAAAAAGTTTATCCTTACGATAAATTGTATTTAGAATCACATGTACAGACATTACAATTGGAACAACTAGACCAACTAACGGTGGTGGCTAATGCTGATAAAATAAATCTTGTTACCTCTAACTCCCACACCAATAACAACAACGTTAACAACGATAATGGTGACAACGATAACGACAACGACGTTGCTGCTCTCTTTGCTCAACTGGATGATAAACCACCTGTGATGGATTTGACGACCCATAACAATCACAATTTGACAATCGATTTGCACCACTCAACTCCACTCACAACACATTTTGCCACCATCTGCAATAACAACAACAATAACAACAACAACAATAATGATAATAACAATCTTAACAACAATCATGCAAACAATGCAACAATGACAATAACAATTAACACAAATCTCACTGCTCACGACGCCTTGCTGGATTTTAGTAAGTTTCGTTGGCTCTGTGCGTGTGTTGTAGTTGTTTCTCCTCCATTTTTCGGTTTGTTCCGTTTTGGTTCTCTATATACTTCTCAGCTCTATCTCTCTACTCTACCTCTACTGTCCACCCTGATCCACAGTTCCCCGGTTCTTGTTACTTTGGCACATAGCATCCGATCTCAGCCAGCTCAGTTCAAGCACAAGTAGTTGAAACCCAACCCGGATTTCCCCTCATTTTCACATTTTACTTAGCTAGAAACAGTTCAAACTAACCAATATTGTAATGTAAGCTATCATCTGATGTGTTACGGAAGTCTGAAATTGGGCAGAGGTTTCTTAAAAGAACATAAACATGTATTTCTGCAACACTATAGATGATTATTGTGTAAGCTTTTATTAAATATCTAAGTATATTCAGTAGTTATCTTGATGACAAGCAAATAATTGTCTCCTTTCCTCCGCACAGGACTTGAAACCTCCACCGCAGCATCGGCGAGCCAAACTGAAACGCGGACTGGCGCGTCTCATGGGGAAGGGTCCTCCGGCTCCGGATCCGCCAGCAATTCCGACGGCGAAGAGCGACAGAAGCATAGCTACAACTCAGCTCCAATCTCCAGCATCGAATCGAACCATCTTGAATCCGCAGCAGCGGCACCAGCAGCAATTGCTGCTCCAGCAGCAGCGACGCTATCGACTGCTCTACCAGCAGACAGCCCTGCCCACCAGCTCAACGGCGGTGAGCAGCTGCATCAGCAGCAGCGGCCGGAGCAGGAGCAGTTTGATTTGAGGACCACTCCGTCGCCCGCACCGCCGCCAGCTCAGGATGAGATCGTGGGCAGCTCGATGGCCAGCTATTCGGTGCCCCTGAAGGAGACCCACATCTACACACCCTCCAAATCGGATACGGCGGTGGCCAAGACCACCACGCTGGCGCCCATTGATTTCGACTACGAGATGGCGGCCACGGGCATCATTATCGACGAGACGGTGGTCAAGAAGGAGTACCGCGATGTGGAGTACAAGCCACCATTTGGTCTGGATTCGCCCAGTAAAGTGATTGGCAATGGATCAGCCAGCAGCTTCGAGCTGCCACCGCCGACGGAAGACGATGACTTCAGTGACTTTCAATCGATGCCGGCTCCGAGATCAAGGATCGATACTCCGACTTTCGGCGAGCAGATGATCCTCAGTCCGGCCATTCTGCTGCCGCAAGCCATTCCGCTCGCCAAGAAGCCAGCTGCTGCATCCATTGAATGGGGCGACAATGCTTTGTCCAGCATAAATGCCGAGGAGATGGCCAGAATAGAGGAGCTGTTCTCCTCGCAGGCCAAACCGCTAACGATAAGCGCTTCAGTGGCCAAGAAGCCAGCACCTCCTGCGGCGCCAGTTCCATCTCAGCCTCAGGAGGACGATGAATGGTCGGACTTTGTCTCGGTTCCAGTTGCCCAGCAGCAACATCAGCAGCCGGCACAGCACTCGATCGCCAATAATAATAACAATAATGTGAACAGCAATTTGAGAAAGGCACCGTCAGCGCCAAAAGAAGATGATTGGTCGGATTTTGTGAGCAGTACTCCTTTGCCGGCACGACCGGCTCCACAATTCAATTCCGGGGCCTGGCAGAGCGCTAACTTCTACAACAATCCCATGAGTTTGTACCAAGCACAGCAGCAGCAGCACCACAGCAATCTGGTGCCGAGTGGCAGCGGCAGCAGCAGCAACAACAGCAACGGAAATAACAACAATGTGCCAGCGATTCCACAGCAAATACACATCATGCACGACTTTTCGACGGCGCCCGTTCCCGGAGGACTGGCCGTGGGTGGCCCAACCTATCAGCAGCAGCATCAGCGGCAGCAGTTCCAAATTGGCAACGCCAAGGTGGCACCACGCATCTCCCTCATTCCCGATCTCAGCTTTGTGGCACCCGTTTTGCCCACGAACGCTGGTGCATTTATGGGTGCGCTTCCGAAACCGAGTTTCGGTGGCAAGAAATGACACAAGAAGCTGAGGGTGGGCGCTGGGCGGCTTCAACACCAGCAGCAGCATCGGCAGCATGTGGGCGGGCCACGCCCACTGGGAGGCGGCGAGGCCACCATACTCACGTAGGCAAAAAAGAGAGAGATGAAAATTGGGGGCACGTGCGCCCATGGGAGCCAGTCAGTATTATGAATCCGTCTGATATTTACCATAAAGAAAAAACCGAACCGTCACACACGTAGTTTGATGCAAGCTGTGTTCCATGTTGTTGTCGTTGTTGTTGTTGACGTTGCCGTTGGCATAATTGTTGTTGTTGTTGTGCGTGCATGTTGTTGTGTTAGTCGTAGATCAGGTTAAAAAAAAATAAGAGAAGAGTAAGCCATTTTGTGCAATATTTCGATTCTAAATTTATGTTGTACTTAATTTTGACAAAGACAAAAAATTCCAAAATTAATTTTAGTTAGCAAGAATATTTTGTAAAGCGAAAAATTCGTAGTGCCCGAGTTTTATATCGTTATTGATTTTTATAAACTATTGCGGAAACTAAATGATTTAGACCCTTGACTATTGAATTATTTTTAAGTGAAAAGCTACGAATTTGTAAAATTTCAAACACTTTAAGCCCAGTGAAATTCTCGAACCTATCAGCTTGTAATGCTAAACTTCGGTCATATCAATATACCAACTTAAGATAACCACTAGATGACCAAAAAAAAAAGATTAGAAAATTGTTGATACAGATGCCAGGAATTCTTATTCTGATTCCTGGTCAACACATTTAGAATCCGCTTTATTTTGTAGAGATAAATAACTAGTTATGATTTTAGCTTAGTAAGCCCAAAATCCGCACCCAACATCGGCTTGTAAAGTCAAAATACTCCACCAATTTGAGGGCTGGACTGTCATCAGTAAGGCCGAACAAGCATTCCACATACGAACTTCCCTTTTTGTAACTCCCTCGAGAAATACTCCAAAGCGAATGCGGGCCACCACATTGAAGAAAACCCAACCCGCCTGATGCGAATTTTTCTATATTGTGTACTTAAACCGACATGAAGAAGACCGAACTAACCAAGCAAACATAGTTAACGTTGTAAATGTAATAGGATTTGTTAGTTGATAGATGAACTCTCCCGAGCATTCCAAGTGTAAATGAGTATATGACGGATGTATGCCTGTTTGCCATGATGATCTCCAGAAAATCGCTGGAAAACGAAACCCAATCCGCTCCAGTTCTTGATTATTGTTTTGTTTCGTGTTAATGTGTTTTCATTTATTTATTTTACTTTATGTTACGCACGTTAAGTTGAATGTATCTGTGTGTTGCGTGTGTGTCTGAAAATTATAAACAATTATCAACTAAAACTAAGTGTTTGATGTAATCATATGGTTTTAGACTTAACATGTAAATTACAAATAGATTTCCATTTGTTTTGTTTTATTTTGCCAAGTCAATGAAAAAAGGTAAAAACAAGAACATGATTATAGATGGTTGCTGCTTGATTTAAATAAATGAATTAACTATGTACTAGAACATATTAAAGTATATTTACCATATTATATAATGTAAAGATATGCGCAGATTAAAATAAAACTATTTGAAAAACGAAATCCTTCAGTATTGGAGCATTCATTGAAAATACAAAAATCTGGGTAATGTAGGGGACAACACAAATTTGAACTCTCTTTCGCTAAATTATAGAAGCCGGATTTCTGGGACGGGACTACAGGTGATCTATCGTAATTACATATATAATATATGGGTGTTCGAGTGAGTGTGTGTGTGTGATTGAAACCTGCGTGTGAGTAGAGAGATTATCATCAGTAAGTTGAAGCACTAGGTGACCAGCAGTCCACTACTCTCCTGGAGAAGCCTCGTGAATAAATGAGTCTGTGTCTGTGAGTTAAATCAACTTTTTAGTGTCAGTTCCTAGGGGCTTGGGGGGCAGGTGCGAGGGAGTGTATAGCTCTATGGCAGTAAATAGTACGTAATAGTTAGAAATTACACATGTATCTAATATAAATATCTATATAAATAGTGTACGATCGATTTTTGTCAATGCGAATGTGTGTCTTCATCAACATCTTCATGAAAAATCATCATCATCTCTCTAAATGGTCAACAGTTTTTTTCTTTTTCATTCAATTATCTTAAGATGCCTTAATGTTATAGCGCGTTGTTTTTAATTATTATTATTATTATCTCTCCTTAACTTTAGCCTTGCTCTAACATAATGAAACGCTAACAAATCCAAAAAATATGCTCATGAGTGTGTGGGGGGCACGGGCGGGTCGATCTTCTGCCGAGAATCTGGGGGTGAATCGTAATCGTACAATTTTAAGGCATTTTGCTTACGGGTAATGGGTCTAATATCAATTTACAATCTCTATAGGCTAGGTCTTTTTGATAACTTTGTTCTTATTATTAATTTCGATTATTTTACTGAACTTGTTTGGTAACTCTTTTTTGTTTTCGAAAACTGAAGCGATCAAAATCGACATTAGACCTATTTCGGAGGCAAACTTGTTAGAATTTACATTGATTACTTTTCGTCCCTGGCTAGAACCACCCAGAAGTGAGTGAGGGATGTGTGGGTGTCGCTATCCGTTATGATATTTTGAACTAACAGTTTACATACTTTCCTCAAATAAGATCTAAGCTCGGGGATGCCCGGAACAGGTCTAAAAAGCCCCCATTCCTTGTTCCATTCTGATTGAAGTTGTCGGAATTTGGACTGTTTGTTTGATTGGTCTTACCAAAAATATTACTTGCTTTGATCTTGATATATATTTTGTGAAAGAAAATGAATAGTTAAGTCCGCGATTCCGGCAACTTATCGCAATGGAACTGGGCTGAAAACAATTTTGCAATGGTTCAAGGCGAGGCGATCTACGTACAAAAGCTAAGAAAGAATCCCACGAGCCAAAAACCAGTTTAGCCCTGGACTTATTTTAAATACCCTCTGCCTCGAACATGGTAAATAGTCTTCGTTTTAAGGCTGAACCACATCCCCTTTTGCGAGCTCCTGCAGAGCTCTTCCTCAGAAGGCCAGCCACGGATGGTGCAGCAGTGACTCCTTGGAGCGATCGCCATAGTCGTAGGTCAGTTCCACGCCAGGCGCGATGTCGTCTTTGGCCAGAAGCACGAGATGCGGCCGCTGCTTGATGAGCACCACCTTGGTCATCAGGTTGCCCGCTCGCGAGTGATTGATGAGACGTCCCAGCTTGCCAGTGTCCGCGGTAGCATCGATGCAATACTGCTGAGTCTTGTGCTTGAAGTAGTACATATAGCACCCGGCGTTCTCGTCCAGCGCATAACGTTTCTCCCGCTCGGCGGCCTCGTTGATGGAGATGAGATCCCCCACGTACTCGACCACAAACTCGTTGCGTTTAAACGGCCGCTCGGCGACTACACCTCTTCCCTTGCCCATGAAGTGGCGCACTTGGAGACCCTCGCAGCGCTCCTCGAGAACCGCCTGCTCCAGGTTACGCATCCATTCCTCCTTGACGGCCGTCTTGGTCTTGCGCACACTTCTTCGCACCGGGAAAAAGTCGGTCATCTCACGGTTGCCATTGGTGGCAGCCAACGGCAGCGGCGGTTGTTGTCCCTTTGCCGAACTCTTGCTTTTGGTCTTTGCTTTTACGGGCGCTGGCTTGAGCATGGTCTTTATGCTCGCTTTGTTGTTGTTGCTGTTGGCTGTGGCTGGTGCTTTGTTCTGGTTCTCACGCTCTTCGGCGGCCTTCAGCAGGGCATGGACATCGTCCTCGTCCTCCTCCTCGTCTTCGTCGTCTAGCACCACTACGATGTCGTTCTGCTGCTGTGGCGGTGGTTTCTGTAGCTGTGGCTGTGGCTGGTAAGGCGCTTGTGGCTTTGGCTGGTTCAGTCTTCGGCGCGACTTGCAGGCGGCCACCGCTGCTGTGGTGGCGGGCAATTTCCTCGGCGACTTGCGCGGCGATAGTGGATCCGTGGATCCCACCTTGCAAATGCCTCCGGTAACCTTCAGTCCGGTTTTGATCGGCGAGGGGCAGAGTATGCGATGCGGTGTGGCTGGTTTCCGACGACGAGCTGCAGCTCCCGCTGGCGATTCTGTGTTGGCAGTGAGTCCACAGGCCACGCCGCTATCGCAGGAACTACTGTCATGCTGGTCCAAGTCAAAGTTCGGCCCGGCCAGCGGTTCCTTTTGTCCATTCAGGCTTACTATTTGATTAAAGCGCCCATTAAGGCAGGCATTTAGCACCGACGGTGGAGATGAGAACACGGCTCCGGCCAGTTCGAAACTCCGATTGATCTTTATGCTGGAGGCTTTGGTGGGCGTGCGATCGATGTCCAGGGTGAGCACGGGTTCCTGCAGGAAGATGTTGTCGGTGCTGCTGCTGTGCGTCGAACTGTGGCTGTCTCGCAATGCGGAGCGATGTGTCTGGAAGTCGGCCAGGGAGCCCAGTGCCTCGTGCGGTTCGCTGATCTCTTTGATGTGTGGAATTTCTGGGATGACCTCCATTTCGTGCTGATAGCAAGGCGAATCTGAGGAGGCTCTAGAACTGCCGTCGAACAGGAGTTCCTCCACCACTTGCTGCAGTTCCTCGTCCATTAGTTTTTGCTCGGCCTTGGCATCTTCTTCATCAGCAAATGGCAGATGTTCATCTGCATGATCGCTCAGCTCCTCAGGCTGCAGCTTTAGCTCCTCATCTTCCTGCTTTAGGAGTTGTTGGTCTTCCAGTTGTAGCTGCTGATCAGGATGGTGTATATCCTGCTCCTGCTGCTCCTCTGTGTGTATTGTCTTTTGGGAATCCTTAACGGCAGCATTAACTTTAAAAAAGTTCTCGATGGAGCGCGTTTGCGAGCGTGTGGCCAGGGGAACCCCTAAACGAACAAAAACAAGGGGTATTTCAGCAACCAAAGATAACCTCAAAAAAAAAAATAAGAACACCCACCTATTGTGCGGCCCGCTTTGTTGTCTTTGTTTTGATGGCCTTTGTGGACGCTTGTGGCTTCCGGCAGTTGGCCATTTTCGCTGACCTTCATCAGTCGGCAGTCTTTCCGCTTGGGGCTGGCAAAATACTGATCCTCCAGCAGATTTCCCGCCACATTCAGTGGCAGGGTTTGGCCATCGGGAATTCCCGACCCTGATCCCGATGAGGCGCCGCCAGAGGAAGAGGAGGATGTGGATTCCTTGACGGGCCGTTGTCGTCTGCGCACCATTATCATTTAGGAGAGCGGTGTGACCGGGGCGTTTGGAAAACGGAAAAATGGGCGCGCGTGATCGCTGGGTGGGCGGTAGTTACTTCGTTTTCGTTGGCGCGTTTTTCCTGGACACGCGTTCTTCCCACTCGCTCACGCACACGCGGAAAACCACACTGCAATTAGCTGACGGAAAACCAAAGCAAAAAACACAAAAAAAACGTAGAACTCATAAAACATTTGCACATTACATGTGTGTTTTTTTTCTCCTCTTTTTCTCTTTGCACTTTTTGCCTCTTCTCGCCCCTCTTGCGTACAGTTTTCGCCACTGAAAAAACGTCGCCCGTCGTTATTGTTGTTGTTGCTGCTGCTGCTGTTGTGCGAAGCGAGCGAAAGAAGAGGAAGAAGACCAAAATGAAGAAAAAGAGGGAAATATGTGGAAAAGCCCCGAAATGCACCTCGATCGGAAAACTCTGGTCATACGCAGCAGCGCATTTTCAATCGAACGCGATCGTTTATATGCATGGCAGCATTGCGATGGCGGGGGAAATTAATTGTTGCACTTTTCCGCAATCTTTTTGGTTCTTTCTTTCGATTAGGGATGTGAAAAATATGTTAAGATGTCAATGTATCGATATTTTGCTAAACAAATAAATATTGCTATCGTTGAGGCTTTTGCACGAAAATATAAAGCCGATACTTTTGTGCTCATCAACACTACTTGCCAATTCGATACAGCCCTGGAATCGTTATTTTAAATTAAGTTAAGTCTTTTGATTTAAGTGTCGCCAGATGCTTAAAAAACTTTTATTTTAGTAATTTTCTTTCATTTGAGCCATTTGTACGACTTAACTAGTATTGAAATAGTCTATTTTGAGTTTGTTAGTAATATTCGTCTTAGTAAATTAAATTGGACGCCCTATTATAAAAAATTGGTATTTCAAATCTTAATGTTTTGACTCAAGTTGTGTTTTATTCATCTTATTTTGCACATAAAATATTCATTAAAATGTAATTTTGTTTGCTCTCATTCATCGTAATTTTAAAGTCAATTTTTTTTAATTGTCTTCGAAATTAAAATTTTTACCCAATTTATCCGATTTCTCTAAAAGTGCTGTGTACCATAAACTACAGTAAATTATTTATCCATAAAAAGCCTTCGTTTTATTCAACATTTAAACAATTTTTTTTTTTACATTTTTGTAGCACTTGTTGCTATTAAACCATAGTTTGAAATTTGATGTACTGAAATATTATGGTTAATGTTTTCCAAATATGGGTTCAGCAGAGACTCCACCAGCGGCATTTAACTCCTCGAGTAATTCATTCGACTGACGATGTCTATTCGGGATATTGGTATTTGAATACAGAACGTTTTCGTTGTTAATGTTGTTGAGTCTGGAGGAATGGGTATTGGAGTTTTCCGTATCCGCATCTGGTCGATTGGCATTGAAATCCGCTCCTGGGGCACAATTTCGGGCAATCAACGAACGCTGGAGTTGCGACAAACAACTGGGAGTATATAACGAAAGCAAAATTAATTTTATTCAGATTAAATGAGGTCTTGATTCATTAATATTTATTTTATAGTAAACTTACCGCTCCAACCTGCGATCGCTGCTCCAATCCTGCAGATCGTAGAGGTCCGTGAGTCCCAGCTCGTTGCTCCGATGAAAATGTGCGTTGGCCAACAGAGGAGATCCTGGACTGAGGGCCCTCTTACCATTTGTCCAGCCCCTGGAGTACTGAAAGGTCTGCCCCATGCAGGCCATGGACAACGTGAAGAGGAAGAGCGGCAGCAGCAGGAGGCGCAACATTTTTCTGCGAAAGAAAGTCCTGTTCACAGGACACGCGAATAACTCAATCGATTTGGGTTTGGATCCTTTCGCGTTCAAAGCTCAACTGCGTCTGAGTTTCTGGTGCTCCTCAACAGGCTTTTATATTGATGTTGGTCCATAAACGCTGAAAAGCAAAGGATGCGTGATGTCTTTCGCACAGAATCCTTGCTTCGATGCCTCCAGAAACACACACTTACGCAGATTAACCGGGGATTATTAGCACCCAATTGTTTCAAGGCGGCAGTTAGCGCCCACATACGGCCACGCCCCCCTGCTCCCAGCTACCGCCCACTTTGCGCCAGCTGGCTGCTCAAACTGAATGCATTTGCTGATTGAAAAACTACCACTTTTCCCAGGGAAAACACGAAAAGCGGGAGGCAAAAAGGCTTCAACTAAAATAATTCGGTCCGAAAAAAGTAATTTGTGGCAATTTGCCAGAGGGAGTGAATTGTCCAAATCAAAGTTGGCTCACCTTTTCGTTGCCACAGGTAATTGGATTTACGAGGTTTTACTAAAAATAGCATCTACGAAAATAAAAATACGTTTGCAGGCAAAATGTTGAATTTAGTTAGAGAAATTCATTTTAAATGCATTGCTACCTCTAAAATATTCAAAAACTTAGAATAAGTAAAAAGTTTTTATAAAATTACAAAAATATACAATTTATATTTTAAATAAAAAACATATACAACACTGACTGGCATTAATTACTTTATAGACTAGTTATTTCGCTATCGGGCACATTCGCACCATTAGCACCATTGGCTCCATTTTGCTCTAATTCCACGGCACTTTTTTGGTCATTTTTCTTTCGGCGCCGCAGCAGGAAATAGCATACACTAAAAGGTATAGTTTATTAAATAAATCCTTATAAATAAGTAAAGAATAAAATACTTACACAAAGACCAAAACGTTGGGAATGTAAAAGATTTCTCCAAACAGCCAAATGGCTCCTGGGAATGAATCCACTGTGCTTTTGTAAATCTCACTGAAGATTGGCGGGAATATAAACTGGGCTATGGGTTCACTGATGCCGAAGATGGAGTACATTTTACCTGTACGTAAATAAACAAACATTAGAAACCAATGAATAAATAAATGATTTTGATTTGCTATAACAAATAAGTTTCTTCCCATTTAATAAATATATTATCTAAATAACTTACTCAGTTCATCGCCAGCTACAATGCTTGAACCAATGGTCTTGATGGCAATCACTCGCAAACTGACAAACATGTCCACAACTCCAGCCACGTAAAATGAGGTAGTGCTGTTGGAGAAGGCCTACAAAAATTGATGAATTATAAGACCAATATCTTGACCTATATTTTAATTACTTACAAACAGAACACGAGAGCAGACAATGGATAAAGCGGAGAGCATGCCAATCATGGAATCAGAAACCTAAAATAAAATCCTATATATTAAAACATATTTTAAAGCATGTATTAAACTCCAATACCTTGAGCAACTTGCTCAGAATGGCGGTGCCAATGAAGGTGCCCACCAAAGCTGCTCCACTGGACAACGTCAGGTAGATACTGAAGTCGTTTCCATTCCAGGCGAGCTTCTTCAGGGTGAATCGGTACCAGTAGTCGTTCTCGCCGGAAGTGGGACCCACGGTCAGGAAGTAAGCGCACAGCAGGAGGATCAGGAGCATACGTCCGTTGTTGGGTCGCTTGATCAGCGGGAAACGGATGCAATCCAGCACCAAGGTGGGATCAAAGAGTTCCTTGCAGAGGGAGCGTTTCGGGGGAACCACCTCCACTTTGGGCTCCATGTGCGGAGTCAACTGGAAGTTGACGTTCTTGTTTCCCTGATGCTCATCCACATTGGTGGTCTCGTAGGCCATGTTGTCGGTTCCCTGTTTGGGAGGCAGGGAGGTGGGCAGTGGTGGTGGCTCATTTGGCTGAGGAGAAGTCGGAGTGCTCTTAACCTCTTTTATAAAGAAAATAATATAAAAGATCGCAATCAGCTGGAAAACAATAGCTGAAGCAAAGGACCCTGAAAGAAATTTTAAAAATAAATGTATATAGAGTACGATAGATTTATAAAGAAACTTACATGTATAACCCAATGTGGTAAAAAGCAATCCACTTATAGGTTGACCTATGAATGGAACCCCTGTGACAAACATAGCAAAGATGCCAAAGCGGAAAACACGATCCTCTTCGGGAGTGGCGATGGTGATATAACTATAGATTGCCATCAGACAGAAAGTTAATCCTCCAAAAAGAGCAGGAACAATCGCCTCGCAATAAGCACCGAACTCCATGGGCAAGGATTCAAAGAAAATAGAGGATATAATCTGACCTAAAATGTACAAAAAACATAATAACTTTACAATCCTTTATTGGCAATTACTTACAAGTGAAGGATAATGCCTCTCCGACAATTGGCATTATCATGCAAGGCTTTCTTTTGTTGTATCGATCTGCCCATCCTCCGGCGAAAAGCAGGACAATCAGGGGAAAAATGGCAGCTGCAGGATAAATTTAAAATAATAAGCAATACATTTTTAATAAATATATAATGTATAATATACAAAATCAATATAAGAGTATATTTATTTCGCAAATATGCAAATATGGTTCACAAAAATAACTTGTTCGTTAACAAATCTACTTGGTAAACACGAGCTTAAATTTTGTTTATTAAAATGATTCGCACTTGCAATTATTGTTTTACAAAATGAGAAGGGTTCCTTTAAGTTTTAAGCTCATATAAAGTGTAAATTAAATTTGAGTTATTATTAAACACTTACTAAACCTGTTGTTCCTTTTATTTTAACAATAAAATTTACTTTCCCTAGGTTTTTTGTTTATAAACGAATCATTTAAAAATTCTTTTGTTGTACAAATTTTTGAATATAGATGATTGCTTTGTTATTCAAACTTGTTAACCCAGTAATATCAATTCCATTCAATGCTTGCATCCAAACAATAAAAGCCTTATATACTTATACTACGAAATTTCACCATGAAATATGTGACATGACGTTTTAATTATTTAAAGCCTCAATTATCGATCTCTGATGCAATGCATTCTAATGAACCTGGCATTTGTTGAAGTTATCAAACAAAAAGATGTTCTCTGCCGCAGAGAACCGGAATTCCGCGTAGCTCTATGCAAATGACATTTTCGGATGGCGTTCTTGCTAAATTGGGAATATAAAATATTATCTATGGTGCGAACGAAATGCCATTGACAATGACTGTGAACCAACGAAAGATTCTCAAAGCACAACGATGTAAGGAACAGGTTTTAAGCGATTACTATTACGATAGAGCTACTAGGCTAAGGCCTTTTAAGCCGGCTCTAAATTAATCACCCAACGATATAATGGGGTATTTTTGTTTGCACCATCGAAAGGCGAAAGAGAACTCTCGAGAGAATCAATTAAAGAAGGTAATTAGATGTTCGGATAACCACTAATTTCCGACGACATCCATCAAAAGACACGGATTCTTTGCTTAAAAAAATGTAAACAGGAAGAAATTTATAGGAATTAAAAAAATTGAAGATTGAGTATGAAGATACATATTTTAAACTAATCAACTTTTTTACGAACTTAAGATAGATCTTCGAAACTTGATTTTCTTTATCTAGAAGTCGTTTGTTTGATACATGTTTTAAAATACAGAAAACCATTTCAAACATTTTTCCGTGTACCTCGCCTAAAGTTAAAAATCCCGAGACTTAATATGCAGAGGAGTCGCAAAACGAATAGAATTCGAGTTTAATTTAAGCACAAACCTGAAATTTAAGCAATGTTAATGGCGAGTCCCAAGCGCGTATATTTAATGAACGACTCGTGTTATGTATACATATATGAAATATGGTGAGTCTTTTACCCATCGGAGCACGTTTTCCGGAGACATCTGCCGCCAGGATCTGCGCCTCCAGTTCCGCCTTGCAAACGGTGTAGTTAAATCCAGTGGCTCCGATCACCAAACCAGCAAGATCTGGAGTTGCACCCTGCGTGGTGTTCTCGAAATCGAAATCATCGCACTCGATTCCCAGTTCCGATTTATCCAGCATCGTGTCGCAGACCACCTTATTGTATCCCAGATTCACACGACAGGCTTTGTCCAGTGGGAAATTCTGCATGGCCACCGCATTGAACACGGAGGCCATGAAGTAGAAAAAGAAGAAGGGCTCGATGACCAGATAGTGGCGGTAGCGCCATAGTTTCTGGAAGTAGTTCTGCTTGGGCTCCGGATCCAATCCGTTGCCATTTCCATTTCCCGCTGCATCTCCCGACGACCTTGGCTTAGCCATTCTATAACACTTGCTAAATTCCTCTAAGCTCTTTAGATTTTATTCGATTCGGCTGATTTCGTATTGCTCTAGCACATTTCAGCGATTTGATCAACACGTCGCGCCAAGTTCTAAGCTCAAACTAAACTTAGCGACGACTCCGGATCGTTTCGGGCCAGGTCCACTCGAACAGCCAGAGCCGCTTGATACGCACAAGAAACTTGTTCAATCATTTCTTCGCTGCTTTCGGTTTCTTTTTGTGTTTGTCAGCTTCGATTAGAACGATGATAAATGTGAGGAATTGTCACCGGGCCGTGAACTACGGAATTTTGCATACCCCTCCGCCAGATTCTTTTCTCACTCAGTTACAATAACAGTTGTTATTGGTTAATGGGGGTTTACAGAAATTTGTTTAGATAAGATGATTAACATTTTTCCAAAAATATTCATAGTTTAAATGAAGTTCTATAAACCTTTAATTTTAATTAATAAAGATAATAAACCTAAGTGTGAGATAAAAATGAAATAAAATATAATTCTGTCATGATTTAAAATGTTAATTACCGTCATAACAATAAAATCTGGTTTTCAGGTTTATAGTGCATACATAAATATGCCATAACCTGATTAACAGTAAACTTATTTTTTGTCAAACAGGAATACTTCCGCATAAAAACGAATAACCTTTGAATTATAACTTAATTTTTGTTGTGTGATTTGCCCAGTGTTTCCCTTTACAGTTTTCTACTGTAACATGTGTTTTTCTTCTACGAATGGTGTGCACAGAAAAAAAAACCATCAAGATCAATTTTAATGTAATTAGCTTAATGTTATTATCTTGATATGTAAATATTATAAGTTTTTGACCCTCTTTGACAAATTTAAAAAGCGAAAGCGAGTTATAATATCAGTAAATGTATCCTGAGATTTGATGTAACCTGTTTTTTTTTTCTGTGTAGTGGCTATTTCATTGACCGGCAATCGTGCATTGAGCAACAATGTGATATTTTTGCGGCATGACCTTGTAAAAAACAACAGATGTGCCATTACAAATGACTTTATATTTGTTTTGATTACTTAGGGCTACAATTAGAGGCGGAAAGCGTTTATCATTTTACTCGGTCCATCGATGGGTGCAATTCTGGTTGGTGCACACGTAGTACAGTCGCATCTCCTCTTCGGCGCGACGTGTTTGTGCCTGGAAGAAGACCGCTTCACGGTGAGAGCATTTTGGACAGGCATGGTCCTCCGTCCGCGGCAACGTGGGATCGGAGATTACATCCGGCACAATATGCGTCAGTTCGTCAATTTCGTGCATAATCTTGTTCACGTAGATGCAATTGGAGTCCGCTTCCTGTTTGTAGTCGCAATTCCTGCAGGCGTACAGCAGGATTTTGTTCTCCTTGTCCTCCTTCGGGTACAACATGTTGTTGCACTCCTGGCAGAAGCGAATTCCCACGAACCCGGGTCCCTCCGTGTGCGCAGCGTCAAAAGCAGTCGTCATGGTCTCTATTAACGTTTATTTTGTTACGTTTATGTTCAATTTAATTATTATTTAGCCTTTATTTACCTTTTTACGCGGAAATTAGCGGTAATGTGGCCGTTTCACGAATGCCAAAGTATACCTTTAAAGAATGTATATTCTAAAAATGCACACCTATTCGGTATATGCTTTAACCCTTAGGATTCAAACTAAATTTGCTGTGGCAGTAACAGATACATCAATCATTATTTCCATTTTTAATGTGTTATTAACTAGCTTATGAAAAAAATAAAAATAAAAAATCGGTAAAGTTGCACTTTAAGGGCCCTTGCTAAAAATTAAAAAAAAAAATTCTAGCCCATTTTTAGCAAAAGCCCCCAAAGTGCAATTTTACCATAAAATTTTAAAATAGCACTTCGTTTTACTTTTACATTTTTACATTTATTTCTAGATATATTTGTTCAAGATATTATATATAAAACATTTTATTCATCTTTAGTAGCCAGCTTAGCATATAACATAACATTGAAAGGTATTCCGCCGCATTTAGGTATGGTATATAAGCTAATACCTCTGTATTTACAATCGGTCGCTCGACGGTCACACTGCCGTGCATTTTCATACACAAACGCTTGTCGTGTTGGAATTTTTGAAGCATAAAATTAGGTAAATTGTGATTGTTTATCGGCTTTAAGCCAAGATTCCTGTGACGAATACGATCTTTCGAGTCTTGATATTAAAACGTGACAAAAGCGTGAACGGAATACACCCGGTGACTTTGCAATTGCTCAATTCTTTGTCGCGATCACCACGACTTTTGTCGGTCGAGGAGAGATTGGAAGAAAATTGGAAGGGCCTATCCGGAAAGCAATAATCAAATATCGCCTTATCCTTCGGCTGTTCTAGAAATATTCAATATTTGAAAAGTATGCAACGGATTTCAGTGTGTATTAGAATTTATTTCAACCCCTTGAAATACAATTTTATTTAAGAAGAAAACTTGTTGCGTTTTCTGTGCGTCAGGCGGCACAAGTGTTATCCCGCTTGCACTCGCATGATCGATCGTATGGGTGCCGCCATTTTTTCTTTGCTGCTTTTGGGCGTGTGTTGGTGACGCTGGCAAAATTTAATTTTCAATAAATCACGTGCCCAAAAGTAGACTAAATCGGTGATCGCTGATCCTGGAAATATTCCTCAATCAATTTAAGATTTGATCCCAATTCGCAGGCAGTCATACCCACGATGAGCACCTCCAAAGAGGCAAAGGAAAAGAAGGTGAAAATTATTGGAGTGGAGAACATTTCGCCGCCCAAGGAAAAACGTCCTGCCACCAGGATGAAGCTGTTAAATGACATAGGAGCCGGTGGAGATGCAGACACTTCAGCCAGCACATCGAAAACCCCTACAACTAAGCAGGAAAAAAGGGGCAGCCTTGCGGGAGCGCGGGTCAAAATACTCAACGATGATATATTGGCTACCCCAAAACCGGAAAAAAAAGGTGCCACCAAGACCACAAGTCCAGCCGGCTCCACTGTCAAGATCCTTAACGATAAAAGGATACCCAGCGCTACTGTAACATCTGTGGAAACGGCCAAGATCAAGACTTCGCCTAGCAAAAAAAAGAAAATGGAGCACTATGTCCTCCAGGCTGTGAAAACCGAAAACAGCAAGGATACCACATCATCCGTTGTGGTCTCTGACGAAGATGAAGAGACCATTGCTTTTATTCTGGCCGACGATGAGGAAGTTGTGCCAGGGCGGATTGCAAAGACCAATGGTCAGGAGATCGTAGTCGACGAAGAGGAAGAAGATGAAGAAGATGGCGAAGAGGATGGAGACGATTCCCCTGTTAAGGGTAGCACCAATCAAGTGGGAAAGATCAAGGAGATCGTGGAGCACGTGTGTGGCAAGTGCTACAAGACTTTCCGACGCGTCCAGAGCCTTAAGAAGCATTTGGAGTTCTGTCGCTACGATAGTGGTTATCATCTACGAAAGGCCGACATGCTCAAGAACCTGGAGAAGATCGAAAAGGATGCCGTCGTCATGGAGAAGAAGGATATATGCTTCTGCTGTAGTGAAAGTTACGACACCTTCCATGTGAGTTTTGCCAAGCAACTATATATTCAGCTCTATTTAATACTTAACTAAATTTTTTAGCTGGGCCACATAAACTGCCCCGACTGCCCCAAGTCCTTTAAGACACAGACCAGCTACGAGCGACATATCTTTATTACCCATTCGGAGTTCAGTGATTATCCTTGCTCCATTTGCAATGCCAATTTGCGCAGTGAAGCTTTGCTAGCACTCCACGAGGAGCAGCACAAGTCCCGTGGCAAGCCGTATGCCTGCAAGATCTGCGGCAAAGACTTTACTCGCTCTTATCATTTGAAGCGCCATCAGAAGTATTCTTCATGCTCGTCAAACGAGACCGATACCATGAGCTGCAAGGTGTGCGATCGCGTCTTCTATCGGCTGGACAATCTACGGTCGCATCTGAAGCAGCATTTGGGAACGCAGGTGGTAAAGAAGCCGGAGTACATGTGTCACACCTGCCAGAATTGTTTCTACAGCCTGTCCACGCTAAAGTGAGTTTTTTAATGATTGCGGGAATCCTCAACTAATTATCTTTTTTTCGCAGCATTCATATACGCACACATACCGGGGAGAAACCCTTCGATTGTGATCTTTGCGACAAGAAGTTCTCCGCTTTGGTGGCCCTTAAAAAGCATCGCCGCTATCACACTGGCGAGAAACCCTACAGTTGCACTGTGGTAAGTTAAGAAGCTCTTAAATTCTTAAGCATTCGCTATTGTAAATTAAATCCTATTTGTTATTAGTGCAACCAAGCTTTTGCCGTCAAGGAGGTGCTCAATCGGCACATGAAGCGGCACACTGGAGAGCGACCACACAAGTGTGAAGAATGTGGCAAGAGCTTCATCCAGGCCACCCAGCTGCGCACCCATTCCAAGACCCACATTCGTCCATTCGCCTGTGATCAGTGCGATGAAAAGTTCAAAACAGAGAAGCAGTAAGTTTTCAAGCGCCTTTTACCAATTTGCTATTTATTTTCCTAACATACCGCATTGTTTTTATCCAGACTTGAGCGCCATGTAAAGGAGCATTCCCGCACAAAGCGTCCAGCTTTCTCCTGCACCGAATGCAAGCGTAGCTTCCGCACCACAGCACTGTTGAAAGAGCACATGGATGAGGGAAAACACAGCCGTAAGTTAAACTTGACTAGCTAAATCCATGGTATTAATCGAGCTCTTTTAATCTGCAGCTAAACCACAACGGGCCTCCAAACGTGTACCAGCTAAAATCATGGAACGTACGGATTGCGCCATTTGCGACAAGAACTTTGACAGCAGCGAAACCCTGCGCCGTCACATTCGCACTGTGCACGAATGCGATCCTGATGACATCTTTGGCATTGAACCACAACCTGCAAAGCGCCAAAAGAAGTCCCAGGAAACCGAAGTGGAGGAAGTTGTGCCGGTGGCACTGAACTCTTCGGCGGGGTCGCTGATTTCCAGCCAAACGGATGGCAATGGTGTGGTGGTGCGCGAATTTCTGGTGGACGAGGGCGATGGCACTGCCCAGACTATTACGCTGGAAAACGAAACCTACACGATTCTGCCTTTGGATGGGGCCATCGAAGGAGAGCAGCTGACGGATGAAGCTGCAGTCAAGCCTGAAGGCAAAAAGGACGAAGCAAAGGTGTCGCCGGTGGTCAAAAAGGAGCAGCGCAAATCCCTAGCCGCCAGCTTGGCGGCTGCCATTGCAGATAATCTGGATGATGCCTCCAGCGAGGATGATGTTTCCGGTGAAATCCTCACAGAAGAGGATCTGAAGCTCAAAGTGAACGTGGGCAAGCTGATTGACATGTTGGTGGATCCGCCGATCTTGAAGAAATACGGCTGGCCCAATGCTCCCGAGGAAATGGTGCTTTGCAAGGTGATCGAGAACTGTGGCCACGATTTGACCAAAGGTGCCGAGAACTACGCGGAGTTGGATTATGGCAGCCGCATGCGTGAATATTGCAAGCTGCTCTTCACCGTGGTCATTCACAACGATTCCATCAAGTCGCTGCTAAACAATTTCCCCATCGACGATGTCATCGAGTATGTTTTGGGAGATGAGGATCAGGAGGAAGGTGGACTCAGCAAGGAGAAAGATAAGGGATCGATTTCAGAGGACGACGAACCGGAGATAATCACAGGAGATGCTGAAGAAGAGAAAACTCCTGCGAAAGTTGAAAAGAAATCGCTTTCCGCGGAAACAGAAGAAGAATTAACCACAGAGAAACCTAAAAAGGAAACCATCCCAGCGAAAACCGAAGAAGAAAAAGTTTGACTTGTCAGCCTTTGATGCATGGTTTATTATGCATGTTATAAGCGCACATATTTTTATAATCTAAACTTGTTTTCCCATAAATTTAAAGAGAATATAATAAGAAAGAAAGTTTTATAGTCGAGCTAAAAATTGTTAGGCCTGACTCGGTTTGTTTACGACATATATTTTAAAGAATGTTGGTTTCGGTTCAAGCACCAAGTGACCTTAGGAGAGAAACTTACCCGTCTGTTATTGAACTTTTTACAAACTTACAAACTTACCCAAAAGGAATGAAACAAACTATTTGCATATATACTATTTTTTGATATTATTATATACATGTTATATATATTCTAAATTGAAATATGTATCCAAGCAATATATGCATGTCTATTTTTATAGAACTCTTATTAAATTGATAAAACAGCAACATGTTATTATTTTCTTATCCTTACTGTTCCATCATCAACTTGAGGATGCGAGCGTTGTTCTGCTGAATCTTGTGGCGACTTTCGTCGATGAGCTCCCGGTACTCGGCAATGCTGGCCTGGATTTGCTGCAGTTGGTGCTTCATGGGTTCCGTGGCGGATGCAGTGAGACTTCGCTCCCGCTTTAGATCCATGGATGCCTGTGTGTAAGTATCGCGCCACATGGTCAGTTCCAGTTGCATGGCATCGATGTCCTCGGGTATGAAGTCCAGTAGTTTCCCCAGTGGATTCACTGCCTTCGTGAGACTTTGGATCACATCTCGGAGGTCATTTACCTGGCGAGCGGAACTCTGACGAGCAGCTTGACTTTGCAGCGGCTCCACTTCGGCATTTTGGTGGACCAACTCCTTTTGGGTTTCCAGGATCTGCTGAACCAATCGACCCTGAGCATCTAGTTGGCCTTCCAGTGCAGGCTCCTCTGCTCCCCCACCACCCTCGGCAATATCATGTGCGTTGGCGTCTTCGATGATCACCAGGTTCTCTCCATCGTCATCGAGGTCGCCAAAGGTTTCGAGCTTAACATTTATCCCAGACATCTTGACCTGATCGTTTGGCTGGAGTACGATCTCCACATTTCGACGCCGTGGAGCTCCGGGACGTGCGGAGGCGGGTCGAGCGGATGGGGGTCTAAGTGAGGTCCTTGGTCGTTGGTTTGACTCCTTGGAGTTTTCCCTGGACATCGGAATCTCACGCTTCGCCTCGCTGTTGTTGGTTTCTTGCGGTAGATTAGTTTCTGCTGATGGCACAGCGGGTTGGGGCTGGCTTTCCACGGGATTCGGTTCAGGTTGTTTGTGACTGCCACTGGAACGACGACTCCTGCCGGAGGATTTGCGACTCTCGGGCTCAGGGGGTGGAGCCAAAGAAGCTGGTGGAGTTTCCTGGACCGGTTCCACCACTGGCTCCTTGGGTTTTGTGGGAGAAACCTGGGAGATATTTTTTTCCACTGTTTCCACAGCTTTTTTAGCCGGACTAGGTTCAGGAGCAGATTGCTTGGTTACTCCAGCTGGCACTGGTGACATGGACATGCTGAAATTATCACTTTCAGTGGAAATCTGCACCTTGGTTTTCGACTTTTGTTTAACCGGGGAAGGAGTCTTTTGCTTGGAGTTCTGTTTACCCAGCTTTGAATCATCCTTGGTTACCTTTGATTTCTTTTGGGAAACCTTTTCCTTCTCACTGGGTGAGGATCGAGTTGCCGGGTCGTTGGCCTTTCGCACTTTTTGCTCCTGCGGCGATATGCGCTTCTCCTTGCGCCGCTTGGGATCCTCCTCTTTTCCAGCAGGTGAGGGATTCTTACCAGAAACTTTAGTTTCCTTCGGAGGTTTTGTAATGGCAATTGGGGTTTTGCTGTGAGCAATTACCACCTGATCTACAACAGCATCCCACTCCAAATTCTTCTCGGCCACGCTGGCCATCGCCTGGAGGAGCTCATTGGTTAGTTCCGGTTCCTGGCCAGCAACTATTTTTGAAGTGCGCACTTTGAGTTCCATTTTGGTAATAAGTTCTATGGGAAAATTAACAGCCTGTCAACCATTTAACAAACTAATTTTTAATTACAACTTACTGATGGCATCTATCATCTTTTGCAAAAATCGTATCTTGTCATCTCTACTAGTAATATTCTCAAAAGTCTGCTCCTCTGGAGTATATAATCCCTCCAACTTGCCAGTTTGCTTGATGAACTATTTATAAATGAGTCTCATTTAAGTTGTTTAGTTTGAAATATCTGAACTACTTACATTATTAAAAACATCCATTAGGAAACGAAAAGGTGGTTTCCTTAACAGCTTCTCAGTTAGAGGAGGTTTCTTAATGTATTTTCCCAAAACTTGTTGGGTCACCAGGATAGTGGCATCCAAATCTTTGTCCGACATTTTTGTTCTTCCTTCTTCGTCAAATATAAATAGTTAACTAAAAGTGGATTTCTTTTTGTTTGCACCCGGTAACGTTGTCCTGGCAACAGTACGGTCAACCCTCTGATAGGAAATATATCCCTACTAGTGGAAAATGGTATTCAACCAGTTTGAATTGATAAAGTTCTACTGTTGATAAGCCCTGAAATGCGCATGTCCCGCCACGTGGAAATTCCTGTGGTTCATCAGCTAATTAACACAATCACTTTTTGTTCCAACACAATTCTCACTTTATTTTTATAAAACATTCTCACGTATAACATGACTTGGCTCGATATGAGTGCAGTTCGATATTGAGGTTTCTGGGATGTATATTTATATTTTTTATAGATATATATTGTTTTGTGGTGGATGCTTGTTTAACAATTGAGGTTACAATTTTGTAAAGAACAGGATTTATTTTCAGTTGCGGTTTTAATACTTTGGAAAGCTAAAGAATAAATTAAAAAATACACTTCAACAGTTGGCCAATTTCGTGTTAGCTGTAAGAGCAGTCCAGTGAATTGTTGTTGTGTTGCTGGCGACTATATACAATTAACATTAATAATTCTCATAACTAAATTATACACAGTGTGATTAAAGCTAGAGTCATACAAAAAGTAAACATAATAGGGGGCAGGAGGGGCGGACAGGAGAACAGAGGGCTTCCGGATCGGTTTTGATTCGATTCAATTCGATTCGGATCAGATCGGATCTTGCAAGCAAATTGGCGGCAATTATACAGGGCTGACACAAGATCAAATGAACGGGAACAGAACTGCCTTGTCATCGTACTACAGGTTTACATAGCGCAGCGCTTAGTATTTAGATTAGTTTAGGTTTTAGCTCAGTTACATTTATGTTTAATCGTATAGGTAAGGTATCGCGCATACGTGTCGATAGATATCATTATTTTATATTACATATAGAGTGCGGCATTCTGTGTGATGTAACATGCTGACAATCGCCATCTCCTCCCGATGCGCGGCAATTAAAAACGATTTGTAAAATTAACTCTCAGCGTAATTAGGCTAGATTTCGACCCGCAGCTGCGGATGCTACAACTCAAAGAAGTCGTCCTGCTGCTTCTCCAGTCGCTTCAGTGAGTTCTGAACGCGCCTCGTCTGCGTCGTGTTCAGCAGGTGCGCCGTATCCGAGGAGTTCCCGCTGCCCGTCGAACTGTGCCGCTGGTATTGCGCCGGACGGTCGTTGTTGTTGGTCTTGTAGGAGTTGTTCAGCGGATGGCGGCGCTGCGGGAAAATGTCGGCGGTGCCGCTGATGCAGATGTCCGCGTCACTCTGACTGCTGACCAGGCTGTTTGGGGGAAAAACAGAAAAACAGATAAGTAAATAATGTCTATAGGAAATGTTAAAGATAATCAAGGCTCTGGTTCGGAATTTATAATAGAAATCACTGACCAAATTATCACTTTTTGTGTTGTCAGATTACAACTGATGGATTTTCATATTATGGATACTAATTAATTTTTTTTGTTGGAGGAGCTAACCAAATTGACAACCGAACAATGATTGATTAGCTGAATAGTAATAATATAGCTTGCTGTAGGTTCTTGAACCATAACCTTGCCTAATTACTTACTCCTTGGAGCGCTCCACATATTTGCGCGACTCGGAAATGGTGTTGTCGATCTTGTTGAGGAAGTCGTTCATGCACTTCCGGTTCTCCTCCTCGGGCGTCATGGCGGCCACCGAATCAAGGCTCTTGCTCTGCTTGCCGCTGCATCCACCGTGGCCGTGCATCATCTCTGGATCCTCGTCTCCGGCCTGCACCACCAGCAGTTCCCCGGCAATCGAGTACGGCCTTTGTGGCGGCTGCTGCTGCTGTTGGTGCTGCTGATGGCTGTTGCCGCCGGAACGCGATCCTCCGGAGCCACTTGTGTTGCAGCTGCTGCTGCTGCCACTGCTGCTACTGCTGCTGCTACTGCTGATGTCGTTGCTCTTCATAAAGCTGTTGTTGCTCTGATTGCTCAGATTGTTGGCATTGTTGTGGGCCTCCCGCTGGCCATTGGCATCCGGGGTGCCGGGCGGCGTGGCCAGCACGGCATCGAAGGCGGTTAGCGGATCGCCGGGCACCTGGGGATAGTACGGTGAGTTCTTCTCCACGGGCACCAACAGGAACTGACGCAAGAACAGACTATCCGACGCGAACAGGCGGTTGGCCCGTCTTATTTGCTCCGTCTGAAATGGAATACATATAGACATATCAATTTATAATATACATATATGAGCTCATCAATTACGAGCAATTGCAGCGCTGACACATGATTGATGGATGAGATTGATCGACGGATGGATGAGCCGGGCCAACAAGCTTTTATGGCCAAACGGGTCAAGTGGCATGCAACGATTTCATTTCTGTTTTGGCTTACAGCGACATTTTAAGATTTTTCGAGTCAATAAACTTAATCTGAATTTAGGCAAATATTGGCCTAGTGCTAACTGAACAGTCCAGCTCTCGTTGTGGACATAAATCATATGCAGCAATCTGTCAAGTTGCGAGAAGGTGTATAAATATGGGGCTGCAGCATTTTCCAAAGGTTCCTCGGGTCCACCGCGATAACGAGACCGATAAACAGCCAGACGACTGACTATATGCTAGGTACTAGATACCAGATACTATTCTCTAGACGGACAGTCCCTTCTCACATGTCGCTATCTTCTGTTTGTCCAAGTCACTAGACGACTTATCACATCCCCCGCATTTGTGAGTAGGTGTGGGTTCGGTCGTAAATTCCAAGAACCGACAGAAATGGGAAAAATGGGGAGCAGATGGAAGTCGCCCGGGGCAACTGTGCCATTATTGAATCGATATATTCAAATCCCTGGGAGTTGACATTTAAAATTCAAAGGGCTCGCGTGATTCCAGCACTAGTGGAGCTTCCCCAATGGTGCAGGAAATCAATGCATGTGAAGAAATGATTTCGTCAAGATTCATATTTCTTAGTGGAAAATTTTGTAAACCTTGCACAACATTAATTAATAACGCTAGCGTGACTGTAATTGGTTGGGGAATACGAGTAAGTCTTTAAAGACTATTCATCGGGGGCACTATTACACATAACAATGCTACAGTTTGAACATCCTTTTAAATTACAGTAGCAGATAGAAAATGCAAAAAAAAAATGGTTTTAATGGGCAATTCTCGGAAAAATGTGGCTAACACAGTTCAAGGACTCCATTTTAAGGTCAACAAATTCAGATTAAACGGTGGTGACATTTAAAATGTAAAAGGGTTCGCATGTCAGCAATGCTTTTTAAACTCGTAAAGCTAATCCTTTTGCATACCCAATTAAACAAAGAACATGCCATGAATTTTTATAGAGTTGTTAGGTAAAGGTTAAACCTTAAAATTATAAAATCAAAGTCTTGCAATGTTAAAGATTTTTTGCAGCAAAGAAAAAGGCATCGAAACTCAGAAAGCTCGTTTTTAAACCTTCTCTAATGTGTTGAAGAAATCAAAGACAATTCAACAATGTTGAGTAAACCTCAGAGAGTTGACGGTTTCTAATAAAAGTTGTGCACTATTAGAGCTTCCCTTTGAGCGGCTAACAAATCAATAGCGATTGTAAAGTTGGGGTTAAATTAGAAATTCAAAAGTATCTATAAGATATGTTCGGATTTTTATTAATATTCCGTTAAAAGGAAATAAAATATTTATCTTATAAACTGACGGACAGAAGAACTACCTCTTAAAGGGAACTAGGAGTATGGCATGGAATGATTAATCTTTGGGATGGTGAACTCCGAAACTCACCGTGCATCCGTACTTGAGGGCGATGCCCTGCAGCGTGTCCGTCTTCTCGACGATGTGCCGGATGAGAGTCTCGTTGTTCCGCAGGCTGTTGCAGCAGGTGCTCCCATAGCGCTTCAAGGTGCGCGAGGAGTCCCGGATCGATTGCTTCTCGTTGAACATGAATTCCGTGTCATCCATGTCAGGTACGATCTCTTGAAACTGTAACGGATTTGTAGAGATTGATGAATTTATATTATTAGTGATGTCATGGCCAACACGTAACGCACACCAACACACAACAACCAATATGTAAAACTATTTCATGAGAGCGACTGATTTGATTTATACGAAAAAAAAACGAATTTCCGCATTAATTAATTATTCGGGCCACTCACCCGCTCCTTTGCAACGGTAAACTGCAACTGTTACAGTTACTCCGTTACACTCTCATACACAGGCACACACACACACATGCTTTCAGGCCTTTCAAAACAGAGCGAGCGAGGTGTTAAGAGAAGGGGAAGTGAGAGGGGGAGGCAATGACGACGTAGACCTCCCACCGATTTTTCACCGCCCACTTCTCACTCGGTTTTCGACTTGCGCTAATATTTGCACACGCGAGTACCCTATTTTATTGCAAATTGCGATTTTTCAATCAGATTCGCTTTGATTTTCCTTCTGTTTACTACGACAGAGAAAGTGACAGTGTTGCACAATGTTGACTAACGGTGTTGCAGGATATCGTAAAAATGGGGGAGGTTGCCACACTGGCCGAAAGGTGGCGGGAAAATTTAAATCCTGCAATACCTTTTCAATTTAGCTTGTACTTAAAGGTATGACACAAATTTGAATCACAAAATGAATCCAAATTAAATATTTTGAAACAGAAGGGCAATGCTACTCTGACTAAACTGATTGGCGCGCATTTTAAGTGTACAGCTCACATTTTTGTTCGTCTTTGTCTCAAAAATCCAGACATTGCTAATTTTTCAGTTTGTTAGTGGATAATTTTTTCACGTGATCCGCGTCTACGTAAACGTCTTTTAATGTATTGTATATATTTAGTCAGGCTCGAACCTGTTTGAACAAAGCAGGTCGCCGCTGAGTTTGTTTTTGTTTCATGTTTTTTTTTATCCCAGCACCAACAGCTGCTGCAAATATTGAAATTAGCGGTGGCGTGGACGACGTGCCGCTAGCCCGATAATTAACATGTGACTTTATTTATTAATGGTAGCTGAATTGTATGCGCAATATTGCTGCATTATTGCATTATTACCCCCGTACAATAACTACCGCATATTTGCATTATGGGCTTTGGCCAACTCGACCAAACCGGCCGAGCTTAAGGTCAACAACAAGTTGTTAATACACTTTGTTACGCTGTTTTATTTAAATGTTTCTTTAACTTCTTTTGCGCCAACAAACAGCTCAAGTATCATTTTACATACATATGTAGTTATGTATTTACATTTGTTAAAAGCTTCATTAAGAATTTATTACATAATGAAATATATCATTTGATATCAAGCTTATAAAGTTTCTCTGTTTGTTATAATAGTTGAATTCAAAAATTTAACGAGCAGGAATAATACCTTTTTATTGTTTTGTAATTACAGTGTTACATTTTAGAGTGATCATAAAATCAAAGCTCAAACTTTCATGAACTGTAATTTTCTAGTTGTAAATCTGGCATTTTGCGTTACTCATATTTAGTTATTTCTGCAAATCGGGTGACACAATTGCCACCGTATTCCTAACTTTGTATTGGACGCCATTTATTTATGTTTGGCAAATATTTTGCAGATAAGCTCCGCAGATAACAAACACACAAACCGCTGCGCAGCTGAAATTTAACCACGTTGCGCTCTCCATAGTTTTCTTTGGGGCTATATAGACACATGTATATATCTGGCCGATCTAAAGGGGTGAGGGTGACGAAACGGTCATTGACATGCGCATGCCGGCAAACAATTGTCCATTGTTCAAACCAGTCACGAGCTGCCTGCTGCGTCACTCGTTCTAACTGGGTGGAATAATCATACGCCATGGTGTACACAGTATAATATAATTACACTAGTTAATAGACAAATTTTCCGCTTTGGAAGTTATTATTGGATAAATTTAAATGGGATTATACAGAAATACATACTTTTTAAGCCTTTTTAAAACTTTAGATTTATTTTGGGTCGCAAAAGGTACATATGATATGTATATTTTCAGAATATTTAGAGATGCAGTACAAAGCGAATGTAAATTAATTCTTGGATTAGAGTTTTATTATGTGAACTGATTCTTGTAAGGAACATATCAAAAGTAGAAAACTGTTACTTGCTACTCATTCTGATCTGAAACTATGGATATCTCGGAGAAAGCTCCCACAATTGTCCATTCCGAGCACAATAAACAAAACAAAACACCTGATTAATGATCAGCACACGAGCTGGCGCTCAGACATGATCGCACTATATGGCACTGGCGTTTGTTATTGTGCACGTTTATTGGCGCAGAAATGAATGTTAACTGCTTTTTGGCACTTTGGCTCTAACAGAAGCCCCCCTTCAAGCCGAATATTGAGACATCAGACATGCTCTGATGCCCCGATGATCTGCCGGCGCTTCTTCGCTTTGTGAGTCACTAATTTGTGTCTGAAGATCAGCGGGTTCATCGTTTGATGGGAAATTATCGTCTACGTTCAAAGAACTTCGAGTGCTGAAGGTCAAGACGATGGAGCCACGTTAGCCCGCTTTTAGTTGGCCCATAATCAGGGCCATAAATTATCCAGCTAATGCGGCTCACAAACTCATAAATTCAACGATATCGTTTGTAATCTATTTCAATTTGTTGCCTTTCAATCGCGCTCGCAGCTGTGCGGTGTTTTCAATTTTTTTTTGTTTTGTTTTTCACAAATTTATGGAATTGTGCAAGCGCACAAAAATTATAACCGAAGGTTGAACATAAGTAAGTAACCGCCGGGCCGGTCGGGCACTATCTTTAGTATTAATTAAAGCCACCAAAATTGGGAATTGCAAATTGATAAACAGCAAAACGGAACGAATCGGGAGGAAACAACCAAAACAATTTGTATGTACGGTACGTGACTGAGAAGCAAGAAGCTCCATATATCTATTCAGATATTGCATGTGTTCGCGTCATTATCTGGAGCACTGAGTTCGGTTATGGTCGATGATATATGGTAGTTATTCGACTGATGGCCAAACAAAGAGTTTTCTTTGCGGCAAGACGCGTGATTTCTTGAGGAATTTCTTGGTCACTTCAAAATAAATATTGAACCGCAAAAAGATAAGGCTCAGTATTTCTACTTTGTGTGCAGTTTAGAAGATAATCAATCCTTGGTCTAGAATGTATAGATATGGTTTAGTCAATATGATTCACAATAAACTCTAAACAAAGTCCAAAAGCGGTGTCATGTGCTTTAAAGCCAACGAACCTTGACTTATTTGCCATAAAATTAGCATAATTTTCCATCATTCACCTCACGCTTTGTCTTATCAGGGGAATTACTGGAAAAGTCCCCAAAGAATTGACTTATTAATACCCCCAGCTCAAGTTGTCCACGACGATATCTTGCTTGTATAACCCGCATACGAATGTCTAGAGCCCCATAAGTCAAGTGTCCGAGTCTTAAGTGGCCTTTTCATTTAAGTTTATTTATATTTAGCGATAAATTAAATGGATGGGTAGCGTTTCTTCACGGTTTATTGTTCTTGTCGAGTTGTTCTAACACATGTTATTTGCTCAAACGAAGGGCAAATGCAGGTAACACAAACGTTATTAAATTCGAAAAGATTTTAGTTACGAGGTCTACGTGCAAAATGTTAACGCTTCATTCAATTATCAACGTGACATTTTATGATATTTGAAATATATAATGGTCTAGTGAAATTACGAAAAAAAACAATGATAAATCAATATCACACTTAAATAAATTGTTAGTGGCTATTTGGGATTGTTTCTGATTCGTTCGGATGCATCAGGGTTTTTTTATAATAGTAATTTTGTGGCTTTGCGGTTCACACTTCATCATAGCATACAACACTTAAAAATTGTTTGTCAGACGTGCAAAACATTTAGTAATTTATTTTCAAGTTTTCAAGACAAGTAGGAAATGGAGCCCTTCAAATTCAGTTAAAGTGAGCGAACGAGTACTATCAATCTCTATAAAGGTTGTTTTATTTCTTAATGACGCTGCACTTAAGCGTGTGATTGATTGTTCGCTTGGTTTCATAATTCATCTATCTATATACATACTGCTGGGTGTCATTAAAAAAGCATCTGAGAAGCCACCAAATGACTATCAACATGATTTATACACCGTTTAATTATATGCCCACAAATACTTGAGTTCTTGCGGCTCTTATTTTTTAGTGTTTGCGTTGGTTTTTACAAAATGAAAGGCCAACAATGGGGGTTTTTGCTTCGGGTGACAAATTATTTGCTGATAAGATTGCCGCCTTTGTTCCAAGAGGGTGCAGCCTTCGTTTATGATCAATATAAGGTGCGATCAAAGATATTGGTACGCCAAACAATGCACAAACAAGGGAATTTTACAGGTTTCTTTGGGAGTTGTCGTCTGGTTTGTTCAAGAATCGTTCGATCAGCACGTTCAAATTCTGATAAGCCTTTTGGTTGAAAGTCAAGGCTAATGTTTCACATACAAATCAGCTAAGTCTCTAAACAAAACGCCGAAATGTCGGTCTATTTGTTCACTCAAAAATGCTGACTTATCTTTGTCTTTTTTTCGGAATTGTTTTCCCTTTTCTTATGCTGATTATTCGTATTTATAAAGTCAGGCGTCACAATCCAAACAATAACGCATATCAATCGTAGAGTTTCTGTAGATTGACGCTTTATTCAAAGCAAATTGAACCGGTTGCAGCCGCTCCAACAAGCAAAAGCTTAAATATAGAAAAGCAGTAATCGCAAATAGCCCCAATGAAAAAATAGAATATCCCCGAAAAGAAACCACAACGAAAAACCAGTCTCAAAATCACACTGTGCAACAGGAAGCAAATCTTCGCTATGTTATTATCTCCAAGAATCGCGAAGAATTTGACTCACTGGCTTCCCCCGAGATAAACTTGGGTTAAATAACAATAAACTTGGGGTTTTACAACCCGAGTAATCGGTGATTTTTTTGGTACCATGAGGTATCAATCTACACATTTTATTTAAGCTGGCTCCCTGCTTCTATATATTGCTTTTTATAACTTACTCCCTATATTTGCCTAGAGCCCCTAATTATTTTTCGTGACTTCTTGATTTGCACTTAATAAAAACAATGTTCAACAAAAGGTAAATCATTTTTATTGAACTGTATGGTTAACCACATACATTTTAAAAATAGGTTATAAATAATTTAACAAGTGAAGGAACAAAATCTTGTCTGGTTGATTTAGGTTATTTATAGTTTTTACTACGTTTTTTACAACCCGCAGTTCACAATGTAGTTTATTTAGAGAACTTTATATGACCTATTTTCATTCAACTTTAAAATGTGGTTTTAGTTCACAGAATATTAACATATTATATGTAGTTCAGGGGTGATTCTTTAACTCATGTGATAAATAATGGAGTGCTGTGTATTAGGTAGCAAACGGCAAGTTAAACTTTTGCGCGTGACCCAAATTGATGTTGGACTTAATTGTACCTAAAGTTATCGCCGAACAACCGTGGGTAATAGAGCAACCTCGTTGTGTTGGCCCGCCCGCATGCAAACAATTACCAAATCAGAGGGACTTTCGGTTCGCTGCAGGTGCCGAGCCACAGTTAACTGATTAACGAAGGCCAAAACCACCCACAGCTGGCCAACATGGTCGCAATTCGACGAAGAGCTACACCTATATTAAATGTAAATGTGCCACTCGAGTGATAAATGTGCTGTATGTTTGGCCTATTGCATGTCCAACCGAAGGACAGAGTTATATAGTTTTATGGTCTTTTTTGCTTAGTGATTGCAAAAGGGCAATAAACAGCTGCAATGTGGATGCAGAGAACCGGAATGGGTGCATTGAACCCTCGCAAAAAGAGGATCTCGCCAAGGTTAAGGATATTTTTAGCAGCCCAAATGGAATGCGGCGCTGAGCAAGAATTAACTTTATACTTTGTAAAATGTGCATTGGCCCAATTAGCGGCTGCAGTCAGCGTATAAAATGCATTTTGTACTCGCTTCAACTTGTTGTTCTCGCTTTCAACACCAAGAAAAATATTGTATATATTTTTAAAAGAATTTTTTAATTAAACAAGTGGTTAAAAAGTGAGGATTAAGTTTAACAACTTACTTACAAAACATTTTAGTTTTTATAAGCTTTGTTTGATAGTGAAAATATTTGGTTAATAATTAGTCTTCATAACTTCTTTGTATTTTTATTTTAGCTTCGAAATCAATGCAAATTTCATGATTTTTCTATGGTAAACTATCGAATTTTGGTAACATTTTCTCGGAGTGCCCTGACTGTGCTGCACCGCTGTTTTTCCACACTCGCACACTCATTGGCCATTTGCAA
Source organism: Drosophila ficusphila (assembly GCF_018152265.1). Lineage (NCBI taxonomy): Eukaryota > Metazoa > Arthropoda > Insecta > Diptera > Drosophilidae > Drosophila > Drosophila ficusphila. The sequence continues at coordinate 17,341,013 of NW_025064737.1, forward strand.
TTCAACCGGAGAACCGCATAAGTTGGTGGCTGTAGCTGTAGCTGCTTTTGGCCAGATGTACTCGTTGCTGGCTTACTCATCGCGTTGGTTCGCTGGCCACGATCTTAGCACACTTTGGTGGCATTCGCATTCGCATTCGGATTTGGATACGGATTCGGGTTCCGAATCGCAATCCCCACAAGTAGCATTTTCAGCCACAAAAAATAAATAGAGGGTAAAAGAAGCCGAGGAATGGAAAGAGTAACGCTCGTTCAGAGTGCTTTTTTCTTTGGTAATGCGAGACCATTTCGACATGATCGTGTTTCACAGAATAATTTATTATTTTGTTTGGCTGTTGCCGAGTGTCTCTTGGCCAGGTCTTTCTTAAATGCGGTTAAGCACTCTGGCTTCACAGACACTTCCCTCCCTACGAGCCAAGTTCTGGCCGGCGATCGTGTTGTTTGCTTTTGAGGTCTGTACAAGGGAAAAATAGCAACAACAGTATGATCTATTATCAGGTTTAAAAAAATAGAAATAGTGCTACTTTCCAACTAATTAAATTAATAAAATAAATAAATTCATTTGTAATGAAGTTATAAATATTAATATTAAAATATTCAATAGAAACTACCTTTTCCATTTTAGCATAAGAATTGTTTATACATATATGACCCAATTTTGAACCCATAAAGTGTATTATGTTAGTAGTGTCCCGTATAGTATTTTATAGTTTCCCAAACAGAATCTATTTCTCTGGTCGCAACTGTATTGCATTTGCTTAGAGTCTGGCTGAAAGCCACAACTTGAAGCCAAGAGCTAACGACCGCTTATTGCCGTGACTCCACAGCCTTTCGCATTCTCCCCAACCACGCGAATCCGCAGAAAAGGTGCACAAAAAACATATTAATGATCAGACAAAAAGCCAACAGAAGTTGAGTTCATTTCTGCAAGAAAGCCACAGTATTGGCGTCATCTTAGCCGATTGCCAAAGGCAAACGTTTCGAGTAGCAAAATCCGTTAAGCGGAGATTGTTTGGAGTCCCATAAGTTACCAGTTCTATATATATTTTAGAGAGGTCTAAGATTTCTATGGCTTAGATACAGATTTTTGTGGAACAAAAGTGGGGTTTCAAAAGGAAAAAATGAAAATCCGTGTTTCTCTTTAATTTTTAGAAATATAAAATATTTAAACATCACTTAAACCCTTTTTAATACTTCAATTCAAATAAAGGACAAAGTAATCGTTGAATATAATAGTTGATGTTTTAAATAATTAACACAAATTAGCTAAATGCTTAGTGTTTTCATATTTTCACGCCACTTTTTGTCAATTTTGTTCAGTTGAATTTGTAATTTGCTTTGCCAACTTACAATTGTAATTTCTTTTGTAATTTGTGTACACCTTAATTGTAAGCCGATCGTCAGCTTCCTGTTGTATCTTGTGCTCACAACAATAATTATGAATTGTAAGTGGATTGACACCTATATATGGCCTTGTCCATTTGCCTTGCCCCTATATTATTATTACTGACTTATTAACTCAATAGCTTACCTGCGAATGCAGTTTCCAATCTTTGTAGGCCTTCACAAAGTAATCCATTTCCTTGAATTTGTTTCTCTGTTTTGTTTACTGGATCGCCTGAATCAAAGAACATAAAAAATACTAAGTGCGGTCACTCCACTCACTGATAATAATTTCGTTTTTTGTTTTTTGTCCGTCTCATTATAAGACGAATGTATTTCCACAATTATGAAACAATTAAACGCTGTTCGTGGGGCTTTTTTTGGATGTCTTGATATATGTATGTTTTTTTTTTTTTTGGCGGCTGCAATCAAATGTGGTTGTGCAATTTCCTAGCAATTATTTAACTGACTTTACTTTAGTTTGGGATTTTTCGCTCTAGTCAAGGCTGGCAACAAACGAATCTCTTGTTTTTTTCCTCTTTCGTTTCTTTTGTTTTTGTATTTTTGTGTCTTTGCACTTGTGCAAATCTCCAGAGCTCGTGGGCGCGCATTTGTGGGTGTGTGCGAGAGTGGGAGTGTGCCGGTGACGTGTGTACGTGGGTACAGTCCAACCTCTTAAGGTCTAACCTCCAGTTCGACAAATAATAACTCAATAAAAATTTATTACGAACACGTTTTTTAATGAAACGAATTGTAAGGAAAGAATGTTTAATTAAAAGAAACAATCAAAAGCGTTTTTAACGCATTTAATAGGTAAAAACATGACACTATTATCGTAAAAACTGTAAACTTTAAAATATATATAACTATATTCCAAGTTAATTAAACGTAATTTGTAGTTAAAACCATGAAACTAAAATGGGATTTAAGGGTTCAAAAATAAATTGCTCTGTTGAAATTGGTTTCCTTACATATATTTAAGTTATGGCTATTATTTTTTATGTCTTCAACTTGTTAAAGTGAAGGTCTCGGGGGATTCCGGGTTATAGAAGTTGGACTGTACGTGAATTTGTTTCCGTCTGCGACAAATGGAAAGACACATGTGTTTGTGAACCGCGATTCGTGATCTCTTGCCAGTTGACTTTTTGTATTTTAATGTTTTACCTAGACGACGAACAAAAATTGAACAACTTTTAAGATTTTTCTTGTTTTAATTCGAACAGCCGCCTGTTCGTGCGATCTGTTTGTTACTTAAGTTATTAATTAAATCGTTGTTGTATGTCTGTGGGACAACGGCGGCTTTTGTTTTGTCACAATGCAAATCGAGTGGGGAGCACCGAGTGTAAATCCACACAATCGGGGCTTTATGCCCACCAGATGCTCCTCGTTTGCCCCTTGGCAACAACAGCAAACGTTCTCTAACTTTTGGCTTAGTTGTTGTGTGTATATATTTCACTTAATAGCAACTCTTTTATTATATATTTTTTTCCATTTCGGCACTCACAAGCACACAGATACAAAAGCGGCGACGACAAATACGACGACGGCGGCGACAACGCGATATTATATTTGATTATTTTCCTTTTTTTTCAGCTTTTTCGCAGCTAAACGGAGGCACTAACTAAATTAAGTAAGCCAAACAAATACAACTAAGAGCGCAGCAGGCGAGCGACCAACTCCAAGCAGCACTCAAAAACAAGTGACCGCCGAATTGAATTTACTGGCGAGCAACCGACGACGAGCGATCGCCAAAAGCCAAAAGCTGGCTCTTCGCTCTCCGCAGAGCTCTCTTTCCGTCCGGAACGCTCTCTTTTAGCGCTCAGCTTGAGGGGCGCTCGGTGTCTTCGGCTGGAAGAACTAAAGAATGGAATAGTCGCTTATTGGAAGCGCACACAAGTACGAGAGTCAGCAAATACATATGGGCTTACCTCCGTTACTCATTTCCCGCCAGTCATTACTTTTCCAAGTACTTTTGGGTGCTCGGATTCGCTTAGTGATTGTGCCTAATTCGAGTGATAATGGTGATAGCAAACACGTTGGACCAGCCGGCGGAAAGAGAACATTACAGGTACAGTGGGCTCCCTTGATAACGGAAGAGCACATATAGCAATTTTTTGAGCTCATAAATTCGTCAATTTAAATTTAATCTCAGAGTGACATATCTCTATTATTTTTAAAATGGAAATCAAAAAAGATTTTTGTTTCGAAAAAAAATAAATAATATCTGTGATAGTAAATACTGTACTAAAATCAAGAACATTTTAGTTTCGAATATCAAAAAATAATAACATTGATGGTAAATACTGTACCATATACACATACACGTATGTATGTGTGCAAATGCACCTGCAAGCTAGCGATAATCACTTAAGCAGCGCTCTTTGTTTTCCTCTCGCTCTCTCTGATTATTAAATGATAACTGGATGACGGTGACAGGTGCGCAGGTATAATGACATTTAGTATTTATTTTCTTTTGTTTGGCTCAGTTCGTCATGAGCTTAATTAGCATGCGTGATAAGCCCGGGATCTGGGGAGGAATCCCTATTCGGTGATGAGCAGGGAATTTTCCGGCTACGGACGTCATCGTTTGCATTGCAGATTGCGGCAAAGTTCTAAAACTATTTATAGAAATCCGGTGATATAACACAAAGAGCACACCGGCATAATGTCAAAACAAAAGTTTCATTATGATAAGACAGGCAATTCGTGTTGTTTTGGGCAAAGATAAGCTGGGAACGACTGTCACAGTACAAGGTAATACATGTTAGATATAGATATACTGCTATCGATCCTTCTTATCGCCTAAACGGACCGACTAACGGTGATGTGCTAAAAAAAATTAGTTAGTTAACCAACGTTGTCAACAACTGATAATCGAGTTCAAAAGGAGTAAACAAAAGTTATTAGGTCCTTAATTTTTAAGCCAATGTTTAGGTTCCAAATAAAGTGTTATTGGCTACCAATAAGATATTGTGTTCACAACCATTTCACCCTTAATCATCGTAAACAATTTATTGAGTAATAAATTTCAATTTGGGCCACCGTAATTAACACATCCTTCTTTAGAAACTTTCCAGTGATATAAAACAATTCACGATCGCTTTTATGAGATAGCATCTTTTGAATGTAGGTTACCATTCTTTGTCACTGGGGAAAAGATTTGGCAGCCTGGTGATTCAATTTCCTGCGAATAAAAGTGAAACGTGGTCAAAGTGACGTTGATAAAACCACGCAAAATTCCGTCCTTCCTGTCTCGCCCGGCAACAGTTGGGTTTACTTTGTGAATCAAAAAGGTGATAATTGGGCAGACACGTTCGAATCGTTGACCAAAATTCATTTGTTTACTTCGCGCCTTGCGAATGTATAAAGCGTTTGGGTGTTTTCCCAAAAATTTGGTTAATAACTTTTGCAAAGAACCAAATTCGAGTCAACGCAGCTGACAAGTTGTTTATGTGTGTCCGCACATTATGTCTTCATTATGAAATCACAACTAACCCGAAGTACACATACTGATAATGGGTTCGAAAATTAGGTGTTGCATGTCAATTTTGGCACGGATTTTGTTTTTTAACAATTGGTTAATGTTAATGTTAGAAAACAAATATATTTCATTTAAATTAATTTATAAGCTAATTTTTTTTAACATTAAAAATCTTTAAAAAAAACTATGTTCTTTTACAGCTTTATATTTTTTTAGTTTGAAAATGTTTTTCAGTTTTTTGCCCGTTTCCATGTTTGAATTTTCAAATGTAGTCGTATAGCTTTTAGCTTTTGTCAGTGGAGTTTAAGTATTGCACAACTATAAAATTTTACACTTCAATAGCAATTGTCAAATTGCCCTTAATAAACTGAAGTTATACGAAAATAAGCAACACTCATCCAAAAACTAATGCTTTCCATTGCTGAATTCCAAAAAAATAATTTAAAACAAATAAGCTTATGTAAAAGAATTAGTTTCATTTCAAATAGGGCGCCTATTGGCTTAGTGTGACCAGATCAAAACTGCACAGTTACCTGGGACACAATCCAAATATTGCTATTGCACCTTTTCTATTTCGTGAAATATCGACTTTCGCCCCATCTCTAACTACTACCGTTGGTCACACTAACAAATCTCGCAGCTCGGTCGTTTCGCTCGTCGAAAAACGAAGAAAATGTGCAAAATAATTGATAAACTGTTATGAAAAGTGTGTAAGAGTGTTGTGTGCAGTGTCTGTCAATGAAATTGCATCAAATTTGCAAGGTTCAGTCGTCAAAAAAGTGTGAAAATCGAGAGCAGCAAACCTGATTTTGGGTGAAGAAGAAGCAGGCATTTTTCATCGTCGTAAAATACGTACATACAGACACTTACACTCAGGCAGTGATATATGTATATACGAAACGCGCGGGCGCGAGAGAGCGAAAATAACAAGAGAGCGGTTCGTTCGTTCGGTGTGTGTGTGTGTTCGTGTTTTTGTGCGTTTGTTTTGCGAGAGCAACAGAGAGAGAGCGGCGAATGTGAGAGCCAAAGCAAAAACCAAGAAATAAGTGAACGAAAATAAAAACGAAAATCGCAATCTCCACCCCTGTATTTCGTGTTTACTAGTGTTTTGTGTGTGTTTCTGTGCCGTTTTGTTGTGGAAAATGAGTCCTGATTTTGGATTATTACTATACTAAAAATGCCGAACGGTGAATGCAACACCACCAACCCCTGAAACGAAATCTCAATCTGCATCTGGATATTTTTCGTTCGGGAAAAAGGTAATTAAAAGATCGACGCGATAAAAGGCGTCGCCGGCTGCCGATGAGTCAGTCTGCCGTGAATATATATTTTCCATATATATAAACATGCCAGATATTGATTTGGAATACACCCGGAGATACTTTACACATTTCACAAACAAACACCACATTACATTATCATACTTCATCATTTTCATATTCATAATCCCACAACTAACCTTTGTAGTCTTCTAGTCAGTAGTTTTAGATTGTTGTTCTTTGCTTGTATTACCAGCAAGTGTCGTTCAATTATTCACTCGATAATGCAAATTAGGCTGCACAACCAATACTGTTAGTTTATGGCCCACGCTGCGATTTATGACCACAGTGGGACCCTTATAGTTTAAACTAACAGCTGTTACAAGTACCTTGCACTTTAAAAACATTTCAGTATAATTTTTATACATATATTTTCATTTTGAGTAGTTGTGTTATTTTAGTATCAAAGACTTAAAATAATTAAAACAGCTTTAATTTATTTGTATGGATTTTCCTAAGTGGGTTGACCTTATAATTTGGTTCATATGACATTTTTTTAAGTTTTGGAAATACCTAAGAAAGATTTTTAAACTCTCCTTATGGGTTATTATTGTATATTGTCAAAAATATTACTTGCTTTTTTAATAACGGAAACATTGTTTTCTTCCAGAAAAAGTTTAGTTATTGTTGACATTTTTCATCACCATGTAACGCTTCAAATTCTTAAATTTTCCTGCGCTGCAAAAAGTTCCACTGTAGCTTATTGCCAACCCGAGATTTTCCATCTACGACGTTTTCCATTATTAACAACCCGTAAAACGAACGGTAAATGACAGTCGCTGGCACACCCACACAAACACATAACCGAGCCATAATAAAGCAGCATCGATAAATAAAACTTAATGTGTGACCAGTTAATTGCTTTTGTTGTCGCCTCATTCTAAATCAAATTCAACCGCTCTCTCTTTCGCTCTCTTTGCCTCTCGCTCTTGCGCTCACATGGCCAAAGTGTTTGTATAACTAAAATTGTTGTTTGTTTTGTTGCTGGCACTGTTGAAACTTTTAATAAACTATACAATAAAATGAAAAACGATCTCGGCAGCAGCAGCTAAATCGATTGCCGCTGCTTTTCGTTGCCTAGATGCTGTTGAATAATTACAAAATAAATATATATTTATACACGAGCTTTTCGTGTATTTGTTGACGCCATTTTTTTATTTGCCATCAAAAAGGCAAATTCCAAATTGCCTATGTGTATGAATGTATGTGTGTGGGAAACTACGCGCCAAATAACATTGAGGCGCAAAATGGCAAAATGAGTAATTGCGCATATTAAAATTCGCCTTTCAAAAGTCGGGCCAACTGAGCCGTAAGCTAATGCGAGATCTTGAATGGAAATTTAAATGCGAATGGGACTAACTGACGCTCGTCCGAATACATTTTTACGCTTCACTGCGCTCGCAACTCATTAAACACACCTCGCATAATATTTTAAAATTGGATTGAAGGGGCACTGCCCAATAATACAACATAGTTTTCTAAATGTTAATGTTTTGTTTTAAGTATTTTTTGCTGATCTTTTAATAAGTTTCTAGTTCTCAAAAATAAATCTTTAGAGCGAAAGTTTACCGTAATAGTGATTTTTATTTCATTCAATGTCCAAAATGTTACTTTGCATTGTCGTTACCAGTTGGGGGTATTTACACCTTTATTTACGATGCGGTGCGTTTGGAGAGGCTGCAGCTGCCAACAGGCTTTATACTATTTTATCTTGTGTTTTGTTACCTTTTACCAACAACAAACCATCATCCACCACCGTCGCAAAACCAGATGTCCACACAGACACACATACTTGCGAGTATTTAGTTCATGTTTCGTGGCAAATTGGACATCAAAATTGCGAGCTACCAAGTCAAGTCGGCTCTCAATTTTCAATGCTCATTCATGGCCCAGAGATATCCATCCATCCCAATACTAAACCGAATTACACCCATACCACGACACCTTTCGCACGTTTATTGGCGCGCACATTTTTCATGTTTCACCTTTGGCTGCGTGTTTTGATTTACAGGCAAACATACATACACTCCCCCGCGTGCGCTCTCTCGCTCTCGATTTTTGGGGATTGGGGATGGGGGCTCTGTCTCTCATTTGTTGATTCAACTTCTTCAGCTGCTTTCTCTGAGCTCTCTCATTGTTGCACTGGAAAAAATGGAAGTGGTCTGGTAATAAGTAATTTGGACACGGTCCAAATGTAAATTCCACTATAAGTATTTTTCCGCACTTTCTATATTTTTTCTTCACTATTTAAATGGTTACATTTATAATTTTCATATGTTTTAAGAAATATGTATAAACATTTTGCAAAAACTATCTTGAATTTTTTTCAGTGTAAATTTATTTAAGACATTTTTGCATAATTTCATACAAATTTACATATTTTATGTGCGAGGTTGACTTCGATTTTTTCCAACTTGTCAATCTAGTTTGTACAGAAGTATGTATATGTGGCATGCAGATAGTTGTCTATTTGGTTAATGTGTGAGTGGGAGCTGTATGTGAGTTTTGTTGTGATTGTCGTGCTCGTGTTTATGGCTCTTAATCGTTCGCCCCTCGATTCGTTACCTGGCTCTCTCTGCACCTCTCTCTCGGCGCCCCCTATTATCCGTTCTCCATTTACCTCCCACTTAACCCCCTTCCCTTATTTATTTTTCATCTCTTTCTGCTCTCGTGTGCTTGACTTTAATCTTCTCAATTACTCGCAATTTGCAAGTTTTGTGCTCGCGCCTCTTTGGCGGTTATTGGCATGTAGTGCGAAAGAGATGGGGATTGGTAAAGGGGAAGCGATAGAGAGAGGGTTATGGGTACACAACAAAAAACGTATAATTAGATGTCAATTTTAATCAATTAAGCAATTTATGAGCGAGTTCCCATATCAGCTAACAGCAGTAGACGTATTATTGCGAAATTAAATGGCATAATTTCCACATGCTGTCATCTGCTAGATAAGATATGAGATTTACTTTAAAAAACAAAACCAAGTCAACAAGTCTGTTTTAATAAAACTAACCAATCATTAGTTTTAAAAAGGATATCTCCTGGCTAAATTATTTAGAATTGATTTTTGTTCAGTGACCGTATATCGTTTCATTTTTTAGCCCATTCTTCTTATTCAAGTTCCTCAACGTTTTTGCGCTTGTTTTGATTTCTTAATCTTTTTACCATAATTGATGGCAATTAAATTAAAGGTGTGTGTGTTGGCTCTCTCTCTCTCTCTTTTGCCCACCCCCTGTTTCTCAGCCCACTTTTGGTTTAATATTCGTTTATCTTCGTGTTTACTCGGCTGTCGATTTCGCGGGAGACGATGATGATGATGACGATGCATTCGAATTTCGAATTGGCCAGGCCAGTTTTACTTTGCCTCGTTATACGCTATTCGCCGGGAGATTGTTCGTTTTGTTCGTCGATTGTCTCTTGTTCCCCTTTGTATTGCCCTCACTGCCCCTACCACTCCCCCTTCTCAGCCTCCCTCTTACGCATTCCGCGCGACTCTGGTTTTTATGGCTGCACTCGAATTTCAGAAGAGCCGTCACTTGAGCGCCAATAATTGGGGATCAGGACACAGGCGAATGTATCATATTTAAAATAATAAAATAAATTGCAATTCAATATACAAAGGGTTTTTATGTAAGCAATAAATACAAATTTGAGATTTTAAATAGGATTTGTATTTCATTGAAAAGATTTAATTTAAAAATATTCGATTAAAAAATTGTTCTCAATTTGGCTTCCCCTTTGATAATGTTTGCTGTTTACCTTGGTTGGGCAGAAAAAAGGCATAAAAGTATTGATTATTATCCAAAAATTTAACCAATAAGCTCAGAATTTTTTTAATTCATATTTGCAACCTAATAAATTCATTTTTAGTTTTGGCTTTTTTTTTGCCTTAAAGTTAATTTTGATTTAACTCAACTAGACAACAAACTTCCATATTATAGAAATTCTACAGTTTTGTGCTCTGTTCTGTGAATAAATTTCCAAATACGACGCCGTATAATTAAATTCCTTATCTATAATTGTCAAAATAAAATAATGAAGAACCGAAAGCTGTAATTAATTTTTAACCCATCGTCCACTTATAAGCAAATGGTCAGCAATTAGCGAACACCCTCTATACAGTAGGCTTCATCCCTTGTACTTAAAAAAAGACATCTTACCCTTATTAAACAAATGGACCGTAATTAAGGAGCTACCCCTGTACATCCATTGCATTTGAATTTGCTCATTTTGCCGTCTATATCATCGCGTTTTGTCATCGTTCTGTGGGATTTTATTGATTCGTTGAAATATTCATGCCGAGTTCTCCCTGGGCCTTTGATGTTGTTGCTGCCGTTCGGTTGGTGGCACATAATTAAAGCGATTTAGTTAATTGATGTCAACACACAACGTAGTTAGCATTCTGCTGCTGTCTGCGCATTTCCCCAGTATTTGTGTGGGTTTCTCAGATACAATTTGTGTGCAATTTGTTCGCTGGTGAGTGTTTTTGTGATTGTTTTTTGCTTGTCTGCCGTCGACCCAACCCCCTCTTCGTCTTGCCCCGTGCATGGGTATTAAATTGTTGACAATTGTTTTGAGCTTGAGAGAATTAACCTTTAGTTTGTTATGTCATGATATTTGCCTAGTGTTTTGTGTTCGGTATTAAATGGCCACTAATATCGTATGTTTATGTAATTCGTGGTCTTGATCTTTTTTAAAGATTACAAAAGATTATACAACAACCAGACTGTGCGTTTTAGAAATTGTCCAACGTCTTTTATATTAGAAATATGTAATTACGTTTGGTAATTGTGTAGGGTCCCAAGAATGGAGAAACGCTTCCATTCGAATCTGTCTATTGGTTAATCAAATTCAGTTAGTTCTATAACAAATTTAGTAGATTTCCAAGGTTTTTATTCAATTATATGTTTAATAAACTCCCAAGGCATCATATTAAATACACACAAATCACTTGGACAGATTAAGATCTTTATTAGGTACATATTTTTAACACTCCATCATCCATCGATTTTAAATGCAAATTATTCATATGCATATTGAGTATTAGGTATTCAATTCACGGCAACTCCGCAGCAATTAGTGTAATCGCCGTGCAAATACGGAGGAGTGTCGTCCAATTAAGCCCGCTTTAGTCCCAGTCCCATTTGCTGTCTTAAACCCCCATGCTTACATCATGCCACCGCTGGGGCTATAAAGATACAACTCAATGGTAGAAACAAAAACCAAAGCACAGGCGATATAAAATAAAAACGAGGAAAATCGACAAATAAAATCACAAATCGCAAACAACTGAGACAGTGGCATGGGACTCAAGTTAAGGTACAGTGGGTGTCAGAACAGTTAATTTTGCATTATTTTGAAATAAAAATAAGAGCAAACTTTATGGACATTGAAAATATGTAAATTTAAATTAATAAAATCTTTATTGAATAAATGGAAAAATGTAAAAAAAAATTTGAACTTTCTACTGCCTTCTGGCCCATTGTAACCACTACATATCTGGTTGTACAAATGCAGTTTAAATTGACTTGCTTGGGAGCAGTATGCAGTACAGTTGACAAGATTGACTAACTAACGAGGCAGGTAAACCAGGTAAACTAACTGACTGCCAAACACCTTTGAGTAGAAACCAGAGGCGAAACGGAAAACAATTACGCCGTACTGAGTCATGCTTTCGGAAAATGTGGGAAAAAGGAGTTGAGAAAAACTAGGAAGAGGCCAAAGCGTCGACCACCACCCCAAAATCTCGAAAGTATTTTCACCTCATTCCGAGCACTTAAGCTTACATATGTATACACTGAAAATATTATATAATTACTCACAATTTATTAATACAAAATATATTAATATTAATGAATTAGTAAACTTCTTACAGTTAAACTTTTTATATCAAAACAGTATAAGTTTTCTAACGCTTATTTAATAGGTAAACATTAGTTTATGGAATTTAAAAAGTTCTAGAAATGCGTCAAAAAGTATGCTACTATATATTTGTAGCTCACAAATATCTCATATGCAGGAATGTTATGTTTTACATTGATGGCATACTTCTAGAAGTCTTTTTGAGTGTTTTAAACTTTTGAAACTTTTTGTAAGACAATATTGTCCCTGTAAAGAACCATTTGTAATTATAAAATGAAGGCATTTTTATTAAGATATCGAAATTTCTTTCTGTGCACACTTACACTCACTTACCGACACACACATGCATAATCATCGCACATCGTCACCCACACAAACATTTGCACACACGCTCAAACACTCGAAAAGTCAACTTTCAACTTGTTTGCCCAACTGCGACGAAGCGAACTAATAAATTTCTACTTTTTGTTTTTTTTCTTCCCCGCCTTTCCACCCGACCACCTACCGCCACCCCCTCGATTATATTTTTTGCAGATTTCAAGACACGCAGACTGCAGACTGCAGACTTTTTTGAGCCAGTGTGTGTAAAGAAGAAGAAGTGTGGTGGAATGGGATAAAATACCAATGATGTAGACCGAGGATATATAGAGATGATGATGGGGATAATGATGGTAATGATAATGAGCACAATGTGGCCGCCAACACAAACCAGCATCAACAACAACAAGCAAAACAACAACAAGAGCGGTTACAGATGAGAAAAGTTGCCGCGAAAGTACAGCAATGTGGAAAACTGTGAATTCGTCGAGCAGAAACTCCCAACGCAGAAAAACTAAACGCGCAAAAAGAAGAATTTTCATCAGGCCATAAAAGCGAGAACAAAGAGAAAAACTGTCGTAAAAAGAGGCAGCAGAGGGAAAACCCACCACTTAATAGTGGCCCACAACAACAACAAAAACAACTGTAAGAATTTCAATTTCCAGCAAACAAAAAAATATTCGAGAGAAAAAACAAAGGCACCAACAACAACAACAGAAACCTAAACGAGAAAATCCTGCAAAGAAAAGAAAAAGTTCAAGTCTGAAGTAGAAAAACCACTTAAAACGTCGATGACAACTAACCCGTGGGAGGGAGGGAGAAAGGGAGTCCCAGAGAGAGACAGTCAGAGAGCAGGAGAATGAGAGAGCCTTTCTTAAAAAGGAGTCTGCGAGAAAAAAAAGAGAGCGCGTGCTACGTGACAAAGAAAAGGAATGAGTTTAAGGAGCCACAACGCAGCAGTTGTTTTGCTTCAGTTTTAATGTTTTTTTTTTTGTTTTTTCGTTAACTGCACACATTTAGTGGTGGTGAAGAGTGTAATGGTGGTGGCATGTCAGGTCTGCCATCGTAACTGTTTTCCCGCTAACAATAGCCAAACAAATCGAGTTTACAAAAAAAATTACGTTTTTAATATCCTTCACGAAATGTTGTTGTTAAAAAAATATGCAAATTATGAATTGTTTTTTAATGCCCTAACCAAAGTCAATAATGAGAAACATTTATTTTATTGTCGTTACACAACAAAGGCAGACCCATGTTTAAAAAAAATTAATCGAATAATCCTTTCAATTTGAATATAAACTTCAAGCCATTGCTGGCATCACTCATTCAGGTGCGAGTGTATTAGTGGTCACGCAAGACGTACGACAGCGGCAGAAGGAGCGGAACAAAGGCAGCTGCAATTGCACCTTTAGCGCGCTCCTTGCTCAGGAGCAGGAGAGAGCGGGCCAAGGCGCTGAGGAGAGTGAGAGTCGTGCCCGAGAGAGTGCACTCATAAAAATATTGTTTATATAGCATAGAAAAAACTCAGTCCAAGAAATATTAAAAATACGTAAACAATTTATTTTTATTGATAATCAAGGCGTAAAACATAAAAAAGACTTCGTTGATTTTTGAAGACTAAAATTTTTAACAGTGTAAGGAGCGACTGAGAGAGCGCTTAAGCGCGTTCGGGCGCGAGAGATTCCACAAAGCCGAGGCTGTCGAGCGGCTACGTCACTTTCGGCTTTGTATTTGTAATTCGCAGAGCAAGGAGCGCGCAACGAGAATCGCGCGCGAAAAGAAATAAATAAATAAATAGCCAAGAAATAAGAGTGTGTGCGAAAAGGAGTGAGTGGGCAGTGAAGGGGCGTGACGGCAGGAGTGGAAAATAAACGAGTTGCCACAGCAACAACAACGAGATTTGCAAAAAAAGTATAAAAAACCGAGGGGGAAAATTTACGCATTCCAAACGCGAGATTTGGCTTACAAGCATTGTGTTTTCCAGAGCTGTGTTGTTGTTGGTGTTTTTGTTTTTGCTAGTTTTTGCTAATACCGGTAATTTTTAGTTGGTCTCTCTTACTTGAAGTTTGTGCCTCTCTCTTAATCCACAGTGTGCTATCCACAAGTCCAAGCAAGCAAACAAATCGTAGAAATAAAAAAAATTAAGAATATCCCCTGCAAGTCCCAACATAAATCGAACAAAAAACAACAAGAAAAACCCAATCAAAAGGCAGGCAAATGCAAATGCTAAGTCAAACGCAAACGCACTACTATTATGGGTCGCTCCAAGTTTCCCGGCAAACCCTCCAAGTCGATCAACCGTAAGCGGATCAGTGTCCTGCAGCTGGAGGATGAGGGGGCCAATCCGGCGGAATCGCAACAGCCACCGGCGGAGTCCCAGCAGCCAAGTGGATCCGGTTCCGGTTCGCCGGCGTCGCGGGAAAAGGGCAACAATTGTGATAACGATGAGGATGATAACGCGCCGGGTGGCGCCTCCATTAGTGGCAATACGGCGTCCTCTTCCGGAGCTGCCTCGAGCTCGGAAAATAGCGGCAATGGCAACAGTTCCGGATCGGGATCGGGTTCATCCGGTTCGGGATCCACCAATGGCGGAGGTGTAAATGGCGGCACACATCACAAAAGTGCAGCCAATCTGGACAAAGAGGCTGTGACGAAGGATCAAAATGGGGACAGTGATAAAACGAGAGGAAATGCCTCAAGATTGGCAGCACTATCCTCTGAGCCATCAAAATCTTTGGCAAGTGGCTCTGGAAAATCCTCTGGCAAGTCATTCAAAACCTCCTCGGGAACACTTTCTGGAACATCTTCTGGAAGGTCCTCTGGTTCGTCGCCAGAAGGTAATTCCTCGGCATCGTCTGATGGAGCCTCTTCTGGAATATCATGTGGAAAGTCTATGGGAACTGCGACCGCAAGGCCATCTGAAGCATCCTCTTCGGGATCGAGCGGAGTATTATCTGGAAAAACTGCAAAAACATCCGCCACTGGGACAAGCTCTGCTGGAAAGCCTTCTAAAGCTTCTTCAGAGAGCACAACCTCCAGCCTGCCCAGTTCAGCATCCCTCAAAGCCCTGTTCGTGGCAACAACGACCACTTCCACAGGATTAGCTAGTGCACTGGCATCCCCTGGTGGATCCTCGCCAGGAGGAGGAGCCTTTGCTATAAGTGCCGCTTTGCTGAGAGCTCGCAAGAATAGCAATAAAAAGTTTAAAAATCTTAACCTGGCCAGGGGCGAAGTTATGCTGCCCTCCACATCCAAGCTCAAGCAGCTCGATAGTCCGGTCGTGGATAGTTCCTCCACCACGACAAGTGTCTCCGCCAGTCTGGTTTCCTCGGAGGGAGTACCGGGCGCAGGGGGCGTGACCAGCCCTGGTGAGGATGAGGCCCTGGTAAGTTGATTTTCAGATTGTCGGTGTTTGGTTGCGCTGGTTTTGTTCCCAGGTGTTGCCCCCTTTTGCTTTTATTTATGAATATGTTTAAGCCGCTTTTTTCTCTCTGCCGCCACCCTAACCCCCTCAATCCAATCGAGTTGCGTGTGCACCCTTTTGCAGCGCAACATACACAACAACCTCGGCCAATGCCACAGTCCAATTCCCGCCAATGTAAATAAGAGAACCCCCTCAAGTTGATTTACCCATGGTTCTGGTCTGGTTAGTAGCCCCTTTACACCCAGCCACCCGCCTCTGACGCCATTGTTACCTGCTCGCTTACCTGCTTAATTGGCTTTTATGACGTTTTAGCGCTTGCAACTCTTCCACATGTGTCTGCCGCAGACGGTTGACGGTCACAGTGGCAATGGTGTCTGTTCCCCAGCTTATACTTATGCTTAGTAACTTGTTTTTGCACCAATACCATCCCCCCCGTTCCTTCCCTCCCTACCTCCCTCTCACGCGCCTCTGTAACCCCCGATGTCCAAGCGGACCCCTTCGAAAAGTTGCACTTGCTCCTGGTCCTTTGCATGCTTCTTTGGTTTTTACCCTTACACTGAAAGGCGCGCAATTGGTCATTAAACACTTCTAAAGATTTAATTAATTTTAAGATCTGGCAACGTCTTGGCTTTAAATTACCAAAAAATTAATTTCTTATGAGACAAAAAAATTAATAATATTCGGAGCATACAAAATTGAAGTACAATTTGATAAATTTATTTAAATTTAAAATTTGGTATGGGATGGGATCAAGTGGAACTGATTTTAAATATCATTTAATTTCTTACTTTTAATTTCTTGCTGTGTATGTTTTGCTTGCTTCATATTACTTGCATTTCTTTCCGCTTCGCATTTTGTGAGCGTGTAGTTAGTGGCATGAATTATTGATTTGCTTGGAACCGAACCCCTTCTTCAACTCAACCCCAAGTGAAACCCACTGAACCCTTTTATTTGTGTACTTTTCCAGAAGCGCGTCTTGAGCGAAATGCCCAACGAAGTTGCCCCCGAAGCCGCTCCCTCAAGCTGCACTGCAGCGGCGAGTGGAGCGGCATCGGGAAAGGGAGCAGCATCCTCTGGAGCGCCAGCAGCAGGATCATCAACTGGAGGCAGTAGTCCTAAATCAGGAACAGAGGCAGTTTCTGCCACGGGAACAACAGTGGCCAAGCAAAAGAAGACGGTGACATTTAGGAATGTGCTGGAGACAAGCGATGATAAGTCGGTGGTAAAGCGATTCTACAACCCGGATATCCGCACACCAATCGTCTCCATCATGAAGAAGGACTCCCTGAATCGACCGCTTAACTACTCCCGAGGCGGCGAGTGCATCGTGCGTCCTTCCATTTTGTCAAAGATACTCAACAAGAACTCCAACATCGATAAGCTCAACGCGCTCAAATTTCGTTCGGCGCCGGCGAGTTCATCGTCCTCCAACCAGGATCCAGGATCCTCTCCCAACGTCTTTGGTTTATCGCGCGCTTTTGGCGCTCCCATGGATGAGGATGATGAGGGTGGCGTTACCTTTCGTCGCAACGATTCCCCCGAAGATCAGGATGATGAAGAAATGGACGAGGATGAGGACGACGAAGAAATGGAGGAGGAGGACGAAAACGAGCAGGAGGACAATGATGAAGCTGCATCCGAAAAGAGCGCGGAAACGGAGAAAAGTGCAGGAGCCGAAGAGCGGGATCCGGACGAGAAGCAACTGGTCATGGACTCGCATTTTGTGCTGCCCAAAAGAAGCACCAGGTCCTCCAGAATCATTAAGCCCAACAAGAGATTGCTCGAGGACGGTGGCATTAGCAGCAAGAAGGTTCCAACAACAATGAGCGGTGACAGCAAGACGAAGAACCCCTTTGGAACAGCTAGCTCCAGTTTGGCATCCTCTGCATCGAGCTCCGCGGCTTCTGGAAGTCTAAAGTTATCAAAGGACAGCTTCTCGAGCTTTGGCAGCCTGAAACCAAGTAGTAGTGCGACTGGAAGCTTTGTGCTAAGACAGCCGCGCCTGCAGTTTCAGGCGGACAGCAAATCGGGACCGTTTGGTAGTGCCACCACTAGCCAATTATCGCCCAGTGCCATTCCGACGTCAGCTAATTCCCTGGCGGTTTCGTCCTTTGGATCACTAGCCAGTCCCGGCACCAGTTCTTCAACAGGAGGTTTGTTGTTTGATCGCTAAAATATTTATTTCCTTTAATATTTTATTGAAATTTTCCCTAGGAACACCCACACCCAGTGCCTGCTCCGTGTGCTCCGCGGTGATCAGCAGCAAAGAAGTGGGTCAGGCCCGAAAGTTTGGAGTGGTAGCCTGCGAAGTTTGCAGGAAGTTCATCTCAAAGATGACCAAGAAATCTATATCGGCCAATTCGAGCAGTGCCAATGCTTCCTCCGGCAGTCAACAGCTGCAATGCAAAGGAGGCGAAGGTATGTCTAATATACCTAAATCCCTTAAGCACCTCTCTAATCCCCTTTATGTTTTTCCTTACAGGAACAGCATGCAGCATCCAGGCAACAAAGAGTCAGTTGAAAAACTTCAAGAGGTTTTACAAGGATCGTTGTACCGCCTGTTGGCTAAAGAAGAGCATGATCGCCTTCCAGCTGCCGGCGGCGCATAGGAGTAGGTTGAGTGCTATTCTGCCTCCAGGGATGCGAGTGGAGACCTCTCCGCGAGATGATAAGTCTACAGAGCTACTGTCTCCAACGGGAAGTGTAAGATTTACGGCCTCGACGTCATCAACTTCCTCATCTGTGGTTGCTTCCTCGTCTGTCAAGTGGAAATCTTCTGGTGACTCAACCTCTGCTTTGCCCTCAATCAAATCCAATCCTCTGGCAGAGAACAATGTCACATTTGGCAGTACACCTTTGCTGCGGCCCGCAATTTTGGAGAAGCCTCTCTTCTTGAAGATCAGCAATGCCGCGGATCAGAAGCTTACATCTTCTGAAGCGATTAGTCCCAGTCCATCGAGGAAGACCAGTAAGCAGGAAAAGGAAAAGGAGAAGGCGAAGGAACAAGAGCAGACCGAGAAGCCTCTTAGTCCCACATTGGCAGCCGCAAAGAAATCTGCAGCAGTGGAGAGTCCAGTGGAAGAGCCTCCAAAGGAGGAGGCACCACAAACACCCTCAACCAGTGCAACGGCAACACAGGGCGCATCTTCCAATGGAACCACTCAAGCAGTTGCCCAAACCGAAACTAATGGGGAAAGCAACGCTACGGGCGACACTCTAAAACGACAAAGGATTGATCTGAAGGGACCTCGAGTGAAGCACGTCTGCCGCAGTGCCTCCATAGTGCTTGGGCAACCTTTGGCCACATTCGGCGAGGATCAGCAGCCCGAGGAGGAGTCGGCTGAAGTGCAGCAGGAAACTGCAACTCCAGTGCCATCAGCAAATCCAGAGACTGTCTCCGACAAACCAACTCAAATTGTCACTGACGAGAACGATAATTGTGCAAGCTGTAAAACTACTCCTGCTGAGGAATCGAAGCCCAGTAAGTCACCTGGAGCTGCTCAGACTGAAGTGAAGAAGATAGCCGCCGCAGGAAAGGAAGCAGCATCATCTGCAGCATCTTCAACAGCAGCAGCACCTGCCAAGGTCACAACAAGAAATGCAGCAGTTACATCAAACCTAATTGTGGCGGCCAGCAAAAAGCAGCGAAACGGAGACATCGTTACCTCCAGTTCAGTCACTCAATCCTCGAATCAAACCCAAGGACGAAGGGCGAAGGAGCAGCGACAGCAACGAACGCTGATCTCCATCGATTTCTGGGAGAATTACGATCCTGCTGAAGTGTGCCAAACGGGTTTTGGATTGATCGTAACCGAAACAGTGGCTCAGCGGGCTCTGTGCTTCCTGTGCGGATCCACCGGCTTAGATCCCCTGATCTTCTGCGCCTGCTGTTGCGAGCCGTATCATCAGTACTGCGTCCAGGATGAGTACAACCTGAAGCACGGTTCGTTTGAGGACACAACGCTGATGGGCAGCATGCTGGAGACGACGTTAAGCGCCTCTGGGCCATCGTCATCGTCGCTGAATCAACTGACGCAACGCCTCAATTGGCTGTGTCCCCGCTGCACCGTTTGCTACACCTGCAACATGTCATCGGGATCTAAAGTCAAGTGCCAGAAGTGCCAGAAGAACTATCACAGCACGTGCTTGGGCACCAGCAAGAGGCTTTTGGGAGCAGATCGGCCTTTAATATGTGTGAACTGCTTGAAATGCAAGTCATGCTCCACCACAAAGGTATCGAAGTTTGTGGGCAACCTACCGATGTGCACGGGTTGCTTTAAGCTGCGCAAGAAGGGCAACTTTTGTCCGATTTGCCAACGGTGCTACGACGACAATGACTTCGATCTGAAGATGATGGAGTGCGGCGATTGTGGTCAGTGGGTGCACTCCAAGTGCGAAGGTCTCAGCGACGAGCAGTACAATCTGCTGAGCACTCTACCCGAATCCATCGAATTTATCTGCAAGAAGTGTGCGCGCAGGAACGAGAACTCCAGGATCAAGGCAGAGGAGTGGCGGCAGGCGGTCATGGAGGAGTTCAAAGCGAGTCTCTACAGTGTATTAAAGCTTCTCAGCAAATCTCGACAGGCGTGTGCGCTTCTCAAACTGAGTCCGCGCAAGAAGCTGCGTTGCACCTGCGGAGCATCCACGAACCAAGGAAAACTCCAGCCCAAGGCCCTGCAATTCAGTGGATCGGACAATGGTTTGGGAAGCGATGGGGAGTCGCAGAACAGCGACGATGTCTACGAGTTCAAGGAGCAGCAGCAGCAACAGCAGCAAAGGAATGTGAACGCCAACAAATCACGAGTAAAATCTGTGCCCTGCTCCTGCCAACAGCCCATCAGTCATCCGCAATCCTTCAGCCTGGTGGATATCAAGCAAAAGATTGCCGGCAACTCGTACGTTTCCCTGGCGGAATTCAACTACGACATGAGCCAGGTTATCCAGCAGAGCAATTGCGATGAACTGGACATTGCCTACAAGGAGCTGTTGAGTGAGCAGTTTCCCTGGTTCCAAAACGAAACGAAAGCCTGCACGGATGCTCTCGAGGAGGATATGTTTGAGTCCTGTTCGGGGACCAACTATGAGGATCTGCAGGAAGGTGTAGGAGGAAGTGCCTCGGTCTACAACGAACACTCAACTTCGCAGGCAGAGTCGCGCTCCGGGGTGTTGGATATTCCCCTCGAGGAAGTCGACGATTTTGGCAGCTGTGGCATCAAAATGCGACTGGATACCCGAATGTGCCTTTTCTGTCGAAAGAGCGGCGAAGGTTTGTCCGGCGAGGAGGCACGACTCCTGTACTGTGGTCACGACTGCTGGGTTCACACCAACTGTGCCATGTGGTCAGCGGAGGTGTTCGAGGAGATCGATGGCTCCCTGCAAAATGTCCACAGTGCCGTGGCCAGGGGAAGGATGATCAAGTGCACGGTGTGTGGCAATCGAGGCGCCACCGTTGGCTGCAACGTGCGATCCTGCGGCGAGCACTATCACTACCCCTGTGCCAGAAGCATCGACTGCGCCTTCCTTACCGACAAATCCATGTATTGCCCCGCCCATGCCAAAAATGGAAATGCCCTGAAGGCCAATGGTTCCCCCAGTGTCACGTACGAATCCAACTTCGAAGTATCGCGACCCGTTTACGTGGAACTGGATAGAAAGCGCAAGAAGCTGATTGAACCAGCACGTGTCCAATTCCACATTGGATCCCTGGAGGTCCGGCAATTGGGAACCATTGTTCCGAGATTCTCGGATTCCTACGAGGCGGTGGTGCCCATTAATTTCCTGTGTAGTCGCCTGTATTGGTCTTCCAAGGAACCCTGGAAAATAGTGGAGTATACAGTGCGCACTGTCATCCAGAACAGCTCGTCAACTCTCACAGCATTGGATGTGGGCAGGAACTATACGGTGGATCACACCAATCCGAATGGCAAGGAGGTTCAGTTGGGTCTGGCGCAAATTGCCCGCTGGCACACCAGTTTGGCTAGGAGTGATTTCCTGGAGAATGGCGGCGCCGATTGGAGCGGCGAGTTTCCCAACCCGAACTCTTGTGTGCCACCGGATGAGAACACGGAAGAGGAGCCACAACAGCAGGCTGATTTGCTTCCGCCGGAGATCAAAGATGCCATTTTCGAGGATCTGCCCCACGAGCTACTCGATGGCATCTCCATGCTGGACATATTCATGTACGAAGACCTGGCGGATAAGCAAGACCTGTTTGCCATTAGTGAGCAATCCAAGGACGGCACTCAGGCCATGACCTCCAGCCAGGTTCAGAGCCAAAATCAACAAGCCGGAGGAGCTGGTTCCGTGAGCATCTGTGATGAGGACACCCGGAATTCGAATACGAGCTTGGGAAATGGCTGGCCAGCCAGCAATCCCGTGGAGGATGCCATGCTGTCCGCAGCCCGAAACTCCAGCCAAGTGCAGATGCTCAAAACGCTGGCGTGGCCGAAGCTGGACGGGAATAGTGCCATGGCCACGGCCATTAAGAGGCGGAAACTATCGAAGAACTTGGCTGAAGGAGTGCTCTTAACCCTGAGCAGTCAGCAGCGGAGCAAAAAGGAGATGGCCACCGTGGCTGGCGTTTCCCGGAGGCAATCCATCAGCGAGGCATCCACGGAAGGCGTAGCCACCACATCTGGTTCCATGAGGAGCAAGAGCTTCACTTGGAGTGCAGCCAAGCGCTACTTCGAAAAGAGCGAAGGACGCGAAGAGCCCGCCAAGATGAGGATAATGCAAATGGACGGCGTGGACGACTCCATAACGGAATTCCGGATAATAGCCGGGGATGGGAATCTCTCGACGGCTCAGTTCACCGGTCAGGTGAAGTGCGATCGGTGCCAGTGTACCTACAGGAACTACGATGCCTTTCAGCGCCATTTACCGACTTGTGGACCAGCGATGACCACAAATGAGTCCGAATCTGATGTGAATGCGGCAGGAGGTGCGAATAATCCCACCCAGCTGAGTGCGGAGAGCCTGAATGAGCTGCAGAAGCAACTTCTAGCGAATGCAGGAGGCTTAAATTACCTCCAGACAGCCGCATCGTTTCCGCAAGTCCAGAGCTTGGGTTCCCTGGGCCAGTTTGGGTTGCAGGGATTGCAGCAGCTTCAGCTGCAACCCCAATCCCTGGGCAATGGGTTCTTCCTCTCGCAACCGAATCCCACCACCCAAGCGAACACAGATGAGTTGCAAATCTATGCGAACTCGCTGCAAAGTCTGGCCGCCAATCTGGGTGGAGGTTTTACTTTGGCTCAGCCCACGGTGACGGCACCAGCGCAACCGCAACTGATTGCCGTCTCCACCAATCCCGATGGCACACAGCAGTTTATCCAAATCCCACAGACGATGCAGGCCACTACGACGACGCCAACGGCAACTTACCAGACGCTGCAGGCCACCAATACGGACAAGAAGATAATGCTCCCACTGACGGCGGCTGGGAAACCCCTGAAAACCGTGGCCACCAAGGCGGCTCAACAGGCGGCTGCCAAGCAGCGGCAACTGAAGTCCGGCCACCAGGTGAAACCCATTCAGGCGAAGCCCATTCAACAGCAGCCGCAGGCTCAAGTGCAACAACCGATCACCGTGATGGGCCAGAATCTCCTCCAGCCGCAGTTGCTCTTTCAGAGCAGCGCCCAGTCGCAGGCGCCGCAGCTGATCCTGCCGCAGGCGCAACCCCAGAACATCATATCCTTTGTAACCGGAGACGGAAGCCAGGGACAACCGCTTCAGTACATCTCGATACCCACGGCCAGCGAATACAAACCGCAGCCACAACCCGCAGCCACACCGACGTTCCTGACCACCGCTCCCGGCGGAGGAGCCACCTACCTGCAAACGGATGCGAGTGGAAATCTAGTGCTCACCACCACACCCACCAATTCCGGGTTACAAATGCTCACCACGCAATCTCTGCAGGCGCAACCCCAAGTGATAGGAACTCTCATCCAACCGCAAACCATTCAATTGGGCGGAGGAGCAGACGGCAACCAGGCAGCCAGCACTCAGCAGCCATTAATTTTGGGTGGAACGGGTGGTGGGGCCACTGGTCTCGAGTTTGCCACCACCACGCCACAAGTGATCTTGGCCACCCAACCGATGTACTACGGATTGGAGACGATTGTCCAGAATACGGTGATGTCGTCGCAGCAATTTGTGTCTACAGCGATGCCCGGAATGCTCAGCCAGAATGCCAGTTTCTCGGCCACGACGACGCAGGTGTTCCAGGCCAGTAAAATCGAACCGATTGTGGACCTGCCCGCTGGCTATGTGGTGCTCAACAATGCAGGAGATGCGGCCAGTGCGGGAACATTCCTGAACGCAGCCAGTGTGTTGCAACAGCAGTCGCAGGATGACGCCACTACGCAGCTGCTGCAGAATGCCAACTTCCAGTTCCAGACGGGCACCACATCCTCGGGAGCCACCACATCCATGGATTTCACCGCACCCGTTATGGTCACCGCCAAGATTCCACCAGTCACCCAAGTGAAGCGGACCACCGCTCAAGCCAAGGCAACCGGAATTTCGGGAGTAGGGAAGGTGCCGCCGCAACCGCAGGTGGTCAACAAGGTGCTGCCCACCAGCATAGCCACCCAGCAGTCCCAAGTGCAGCTCAAGAACTCCAACCTGAAGCAAACTCAGATGAAGGGCAAGGCGGCGGCGGCCACAGGAACCAATTGCGGAGCACCACCGAGCATTGCGTCGAAGCCGCTGCAAAAGAAGACCAACATGATTCGACCCATTCACAAGTTGGAAGTGAAACCGAAGGTGATGAAGCCCACGCCCAAGGTGCAGCATCAAAACCAAGCCATCTTGCAGCAGCAACAACAGCAGCAGCAGCAGCAGCAGCCGCAACAGTTGCAGCAGCAAGTTCCAGCCGTGGTGGTCAATCAGCTGCCCAAGGTAACGATCTCACAGCAACGAATCCCGGCGCAGCCGCAGCAGCAGCCGCTTCAGCAGACGCAGTTGCTCCACATTCCCCAGCAGCAGCAGCAGCAGCAGCAACTGCAGCAACAGCCGCTGCAGCAACAGCAGCAGGTTCAGCCCTCGATGCCCATTATAACGATTGCAGAGGCACCAGTGATGCAGAATCAATTCGTGATGGAACCCCAAGTGATGGAGCAGCAGGAGATGGTGAATCGAGTGCAGCACTTCTCGACGAGCAGCAGCAGCAGTAGCAACTGTTCGCTGCCCACAAACGTGGTGAATCCCATGCAACAACAGGCGCCACCAACCACCAGCAACAGTTCCACGACGAGGCCAACGAATCGCGTGCTGCCCATGCAGCAGCGCCAGGAGCCGGCTCCTCTGGCCAACGAGTGTCCCGTGGTCCCGTCACCCACGCCTCCCAAGCCCATCGAACAACCGATAATGCAGCAAATGACCGGAGCCAGTGCCTCCAAGTGTTATGCCCAGAAGACAGCGTTGCCTTCACCCATTTACGAGGCGGAACTGAAGGCTGTTTCGGTTTTGGATAGCATTGTGCCAGCCACCACAATGGAGGCCATCCTGGAGGAACAGCCCGCCACGGAGTCCATCTACACGGAGGGACTCTACGAGAAGCACTCGCCGGCGGAGGCCAAAACGGAGCAGCTTCTCCTGCAGCAGCAGCAACGCGAGCAACTCACCCAACAGCTGGCCAACAACGGGTTTCTGCTGGACAAGCACACTTTCCAGGTGGAAGCCATGGACACGGATGCCTACCGCGATGATGATCTCGAGGATGAGGAAGACGAGGATGATGACTTCAGTTTGAAGATGGCCACGTCGGCTTGTAACGATCACGAGATGTCAGACAGCGAGGAGCCGGCGGTCAAGGATAAGATCAGCAAGATTCTGGACAACCTAACCAACGATGATTGTGCGGATTCCATAGCCACTGCCACTACAATGGAAGTGGAAGCCAGTGCGGGTTACCAGCAAATGGTGGAGGATGTCCTGGCCACCACTGCAGCCGTATCCGCTTCGGCGCCCTCTGAGGCATTCGAAGCCACTCTGGAAACTGCAGCCGTGGAAGCGGCAGCCACTTACATCAATGAAATGGCCGATGCCCACGTACTGGAACTGAAGCAACTGCAGAATGGTGTGGAACTGGAGCTCAGGAGGAGAAAGGAGGATCAACGAACGGCTGCGCAAGAACAGGAACCATCGAAGGCGGCTGTAGTGCCCACAGCAGCTGCTCCAGAACCACCGCCACCGATTCGCGAGCCCAAGAAGATCAGTGGTCCGCATCTGCTGTACGAAATCCAGAGCGAAGATGGTTTCACCTACAAGTCCAGCTCGATATCCGAGATCTGGGAGAAGGTCTTTGAGGCGGTGCAGGTGGCCAGGCGGGCCCATGGACTCACCCCGCTGCCGGAGGGTCCTCTGGCGGATATGGGTGGCATCCAGATGATTGGCCTCAAAACGAATGCCCTGAAGTACCTGATCGAACAGCTACCGGGAGTGGAGAAGTGCTCCAAGTACACTCCAAAGTATCACAAGCGAAATGGCAATGTGTCCACAGCGGCGAGTGCAGGACATGGCGGGAATATTGGCGGAGGAGGTGCCTCTGCGGCCCTGTCGGCAGTTTCCTGTGGAGATCCCCAAGGGCTGCTCGACTACGGATCCGATCATGATCATGATGAGCTGCAGGAGAACGAGTACGATTGCGCCCGCTGTGAGCCGTATGCCAGTCGCAGCGAGTACGATATGTTCAGTTGGCTGGCCTCCAGGCATCGCAAGCAACCGATTCAGGTGTTTGTCCAGCCATCGGACAACGAACTGGTGCCCAGGTGAGTGTTTCTTACTGATTGTGTAAGTGAATCTTAACTAATATGGGCACTAAATTGGTTTTTAAGGAGAGGAACTGGCAGCAACCTGCCCATGGCCATGAAGTACCGCACGCTGAAGGAGACCTACAAGGATTATGTCGGAGTCTTCAGATCGCACATTCATGGACGAGGCCTTTACTGCACCAAGGACATTGAAGCGGGTAAGGATTTGATTTTTATAAAAGAAATGAAGCACACATTTTAATTGAACTAAAAAGGATTATTAACCAATACTGAATTTCCTTTTTTAGGCGAAATGGTCATCGAATACGCTGGTGAACTGATTCGCTCCACGCTGACAGACAAAAGGGAGCGGTACTACGACAGCCGCGGCATTGGATGCTATATGTTCAAGATCGATGACAACCTCGTGGTAGATGCCACCATGCGCGGCAATGCGGCCCGCTTCATCAATCACTCGTGTGAGGTAAGTTTAAGGTGATGTTTTCTTTGCCTCGAGGGTTGCTTAAATTCATTATCCCTTGCAGCCGAATTGCTACTCGAAAGTGGTGGACATCCTGGGTCACAAACACATCATCATCTTTGCGCTGCGCCGAATTGTGCAGGGCGAGGAGCTGACCTACGACTATAAGTTCCCCTTCGAGGACGAAAAGATACCCTGCTCATGCGGTTCCAAAAGGTGTCGGAAGTACTTAAATTAGGAACGGAAAGGTCAATAATAAGGGATAGACAGCAGAAAGGGCGCTGGGCGCCCCAATTAATCCTTATACTCAGAAAGAAGGGTTGATTTATGTAAACGATCTGGAAGATCTTAGGGGAGGAAAGCGATATTTAGGGCTGAATGCAATGTCCTGGATACTTTGGTTTAATATCAATTTCGTCCTTTTCTTCAAAGGGAAATTAACGTCTTTTTTGTAATAAATACTACAGAGGTTTAATCCAAAATAATCTTTAACCGTTAAAATGTATTATAATAGTACATCGGACAGATGTAACTTTTTCTTAAATCAGTTTTATTGTTTTGCATTGTTCGCGTTTATAAAGAAAATTATATTCTTACATTTTTCTTAAATAAGAAGTGATCGATCAAATAACTAATAAGAAAAAAGGAAACTAAAAAGATCTTGCTTTTCTTTTGGAAAGTGTTGAAATTGATATTAAACTATGAATGTGCAAGCATTACTTTACCTTCCTTATCGAGCATAAATCAAACCCCAAACACACCTGGAATGAGAATTGAAACACTTGTAGTTAACGGTTATATCGATCTATGTTTGGTCAATCGTGATACTTTTCGTTTTACAACCCCCATACGTCTTAAGTAGTTGATATGTAAAAGTTAAACAGTTGATATTATTCTATATCGTATATCTAAAGAACACGGCACATATTAGGCAACGAAGCAAGTAAGATCCGAGCGATCGGAGTGAATGAACAGAAACTCGACGATGTCAGTATTCAGGGGGCGAAGAATTAATTGTATATTACATATGTTACGTACTAGCTACCTATCACATACGGATAATGATATGCAGATCAGTTAGCTAACTAGACTAAGGCTTCACAGATTCTATATACGAGATAACTAAGCTAAGCTGATAATATAATATATAACTTGTTGGGCTTAGGCGAATGACAGATAAACGATGGGAGACATTAAAAACAATTACTTACAGGGGCTTGTGTTAGATTGTACATAAATTGCATACGAATTATAAATATCTATATTGTATACCTACTGTAATGAGAAATTAACTAACCTTAAGTTACCAGGATCGTGTAAGATGAAACTATTTTCTGTAGAGCTCTGCGTATTTATGTTTGTTAACAATTAACCAGCCGATTAATTGATTGAACTACGAATAATATCCGCAACCACATGCTTATATATCTACTATTTAGAGAACGAAACCAAGCATCACCCTTGAAATTATTGCTTTGTGAGCAGGCGACCACAACAGCAAACTAAAAACAACAACACCAACAACCAATTGTAATTGTACGGAGTCCACTGATTGTATATTTATTATTTTACACCTAAGTTTTAAAGCATGTACATTATTGTGACCATTTGTTTGCCTTGATTGGAGCCCAAGCATAATCATAATTTGTAGCGCCTAACTTTAGTTCAGCTCCCTTGTATTCTACTAGTTTAACGATTGTTTCGCTTAAGACTAGCATTAGTCCGCTCTGGTATTTGTCCAAAATTGTACACAGAAAACGAAAAAAACACACACAGCAGGCAGAAGAATATGTATATTCCTATCGGGCGAGATCGGTCGGACTTGTACAGGCAAAGTTCCATAGCATTTTTGGCAGCCATTCAAGACGCGCGCACTTTTTGCACGCTGTCGAGGAATTTTATATTTTTATTCCCTAAAGAAAAAAGTTTAATAAACTACAGATTTAAATTCAAAGCTAATTATCGTGTTCTCTTTAATCTAAAATATATATTGTGTGGTATTAGTGGCCTTCTCTGTGTTGCCACCGCCTAATTCTTTGGTTGCAACTACTATTGGGATCCAATTGCTCGATCCGATGCTTGGCTTCTTCGGCGGCTCTGGCTGCGTTCAGTGCCGCCTTCTTGGTCTTCTCGTAGTCCATCCTGGCCTCGCTCAGCTGTCGCATCAGGACACCGACCCTCCGCTGGGCGGCTTCGAGAAGAGCGGTCTTGTCGGCCAGCGACTGCTGCCACACGACGTATACTTGATCCGAGGTGTCGCGGTTCTCCTTGGCCATTCTCAGGGCCATTGTCATCATCTTTAGCTCCTCTTGGCCCAACTTGTGGGCTTTTATGGCCAGCTGGGCATTTGCATCGGCGGTTATGAACTCCTGGTTCTCCTCCTGCACCACCGATTCCGCTTCGCGAACCTCCGCCTCCAGTTGTTCCAAAACCTGAGCCTTTCCCGAAAGCACGGCTTCGGCAGCCTTTGCGGCAGCCGTTGCCTTGTCGGCGTATTCGGTTTTGATCTTATCGGCGGCGACTTTAACGGCCGTGGCCATGTCCTCGTTGGCCTTCTTCGCCTCGTTGGCCGCCTGCATGGCAATGCCGGAAGCCCTCTGCTTGGCACTGACTGGAGGCCGGGATGGCTTTTTCGTTTCCCCACTGGCCGCACCGCATCCTGGTCCTTCTCCGCCCGATAATCTAGCCATTAGCTGCACATCCTGCGGCTGCAGGCGTTTTCGGCGCGTTCGATAGCGACCGCCTGTGGTGGTGGGCAGGACGAGCGAGGCAAACACAATAATTACCCACATAATCTGAGCGTCTATCCGCATTTTCCGTAGTCTCGGGCATTTTTTTTGACTGTCAATCGGATGGCAGCTCCTGTCAGTTCCGGAAATCGAGATCATGCTGTATTGCCAGGCAATGTGCCTAATCCTGCCCAGCATCGGCTGCATTTCACGGAGCCATTTGATCATGCCAAGCGAAGGGGTGAGTTATTCGGAAGTTATTCCTTAGGTGGATTTTTTGAAGAGTATATATTTTGTATTAAATGTTATGTGTTATTAACTTGACAAAGAATACGCAAAATGAATTCCTTTTTATATGCATTTTCTTGTACTTTAAAGTAGCTGATTATCTTTATTCAATCTGCTTTTATTAGTATGTTTTACATAATTTAAAAATAGGTTTTGATAGATCCCGTTTCATCTTATTGATCAGATCGATTGAGGCTTTTCGAATGGAGTCAGAGTGGGATGTCTTCCAATATTCGATCGGAATATGCCTGGCCCGAAAACGCTGCTCATCACGCTGCTACTCCTGCATGTGTTCCCCCGCCTGGAGAGTTTCCACTACCGATCCGCCCAACCGAATGCTAAGCACTGCCTGTCCAGCTTGTACGGGGATGCCAGCGCGGATGGAGTTGGCAACGGGGGAGATTCTGCCGGGTGCAAAGAGGCGGCCAAGCAGAAGACTTGCCCCCTGGCTCGCGGTGATCCCAAGGCCAAGGCCTCGAGCATTGCCCAGAAGGCCGCCCAGGAGGCGAAGGCCGCCAGCGATTCCCAGATGGCGGCTGCCGAAGCGGCTGCCTCGCAGGTCAAGTCCGAACTGGCCGCCAAGGCGGCCCAATCCGCTCGGGCGGCGGAAGCAGCTCTGGCCGGCAAGCAGCAGATCATGGAGCAGCTGCAGCAGGAGATGACCGAGGCGGATGCGGTGGTCAGCGAGGTGACCTCATCGCTGCAGAATACCCAGGCGAATGCCAATGCCGCCGCTGCCGCCGCGCACGAGGCCCAAAATCAGCTATCGATGCTAAAGAATCTCGTCATGGCGGCCACCGCCAACTTGGCGAATATCGAGAACGTGGCCAGTGGCGCTCAGCAGGAGCTGGCCGAGAAGACCCAGCTCCTGGAGGCCGCCAAGCATCGGGTGGACAATCTCGGCCGCCAGATGTCCGATGCCAAATCGGACTTCGAGAACACCAAGCAGGCGGCCTACAAGGCAGCCTGTGCCGCCGTGGAGGCCAAGCAGAAGGCCCAAAGGGCGCGGCGGATGACCCACCACCAGCAGATGCGCTGGTCGCCTAGGAAGTTGGCCCCCAAGTTCGTCAGCGGGACAGCTAAAGAATAGCACCGAACTGGATTATTCGATATTTATATATTTTGTTATACGGTTCACTTTCGGTTTTATATTTTGCTTGATATTAAAGGTTTTAGTTTTTAGGAATTTTTATAATTTAAATTGATTTTAAAAAACAGATTTGACATTTGATTTCTTGGACTTAAAAACCATTTTGAAAATGTATAACCGTTAAGCTGTTATACGCTGTTAAATTTACATTGCTAAAAACAAAAATGACTGTTAGACGTACTGTTAAACGAGTGATGGGCAGCACTGCTCGAACAGCTGTTCTCTGTTATAAAATCAACCGGCAAGTTGTTTTAAGAAATTTGTACTTAGTTTTGTATTAAATACGCTTTAAAAGTAATGATTGTGAGAAGAATAAAGTGCCTCCGGAGTCTGGGAATCCGCTACAATAGTTCACATTATGTCACAACGCCAATTTTCTATGTAAATGCAGGTAAGTTTATTGCATTAAATACAAATAAAATGGGTATGTTTATAATAAAATTATAATAATTTACGGATAGCCCCCCACATTGGCCATTTGTACTCGGCCGTTATAGCCGACGCCCACTGTCGCTACCAAAGAATAAGGAACCCCGAGAAGAATGTCCGGCTCTGCACGGGAACCGATGAGCACGGCACTAAAATCCAACAGGCGGCTTCTCTTCACGGGATTCCCGTGGCCAAGTACTGCGATGACATATCGGAACGATATAGGGAGGTCTTCAAAAGTGCCCACATCCTGCCAGATGACTTTATTCGCACCACGGAGGAGCGACACAAGCGAGCGGTGGCACATTTCTGGGTAAGATTAAGATACAGATCATATTCTAATTTGTTCTTACTTAGCTGTTCTTAATAATCCTTAGCGAACACTCCACTCCCGAGGGCACATCTACTCGGCTGCCTACAGCGGTTGGTACTGCGTGTCGGACGAAACCTTCCTCACCGACTCCCAGCTGAGATTAGACGAGGCCAGCGGCACACGTTACTCCCTGGAATCCGGGCATCCTGTCGAGTGGACTGAGGAGACCAACTATATGTTCCGACTGTCTCAATTCCAGGATGATGTGCGTCATTGGGTTAAACAGGAGGCGCGCATCCGACCGGCCAAGTTCGAAAAGATTCTACTGGACACTCTGAGCGAACCTCTGCCGGATGTATCCGTATCACGTCCCTCAAATCGCGTACACTGGGCCATTCCCGTTCCCGATGATGACTCACAGACGGTTTACGTTTGGCTGGATGCTCTGGTCAACTACCTCAGTTCCGTGGGATATCCTAATGAAGGGGTGAGTATCAGGTCTTTGAACTACTTCATAAAGAAAATAGTATTTTAAATTCATTTAAATCGGTTGCTTTATTAATATAAATACTGGTTTACTCTTTCCATTTCAGTACTCCGCTCATTGGCCTCCTGCACAGCAGGTTATTGGCAAGGACATCCTGAAGTTCCATGGCATTTACTGGCCCGCATTCCTAATGGCCGCCGGGCTAGAACCGCCTGGTCAGCTGCATGTACACTCGCACTGGACCGTCGACGGGCAGAAGATGTCGAAGAGCAAGCACAACGTGGTGGATCCCGTCCAGGCGGCCCGCCAGTACACCATGGAGGGCCTGAGATACTTCCTTCTGCGCGAGGGCGTTGCCCACAGCGATGGCAGTGAGTGAATCGAAACCGCGAAATCCCTTTGATGTCTGTGGCTTGTTCACTTTGCGGCTGCAGTGCCAATGCCATGTGGCCACCATGGCAATCGGGGCGGGAGAGGGGGCAGTGGCAGGAGGGTTTTGCGGGCAGGATTGCCCTGCCTGCGGTTATTCAAATAGTTTTTCCATCAAATTATCAACCGAAACTGTTGGGGTTCCCTTCAAGTGTGCGCATGTGAGTGGCCATCTGTCGTCGTTAGTTCTACGGCAATGGTTACCTCTGCTTTAATTTGCATTTCAATTTTATGCCCGAATTGCCAAACCGAAAAAGGGAACCCGAGTCGAGAGATGGGCAAAAGTTTTTGGTCTACCAGGAGACGAGATCTGACTTTTGTTTATTTGCCTCGAAAGTTTTCGCATGCCCAAAAACTTGCAGAATTTCCATAATGGATGGAGTGGGAGGGGTGAAACCAGTTGGGGAAAGTTTCCATGAGGAATTCATCAATTGTCGGACAGAAATGATTAGGTTTGCCAATGGTACGGGTTATCGAAAGCAATTAACACACTTCGCTGACTGTCACGGGATGCGCTTTGATTGATTCGGCAACCTTCTTGGCTGGTTATCCATTTGCATAAATTGCTGCCATGCCCCGCTCCCCTCTCGAAATTTAATTTCCAATTATTGCTGACTTTGCTTTTATGACGAATTTCGCAGACAGCCGGCTGCTTTTCACGTTTGCCTTTATTCAATTTTCGCATGTTGATGTTTCTCTTTTTAATTTTTTTTTTTATGGCCCGCTGCCTTGTGGCTAATTTAATTGGATTTTTATTGCATTTGGCCAGCAAATTGAAAACAAAAAACAAAAAATGGAAGTGAAAATGTGCGAACTGCTGCAGTGCGTCGACGTCGCATAATTAAATTACAAAAAGTTCGACATCGCACACACACATTTTGCATACTTTCCAGCCCGCGAATGATTTATGCAACGTGGCAGATAAATTTACTTTAATTTAAGCCGACTGCCATCCATTATGTGGAAAATCACTTATCCTCCGTCAAACAGTTGCCCCCTGGATTCGATATTGTGGCCCAAGGTGACATCCGTTTTCATAATGCTGTTAGGACAACAACATTATTAGATGCTCAAGTTTTCATTACAGGCCAAACTTCCGCAACACAGAAATTGCATTTCGTATTTGACGACATAACAGCTGCTGGTAGGGAACAAGGAATTGTCGAAGGACCTCCAGCATCTGCGGTTGCGTTTAGAAAAAAAATAAACGTTGCCCAGGAAATGCAATGGGGGAGGTGCGTTGATGCAATCAACTTCCTTGGGGCGTCACTCAATTTTTAAAATTTGAATACTTAAACTTGTGACTAGCAAAAGTTTAACTTTGATAGGAAAAGCTTTTATGGAATAATGTTACTCAAGTGGTCGAAGAAAAAAGGCCATAATGAGGTATACTAAAGACTCTAAGGTTTTGATAAGAATTCTAGAGAATCGGACTTTAGCTGTTATAAAAATAAAAACACAATAAAAAAATAAAACACATCTTTAAAAAACACACTTGCTAATCTAATGAATGTTCTGAGAACTGCAAATAATTTCCAGTTAATTTATTTCTTTATTTGTGCTTGCTCATTAAAGTTCTATGGAAACGAAAAATTATTTTATTTAAATGATTGATGCTAAAAATGTAATTGATTTATGTATATTAGTTAAATCGAACTAGCTATATCACACGGCAATGTCCATTATACACAAGTTTAAGGGATCCGGTCTCGATTGATTCGTATTCGTTATACATTTTGCTCTTCATCACGGCATTTTATATACCACATTTGGGGATTTGAGTATGTCTGAGATGTCCATGGAACGAGCTACACGCGTTATTGTCCTGGGAATTGGATCTGCGGGAGGATTAAGTATTCCCTAGTAATCATCACACGAGTATATAATGTAGCTCTATTACTATATCACTTACACTTCGGGTTGGAGCAGAGAGTCTCTCCGTTGAGTTTGAATTCGATCAGCAAAGGCAGTTCATTGGTGATGTTCATAAAATCCACGTACATTTGGGGTGGATTTCCCCTCTTCACATTGATGAAGCTCTCAATGTTGTTGGGATACGGTTTGAGGTCGTCGACTTGATCCTAAAAAATATTGATCAGCAATGTTTTGACTGGCTAATTAAATAGATTCGATTTTTTTTTATACCGCTCGACCGTGGGCATTGAAATATGCCTCCCAGTAGAATTTCTCGGTAGAATTTGTCTTGGGCGCAGTAAATACGCCAATATACGATTCTCCATAGTGAACGGGGCTATATGTAAAATAATCATTGCAATTGTGTTCCGGAATAATTATTGCCAGGACGGAGCTTAGGGTTATGGAAAGGCAACACCAAAATGCGAGAGGCATCTCAGAAAACAACCGCATCGCGCTGATCGATGAACTAAACTGAAACGTACAAAGAAGCTTATCGAAGTCTGTTGAAAACCAGAACAAACTCAGAGTATAACATTTTTTAAATAATTTATTATAAGACTGAAAAGTATAAAGAAGCTTATCTGTCAAACAAAAAAAAAATATCATCTCAGAGCTTTTTAAATTTATTAAGTCAAATAAAATAATGAAATGAATGATTTATATCGATAAGGATTTCCTCCTTATAATACGGATATTCTGCGTGCTACTCGGGTTGTAGTTGAAGGCCTTGCATCTGTGGGAAGCAGTACAGTGATCATTCCACGAAGACGTATTCGCATTTCCTATACTCACATTTGTGGTTGGTGCACAGAGTATTTCCGTTCAGTGTGAAATTTGTTAGCAAGGGCAATTCATCCAAAATGTTAAAGAAGGACACTGAAACCCGTGCCCGTCTTCCTTTTTCAACATCATCTCGGTATTCTTGTTCCGAGGGAAAGGGATTGATATCTCCGACTTGGTCCTAAAAAGAAAGTGTATGCAAAGTAATTAATGAAAGCACCTTGAATCTTAGCCCAGCTTTAATTTACCATTTATGGTGTTCTGGAGGAAAATTTTGCCTCCCAGTAAAATTGATGAATATTTGCTGTATCTGCTGTGAAAACGCCTATGTATTCATTCAGGTTTCTCGTTTCGTATGTAAAGTATTCATTGCAGTTGTGATGCGGCATAATTACAGCCAAAGCCGAGTTTATGAATATTAAAGGGAAAATAAAAAATGCTACCGACATTTTGATTAAGCTTACAGCGTCGCAATGAAAACTAAAATTAAACTTAAATACAGTTTTAATACACGTCCGCTGTTATAAAAACAAATAAAAAACAAATAATTGATAAGACAAATGTTTGTCAGAGGTTATCTTAGTCTGCATTGACGTTCTCGCAATCTACTTTCCTTTTTAATTAAGTGGGAATTCCCATAAAATTTCTATTTTCGTTCGAAACAAAAATGGCACTTATCAATGTCAATAATGTCAGAGTATGAAAACGTTTGTTAGTCTAAACAAGCGCTGAACATTTTCTTAAAACCCAATTCTTTTATAGACCTACTCAACATTTTCTCGGAATATATACTTTCTCTGGGACACTTAACCCGGTGCCCTCTTAAACGTTTAACCCTAAGTGTGCACCCTTTTTTCAGACGGCCTATCTGATCTGGCAGACGAGAACTTAGTGTCTGGCACATAACCCATACGCCCTGTGTTGCCCGGGCAAATTTGCCTGACACCTCCGACTGGCTGTCTCCGATTGCAGAGAGGCTTGCTAAATATTTGATGACACCACCTCTGCAACTCTGCACCTTGGCACCTACAGCACCTCCAGAACCTCCAGCACCTCAAGCACTTAAAGCCAAGTTTTGCCTGGAAAAAAGGCAAACAGAAGGGCGCTGGGAAATTGTGTCAAAGTTCTCTGCAGGCGATGGCAAACTGGAGCAGCGACAAGTTATTCAAGTTATTTAAGGTGCAGCCAAACAGGCAACAGCCCGCATTCGAAGTGCGGCACTTGGGGCACGTAAAAAAGTATTATTTATATTACTGCCAGGAAGAGCGGCTGCATTTGTCTGAGGAATGGGGAATGGGGTGCCACCCTCCATCCCACTTTCCCCCCTTTTTTGGTCACGTGGCAACATGTGCAGCGTGGCTAAAGTCGATGGCAAGTGTTGTACACGGCTTCCTCGTGCCGTCAGCAACTTTTGCTTTTTTGCGCAATTTGTAGCTGCTCACGTAAGCAGTTAAGAGTTGCCCGGACTTTAGCCGGGTCTTAAGCTCCGGCAGGTGATGCCACATACAAAATACAACACGTGTTGCGGGCCTCCTCGTACAATTTCATTACAAAGCAATACTCGATACTCGATTGGCATGCGGGGGGGCGCCCGCTAATAAAGTTTAATGCAATTCACATTGCATTTCTGGCCAACGGCAGGCAAACGTTTGCACTGCCGTCAAAATTCAATGCATTCAAAATGAAATTCCTGCCACTCGGTTCAGTTAACACATGAAAGTTCACAAGACACAGAGTTACCTCTTTAAAATATATTTATTTGAATCATATGGTTAGCAAAAAGTCAAGCTTTCAATATAATTTGTATTATTTTTTTTTTTTTAAAGAAGAAACTTCATTGTATAATTTTTAGTATTGGATTAAAAGTTTTTAATTCAGTACCATGGGTATCAGATTTTCTATCAAAATTCCCATTTCCACACACTGAGTGTCTTGACATGAGTTTGATTTGGGGAAACTAGCGTATATGCATGTGAATTCAACGCAACGCAACTCAGCTCGACACTTTTTCATTTGAATTCGGTTGACAAGCAGACTTTTGCCTTTTTCGGGCGGATGGAAAGTTTCTGCTGTATTTCTTCTAGTTGCGCAACGAATTAATGTTTCAGGCAACACTTTTTGGCAGTTGTATTTCCCCAGAGAGTTTCGAAGAGGAAACCTCATTTGGCAGCACAGGTAAAACAAGAACCGAATGGCGAAAGTTGAAAGTGCACCAAGGAAATTTATTTGGCATATACGAGTAGTTGGTCTGGTTTTGTTCTGACTTCGAAATGCGATCATCAAAAGGTCTGAGTTTCGACCAGCTATAATTACTTGCCAGTAACAATTACTCGATTATTGTCTTAGCAGGCAGTGACTGTTTTAATTACCAAACAGTAAGCAGCTGCAGCTGTAGCTATAATATTTGGACTCATTAGCAGTTGCGGCAACTGTTGCCGCATTTTGGCAGGTAACGACATTTTGAGGGGTTTTATTTTTAATTAGTGCAGGCCGGCTTCGAAGTACATAAGGGTACTCAAATAAAAAGTTACCGCCGCTGCAGTTGAGTATATTAATTAAGTTAATTCTCTTTGAGCTCCCTTCATCACATTGGGATAAAGCCATAAATAAGGATAAATAATTGTAGAAATTACTTAAAGTGGCTTTATAATTTTATTATTGGCTGTAGAGGAGTGCAATAAATAAATGCAGTGCTTGAACACTTAATTCGTTTCGAGTTTCCCCCGGCGAACACATCATTATACGTATTATGCTGGAATCAAGTCCTTACCGAGACTTTCTTTCATCCCGCACACTATCTCCTCCATTCGGTTCAATTTCCCTTTGGGCGAAGATTTTGCAACTATTAGCGCAGCTTAAATCCTTTCGTGTTCAGCTTTGCTCCAACAAAGCCACCTGCAGCATCGTTCTGTGTGGCGAGGGAAACTGAAAGGGAATGCGGGGGAAACTCCTTGCCAACTGGTTGTTGTTGTTAAGTTATTCGGATTTTATCTTAACCGGCTTTGGTCGAAGGACAGTAACCCGTGACTCCTTCGCCATGCTAATCCCCTTAATGGGCGGCCAGGCATAGGGCAAATTTGTAAGCAGTTAATGCTGGGCATAAGCAAGTTAAGCGGTGCACGAAATATCACGCATACGCCATGGTGCTTTACGTTGAATTTTATGATTTCTTTCAGCAATAATTGCTTTGTGTTTTAGACTCTTTTCGTACGTATTGATATCCTTTATATGTTTAAACTTAAATATGAAACTTATTTTTCTGCTGTTAGTCGTAAGAATTAAAATAAATGTTGTGGGGAAATCAATTCATATTTAAACTTTAAATTTAAATAGGAATCCTTTCTATAAAATAACGTTCTAAATAATTATGTTAAAACGTTGTTAAACGCTTTTTGGTTAATAGTTGGGAAGCAGCTGTCGCTGGTTCTTTGTACACCTCTTTTCCCGGACAAACTGACAAGTTGTCTTCTCCGTTTCGCCTACAGACTACAGCCACGTGAAGGCGCAGCGCATCCTCAACTCGGAGCTGGCGGACACCCTGGGCAATCTGCTATCGCGTGCCTGCGCCCCGTCGCTGAATCCCGGCCAAATCTATCCATCAAGCGACGCCGAGCACTTGGCGGATCTGCTCCGGACCCTGGATGCGGCCAAACGCCTGCAGGAATCGCTTCTGCAGCTGTCAGGTGAGTGGATCGGAATGGGAAAGCAGTTCGCGCAAGGAGTTCTGCAAAGTGCAGTGGAGTGTGGAAGAGTGGAGTGGATTGGAGTGATGCGCTGCTTTGTCATTTTAATATTTAAGCAGCCGGGCTTTGGCTGAAGAGGCGCCATCTCGAGATGGAGATGGTTTATAATCTGCATTTGCGTTTGCATCCGCATCCGCATCTGCCCGAAGCACTTCCGGCCAATCTCCGAGCGGCAAGAGCACTCGAGAGTGTGGCCAAGCCAGCCAGCTTATGGCTTTAAGTGCGCCAAGTGAAGGCATCATTTTGTATATTGTACTTTGTGCACTCGAACAAAATTTGAATTAAATCCTACTTCAAAGAAGATCAGTGCTCCAAGAAGTTTCATAGAAGTCAATGGTAAACGAATATATTTTTGTTTCTTCAATTTTATAATAAATGTTTTGCATTAATTGCAAAAGAATATTGTTTGCAAAGTAGAAATTGTATAATGAAATTTTCTGCCTTTGATAGTTAATAATGAATATTGATTTGTCATTTAGTTTAATCTTTGTACGTAGTTCTGTCACTCATCTTAAAAATTTTGCTAAATTGTATTTTCAAGTGCCCACTATGTTTCGTATTTTGCAGAGCGTTGCGCGTCGCATTACGAGAGCAATCACTTCCACTTGGTGGCCGACACTGCGATGGCAACTCTGCATGCGGCCAACAACTTCTTCGAGAGCTCCAAGCCGTGGACACTGAAGGCGGGGGCGACGGGGTCCAACCAGCCGCGTTTGGAAACCATAATCGCCATGACAATGGACGCACTGCGGCTCTGCGGCATTGTGCTGCAACCCATAATTCCCCAGCTGGCCACGCGGCTGCTCGATAAGCTGAGCGTTCCGACCGCCCAACGCGGCTGGCATTACTTGGCCGAGAGTTTTGCCACCGAGCCCGTGAATCTCGGCGGGAGCCGTCAATTGGACGGGCAGACCAGTGCGCTGCTCTTCCAACGGATTCTCGAGGAGAAGCCCGCGAAGGAGGAGCAGAAAACGCAGCCAGCCAAGCGGAGCAAATCGAAGAAGAGGGAGCGACGCGAAACAATGTCCTGAAGTGGCTGTAATAAACTGAGTCCAAAGCCAAGAAACCGACGACTTTTATTCATGGCAAGGACTTAATAACACTGTGGCACTAAAGAATTTTCAATTTGGGTTGACAATATCAGTTTCGATTAGCGTAAATAATATTTGTAGAGCCTAACTAGAACTTTAAATGAGCTTTTGTTTGAACCCTATTTTATTATTATAATTTATTACTATAGGCTTAGGATTTAATTCTAAAATGTTTAATGTTGAAAGAAAAAATGCATTTGTAAACTAAGTTCTCAACACTTTTGTGGGGTATTCCTGTTTGATTTTAATAAAAACCACGGTTAACTTGTGAACTTGGCCGCAAATCAAAATCGCAGTCTCAACAACTGGACAAAACTCTGAGTTTCTGCGTCTCTGGCTCTCACTCCGAGTCCCATTAAAATCCACTTAATTATGTGCAGGAAGGAAAAAGCAGTGCCGTCAGCAGCATCGCTGTCTCATATTCCTTTGTAATTTATTACGCGTAATTGAAGTCGACATCAGGTGGCAAGGAATGAGGCGTTATTTATGGCCTTCAATTGGCAAACAGGTTGAGGGCAAGCCACCAAGCCGAACTTTAGGCCAGACTTTCATTTGTTAATTTATTTTAATTTCCAAGGGCCTGCGCCAAAAAAAAAAAAATGAACACCATAAAAAGGCCCCAGGAGCAGTGTAATCAAAATAAATGGCAATGTGGCTCTCAATCCGAGGAGGAGTGCATGTGGCGGTGGAATGGCTCTGGGCCAAGTCAAGTGCAGCCATTAGAGTCAATTGCTGGCTGGCCCAGAGGAGCAGACAAAGCTGATTAGATTACTCGCCAGCCAATGGCAGATCCGCTTCGGGGAAATAGTTTAATTAAGATTAAGACCCCTCGAAGTCCGCGCGCGGCATCAATCAAGTCTCACGACCAGAAGTCGAAAATGGTTGCCCAACGGGTTGCAGTTTTCTTTACTATTTTCTTTTTCGCCAAAGCTTTTAGAAAAGGAAAAGACAGCGTAGTTGTAAATCCATTTCCATTTTCCGAAAAATCTATTTTCAGATTTTTGAAGTTTGATCGAAACCAAACTAATGATGCAGCTCCTTAGAGAACATCGTCGCTAGCATTTTGAGGTCTACCAATCTAAAACCGGAGATCATAAAAAAAGTTATGGGATTTCAAGTGCATGGTTTTAACCATTTTCCGAAACAGCAATTTTACTTATCTTTTAACACGAAATATTTCTATTATAAACACTTTAAAAAGGAATAGTTTTAGTTTATGGTAGGTCTTAACTATATCACCGGTAACTTTTGAGTGCACAGAACTGTCCAGCATTATAGTCACTTTTAACAGCAGGTAAACAACAATTTAACTCCATTTCGTTGTAGACCGACCACCGTTTTATCCTCTTTAGTCTCAGATGCCCAGCTTGGTAATTAAGCAGCCAAAATGTGCGGGCTTTCGGGCCCAGTTAGCTTGCAATTTAGCGTGCACTTTGAAACTGAGGAGATTCTGATGTGGATGCGAAAACTGCTTCTAATGCAAACATTTTTAAAGAGAGATATATATGTTAAAGAAACCAGAGAAGGCGAGAATGTATGAAAATGGTTCGAGTTTAAATTTTAAATCACTCTTAATAAGACTTAAAAATAGCTGGTGTATTAAAATTCATGGCCACATCCAAGCACTTTCATTTAAGCTTTAACAAACAAACAATGGACAATTTGTGATGGAAAGCAGTGACTGGATGGAAAATATTGACTCGGAAAACGAATAGAAGCAAGATAAATAAAATAAAAGCTTGCTAGCCATAGTATTAAACAACTTTTGAGGCCTTGCAACCGCAACTTTCCTTTGGCAGGCGCATCTCCTTCGATCTGTCGTTCATAATTTAATATCCGAGCGGGCGAAATTAAATTTATAGTGCAAGCAAATTAAGTTGACGTTAATGAGACAGCAGCGGGCGAAAAGAAAGGAGCACAACAGAACAGAACCCAACAGGGCAGCATAAACAAGCACATTAACATGCTTGAGTTGTAAAAAGTGGTTAAGTTTTCCATTGCAAATTAAATTATGCAGGCCGGCGTGGGAAAAGCAGGTAATAAGGTTAATGATTCACTTTAAATGTTGCTTAAACT
Source organism: Drosophila ficusphila (assembly GCF_018152265.1). Classification (NCBI taxonomy): domain Eukaryota; kingdom Metazoa; phylum Arthropoda; class Insecta; order Diptera; family Drosophilidae; genus Drosophila; species Drosophila ficusphila. The sequence goes on from NW_025064737.1 coordinate 17,383,463, forward strand.
CGAACGCAGAACCAGAAGTGGCTGTTGTTACCGGGGATGCTGCCCCTTGCTGCACTTTGATTAATTGCAAAGTTGCTTTGTCGAGGTTGCCGCCGTCTGCCGGCCACAAGCTCTTCGCTCTGGCAATGCATAATTTAATTTGCGTGCCCGCCACGTGGCGTATGCGCAATATTGTAAATGAATTAGCCCGCGCCCCAAGTTGCCACTTGTTGTACATAGCTAAAGCATTGTTTCATTGGGGCGGCTCATCGCCTCGACAACGAAATTGATTTGCTTTCTCGATGGGGCGCCAATTAAATCGATTTACCACATTCTACATTCACACAAAGCTCAGAAATATTTTTCTTATCTTTATTTCGAACTCTGAAATAAATGTACCAATAACATCAAGCTATCAAAAAATGTTTTGGTTGGTCATGGAAATATTATATTGTGTTGTATATGTATACATTTTTTTACTTAAAAAAAAAAAACATGTTAACCGTACTGATAAGCCAATTCCTGTGAATCTTAAGAGTATATAAACATGCTCACAGGCTTGCGAATTTGATAATCAAAGTTAGTTTGGTATCAGCCGCCGTATAAAATGGATCTCAAAGCTACGCCGGCTTTACTGATTTGTTTTGTCGTGGGTTTCGTCCTTGTTTCTGCCATAGAACTGCCGGAACACAATTGCAGCAAATACTTTACATACGGCATCGAAAATGGGGAATATGTTGGCATTTTCATGCTAACAGAGAACGTACATAAAGTTGTGTGGAAAATTCAGTTTGCGAAAAAAAAATTATGACTTTCCCAGTAGAAAAATATGGGCGTATGAAAAACGGATTGCGACCCCAGTTGATTGTACGATTTTCTAACGTAACAGAAAGTCTACCCAGACTAAGGAGTCTGGACATAAATAATTCATTGGTATGCGAAACTCCAAAAGGTGCGTATTAATTAAAATATGTAGTATTTCAGTTGTTCATCATTCAATGTACACATTGTTTACAGATGTGGGATATCCCTACACCTTAAAATTCAATATTACAACCTTCTCTCAAGGAAATGAAGCTGACCTCCAAGACGCATTTCTTCATATGCATCCCGCTCTACCAAAAATAGAGCCAAAGGAAACTCTAAATTAATCAGAAGCAATTAAAGTCATATCATTTGTGAGATAATATGGAAAGCCTTCCAACATTACACTTACAACTTTGATACTTACACAATGACTGACGTTCAATAAATGCAATAATGTTGCTAAACTTATTCTTTGGCCAGCTTTAAAGTGTTTAATCAATTGTCGCAATTGCAAAACATGTTTGTGTAGTTGTCCAATTTAGGTAATTCAACATAACAGTGAAATCGATTTATGCGAATGATATTTCTGTTGTAACTAGATTGGTTAAGTAGGTTGGCTTTGTCTGAACCAAACAATATGTGATTAAATTGTACTTAAAAATTCTATAGAAATCCTTAATCCTGGGACACACATCCAATGCCAAGCAACTATGCGAGTCGTTATCCCTTTTAATGAATTTTTTGCTGGCCCACTCGGCCTTCGCATTTCATTTTCCCTTCGACCCCTTTTTTCCAGCTACCTTTTTGCGCCAAAGTAAATATTTTACTATGCCACTATTTAAAGCATACTGTCGGCACAGCTGGAAAACCACAGCTGGAAAATCTGCGGCAGGGGAAGTAAAGGGCAAAGGGAAGGCAGTCGGAGGAAAATGCTGCTGAAGCAACAGCCCGGCAGCCATTTTATTTTTGCAATATTTTTCAGGTCAAAATGTCGTAGAACTTTTATTAACTCCATGCCCGAAACCTCCAGTTTGTGTGCTCGTCCCAGTGTTTGTGTCTAAACATTAAAAGTAGCTTAGTGTTGTCGGTTGTCGGTTGTCGGTCGTTGGGCGTAAGTGTTTGGGTCTCATGTTGATAACTTATATTGGGTATGTCAACAACCGAATGCGCTTCGAGTGGATTTTGCATCGCAGTCAATGGCCGAGCATCGTTATCCTTGCTGGGACCCGAGTTTTATGACCTGGAAAGAGGCCACTTAAATGACCGAAGACGCCCGCTGATTTTAAAGTTTCTCCGGGTCGCATGAAAGTCCAGGAATATTTTAAACAACATTTTCCGAGAAAGCTCTTTCGTTCAAGCACTGGAATGATGTTGATGAGTAAGACAAATTAATTGCTGCATTTCTGCATGGCAATGCAAGATTTATGAACAACAAGCAGCAGACAAAGGGCAGGGGAATATGAAAAATGTAATTTTCAAGAAGACAAAGTCAACGTCGGACAAAATACGCGAAAGGTAAAATTAAATACACCTTTGAGAATGGTGCCTTTTTATTTTTTTGTTTATGCTGGCCCGTTCTTAGTTTGAATTTCTCAATTGTGAACAAAAAATTTATTAATACAAATTTCCCAAAAAAGTATTTGCGGAGTAGCATTTAGATTGCCCTGAAGCTTATCTTCCTTTTAAGTCTTATGTTATTTTTTATGGAAATGATTCACTGTTTTTTTTGTTTTAACATGAATTTATATTATACACATAAAAAGATTGTATATGTTTTATTAATATTGCCCCTAAAGTTTCCGATAAGGTTTATAAATACAGGCAAAAATCTGTCCCGTCTACCAGTTGTCATTCGGACCTTATCAAGAGCGGTTCAAAATGTCTTTCGCCTGGTTGATTTTTTTCTGTTTTAGTTTGAGCTCGGCTTTGGCACTTTTTGTACCCCAACACAATTGTCATAATCACTTTAAATATGCCACGGAAGACGGTGGCAAGTCTTATATTGGCATCTTCAATGCCTCTAGGCAAGGGAATTTAAATTTAAATTTTGAGGCCACATTCGAAATCCACAAAAAGGACCAGGTAAGCTGTTACGCATATTATGAGTAGAAGAAATTAGATTATTTTCTAATTTTCTCTTTTAATTTCAAGTCGGCTTGGTCCGCACTTCTACCGTATCCCGATAAAGCAACGGTCGCATTGAATATTATGAAAGGAAAACCGGCTGAAGTTTATGTGCGTTTCGTGAATATCACCACAGAGCTCCCAAAGCTGATTTCATTCAAATTCAATGAAAATTTGATGTGCAGTAATACGGGATGTGAGTAATAAATTGGTACTCCCAGTTGATTCGTTGCGACCTGTTTACTGAACAAAACTTTGCTTTTCCACAGATCAAGGACCCAGGACTAAAGGAACTGTGAGGCATAATATCGTCCTCACCATGAAAAAGAAAGATCTGAAAACTACTCCGCAGCCAAGCTATTCAGATCCATCCCAAAATCAGCAAACTTATCCGGATCAAACAAAGAATCAAGACGAATTTCAAGGTCAAGCTCAGGATCCTCAAAATTATTTGGGCCAAACTGTGAAACAGCCAACCTATCCAGAACAAACCCCGAATCGGCAAACTAATCAAGGTCTTAACCAGAATCAGCAAAATTATTTAGGGCAAAACCAGAATCAGCCAACTTATCCAGATCCAACCCAGAATCAGCAAACTAATCAAGGTCTTAACCAGATTCAGCAATCTAGTCAAGGTCAAGTCTGGAATCAGCAAACTAGCCCAAACCAAGCCTGGAACCAAAATCAGCAATCTTATCTAGAGCAATCAAAGAATCAGCAAACTTATCCAGATCCAACCCAGAATCAGCTAACTAATCAAGGTCTTAACCAGAATCAGCCATCTTATCTAGGACAAGTCCAGAATCAGCAAACTTATCTAGATCAAACCTGGCTACACCAACCTAGTCAAGGTCAACACTGGAATCAGCAAACTAATTTAGGTCTAAGACAGAATCAACAATCTTATCCGGGGCAATCCCAGAATCAGCCAACTTATTCAGATCAAGCCCAGAATCAGCAAATTTTTTCAGATCAGCAAAATAGTCAAGGTCAAGTCCAAAATCAAAACCAGAATCAGCAATATTATCCAGCTCAAACCCAGAATCAGCAAACTAGCCAAGGTCAATCCTGGATTCAGCAAAATAATCTAGGTCCAAGCCAGAGTCAGCAAAGTAATCTACGGCAAATCCAGAGTCAGCCAACTCATCCAGATAAAATCTGGAATCAGCCAAGTCAAAACCAAAATACGCAATATTATCCAGGTCAATCCCAGAGTCAGCCAACTTATACAGATCAATCCCAGAATCAGCAAGGTTATCAAGATCAAGCCCTGAATCAGCAAAATGATCAATATCAAACGTGGAATCTAGAAAATGATCAAAATCTAAAATATAAAATATAAAATCAAATGATTAACGAAATTTTCTGTCGAAAATTATATTAAAAATAATAGTCTGAGTCACTTATGCCATAAAATGAAGCGTATTTACCATATCATGCTGATAACAGTAATCGTTGGTTTTTCCAAAATTATTTTAAAGTGTCTGATTTCGTCTTGGGTTTTGCTGATTAATAGGTATTTTTCGGTCATAAAGGCACTGGCTTTTGACAACACAAATAAATACAATTTTATAATAACAAATATAATAAGTTCATTTTTAAGTTTCTATTTTTGTAAAACCTCTTTAGAATGGACTAAATTGGGAACGTGTTGTGTCCTTTTTGGCGTATTTCGTTGACGTTGCATAGGAATATTTGACAGCAAGTTAAATGGCGTCGCAGCGGAACTCTTTCGCTTGAGCCAGAGCGTTGCTAATTTCGCCTTTCCCCCCAGTAAACGGGGTCCTCGGCTGAAAAGGGGAAGGGCGACTGGTGGAGGGCATCCTTGTGAGAATAAGCCCTGGTAATTTGCACAGCGGGATGGCGTTTCACGGGCTCCATGGCTCCTCCTTTGCAGCCTGACACCCAATAAACATGCATATTAATGACCGTGAGTCCGGTGCCTCGGAACTCGCTGTTCGTGCGCCCATTTGCCTTGCAAAGCGACCAAATGAATCAGCGATACTTGCAATTTCCGTGTCGAGAGTCCTTATGCGAGTGCACCTTGGAGTGGCATCTGAAAATCTGGAATTTCAGAGACGAATGACGATGACGATGGCAGCTTACCCGTAAATTACTCAAGGAGCAGGGGAGGCGAAATAAATGGAAATGGGAAGACATCCAACGAACACCTCAAATCCTGAAGATTCGGAAGGCGACATGAATTTATGGCTTCTGGTGCAGATAAGCAAATATTTGATTTTAAAGTATGTGAATTTCTACATCGATTTGTTTATTGATTATACTAGAAAGCCTGTAATCTGATTTGTTTTATTGTTTTCCAGTATACTTTCCGAGTACTCTTCATTCGCAGATTGTGTCGTAATCTCTGCGGGGATTGCACTCAATCAGTGAGATCGTTATCGAGGACATCGACATTCCCATGCAACTGCCACTAATGAAAGCCTCTCAGTGTTTCTGCCGAAGCCAATTAAAAATGGAACAAACGAAGATGCGGATTACATTTCTGTGACAATAAATCCGTTTGGCTTATTTGCCATATGGCGAGGCCCAAATGTATCTGAAGTGGGTCAAAAGAGGCTGTTGTTGGCATAAAGGAATTTTTTCCGTCCGCCAACATGTTGCTCTCGCTGAGCGGCTTTAAATGTTTTATATATTTCGACAGATTGTTTTTGTTTCTCTCTGATTTCTTTTAAGCGCGGGTCGTGCCGGAAATAAAAAACAAAACACAAAAAAAAAATCGAAGCAACAGCCAGACATTTCGTTTGAGGAAAAACAGCAGATAAAATAAGACGACTAAATAAAAATAAAATCAAAATACGTGAACGGTGGGCGTTGCGAGCATAAATCTCATCAATCAAATGGAATTGTGCGCATAAAGTTATCGGCTCAACTTACACCAGATAACTCAACCCGAACCCCCACTTATCCGCCCCCTCTACCCTCCCCTGCCATCATCTTCACCGTCCGCTGGGGCAATTTGAGTTTATTGTTTCAATCTGTTAAGGCAACCCGAGGGTCTGTAGAAGAGCGAGCCATGGCTGGAGTTGCCCCAAGTTGCAGTTACACTCGTCGAAACTAAATACGTCATTTATTTTTTATACTCTTCACTCGTAGAGTGAAAGGGTATACGACTTTGTTGAAAAGTATGCAAATTAACGAAGGAATCACTTACAACCCTTTAAAGTAAATATATTCCTAGTCAGTATCGTCAGATGGGTCGAACTATTCGGTTCGCCTGGTACTTTTTTTCAGAAACCATCCGTCCTAATGGACAAAACTCCTTCTCCTTCTCATAAGTCAACTTAGCTTATTTTTATTTAGTTATAGTTTTAGTTATTATTAATTAAGAGTTTAAATATTGCTTAAAAAATATATTTTGTTTCTCATGATGTACTTTTTTCATATCGCATTAGGCACACAAATAAAGCTTCGCCCGTGGGCCAGTTTTGATTGTGGGCCGAGTTCCTGTTGCTGCTTCTCGATTTGGTCACGGTTTTGGTTGAGCCCTCGCCTCTGGTTAGTTTCCAGCTTTGTTTGTTTTTATTTCGCTTTCCAGAAGCTGTTTTTTCTGCTGAAACTCCCACACTTTCCCGCTGTTGTTGTGAAAATCCGATTTATTTGCATTTGCTTTGAGTGCCCAGTCTTCAGTCTGCCAATATTTCTTAGGTTTCTGTTTGTGTTCTTTTTTGTTTAACGTTTTCGGTTTCGTGGTTAGCCTGGCTTTATCTGAACTTTATTGTGCCTTAAAGCTGACTGAGTTTAAGGTGCCTTTGGGATAGCGTATCACCTGCGACATTAAAGCAAAGCCCTAATTAAGTTTCCTAATTATTAATGGCTTCGGGGCGTTTCGCGAGCAAGCTGGCCAAACAATGAAGGACAAACAGTTGCCCTGTTGTGTTTCCGTCCTTCGGCAATATTGATTAGGTGTGTAAATATGGCCAAAATGGTGCCATATTCCTGTTTGTGTCAATTGCGATTCGACATTGATGTGCCCAAAAGCCTCTGAAGGGCCGCACAGTGAAGCAGCCCCCTTGGATTACTCGGCGAATCGGAGTATGTACTCAAGGGATTATTCTGTTGGTACTTCAATTAACAACATCACGAAAGTCTGGCTAATTTGGCAACGCAAACTGGGGGGTGCCAAGATGGAAAATAGAAACTGCTCGAACAATTTGTATACATTTTTGGTAACATAAATGTATCAGTTTTAAATTTTATTTATTAGGTACGTTTAGTATAATTAAAGTAAATCATTGTTTTGTTTAGATATCTCCAATTATAATTAGCGAAATATAGACATTTTTTGTTCATTGATTTAAAAATATTTTTTTAGACTTGACTGAGCTAAAAATCTTGTATATTGCTTTTATTTCTAATTAAGTAAAGTAACGTTCTTAGACATCATTTAAATATCCTGTAGGTTGCTTTTTTTCGGATAAAAATTTTGCAAAGCCAGTGACATTTTAAACAAAATAAAAGACAAACAAATACTGATTCGTCTTGATTCCATAAAAAATACTACTCGTAAAAAAAGGGTAACTATTTTTAAAACTGCTACCCAAAAAACATGAGGAAAATATTCCATGACCCGTCAAGTGCAGTTTGAGCCGAAGGCAACCGCAGCGCGGGTTTTCCAGCGAAGTGGCCGAGAGTTTTCCCCGCTGTGCTGTTGGTAATAAAACGTTTAACGCTGTTAACTTGCTGCACAGTGGAGGCCACGAGGATGGAGACTGGGGAGGGATTTCGCAAACTTTGTTGTTATTGTTGCTGTCGATATTTGAAAAGTTGCTTGCTAATTTCGCTTAAGGACTTTGGAAACTAAAATTCGCCGTAATTAACTGAAACGTTTGCATTTTAATAGACTTTGCATAAATTGTGCGTTAAGTTTTGTGCAAAACGAAACGAAACGAAACAAATTGAAGGTGGAGGGCTCAGTGGGGTTCGCAACATTATGAATAAAGTTTTCCGTCGGAGAAGCGGAAGGAGAAGCGATGTCATAATCGATAAGTTGAGTTGTGAATGAACATGCGGATGTCGAGTGGCGGCGCATCGAGTATACGCAACGTTGGCCAGCTCAAGAGTGCGTGTGTTTGTGTGTGCAGCAAAGCATGACTAATGACAACTCAGGCAGGAGCTCTGCCCTGTACACGCCAGTAGTATATATCATTTCGTTTAGCAAATAACAAATATCACTGGCCGGATAGAAAGCGGAGCACGGATGGCCAGAACGAGAGCGAAATAAAGATAAATAGTGTTTCGGAATGTTTTCATGTTGCCTCCGCAGATGAAACGAAATTCGCTGGACACTCAAACGAACGGAGCAGAGCTCCTGGGAGCATCTCCATCTCCTCCAGCTGCTCCTCCAGCACTCCGCCTGCTCCTCCTCGTTTCCGTGTCGTATAAATAAATACGGAGGGAACTGAAGAGAACAGAACAGAACAGCGTATTTGCAACATTTATTGAGTCGTTGAACGAGTTGAATGAGTTTGGGTTGCTTTTTTATTTTTAAACGCTGCCTGGAAGCCTCCAGAGCTCGCCAGGCAAAGACTAAACGAGCGTACTATACCCAGTTTAAATATTGATTTACGACCACACACACATGCTCGCATCGTAGAAAGAGATGGCTAGAAATTGTCAGAGAGAGATGGCAATGAAGAGATGGAGGAACAACGGACGACCGCAAAACAATGCAGGCAGCTGGAATTTGTTTTTAAATTATGACCAGGCGAGAATTTCTATTAAACTACAAAATCCGTCATTTCCCCTGCAGCAAGGAAGAGTTTTATGGGTGCAAAATGGCCAGGAATCCGATTATCTTGTTTTCAAACCGCTTTCAATAATATTTTAAATGGCCAGCATTATTAAATCGAGTTATTTGACTTTATTGGAGTTGGATTATTAAGTAGAAAAGAATGTGGAGTGAAATGGTTTTTTTTTTCTATAAAGTATGGCATACTTTTTGGAAGCATTTCGGATTAAATATTTAAGTTGAGTGCAAGCAAATTATATGAAAAGAATTTTTATTTAATCAATGATTATTATAAGTATTTTATAATACAATTATCTGGACTTATACTAGCTTTGTAAACAAAGTTTAAGATGAGTCAGCTTTTTTTAAAAGTTGATCCTATTACGACAGTAAAGCGCAGATTCATAAGGCCGATTAGTTCCGTTTCTCAAATATCTGCGGGCGTTTCTAGGTTCCTCCTGTAAACCGACTTGGCCCAAACGAAAACGAATCAGCTATGGCTCTCAGGAAAATGGAATGTCAAATGCAGGACGGGGAAAATTCGAGGGGACCAAACGGCTGCCAGTCCGTTGCAGCCTGCAGCCAAGAATAAGACGATGCGAGGCAGACAGAATGCGCAAATTGGTTTCACTTGGCAGAGCAAGCGTGAAAACGATGTTGTCCCCGTCCTGCTCGACGCTTTTCCCGCTCGAGTTGAGCTGGGAAACTTGGCCCGCCGTTGCGGCAAAAGTTTTGCCCACCATGGTGCGCATACGCCGCGTACGCCAACGCGCTCATGCCCACATTGCGGATGACAAATGTTCCCTCTGCCGATTCGCAAATCGCTTGGCCCGACACTAGCCATTAGGATAGATTAGAGCAGCTGGGGACTCGGGGCGAACCTGGCCAACGGAGCACTCAAGGTGTTCGTAATCTCTTTGTCGGCCTCGATTATCATTGCGGCCTGTTTGCACTGCCCTCCAGTGTCATAATAATTAAATGGAATTAATGCCGGGCCAGCCAGAAATTCATCACTCTCACCATTTCTTGCAGCGGTTGTAGCACTGCTAAAAAATAAATAACATTTTATATTTATTGTAAAGCATTAAGATTAAATTTCCTGGTGTTCACAGCAGTATATTATATTTTGTTCTTCTGTTTTTATTTTAAACAAAACAAACAAGTGCATATTAATTATTTTAGTTTTTTTTCTCCGTGTTTGAGTGCGTGTCACAATCGCTTTGTTATTTAAGGTGGCACACTCATTTGTAAGCCAGTCCAGGTTTTCTGGCCAAGGGAATCTTTTGCGGAGCCTTGGGTGTTCTTGCTTTGTTTGTTGTCTTTGTTTTCCTTATGAATTTCTGGCCTTGAACCAAGATAAAGAAGCTGTCGTCCGACTTACACACGACTCACATATTATGGACGTAGGTGGGCTTAAGGAAAATTTCAATAAAACCTTTTCATGCGTGTCCAACTGGGAACTTCGCTGCCCACGCGAATAAGGATGCTTTATGTCCTAAGTATGCTTCCTTTTCCGTGTCAAAAAAAAAAAAAAAAAAACATTGAATATTTAAGTCGGTGAGCTATTTATCAATGCCCAAAGGTTGTGTTATTCCGCAGAAGTTATTTATAATGCAGGGACGGCATATTTCCTTCATATGTTGTAAGTCAATTTATTTTTAAATTTCAATGCGAGAAAAAAAAAAGGAAAACAAGAAAACATGTTTTACATTGTGACACAAAAGAGCAGCAAAACTTTAAATCCGTATTATTTGATTTTTCGTTGTGCTCTGATTTATAATTTGCATAGAGAAAAGCAAAGACGAGAACATGGCGCACAAATCCTTCGATGATTGATGGCTGAACAGCGCTACATCAATCAAATTTACTACGCCTCAGCGATAATTTGATTGATATTCAATAGTCTGGTTGTAGAAACTTCAAAATGTCACCTAACTTTCTGTCGAATTTAAGAAGTCTGCTTGAAAATAGCAGAATTCCGCGAAGCTTTTTCCTTGCAATAAATTGCGTAAAACAGATTATTTATGTAGGAAACCTCGAACCGCAAACTGGTTCAAAGTGCATTCACTGGAAGTTGGTCTAGAATTTTTTTATGCTGCGGTGTGCCAAGTCAAATGCATAACCGAAAAATATACGACTCCGCTTTTACGCTCGAGTTTTGTTTATTTCTTTCCGTTTGATGTAGTGGGACTGCTCCTCCATTTGTCGAATGCTTAAAGCCATTTGAAAATGATTGGCTTTTATGTCAATAAGCGTCTCAGTTGTCCTTACTTGTTTCAGTTTTTCTTTGGCATCTTTTGGCTTTTTCCTTGGCTTATTTTTATACAGCTTTCCATGCTTTTTCTTTGGGTTTTTGCTCTCGCGGTATTCTCTTACAGTCTGTCGCTTAAGTACCCCAATAAAATACAATAAATATACACATAAATTTTTATATACATCAGGCATTTATATATATATATATTAGGAACGACTTGTTTTGTGGCCCGAGAGCAGCAAAAAGTTGTCGCGTTTTAATAGACGAAAAGCAAAAAACATTGCGTCTTGAGGTTTGGGTCACTTGAAGTTCTTGTTTTCTTGAAAAGGCAGCTTAAATTTTCATTTTGGTTAGCAGCTGGCCATAAATCATTCAGCTGAAATTAAAATCCCAAGCTCCAATCAAATTTTGGCACTGGTATCGAAAGTCAGCTGAGGGACAAAATCAAATTTGCAATATGTGGCTGAACATCGAGGCGTAAAATAAGCATTTGTCACTCAGTTTTAGGTTCACTGCCATAAATCTAAATGCAAACCTTTCGTCGCCTTGATTTTGCTGGGCACCTCAGATTTGCAAGTCTGCTGATTGTGTCGAGAGAGCAACACGCACAATTGATTTATGAAAATTTATTACTCACACGCTGAAGACTAGGAAACGTTGAAATGCCCTGCGGTAGGCAACATTTTCCGTTCGAAATTAAAGCCGATGGCAATAAAATGAAAGCCATAAAAGCTAATGAGCCCGAAAACTCGTCGCCGATGTCACAGTCATCCCCACCACCTTCCCCCATCCCCCAGAATCGGCCACGCCTCCTCCCCGCCCCAAATGAATATACGAGCAGGGGAATAATGAAAATCGTGGCCATCTTGTTGCGCCTGCACTCGTTCATAAAATCGAATTTCACCTCGACGTTTCAGCTCATAAAATGATGGCGATCGCCGGCTACCGTAAATATACGGCGTGGAATGTCATAAAATGTACGCAAATTGTTGTTGCTGATTCCCGATTCCTGATTCCCGACGAGAGTACTTGCTTACCGTTATTGCCTGTGAGTGCGCATAAATTGAGGTACGAGCACAAACAATCAAGTTTATGTATAGAAAAAAGTGGAAAAAAAGTGGAGAGACTTTGTTGTTAGGAAGCGTGGCATTGGCTGATTTATTCGACGATAAGAGAATGAAATGTATGTGCTTACACTGCTGGAAATTACTTTAAAGTTTCTTCTAAATCAGAATAAAAAGTTAGTGCACTTTAAAAGTTGATTAAATCAATGTAGGAATAAAAAACATAAGAACTTTTTTTTTTGCTAAATAAAAACCAACTTGATTTTATTGACTTCAAGTTTTTTTGGTTGTATGTAAATTATTCAAAGTGTAGTCTGTTAGATTTTTGTCACTCTACTGAGCATTTAATAGCGAGGCAAAAGCATTTCTTCGACAAACACACACTCGCTAGTCAGGCCAAATTACCAGAATAGAAATTCAAAGTACCCAAGATGAGTGAGCAGCCAAATCATTCAGAGGATAGGCAGACCATGGCCAGCTCCTTCTTCGATGTGTTATGGCCGCTAATCCTGGACGAGAATCTCTGCCGCATCGAGAGCAAATCGGAGGAGTTCTTTGTGCCCAAGCAGACTTTCAATCGTTTGGAGTGGCACAAGTACCTGGCCCAGGTGGGTTATCCCTTCTACATTACACCTCTGGAGCTGCGTTGCTGCAAGGGCGCTTTAATGGAGGAGATCGAAAACCAGGAGGCTGAGAAGGCCTTGAACCAGGAGGTGGAGGAGCGGAAGGGACCGGCACAAGGGGATTTCCTCCGTTGCGGATCCCAGGCCATTCGACCCATCGACAAGAAGGTGGATGATCTGAGAATCGAGCACGAACGCCGACAGAAACTGGCCTACGACTTCGCCAATCGAAAGTTTCCTTGGACCATGCAAACGCCCAGTCACGAATTGGGTTTCACAATAACCGAGGAGCTGGAGAAGTGCTTCAAGGGACCCATGGAGCTGGCCTTGCTGCAGTCCATCCACGACCACGACTGCAAGCTGATGGTCATCGATCTGAGCGTCGAGGTGGACATCAAGGATTGCCAGCGGTGGATCAAGTTCCGTCCCTATATCCAATTGTTGGGCTTGGTGCGAACACCTCGAATGGAGCGATCGCTGCAGCTGCTGAATGTCTTCCACACTCTCTTCGTGGAGGAGTCGGTGGAGAATTCGTGGGACGAGGAGCTCCATTGCTCGCTGCGAACAGCTTTTTTGCACGCCCAAAAAATCCAGCTCCTCAAGTCCTGCGGCGAGCCATTTGTTTTCGTATTCAGCCGAATGCGGGGGATCTGCACCTGCGACAGCTTTAAAATACTTAGGCGAGCATAAACTTAATTGATTTGAAAAAAGAATAGTTTATTTGCACAGATTTTGTTCGTTCTACTTAGTGTGTAACCATTTAAACAAAAATTGTAAATGTAAAGAAAAAAAATTAACAAGTTTATAAGAATATTCATAAGAGAGTAAAAAAAGTATAATAAAAACATCATTTGGGGGCACTTCATGTTTTTAAAATATTTTAAATCTACCCTCTGGTTTTAGAAACCTCATATTATTTAAAGAAAAACCAGAGAAGCCAATACTTTGTCCTTTAAAATTGTACGCGTATTATTGGCCCAGTTTGGTCGTCATTCAGCAGTTTTCGTCCCTGAAGGCTAATTTGATCCGACTTGATTTGGCCGACTTGGCCAGGCCATCGTGACGTTGAAGTGGCCTGAATGAAGCAGAGACCGCTCCAATTAGGCCGCTCAATTGGCGTTGCCTTCGAGTGCAGTCAGATGCACTGCTGCCTTCCACCTGCCACTTGCCACTCGATTATCGACGCTGCCGGAAGCCTGCACCACCATCTTCCGATATGGCTTCAAAGTGCCTCCGTTAAGTTGGCAAACTTGAGCCCCCGACACAATTCACAACAAATTTGTTTGAGGGAGAAAAAAAAAAAATAAGAAGAGAAATCGGAAAAGCAGGAAAAATTTGGCGCCAAATCTCAACAAATTATTACAAAGCTTAACAAACTTGGAACTGATTATAAAAGTTGCCGGCAGGCTGTTGGGAAAATTTGGGGAACCGGCGGCCACAATGCAACAAAAATTGAGTTGCGGGTGTCGAGAAGTTAGGTGCTTCCTGTCCTCCTTGTTTCTTTTTGTTTTGCCAAGAAAAGTTTTTGGCCAAATGCGTTGTCGCTACTTTAGGGGCCCCGCAAACATCGCATTCAATAGACATTCACATAAACCACCTTGCATTATATTATTAAAAGTTTCCCATACTTCGCCAGATAACGACTCCAAAAGAACTTTTTCTTGCGAATGCGAAATTTAAATCCCACTGAAATTGATGAAAAGTAGGAATCATGTGAGTGGAAAAATTGATGAAAAACTAAATATTTAAGAGTGTGTATTGATTTTCTTAATTATTCACAATGCTATGAAGGTAATACTTACCTTACTCATCTACGATTTCTGATCAATACTGATAGGTAATATTTTAATCTGTTTCCCATACAGATGCCTCTATGATTATTTATATTTTTGCACAAATTGTTGTGCATGGATTCAGTTCCAAACAAAAACTGACTTATCTCCACACAAAAGTTATTGAGCAAGATCGCCTAAAGAGAGATTAAATGAAGGTTCGTCAGAGAGATTTAAAAAGAAGAGAATATTTACTGAGAAGCTATGTAAACAAGACTTCACCCAAACGGCCAAGTAAAATAATCACCATGTTTATAATGCCTATGGGATTTCTCTCCAATGCAGCTTTATAGTTCTGAGCGGATTCCGGTTCTGCGGTTCTGCAACTAGCTAACCACTAGTTCCTACGACAAGACGGGATCCGGATTGCTGGGCAAAGCCCGCAATCCGTCAATGGGGGTGTTCCGCAATCTGGGGAGAGATCAGCCGTAGATTCGAGCTGAAAACTGCATTCCGAATCTCGTGTGGATTGCGTTTGAGGCGAATGCCCAGTTCCAGTTCCCATTCAGCTCCATTCGGCATCGGTTGTCCCCGTCGCAATGATAATCTCGTGGCTGACCTTTCTCTGCCTTTGTTCGAATCTGTATTCGAGTTCGGCGTTGCATGTGCCGCAGCACAATTGCGATAGGTACTTCTCCTACCGCCGCGAGGAGAGTGGATCCTACTTTGGCCTATTCACCGCCAAACACGGTGGAATCAACAGCCTGACATGGGAGGTGCAATTCACTGCCCACGGAACTGGTCAGGTGAGAGCACTCCTATTCTACTTTACTGAATGAGCTATCAATAAATGATTAATAAATGATTATTCACAGGCTGGTTCTGTCGGCTCTCTTATGCCGTATCCCACTAAGGATCAGGCCTTTGAGAGAATCCACGATGGAGGGCTGGGTCAGGTGTATGTGCGCTTTCAGGATTTCGGAAACGAGCTGCCCAAGCTCGTTTATGCAAAGTTCAATGATGAGGTTTTATGCAGAAACAGCGAGTGTGAGTATTGATATTATAAACTCTGTTCATGCGCTGGAAAAAAGATGTGTAAACAAATACAATACATTCACTTAACTGCCTTTTTTACAAAATAATTGATTAAATTGATAATCGCAGTTAAAGTCTTCAAAAGCTTCGAGATTCATACATTTAAGAAGTATTTTGCGTGTATGATTTGTAAGAGTATACTTTCTTTCACCACATTCAAATTTGGAAAATACTTTTATTTTAATAATTTTAATGCACTATTTTAACTTTTTCTTTTCCTTTCTCCTTCTTCAGACGATGCTCCCTCGAGCACAATGACCAGGCGGCAGTCCATGTCCACCTCATCGCCGATTAGAGACATTTTCGCAACACCAAGACAAGAAACGACAGCGTCCCCGGCGTCCCTTCCTAATCCCTTCCTAAATCGAATTGTGCCTCGGGTAGAGACCGACTACGATGAGTGCGGCAAGGAGGGTCTGGCGTCCCTTCAACTGGGCGGTGACCTCGTGACCCGGGGTCAATACCCCTGGTTGGCGGCCCTCTATGAGGGAACCTCCTCGGTTAGCTACAAGTGTGTGGTTTCGGTAATCTCGAAACGGACTGTGATCACGGCAGCCCATTGCATTTACGGAAAGGAGGCCGCCAACCTTTGGGTTTATCTCGGCAAACACGATCGCTTTACGAATCCGGAAAACGGAGCTTCCTTGGTCAGTGTGTCCACTGTTAGAACGCCTACGCAGTACAATGGCACTCCGATCCCGGACTCGGATATTGGTCTCCTGGTGCTCAGCGAAGCGATGGTCTACTCAAGGTACATCCAGCCGCTCTGTCTGTGGACTTCCAATATGGGAGTGCCACCCAATGAGGGCGACACTGGAGCAGTTGCGGGCTGGGGATTCGATCACTCCGCCCAGAAGACACAGTTTCCGAAGACCGTGAGTGTGCGATTGGTGTCGCGGGATCAGTGCCTCAGGGAAATGAAGCGAGCGGAGGACTTCATCACGGCGCGAACAGTCTGTGCCGGGAATCCGGATTCCCATGGTCCCTGCTTCGGGGACTCAGGATCCGCACTGATTGTCCTGCGAAACAACCGATACTACATTCGGGGCGTCGTTTCCTTGTCGCTTCGCAATGGAACAATCTGCGATTTGAGCAAGTACGTCATCTACTGCGATGTTTCCAAGCATCTCGACTGGGTTCATCAGAATATGGTGAATTGAAATGGAGATATGCTTGTTTACCTTAAGATGATCCCACGGAATTAAAGATATTGACCATTAGATAAGAAGAAAGATTTATAGTATTGGATTCGCAAATAACGTTTATATTTTTCGTTTTGTCGATTTTTTCTATGCTCCAAAGAATTACAATAGGGCCAACCCATTATTGTTAGATCCTTAATTGATAGAAAACCCAAACCAACTTCTTCTGAAGCTGAAGGTTATTTTACATCCCAATGAATAAAGTGATCTTATAAAGTGACTAGATTTGTTTTGTTTATCCAGCATCTCCGTTGTTTTTTATACGAGAGGGGATTCCACTCAAAACACAGGTGAGCAGATCGCATCTAAGCTTTGTCTATACCCTACAATCTTTTAATAAGTGGGGTATATAGTTTAATAGACATGAACCTTAAAAACTAACAATATAAAAGTATAAAATCGTAGAGATGAAAAGCTTAATAATATGAAGTAAGAAAGTATCACAAGTTTTAATTTATCTATTAACATTATGTGAGAAATGTTTACCCTACTATCTTTTAATAAATGGGGTATAAAGTTTAATAGATAAGAACTTTAAAAATTAAAAATATAAAAATATAAAATCCTAAAATCCTAAAGATCCTAATAATATAAAGTAACAAAGTATTTTAAGTTTTAATGTATATATTTACATTATGTGAAAAAAGTGTTGGCTTAAGACAGTGTCAGAATAATATTATTATACTTATGAAGTGTTCAAGCTTCGATATGTTAGATTTATTTTGAAATGCTTTTCTGGAAGCCGTGCCTTATTGGCTCAACACGATGCGGAATTTCCAGTTTGCTCAGCATCGCCGCTCAATGACTCAACAACCCGTCGAGATTCGATGGGAGCGCGAGCTGTGATTTGATTTTATTTACCCAGCGTCTCTTGTCGCGTGCGGAACCGCTTCCAGATAGTCCAGGATTCCGGAAAGGTATGGCTCCGGAGTTGGCCGTACTTCTGTCGCTGATCGCCGTCGCCGGTTGCCAACTTTTGCCGGAGAACAATTGCCCCAACTACTTCCAGTATGTCAACGCTTACCAGGCCGAGATCACGGTGCCCGCGTTCAAAGAAGGTCCCAATTGGATTTCCATTTCCTTCTCGACGCGGGGTACTCAACAGGTTTGAGCTGATCACCTGAAATCAGAACCTGATTTGACCCCTTTGTTCCCTCGCTCTCCACAGGACCCTGTTGTGGGTGCACTATTTCCGTACCCGGATGAGAACGCGTTGCTTTTGAGTACGAAAAAGGCATTCTCAATATTCCGGATCAATTTCAGGCCAAATCCCACCTCTGGTGTCCCCAAATTGACGGAACTCGTCTACAACAATCAACTTATTTGCTCAGCGAACAGATGTGAGTGGGGTGTTCTTTGTATGTCCTTGATAATCTTTCGGCTTTTTATCACAGATGGTATCCCCTATACCGATTTTACCCGTTTCTATGAGCTGAACATCAGTGGTCCGGTGGAGCCGTTGATTTCTAAAGGATTTAACCCATTTCCAAAAAATAACTTCGGTGGAAATAACAATAACTTCCCTGGACAGTCCGAATTCTTCACGCCCTCTAATAATTTTGATAATTGGCCGGATTTTACGAGAAGTTGGCAGACCCAGACTCAGACACCCAACAGAATACCTTCCAAGAGTTCCCGGATAAACAATCCAAGTCCCACGCCACCCGAAACTATCTGGGAAATTGTGCCCAGTGTACCGGTGCCAATTTCCGGAACACCGCAGATCACCAACACGAGGTTGCAGCCAACACCACCACCCACACCAGTTCGAACACCCCCACCATTCACACCAGTTCGAACACCACCACCATTCACACCAGTACAACGACAACCACCACAACCACCACCACCGATAGCCACCAATCCTCCAATCCAAGCACCACCACCTGACCGCTTCAATCCACGATCTCCGTCTGCAACGGTGGTTTGTGGCAGGGAGGGCAGCTTGTCGCCTTATATTGTACGGGGAAAGGAGTTCCCACGTGGTCAGTATCCCTGGCTATCGGCGGTCTACCACAAGGAGGGCCGCTCGCTGGCCTTCAAGTGTGGCGGTTCCCTGGTCTCCGCCAGCATCGTGATCTCCGCCGCACACTGCGTTTATCGGATGACGGAGGATCGCGTGGTCATCGGATTAGGGCGCTACGATCTGGATGACTACGGGGAGGATGGCGCCGAGATGCATAACGTTATGCGGTTGCTCTGGCATCCGGAGTTCAACACCCGCCAGTTGTCAGATGCGGATATTGCCCTGATTACCATTGAGCGGCCAGTGATGTAAGTTTATCAAAGAAACTTTTTAAAAAATTTACTGCTGGATAGATCTTAGTTAAACTGATAAATTAGAATAACAGAATATTATAGAATAGAAAAAAAAAAAATTACTATTATCTCATTTAAAAGTTAAAATAATATTGTAAAATATTTCCATTTGTTCAATAATTACAAATCATTTTAACTGCAAAACGCTACTGAGTGAAAAGTCAGACATTTAAAATGTTAAAGGGTGTGAATTAATTACTAATTTTTTGCAAATACCACTGGCTTAGCCAGCTTACATTTATTCAAATTGAACCGCATACCAACTCCCATTTATTTTTGCAGCTTTAACGACATTATATCGCCCATCTGCACGTGGACGGCGGAGGCGAGCTCCACGGAGGCTTCATCCGGATTTATTGCCGGTTGGGGATCTGACAACATGGGAGGGAACTCCAGGACCCAGTATCCCCGTGTCGTGGAGGCGGAGATCGCCAGTGCCACCAATTGTGCCAGCAACTGGAGGACATCGGTGGTCACGGATCGAAGTCTGTGTGCGGGAAATCGCGATGGATCGGGTCCCTGTCTTGGGGACTCCGGCGGAGGATTGATGGTCAAGCAGGGCGATCGGTGGCTCCTCAGGGGCATCGTGTCCGCTGGGGAACGGGGAACCACCAATGGGGCCTGTCAGCTCAATCAATACGTTCTGTACTGCGATCTGTCGAAGCACATTGACTGGATAAATGATAATATTCGCTGATATAATATTATACTGAGATTAGGAAATTGCTTTGCATATCGTTCGACTAAAAAACCATTCAATAAATTGTCAGGTACTTTTTTGGCAAAACAAGTTTGTTACTCACATATATCAATTATTTTGAGGAGCCAAAAAGAACGAGCCTCTTAGCTTGAATGACAAGTAATTGCTTTTTGCTGGCGGACATAACCGAAAAAACTGATCTGTCTTCAAGCTTCATGTTTTATTTGAATAAATATAGACATTGAATAGTGATTAATCCAATAAGCGTGTGATTCGATAAATTAAGTTGACAACAATCTTATATTGTGCCTCGAAAAATATAAAATAAATAAAATAATACGGAGAACATGATAATTTTTATAAACTAACTAAGATAGACTTTTCTAACTAACTTTAATAGAAGAGTTATTCTTAGACGATTTATTTCTTTTTTTTTGCGGTGAACACCATTCAGAGTTTTGACGTAAATAAGATACATATTTAACTACGTGTAGACAGCACACTGATTGCCATCAGCTGAACTAATGTTTGCTAAGCGAGTTGAGTATTTAACTACCCAACTAGTTGTCTTTATGGGACCAGAATGATTCGAAGCCTCTGAGGAGGCAGATGGAAAGATGAAGTCTTCCATATTGCTGCTCTGCCTGAGGGTCCTCTTCACCAGCGATGGCAGAGTCCTGGCAAAGGATCCTACCAATGCTATCAGGTATGAGTCTGGAAACCAGGGAAGTCTGGCCAATGACCCGGATTATACAAATGACAATGGAGTTTTAGTCCTAAATCCGACCAACAATCTACAGGACGCAAATGAAGAAGGCTTAAATCAATTCAAGGAGTATCTTGAGAACGCGCAAATTGATATACTGAATTTATTACCCGATACCCGAAAGAAAAAGAGGCAGCAAGGTCTGGAGGAAGCATTGGCAACTTTAACTGGCATGAAATTGGCGATTTCCCCTTTGGGAGAGGATCTCGAAAGGATTAAAAGTCAGCAAATAGAATTGATTCGGAAACTTAAACACCATGATGAATGGAAGTACTGGGCAGCAGCGGAAGTGCAGAAAGTGGGAGATTCTACGAATGGCCTTAGAACATCAGAAGCTGTTTCAATCACGGAAGATTTCAACAATCGCTATGCCCTCCAATTACGCAACTGTGTGGGTGATTTTCTTTGGGAGCAGATTCGTTTTAATCTGGATTTAAGCAAGATCCTGAAAGGTCTGCAAAGCCCCACCAGCCAGTTGATAGAAGCCGCTGAAACGTGTCCTAATACCAAGGCCAAAACATGCCGAAAGAATGTGAGGAACGCTATAAATGGCCTTCAAAGTGCTCCACAGGACATCAACAATCTGTTGGAAGGATCCGATCAGTTGCAGGAAACCCAAAAGCAGAGTAACCAGTGCTTGGACAAAACTTTAAAGGAATATGCTGAGGAGCGGGCTGAAGTGGAAAGACAGTTGCAGGACATTATCGATGAATATCTAGAGAGTAAGACACCTAACAATTAGCAGGTGCACTATATGTATACTTTATAAATATTAATTTCAAAGCAAACAAATAGTAACAAAGATGACATAAGCAGGACTTCTTCATTAACAATTATACTAAGCATAGCAAAATAAAAAGCTACAAAGCAAGTGGTAATCGAGTTTTAATAAGTGTTTTTAGATATTCAGTATAGTTAATACCGGTAGTAAAAGCCCCGTTTAAATTAGTTTTCTGTATGAACAAAAAGCAGAGAAGATTAGGCTGATGCATCTTTACTAATTTATAGCAGACGCAGATTGATTAATATGCAAATGATCTATCAAGATAAATAAATAGAATTCCAGACTTGATTGGAATAAAACTCTTTGCATAATTGAGCTTGACACGCGGGAAAGCTATTCAAGCTCAGGAGTACAACATCAAAAAACATTTACACATTCTAAAAACCCTTCAGTGGGGAGAGCCACTGACGTTATGAGTAAACTTTTGTTTAGAGAGGGGCTTTATTCGAGGTAGTAATTCCCTCATTGAGTGAGTTACTTTTGCGTAGATTGAGTAAATATTTTCTCTATAAAACAAATTGGAGAGCTCACCGCTTTCGTAGTTGCAATGAGTTCGCTTCAGCTGGTGATCGTTGTTCTCCTCGTGGCTCTGATTAAATCGGGTCTTGGCCAGTTGCCCCGGAATGGCTGCTCTCCGCGATTCGAGTACCAGGGCTATAATGGACAGTACATTGGCATAGTGACAGTGCGCCATCCCTTGGTCACCGACCATTCACTGATCCTTGAGTTCTCCCAGCCGGGATACCACCAATTCACGGTGAGATTTAGTAACTTTTCATCGGAAATTCTCGACAGCATTCAATTGCATTGAGAGCTCTTATCAATTTGCTGGCTTGCGGTTGTGCTTTTTCCCATGCAGCAGTTACAAATGTAGTTGTGAATGCGAAAAAAGTAAATAAACAGTGATCGGTGTAAACAAGTCTCAGGGAAAAAGAGCTGTTCAGCTAAACAAATTGATTGTTGCTAATATTTTAAAATCATCTTTACTTATTCTGTATGCATTTTTTTAGGACTATGTGGGCAGAGTTTCTCTGGTTGAGGATGATACCACGACCCAAGAAAATCTGCGTCAGGGTAATCCGATCCAATATCGCGTGGATTTTCCGATTCCAACAGTGCCGCCCAAAATCACCAATATGGTATTGAACAACAAAGAACTTTGCGGAGGATCAGTATGTAAGTGAATGAAGCGTTTTACCTTGTGATCAGTAACTAAGAATGATGATTTCCAGATCCCAAGCCAAGAACTGCTATTACTTTGACTATTACCTGGACCACCTCCCACTCTTCGGTCTATGGGGCTGTTCCTCAACCTGTGTCACCTTCTCCGATTTGGCAACAAGCAGAAGAGCCACAGAATGCAACTAATAACTATAGGCAGAACTTTCCCAACCAGCCAAGGCTTACGGAGAATAATGTGGATATTGATTGGGGTAATGGCTCGTTTTCGAATTCTGAAATTGGTACTCAGCCTCAGACGAATCGTAGAGTTAATCAGCCGGCGAAAACGAACCGTGATCGGAATACAGCCACCCAACAGTCTTCAGTAAATGCTAACCGGGCCACTGTTCCTCAACAGTCTTCAGTAAATGCTAACCGGGTGACTCTACCTCAACAGTCAAATTTCGCTCGAAATTCTGTCCCCCAACAGACAGGTTCTTCTAATGGAATTCCCTGCGGAAGGGAGAGAGCCAGCATAACCCCTTTTATCTTCCATGGAACGAGTTTGCAACGCGGTCAGCTTCCATGGTTGGTGGCCATCTTCGAGAGGCGGGAAAGCAATGGACCGGCTTTCATCTGCGGAGGTTCCCTGATCTCGACATCCACTGTCCTGTCAGCTGCCCACTGCTTTCGATTTCCTGGCCGGAACTTGCCAGCCAGTCGAACAGCCGTCTCCTTGGGAAGGAATAGCCTGGCCATCCACTCGCCGGGAGAATTTCGAGGGGTGTCCGAGTTAATCATCCACAACAACTATCAGATTAAGCAGTTTACGGAGGCCGATTTGGCGCTAGTTAGATTGGATCTACCTGTGAGGTAAGCTTATGCTAAATATATTTTATATATATACTCGATGAAGAACATAATAAGCTTTGGAAACTATAATATAATTTTTATAACAAAGTTTATTTTTTATTCTTACTTTTTAAATATATTATATAAATATTTATTAAAAACCCTTTCTTTTTAATTCAGATACAATGACTACATAGTACCCATTTGCCTGTGGAGCACCACGAATCGGTTGGACCTGCCGCAAGGACTCAAGAGCTATGTGGCAGGTTGGGGACCCGATGAGACCGGCACCGGCAACTCAGATGTGTCCAAGATCACCGACATGAACATCGTGACCGAGTCGAACTGCGGCCAGGAGCTGCCCCACGTCCTGGTGCAGCCGAGCACCCTGTGTGCCAAGAAAACAGGCGCAGGTCCCTGTGCCAGCGATGGAGGAGGACCTCTGATGCTGCGGGAACAGGAGGTGTGGGTGCTGCGGGGAGTCATCTCCGGGGGAGTGATCAACGAGAAGGAGAACACCTGCGAGCTGTCCAAGCCATCCGTGTTCACCGATGTGGCAAAGCATATCGACTGGGTGCGCCAACACATGTGGAACTAAGTGAAGTGATCAGCTTGCCAAAGACATTGCCTATAGATTTCCCTGTAATTACATTCACTTCAGACACGTAACTGGAAGATCCAAGAGCTGCATTATTATATCTTAATAAGCTTCTTAACGCCAAGTCATTCTAATTGGATTCATTAATCATCTAAGAAAATAAAGTAGCAAAGCACATCTTGTATACACTGCAAATGATTTGTTTTTACTTAAGTAACTAGTTGTTAAATAAAAAAAGATATGCTAAAAACATATAATCCCTCTTATATTCTGTATGTTTGTTAAAAGAGTATTATTTTTTTTTTTTTTTTGAGACTTTTTAAGGTTTTTAGGAAAAGATTTAAATCAAGAACTTTGAAGTAAGTTGTGCTTCTTAAAACGTTTATTTTTTATATTTTTACCATTCTTTTTTTTCGTATTTCTTTATTTAACACATTTACCTCAAACTGATACGGAGTCCCCCAATACCCATTAGTCATAGAGTATGTATGTAACCGAGTAGCTTACCCTGATCACTGATCAGGTTGAGAGCGTCGATAAGCTTTGTCTCCGATCAGAATGTTTAGCTAGATCGGAAACTAATGCTCGACGGCCGAGCTAATACCAATCATTCATCGCTCGACTCTCATTGAGTGCGGTTTCCGTGGCTCTATAAAATACGCGTTTTCCTGCACGCCCTGATATTGCAATCGCAATTGTTTTTATAAATATTTATTGTTCCGGATTCGCCATGTGCCAACTGCAATTGCTCGGTTTCCTGGTCATCATTTTGCATATTAGCTTTATTTGCGGTCAAAACCTGCCATACATCGCTTGTCCGGATATTTTCGATTACTTGGAATACCAAAATCAGTACATAGGCCATTTGAATCTGGTTCTGGATAGTTCTTTATCGGAAAACGTAGTGCGTGTGGAACTCTCGCAGCCTGGCAGAAGGACTCCGGTAAGATTTTCCGAGTGTTCATTTACCCCTTCCCCTTCCCCTATTTATTATGTCAGTGTTATCATGCATTGACCTCACATGCAGATCGACTGCATGATTTCCCACTATCGAACTGGGCGAACTCACTGGTCAAGTTGATTCTCATGAGGATTGCATCGCTGATAAGACAACGCGCGCTCGGGAAAAACACCTCTCATGCGAAAGCTGCCCAGCTTCTCGGTTCTCTACCGCTTTTCTTCAACTTGTTGAACTGGTTTTGCCGCCAATGTTGTTTGTGTTCTGCCAGAGCTTCGGATTTGCCAGTTTTGTTTTGTTTACATATGTTTCTCCCCCGGTGACGTCGATTGAAATTAATAATTTGCTGCCATCTTTTGACCACTCTCTCTTGTTTTTTGTTTCTAGTCGCACCCGGGATCTCTTAACTTTTTGGAGAGCGAGGAGTCGCTCAAGTTCCGCTTGAGAAACAATGAGCCCATCAACTATCGGATTGACTTTCCCACGCCGGGAGTGGTGCCCAAACTAACCATGGTTTCCGTCAACGGGGAGATTGTGTGCCAAGCTTCACAGTGTGAGTACACTTTTATTTTAACTTTAAAATTTTGTAGTCCAAAATCGATAGCTATTCAAACACAAACTTTTAGAGGTATGTCACTTCAAAATCTGATTAAAATTAGAAAAGTTGTGGACTCAAAACCAGTGAATTTTGTTAAATTTTGAACAAAGCCATTTTTTGGAAACTTGGAAAGGGTTGGTATCATAAAAACTGAAAAAAATCTGAGAAAAAAATAAAAAGTTAACTAATGATGCAGCTTGTTAGAGAGTTAAAATAGAAACATTTAGAGATACATATGTCGCTTTAAAATCTGATCAAAAATAGAAAAGTAATAGAACTTTTAATAAACCCATTTTTTTTGAAAATTTGGAAAGGAGTTAGATCATAAAAATTATAAAAAAAAATTGATTCCCTTGCAGTTGGGCCTCCTAGCACGAAATTGTCATTGTCGCGTACTCTGCGAAGTACTGTTCCTTTGGCGGCACTACCGACACGCCCCCAACAACCGCAGTGGTCCCAAAACCCTCAAAGTAACTGGACAGAAGCCCCCCAGGAACAGGAGCCTCCGCAAAGAGCACAACCACCACCAAGGCCACGTCCGCGTCCACGACCACAAGAAGTACCTCAACCGCAGTTCGCCACCTCACCCAGACCGGTTCCACCACCCCTGATTCCGCCAGTTCAGGTCACCAGATCCAGTTCCCGACCCACGACCATCGGACAGTTAAGGGGAGTCTGCGGTAGGGAGAAGACCATCCAGACGCCCTACATCCACCACGGAATCGAGGTGGAGCGGGGTCAACTGCCCTGGATGGCGGCTCTTTTCGAGCAGGTCGGCAACGACTATAACTTCTTGTGCGGCGGAACCCTGATCTCGGCCAGAACGGTGATCTCGGCAGCCCATTGTTTCCGCTTCGGGAGTCGCAGCTTGCCGGGCCAAAGGACAACGGTTTCGCTGGGCCGCAATACCCTGGATCTTTTCGCACCCGGAGCCACAAGAGGTGTATCGCTACTTTTGCTGCACGAAGAGTACAATCCAAATGTTTACACAGATGCGGATTTGGCCCTCCTGCAGTTGAGCGAACCTGTTGAGTGAGTACTTAAATATAAAAAAAATAAAATAGATTTTAACTTATAACTTTCAGATTTGATGACTATATTAAGCCCATCTGCCTGTGGAACGAGAACTTTCTTCTGGACTTGCCCTCGGGTTACAAGTCCTATGTGGCTGGCTGGGGAGAGGATGAGAAGGGCAACCGGAACACCAGGCTGGCCAAGATGACGGACACGGACATCATCACCCAGTCGGAGTGCCGTGGCAATCTCTCCGCGGAGAACTCCCGGTTCATTACCTCGCACACAATCTGCGCCAGCAATGCTCAGGCTTCGGGACCCTGCAGCGGCGACTCCGGCGGAGGATTAATGCTCCAGGAGGAGGACATCTGGATGCTGAGGGGAGTGGTCTCCGCCGGACAGCGACTGACCAACCGCTGCAATCTGACACTGCCCGTGATCTACACAGATGTGGCCAAGCACATCGAGTGGCTGTTGAGGAGCATGTGGTTTTGAGGGGAAAGATTATTAGTGGAATTGAGTGCCAAATAAACGTTAACTTAGCTTATACCAAAATTAAATCTTTTATTGTGAGATTAGTTCATCATATTAATAAGAAATATTCTGATCATATAAAATTCAAAATTAGCTTTATTTCTAAAGTGCCAAGATTTCCTTTTTGTCTTTAATAAAAGACGATCCCTCTTTCGTTAATTTTTCAAAACTTAAAGTACCGCATCATTTGGAAGAGTATTTCAATTGAAAGATTGCATCGGCCGGCAGGTCTGCCGTTGGCGATTTGTCAAAGCCAGCAATTGCATTCCATTTCGCCTGCAGTTGAGGCAGTCACTCTGTTTGTGCCCCATCATCATCGTTCTCCGTCTGCTAATGAGAACAAATGGAGGTAGCGGCCAGAGTCGCGCGCGAGTCGCTTCAAATCGCTCTGGAATCGCTGGGAAAACGCGTCGGTGGTACAACAGGTGCTTTTGCCTCTTTTAAGCTCGCTCTCCAAGCTGCGCGGCGCAGATATTCCGCCTGCGGAACGGCACGTCCTGTTGAATGGACTTGTCGGCTCCGGCGGAACTCGAAAGTTGTTGCATACTCTACGGCATTGGTCGTTCGTTCGATGCCGCGGACTCCGGCGTACTGATGCCGTTAGTCGTGCGTATCCGGACAGTCGACGTTCAGCCTTCAGTTCGCACGGTTCGGCAAGCGGTGGCCAACTGGGGAGATAAGCCAGTATAGAAAGCCCCCAACCAAAAAAATCGAAAGGGGCTCGGACTTAATCCCGTCTGCCGATCGAGAATTCTTGACGGGCGTGCGTGCAAGTGTATTAGTGTGTGTGTGTGTCTAAAGTGTGTGTGCGTGTGTGTGTGTGCGGATATAAACAAGCCGTGAACCAGCATATATAATTAATCATTCAGGGACTGACTTTAATGCCGTAATTTCGCCTGATTGATGGCTGGACATGACTCTGAGTCGCGTTTTCCGCGATGTTTGCCTCCGAACAACCCAGATCCTGAATATCCTTGAATCGAAGTGTATTAGCGAAATGCTGCATTGCCGTAGTGTGGCAATTTATTGCCGTAACCGTAACTGAAAATCACTGGCTGAGAGAATCGCCAATCGCCAGTCACCAATCACCAAACACCACACCTTTTTGGGCACCAGCAGCACCTTTTAATCATCCTGGTTTTCGCAATGACAAATGCCATGCGGGCGATTGCTGCACTCGCTCTAACGGCCGCCAGTGCGGGAGTGGTTTCGGTGGTGGCGGCCTCGGTGGTCAGCACCACCGGTTCGAGCAGCAGCAGCAGCAGCGGCAG
Organism: Drosophila ficusphila; assembly: GCF_018152265.1. Lineage (NCBI taxonomy): Eukaryota > Metazoa > Arthropoda > Insecta > Diptera > Drosophilidae > Drosophila > Drosophila ficusphila. The sequence continues at coordinate 17,411,690 of NW_025064737.1, forward strand.
CGGCCCCACCACCACCTCCTCGGCCATCACCTCCGCCACGAGTAGTGGCACCACCATCATCGGCGGCAGCGGTGGCAACAGCAGCAGCGGACTGGCAGCGAATTCCACGCTGCTCGACGCCGATCACCTGCCGCTGCAATTGACCACCGCCAAGGTGGACAACCTGGACATTGAAATCGACATTCAACTGCTGACAAATGGCTACGATGGCACAACGGTGAGTCCGCCGAATGACCATGATTATGAGGATGAGGCAGGGGCAGGGAAATGAGAAGAGGAAGGGGATTGGGATGGGGAAAGCGGATTCTGGGTGAAAAAAGAACAGGCGATTGTATTTATGTGGCTGCCAACGAGGCTTTCATTCGGCTTTGGCTTCAGCTTTGGCTTTATATCCTATGTGCAGCTCGTAAAATGCGCTGAACGGAGGGAAAACAGAACTACACTAAAACACATTTGTTCTAAGTACTTCAGCATTTAAAATTCTCTGAAGAATTATAGGAAATGGTATATAAATTTATAAGCAATGTTAAAAGAATTTCTTAGGCCATTAAATTGTTAAAAAAAACATAATACAAATTATTTTTCATGGTCAAATAAAAAACAAATTTCAAAAGCCATATTAACACGCTTTAAAAATATAATAATAATAACTATTACTAAGTTTTATTGGCTTATTATTAAGTCTTGTGCTTAACCTAATCAACATTTGCGATTTGTTTAATATTTACCCAAAAAGCTCTTTCATAAGCAATTAGATTTATTTCTGGTGTAGTTTCAGGTATCCCTCGCAGCCACTATAATTTACAATGTCTTTGTCTCCGATCGGACGACGGCGGGGCTTGGCCTTTATGAACATTTTACTTTTATTACGTGCTGGCATATTTCCCGAACATTGTCGTGCAGTTCTGTATGGTTTATGGGGCGTATACGCAATCCAGCAGAAGATTGCTTAATGAATTGTCAAGACAAAGGGGTGCAGAAAAGTTCCCCAGCGAGTCGGGTGATTATCACACGATTATCACACGTCCCACATGCCCTCGCAATATTTAATACAAAGTTTAAATTATAACAAAAGGTTGGCAGTTAGCAAAAGTTTCCTCCAATGGCATTCCTTTTAATTTATTTTGCTTCTAGCCAACCAGCTGGTAAATGAAAATGAATGTGAGCCTCATTAGCAGCCAGCACATGGGGAAACTTTTGCCAAACATACAGGCGTACACACCTCCATCGATGCATAATCCTGTTTTCAAAGGAACTCCGTCAAGGATGTATACCGAAAACCAAAGTTTATCCCTTTTTTCGCCCATGTGTGTGTGTTTTATTTTTGCTTTTTTCCTGCGATTTTTTGGGAGAACGAGCAATTTACGTGCTTGGTGTGGCAGCAGTAAAGGATATGGGGAGATGAGCTCATCCGGAAGGGGGTGATATAGATCTAAATACTTGTTGTGTGGAACGACAAAGTTGTGCTCATCTGTTCGCACGTTTAACTTTCAATCGAATGTAAATAATGAGTATCACGTAAGTTGGCGAAGGATGCCGACATTTATCGCAGCATCACGTTGTCATCATGTTTATGTTCCGCACATTTTCCACGCAAATAGATATTCAACTAATTTATAAACAGTTCATGGCGTGTTTACACTGATTTATCGAACGGCGTTGGGATTGGATCGATTGCAGCTAGTGCCAGGTAAAAAATGTACGTTTTCGCATTTGGGTGATGAGTTTTTAGTGAGTGCACTTGAGTTGAGGAGACAACTTGAGCCTGGTCTCAATTGAAGTGAGTTAACCGCCGGTTGACACTGACATTTGTCCCCGTCATCTGTCAGCAGCAAATTGTCTTTTGGGGCGACGCCGTTTCCACCGTTTCTTTCCATTGAAATTTACATAATGCATCACGCATACGCCGCGTTGTGCAATCTAATTGAATTATTAATCTGCACTCGACAAATCTTGCCTGCATGCATAAAAAATGGGTTTATGTTCGTTCCCTTCGTGAATAGGTTCCCATTCGCCATTCCCCATTCCCCTCAAAAATCCATTGTGTTTTTGCGTTCTTGGATGGAATTCGCGTTTTTCTAGTCGCGAAGAATAACTTTGGCTTCCCATTGTTCGCAGGCTTTGCATAGCAATAATAATAAAATATTAATAGCCTTATTTGTTATTGCCGCTGCCATGTGGATTGCGCTTTCCATTCAGCAAATCGCCTCTATTGTTGTTCCACCGCACATTTCTATATACATATATGTGTGTTGAACCAGATCCTTTGGAATTTGCGCAAATTTCCGGCATCAATTTGCCAAATCAGTGGGCAGCGGGTGAGCGGGGCGTGGTCGATAACTACATGTCGATAGCCCGGCCAATTGAAATCGAGCCTATCAGGCCAACTGTAATTATTTGCTTTGGGGAATAAACAATTTATTGGAGTGAAATCGAATGGCTTTTCTCACTTCCCAAACGCTGATTTCGCACATTTCAACGAGGGGTTTGCAGTGATTAATAAGGGAAAAGTAAAAACAAATACGTATTTAACAAATTTTTCAAAAAAATGCGGTATGATAGGCCGCGCCAATTGAAAATAAATTATTTTACTGCTTCAGCAAATTGTTTTCTAATTATTTGGAAATAAATAGTTTGATCATATCATATTTCTTTTGCGAGCGTTTAGATGCTTTGAGGAATTTATATAATTTTTATCTATTAAAGGATATTTTTCACATAGACCCACATCATGTTGTTAATCAAATTATCTTTAAAGTATTTTTCACTTTAGCCGGAAAGTATTCATGCTTTAATAGAAAGACTTTCTTTGTTGGAAATATGCTTTCAAAATGTTTGCTTTTTCTTGAATAAATAAATTTCGTAGAAACTTTGTTGCTAAAGTATTCAGCTTTGAGTTGAATTTTCCATCGTCTACAGATTAATTAAAAGTGTTTCTGTTTCAGTTCGTACTCCAACATACAAAGTTTTTCTCTCGCAAAATGTTGCAATTAGTTGAGGTACAAGCGCATCACCTGAATTAGCTATTTTACTTTGTAATTTTCAATTAGATCATGGCCACAAAAAACAGGGAGTTGGATAAATGTCACCAATTTCGCCTAATTAAATGTGTGTGACAGCTGGCTGCCATAATCACGGGGCTAGCCGCAATATAAATGAGCCGGATCCTGGTACCACGAATCGGGTCACAAATATATGGGCCATATATATATATATATATATAGAAACCGCAAGGGACACACACGTTGGCGGGCCCCGCTGAAAAGGGAGCTGCATTCCGGCTCTGCCATCACGACCATTCCACATTAATCTTGGCCACAAGAGCCACAATGTGTTTGTCTAGGTGTTGCCATTTAATTGCACCTCCTCCACTGCTCCCCTTTTTTGCACGGCACCTTTCTCTGCTCGGTTTTCGGGGGGAAATGGAAAAGCAAATGAAAATAGCTGGTTACTCGTGATTTTTATGTTGCCTGCATTTCGCTTACCCCTTTATTCAGGTGAATGGAGCTAGGGATTTTCGGTGGGCAGTCAAAGGGGATTCAGTAAACAGTAAACCCAAAAAGGCTCGCTGCTGATTGACCATAAACCCTGTTTTTATACGCTGCTGCCACAGTTCATGTGTGTGTGTGTGTGTTAGTGTGTATGTGTGTGTGTGTTTGGGTCCTTTTCTTTATTTTCTGTTGCCCTTTTGAAGCCATTTTTTATGGCGCTCTCCTACTCGAGTTGAGCCATTGGTATCAGTGTCTCGGCAATGACACAAAAGTGCAGAACGATTACTCGTGACAAGTCAATTTAATGGGGCCACGACCATGTAATATTCCTAGGGTCATGTCAATCATCTGCGCCGGGTGTGCAAGTTTGCCAGCTATTGCCAAAAATACAATCTAGATAATCGACTATATTTTTATTGTTAAGAAATCTGGGTTCTCCTGCAAGTTGGATTCCCTCGAGCACTGGAAAGAAAACTATACATTTTACCATTTGATTGTAAAGCAGAATCTTAATTGAAAAATTCAAAGTTGCTATGCAGAATTATATTAAATAGAAAATATAAAACCATTAACTTTCATTGCTACAAACTTAATTACTATTTCTTTTTGTGTAGTCACTTCAGTGTATTCTCCTTTAGAAAAAGTTGTAAGAGAATAATTTTCTAGTATTAAGGATAGCATAGGAGTCCTTCTGCCATTGAAACCACTGTGTGTACATGTGTGGGAACTTGACACGGCTGAGAAAAATCCATGAGACATGGCTCTCCCTACCATTTTTTCTACTTTCAATTGAAACAAGTGCAGCTGCATTGATGTATCTGTATTTACACATATGTGACGTATGTGCAACTGCAGTGGTGTTTGTGTGCCGACGACACTTGTGCAAGTTAACGGGATGTTTGTGTTAAACACACAACTGAACTCCAGTGACTGACAGCGTTCACTTGCCAAGTTTTTCACTCCGCTTCGGTGGAAAATCCCAAAGGGAAAAGAAAATGGGGAAGGAAGGCCTTTGGAAAAGTATAAAATCGATGCTCGTACAGAACTGGAGAGCAGGAGTTGGGCACTATGAAGATTAAGTTTGATGGAGTGAGTGATGGGTTTGGATTGATGGAGACTGCATTCACAATCAGGCTAAGAGCCCCATGCCAACTCTGCTCCGGGTTGCAAAACAACCCGCCGGAGTCATCTCCCGTTTGCAGCTAATTATCCTGACATTCACAATCGGCCCCGGGCAAGTCAACAAGGCAATCTGCCGAATAGCTGCCAAAACAAACAATCGCCAGTCCCTTCGAAAATTGGCAGGCAATAGAGCAGCGATAAGACAAACAGGCAGCAGCATTTGATTTACCTGCCAAGGCACACACAATGCAAAATCAGGTCCAAATAATCGGGTTTTGGTAATTATCATTGCTGTTCAGTGTGCTGATTTATAGACTACAATTCTGAGCGTATAGAGTTCAGCTGCTTAAACAAGGAATAAATACCAAAATAAATTTTGTTGGTAGTTTAAAAATCTGAAAATCAAGTTTGGTATTCAAAAACCGATTAGGATAAGTTCTACGCCATATCAGAATGGGTTAATGATCTTGAAAAAGCAATCAACTAAAAGTATTTCCCAAGGATGTGGCACACGACCCAAAATAAAATTAATTTTTAATAACTTTTTTGCCAGAGCCAGAGGCAAAACTAGTCCAGTGCCTCCACCTCATCCGTTCCCGGATCCCTTTAATTATTTATTCGTAGACAAATTCGACGTGTCTGGGCTTTGGCTTGTGGTCGAGTGGTGTCTCTGCCAAGTCCGAAAAATGTGAGCCACTCACCGCAAGTGTGAAAATGCCGCTGGAGGGCCAATAAACTTGTTGTCCATCAGCGCCAGGCGAGGGATCTAATTAGTTCATTCATAATTGAGGGCACTGCTCATCTGGCAAGGCGTTCATCTGTAGGAGGAAAATCCCTACTTAATGTCAGAGACTTTTCCGCGCCATCAGGCGCTCATTTGCATTTAAGGCCCGTGCATAGAAGTTGGCTTGGGGGCCTCAATTACGACAGTTTTGACAGCCAAGACACATGTGTTTCCCCCTTTCCTATTCCATCTTGACTTTTGGCTTCGTTTAATTAAGCCGAAATTTCAACAATGAACACAAAACACAAACGCGCACATCAGCAGCTCTCTTGACAGCTGTCTGCAGAAGTGAAACTCCTTTCCCGCATCCTGGAGGTCCTGCAATTGTCAACGGGGCATTGACGGCTCACACAATGGCCCACAGATGAGAGATAGCCGACTTTCGCAATTGTCACTGCAGTTAGCATCTGCTCGAGTGTTTCTTGGCCGAAAGCACCTTGGGGCCCTCCCCATTTCCATTTCCATATCCACATTGCATAACGAGGCAGCAAACTGCTCCGGCTTAAGCCAAACTTTAAGTTCTGCTAGGAAGTTTGCTAAAGCAAACAATAAATATTTGCTCGGCGCATAAATCAGCTGTCTAGGCTCTGGTATTATCGCCTCTACGTGAGATTCCCATCCTTTGTGTGTGGATGTCCTCCTCCTCCGAGTTAAAGGAGACGCCCACAGCATTTCTTGTTTATGGCAAGAATTTAAATGTATGCTAAACGGAGGCACTGCGGAGCGACTTCAGTTGGTTTTGGCCACCCACCCGAATCGAGTTCAATGCGCCCGAAAGCCTTTTTGGCCAGCGAATCGTGTGGGCGAAGTTCAAAGTGCAGGGAAATTGAAAATATATTACTGCACTGAACCGAAAAGAAGAGTTTGGGAAGAGGTCTCTGTAAAGAAAAGCACCTGGCAAGCTGCAGGGAAATTTAAGTTGGATTATTGCACTGAAATAAAAATACAATGTGTATAAAACATCTGGAAATTTATTCAGAAAATCTGAATTTATTTAAAAGTAAAAATGTACATTGAAAGTACGATATTTCACTAGAATATATGCTATTATTTTACATAATTATTTTCCAGTGCATGCCTGTAAATTTCTTAAACGTTCGACAGGAAAATCGCATTACACTATATATACAGAGACGCTCTTTGAACTGAAAGGGAAGCTGAAGCCTGCTGACTGTTGTGATTTCCCCCGCTCCTCGGCCATTGTTGTGGAGTTTTCGGTCTAGTAATTGCACAGAGCACTTAATTAACAACTATGCTGTGCCCGGGGTCATGTGGCACTGGTTCTGTTGTTTGTTATCGTTGCCACTCGTGTTGCCGTAGGCGGAAGTGCTCAAATGACACTGTAAAGTAAAGTAAAGTGTGCCGCTCGACGAGTCCTTTGCTGGCGTTCGCTTATTATTCAGCCGGCCTGCTCGTCCTTTTCCACTTGTAAATCACACTACTTCCGCCTTCCACTCAGACGGCCAGACAAAGGACAGACACTCGGACAGGTGGGCAGCCATTCCACCATTTCTTGTTGTCCTGCCAACAGGTTTTGTGCCTTATTATTGTACGGCCTCCAGGTGTGTTTCGTGTGATATTGTGTGTCAGTATCTGTGCGTGTGTCTGTGTGTGTGTGTTGGTGGGTGTGTTCTGACGTTTAATCAACGCATTGTGCCATTTAACTCTGCAAACAAAGCCAAAGCACCCAAGTGCGACACAGGCCTGGAATTTCTCCGAGTTAGAGTCCTTTTTCCTTCCTGGAATCCTGCCAACTGTTGGAGGCCTCTGGGGAACGTGGACCACGAACATTTGTTGTCCACTTTTATTGCCAATTAAATACACAACTGCTGTCACGGTTGTCCCTTCTGCTGGTCCGCTTTTTCCCCTTTTCCTCGACTGTTTAAATTTTCCTTCAGCACACACTTGGCAGATGCTTAGTTTATGTTTTCTTTTTGCGCGCTGTTCCATGAAAGCGTATAAATATTTACTTGTAGCTCCAAGGGATGGGAACACGGAACTTAAAGGGGAAACTCTTTTTACAAATGCTTAAAACTGAGCCAAATAAGTAAAGTAATCATGTAGTTCACTTCTTAAATGTGTAGATTATACTTGAAGGTAAAAATTTGTTAATGAATTAAGGTGCAGCCCTTCCATCGTATTGCCTGGAAATTGGTATTTCATTTTGGCCCTGATGGAACCCATTGCCGGAGTCACGCTTCCACTTCCGGGCTGTTAACTGCTTTTTAATGATGCTCCTGCCGCCAAAGAAGCAGCGACATGAACATAAACATTAACATCGGTGTAATGTTCGACGGCATTACTGAATCCGTGCAGCAGCAGCTTGGGATTTTAATGAAAACTCACTTGACATGAGAAGGCATTTCGTGTAATTTTATAATCTTAAGTGTCTTTTATTGTCCAGCGCATTTGGGTCGTTATGTGAAGCATCAATTCATTTTGTTTACTGTTCATTAACGGTCCATTTCACGTACGAATCCTTTGGTAATTTTATCCTTGTGTAACAATCAATAGAGCTTATGAATAAATAAGCGCACTTTAGTGCATTTATATTGCCGCCTAGAGCAATAGTTGCTTTGGGCCAGTTAAATATTTACGCTACTCAAGTAATGACTATAAGTGCCCTAATCTAAACATTAATAAATTAACCTTGACAAATAGTTGTGCATGAAATTGCGCATACGTCCTGTTGCGCGACCCAAAAGTATGCAACATTTGTGGTGTTCCTAAACCGCCGTTGAGCCGATTAAACTGAAGTTTCCATTTAAAAACAGTTAACAACTTTAAGGATTTGAAGCTGATTATGCGCAATATACTGACGTGCAGCAAAAACAAATTTAATTAAACGAAAAGTTCGCAGAGAAGTCTGAATAGCAACAGAGAGCTGAAAATATTTATATGGCGTCGGCAGTTTCATGTTTGAATTAATTAATTGCATTTGTCAGCGGTTTCGGGTCTGCTTTTGAGCATTATATTATGCTTTCATTATGGTTATTTGTTGCCGGCTGCGCATTTACATTTCCGTGGCAATAAAAACACAAAGGATGTCCGCCAAAGGATACGCGACCAGCTGTAGGCACTCTGGATCCTTCGAATCCTTTACATTAATTGCACTGGTTCCACGTACCCTTCCTTATTAATTAATAAATTTATTTACACAACTCAATTGTTTTTGGGATGCGTGTGAGTGGGCGGTTTGCTTGAATCGTGTAAATAGTTGAAGCCACCAAAGCAAAGGCAACCGCCAGAATGCCAACATGTCTGGTTGGCCAAAAGCAAAAGAAACCGCAAGACAAATTCCGACTCAAAGTTGCCACAAACAGTTGGATAGATATACACATACATATATGGCTAAAAGAAAATGGAAGGAAGGCCCTTAGTAAAACAAATTAATATCATTACCAGTCCTGGCAGTTTTCTCCAAATTTTGTCAATTTTAATTATGAATAATGCCTGGCAACTTCCCAGGATTGCGTTCTTCAAGGGGATTCCGTCCTGTGGTCTTGCCACAGATGCCGCAAATGATTGATAGTTTTATATATGGCCAGGACATGCGTGCCAAACACAGTCAGGATGACAGGAAAACAGGGAAAATGAATGGAGCAAAGTTCATAGAAAAGCAAAGCAGATGCCAGCTAATTAAATTCGAAAAACATTTCACAAATTTAATTAGTTTGTGGGAGGAGATCAAAGCGAAGTGGCTTAACCACAATTCAGCTAGTTAACCATGTAGCGGAATATCAGAAAGTTTAATATGATTATTCGATTTGAAACCAAAGTTTGGGATTGGAGTTGAATGATTTCGTTTCTGGGATTACTAAATGGGATACAGGTTTTTATTATATATATTTCTCCTTGAACTGAAACAACATATTTCCAACCCGCTAACAACCCATTCGAAACTCGTTCCATTGCAGTTGACATCGTTCTACAATGAGAGCAGCTGGACAAATGCCTCTGAAATGGATACAATAGTTGGTGAGGAACCGGAGCCGCTGTCACTTGTGTCAATTGTAGTTGTTGGTAAAGTAAATGTCGTTGAATGTACAGCAACAGCCAGCCATCCACTGTATAGCACCACCCACCAGTCCACCACTCCACCAGTCTGTCCACCAATCCACCAAAAACCCACTCGACCACCACCACCTTCACAGCTCTCACGGACACAACAATTATCTGTAAAATTGCATGTTATGTTGCATGTGACAAACACGAATCGCACGCACACACGCACACCCCCATGCACAACCATTCGGTGTCTATCCGCCCACATAAGTATGCTTTAGCCGATCGTTGTTTGACAGTCGAATCGCCTGAGCCCCGATTATTATGGGTGTGATATTTGATTTGGACTCGCCGCAGGCATCTTCCTATCGGTGCTGATATTCCTCTCGGTGGCCGGCAACATCCTCGTTTGCCTCGCCATTTACACGGAGCGCAGCCTGCGACGCATCGGAAATTTATTCCTGGCCTCTTTAGCGATTGCCGACCTTTTCGTCGCCTCCCTGGTAATGACCTTCGCCGGTGTCAACGATTTGCTGGGTGAGTATCCCTAATGTCGTAGCCCTAATGCTATCGGTTCGGCTCTGTCTGTCTGGATAATGGAAAATTGCAATTGAAATTCGCGACTGCTACCGCAGAAATTTATGCAAAATGCTGCAGGCCCTTTCGGTGCGAAGAAAAAAAAAAAAAATTTAAATACGCGGCGGTATAGGATCCCATGAGGGTGCTGAACCACTCAACCACCCGCGCACCACTCGAGCCCATTTGACATGCCTGGCAGCGCTTAAAGCCGGATTTTATGCGGCTTTGTCAATGCCTTTTAAAGTGTCAGCTGCACAAGTCGACGCACGAGTTACCCCAGTTTTCCTCGACTTTCCCCACCGAGGGTCCATTGTGATTGCACAAGATTTCCTCCGTGTTGTACACCATCAACGAGGGCTGGCTTTGCATTTTTAAATAAAAAAACACTTGGCTTACCTTGATGTAATAAGCCAAGCTTCACTTCAAGTCCACTGAAATATTAAAGAAATTTGGGGAAGGCCATGTGAAAAGAATGTATTTAATATTTCATTCAAAGATTAACAAAAGCTTTAAATATTTTTACAAATTTCTTGTTGGGATTAAAAAAAATCATCGAAAATTGTAAACTATTTTGTCTTATGTCCTCCAAAGAAATTGTAAAATATTTCTACCATTTGTAGCTTGTCACAAAGAATTAAAAAAATTGGAAATTTGTGCCTCAATGGTTTGGCAAGAAACAATTTACAAATTTAGAAACTATTCCTTCGACTCTCGGAACCCCATCGGTGGGCAAATGGTTATAGTCAGCCAAACAGGAATTTCACTTTATTCCAGCTGTACATCTGGTGCCGGCTAACATGCAGATCCCGAGTGCAGCCACACATTCTGATTATTTTCCATTAGCTATTCCGAGAACAGCAATAGCAGTCATTCCTCGAGTCGTCCTGTCGGTGGAGAAATCCCCCTTAGATTCCCCTGCTTCCCTCGAAACTGACAAAGTTTTGCAGCTGCAAGTCCTCGAAGTGGAATGGGAATGCCCCAGTTAGAGGCACCTCCCAGTTTGAGTGCCGTTTATGGGTGCATTTTATTAATTCCAGTGGCGGAGGCGGGAAACTCGAGATGAGTACTTGACGGGCTAAGTAAATAAGAGGCAAATTAGGCGAAAGGCGGGCAAAACTTTTCCCGGGAACCGGCGTAATTGGGGGTTCGAGACGGGCTAACAACGTGTTCCGGTTCAGGAAACATGCAGCTGACATCAATGTGTAAGGACTCGCACACATGCTGCAAGAAAAAAAAATGTGGAAAATCATAAACAACAAACAAAAGAAGAAAACTGCGAGCTCGTCATATGAGTCTGAAAATGTGAGCAGAATCCAAAGCGATGCGATGCGGTGAGCTGAAGTGAAGTCGGAAAAACAGAGATGAGTTTGGGTGACATACGGCACTCTGGAGAAGCAGAGGTGCTCAAAAGGAGGGCTTTTATGCCCAGAAGGGGCTAATAAATAAGAGGCTCTTAGATGTAATAAAAAGTGATCTACAAAAAAAAAAAAAAAAATATAATAAAAAGCACATGAATGTAATCTGAATGTTTCATGAAACAGGAAAAGTTTTTTTATTTTTATAAAATGTTCAGAAACCTAAGAATTCTTTCTGTTCACTCAAAATATGATATAAAATTCCTTGATTTTTCCAATCCCCTCTGTTAAAATCGTGCTACGCCCCTGCAGGCACCCACTTTCCCTGGGGAGTGTGTGAAAATAACAAACGACTTTGGCACTCGCAGGAGACGAGTGGCGTTGGGGCTGCCGCGTAAGCAAAAGTGTGAAAAAATAAATAAAAATGCTCAGCTGCTCAGCTGCTCAAGACAAACAGATGCCTCGGGGTCCTGCGACACCCACACCAATGCACACACCCACCCACACGGAGGCAAATTATTTTCGCCAAGGCAACATTTAGCACGCTCGAAGACAGGCAAATCAGCAAATAAACATCGTTCGCAATTGGACAAATTCAAACAACAACAGAGGAGAGCCGGCGAGAATCGACAGATGCTGCCAGTCGAGGGAGTCGGAAGAAAATGTAGTATACTTTTTTAGCCAAGAGCCATTCATATGTGTATGCCAACGACGATGTGTATTGAAAGCGGCATGAATTATTTGCTGACTTGAGTACCAACTCCCACTCAAAGTATTCCACCTACCGAAATAGCTTTTTTTTCGGGGCCATGAGCATTTCGGCAAATGCTAAGGCCAAAGCAACCCAATCTGCTCTCGCTTTTGTAGCCAGGAATGAGTCGTGAAAATGGCCAAGACTCTGGAGTGCAGGTCTGGTATTTCCAAAACAATTTGCAATGCATGAACAAACGGCTTGGAAGTATGTGATTCGGCAATCAAGTGAGGTTTTTGAAAAGGCCATCAACACGACTCGAATAATTGGACTGCTGCTAAAGTTGCATTGAACAAAACTTGAAGAGCTTAACGTTACAAGTTTTAGTTTCTGCTGTTTCTTAACACATAGTTTAACATACATTTACCTGAATCATATCACTGAATTAAGATTTAACCAGTGAAAGCAATAATTGCTGACCAACGTTTGATATCCTGATTTCCTTGGCTTTTGATAACCTGACATCCTGAAGGCTGAGCAGGGTTGAATCGGATTGGCTTTGCTTTGACCAGTTGCGTCGGCACTTCCTGTGGCATTTAAGAGCCGTATCCTGCAACACGCTTGATTAACTGGCATGAAAGCTGTATGGAGCATGATGTGCATGTTCTTATCGCCCCAAATCATCGCTTGAAAGCCACGGACCGAATAAATAACCTTTTTCTGTGGAAAATCTGTTATTGAATTCATGTGTATTTCGCTGTGATTTTCCATGCGGCGAATACCACTTTTCCAGGACTGAAAGGACATCCGTTTCTGGTCACGCACTTAACATCAATCGACTACGTCGTAATTGCAACGCACTTATGAAATTGACAAACGTTAAAAAAAAAAAATTATTTGTTTTCACTTTTTGCCAGCCAAATAAAATTTAAATGGCGGTCGCCCCAAAGGACGATGTGTGTGTGTGTGTGTATGTGAGCTGGAAAGGGAAGGACAGGAAACGGAAATGAATTTATGAAATCATTTAAACTCAATTTACGACATGAATAAATAAAACAAGAATCTGTGATACTGGTTGCCTCTGCACTTTCTCTTGCTTTTCCGCTTTTCCCCCAGTATTTTTCTCTGCATTTGTTGCTGCCGACGTGCAAATGAAATAACTTTTTTTTCGCAGTCCGGCCGCAACATGGCAATTTCCGCCACGTCCAGACAGAAAGTACTTATTAAGCATTTTAAACAAGCAATCAAACACTCGTTTACCCCGCTTTCTCCTCACCCTTTCTACATTTTCGCAGGATATTGGATCTTCGGAGCGCAATTTTGTGATACTTGGGTGGCCTTTGATGTCATGTGCTCGACGGCGTCAATTCTGAATTTGTGCGCCATCTCGATGGACCGCTACATCCACATCAAGGATCCGCTCAGGTGAGTGATTGTCGGGATTGTGTCACATGCATAATATATCAAATCCATAACTAATTGTCCCGGCTGTCGCGACCGAAATCGATTCATTAATGTCAGCCGATTGCAAGTGCTTTGTATGCACGTTACTCATCCGCCGCGTTGTCATTCCTGTCACGTTTTTGCGATGCTGTTTCTGACGCCACCTAATTTCACTGTCTTGAAACCATTCGAGTTCTTTGCGGCCGTGGGGCTCATTAATCGACGCTCATAATTGTTTCATTAGCAACAGATTTATGGCGCATTACGAGACTTTTTCACACTTCTCCAGCCACTTCATCTTGAAGTTCGCTAAGCACTTTCGGATCAGCGTTTCAGCTGTGGTTTTCTGCCACCAGCCAAGTTCAGCAAAGTCATTCTCATTGGGTCTCTGGGTCAGGCGAACAATGAGTAACAAAAGAAGTGTCATTACCAGCTGCTAAAACTGGAGAACAAGTGGTAGTTATGGGTGTTGAGGTCAGAATGGAGGGTTCTTCTTCCTGACGTGGTGAAATAGGATTACTAATTTATATTTCTTCTAACTATTAAAGATGTGGTATGAAATTAATCTATTAAATAATTATTGAAAGCTGTGTAATAAATGAAAAGGAAATGAAATTGTTTATAAATATTTAAAAAGCATATAACAGGTACATAGTTAGTAAACTATAATGAAGTATAGCGGTATATGCTTTTAAAAAGTTTTCCTTGCTCATTTTATAATGTCAACTTGGTCTAGAAAAACTTGTAAAGTATTCTTGCTCTTTCCTTCCCTTGCTCCTTTTAAAATCTATTTGGGAAAGTGTTAAATCAAATTTCGAATCGAATTCCCCAACAGCTGGCCCGCCCAATACGAATTCGAGCCCTTGGCCAACTGGCCTACATATCGCACTTTTCGCACCCTCTGGAAATGACTTCATCTGTCAGCGCGGCGAGGACTGAAGTCAGCCCAAATGTTCCATTATCGTAGTTCAATCTACCTTGTATATCCGGCACGTTGCCCCAGCTGCGATATCCCGGCAGGAAGCCCCAGAGACAATCAAATTCTGCTGCCTCAGGTGCTGTGTGTCCTTGTGTGCTCCCAGTGTCCTTGTGTTGGTGTGGATCCGTATCTGTGTGAGTCTGTGTGTCTCCTTCACCAACTACGGCAATGACAATGAGAATGAGCTTGTCCTGCTGTCGTCGTGGCCTAAAACGCTGCCAGTCAGCCATGTTGCTCAGCTTTGTAGTCAGCGAGCAGTCAGCAGTTGAAATTGATTTCCAGTGGCGAGCAGTTTCCACAAAAGCAGTCACTCGAAATCAGCTCAGTAAACTTGAAACTAGTTTATCAAGCACCACCCACAACCCACCACCACCCACAAATCCCCCTTTTCGGCTGGACCACAACAATTGTGTGTTAATTAAATTTTCAACAATGCCCCAGACCCCACAAGTGCAATCCAACAAACGCTTTTTTCGGGCCATAGGAATATTACATTTGCGGCCAAGAACAAACGCACAAATTTATTATGTGTCAGCAGCCACAACTGAATTCCTTTATATGTGGGTTTTTTGAGTGGGTGAACCTTTGTCTGTTTCCTATTTTATTTTTTGACGTGCGGATGCACTTAAAAAGAAATTCTTGATAAATTAAAATTTTATTTTGAATTATAGGTACAATTTACAATGAGTCTTACAACTTGAAACCCAAAAGGATTCTAGAAGAGTTTCCTAGCAATTTTAAATGGTGAAATAAGCTTATTTTCCTTTAAAAATACATAGGAGAGAATTGGATAATTTAGATTGTATTTTTTCCCAGTATATCAGAGCTGTGTTAAAAATGACGTTGGTCAAGTCGCCGACAGACGCAGAGCGGGAAGTTGACCCACAGCTGGCAACCCGACGAAATGATTGCAGAATGCCATTGGGGGAAAGGACTTTTGCTGGGGGGCAGTGACTGGGAGGGGAGGGGAGGGATGAGGGGGCGTGGAAACGAGGAGCGGAAAATGGACAACAGGGGGGGGCAACTACAGCAAATCGAGACAGTTGCCAGCCCTAACCCACAGAGCCATGTCATGAAAGAGCCATAATAAATCCTTTGATGCTATTTTCAGCCAAAAGCCAAAAGTAGAAAAATATTTTTTCTACACCGCCCCGTTGGCTGTTGCTATTGCTGTTTCTGTTGCCACCTGGGGTAAGCTTATTCGCTTATGGAAAACGACACGACATTTGTATGGGTGTGTCAGCAGTTGCCCCTAAACCCCATTTTCCTACCCACCTGCTGAATTTCCCCCCGCCTCGCTTTCCATCTATCTGTGCATCTTTTGTGTAGTCGGGTTCACGTAACGAGTTGGCGAGCGTATAACGCTTCATTGATGTGGCAACTTGATGTCGAAGCGAGCTGAAAATTCAGATTGGAAATTTTGTATGCCACGGCAAAAGGATTTAAATGAGCTCCGTCTGGGGGGCCAAGGGGAAATGGCAAAGGGGAGGGGGGTGACCATAGTGGGTGGTCTAGCAAATGACAATTTTCATGGAACATTTTTCCTGATTTTGAATTCCGTTTCTCCTGCGGGAGCAGGGAAGGTACACACGGATAGATGGAATCGAAGGTGAAATTAAGCACGGCGAGGAGATACGTTTTCCACAGGAGGAAATCCTTTCGTGCTTGACATCGAATGGTTGATGACGGGTGAACGACACAAATTGCTCGAATGATCTTGATGTAAAGGTATTGAATATTTGCTTACGAGACCAAAAAGTGCAGCTGTAAAAAAGGGTTAAAAAATAAAAAAGCTATATAGATTGACACAGAAAAAAATTACCACTTTAATCTAGAAAATTTTTAAAGCCCCCCAATAAATTAAATTCCTTTCAGTTTTCCCTTCGCAAGAGTAAATGTTTTTCTAAGCCACTGTAATTGATTCGATTGCGAAATTGTAAAACAACCTCCCTCCAGCAATGAAAACTCCCTGACAAATTCACCCTCAATGTAAATTGTGCCTCACAAACGCTGATTAAGCCCGACTAATGTTGTCCAATATTAATTTGAGTCCTTGGGTTAATGACATTTGCATAGAACCCCCGCTGGCCACCTGCTACAAACCATCGCCTCCAAATTGAATTTAGCCACCTGGATTCGTTTGCATTTGCACCTGAGGGGGCGTGGGACGTGGATGCCAGCGCCCACGTTGAATGCTCAGGTACCCGAGACATTTTACACTTCAGATGTCAAGACGTCGCTCATACCACTTCTCGCTGCGAATCTGAATCCGAGTCCGAATCTCAAGGAGCAGAACTGAACTGGCGGCGGGAAAATTGCAAGGAAAACCCAACTCAGAGCGCAGCGCACACTTGCCAACTTTTGTGCCTGAGAAATGGTAAATGGGATCTAGCTTTTGTATATTACCATAGCCATTGCCGTCCGACTTCAGACTCTCGTTCTCGTTTTATGTAAATCTGATTTATTTGCATGTCAAAGTGGAGGCAGCAGGGCATTTTTTTCTCTCTGTTCACCCCTCATCAGCGGCGAAAGTTCACGAGTCGTCGTCTCATTAGGAGTCGAGCTGTCGAGCAGTTGAGGAGTCGAGCTGTCGAGCAGTTGAGGAGTCGAGAGCCACCACCCCGGGACACGCCCATTCATCTAGGACCTGTCCTTGTGTCCTCCTCGCAGAGGGAATCGCTGATTCAGTGTGTTTTCTTAGCGTTTTAGAATAATTGCAGGCGTTTAATTTAATTGCGCTCGCCTGGATTTTCCGAGCCGGGAAATTGGCAAAAACAATTTGGATAAAAAGCGCGTGCAAATTTAATTAGTTCCAGACAAAGTGAAGATGAAGCGTTCCCCTTCCTTTTTCTTTCTACCCCAAGCAAAAATACGGAAAATGAGAAATTTTCGTATTTTATGTGACATCTTGATGTCTCTGCCGGCTTTTTTCCCCACTTTTCGTTGGCACTGCCGCTGACTTTGGCGCCTGTCATCATCGTAACTGTCAGACGCATATGTGAAATTCATTTTAAACTGCAATAAAAACTGAAAGAACAATGAAAGTTCCCCGCAGGCTAAAAGGTGTAGGGGAGAATGGGATTTTTGGCAGGCGTTATAGGGGCTTTGGCCAACAACCGAAGGCACAACACTTAAACGCGCACCGCAAAAGCTGTTCCTGCAACAATGACGCACCTGGGAACTTTTTGTAATTGTATTTTTTCCACTTGTCTTGCTCGTGGTTGAGGATGGGTTACCGTGAACTATGGGGTTGTGAGCCAAATAGAAATTGAGGGATCATTGGGGACTCCTAGAGAGCTTCCATTGAACAGGATTGAAAATTGATGGGGGTCTTGTAAATCAATGACATGCAACAAGAGGTACATTTTATTCAAAGAAAGAATGGTTTTAAATTCCCCTAAGCACATTTTACAATTGAATTTTCAGAAGTTAATTTAAAAATACAAATTCATTTGAATTTTATCCAACATTTTTCTTGAAGCACACTTTAAGTAAAACGTTTCTACCATTAGCTTCTGCACTGGGTGAAACTGATCTGAAAATAGCCATATCTCTTCCAGCCCTCTAGCTTCCTTAACCTTTTGACCCACAGTGCTTTGGGCACGTGCAAGCGATGACAGTAAGAAAAACGCTCATAAAGAGTCATCAAATTTCCCCTGCCAAGACAAAGGCGGCCAAGCTGACGCGGCAGGACCTGAAAAAGGGAAAAAAATGGGAGAAAAAAGGAGCAGCTCGAACTATGCAAATGACGACACAAAAGGCAGGGGAGCGAGTCCTGGGTGGAAGGATCGCTGTGCGTGCCTTGCGGTAATTTCTTGAGTGCATGTGGTACAAACACAAAAGCCACCGCATGCCACGCAGCCAGTCAAACCAGCAGCTTCGATACGAGCGGTAAATGCAAATGTCCTTTGGGCGAAGCAGCCTGCTCCTGGCACAGACACCCACCCACACACACACATACTCACCATTTCAGTTATCCTGCTGCAAAGCAGACCTGGAACGCTCTCACACACGATTTCAATTAGCCCATCGATGGCTGATTGGCTCCTCCATTTTCCAGCTGAGGGCCAAATCGTGTGTCACCTAATGGCTGCAGGTTTATGTGCATATATCAAAGCGCTACCCCAGCCACTCTAAGACACTGAATTAGCACAGGTAAAAGGAAAAGGTTGCTGAGGATGTGGGAAGTGGGGATGCTGACAGGCTGCGATGTTGTTCAGCTGCAATAAATTCTTCGCTCGCAGGAATATATTAATTCTGAACGGATATCCACTTCTGGCAAACAAATTGTTATGGTATGCAGTTTCCAGCTAAAATGAAATCATTTTTGAATGATTTAGGAAGGTTTATCCATCAAAACACCAAGAATTTGGCAAAAAAAAGGTTTGTAAAATGTTTTTTTTCTGCAATTAGCTGGTAGATACAAAACCATATCTAGGTAGATAAAAATAGAACCTCTCCCACCGCCGTCTCAGGTGGAGTGGATGGGGAGTGAGGAGGCTCAAGCTGCGGGCTTTCGTCACATGGAAATCAATTTTCGTGCCGAAAACGAAATTGAATTTGTATGTGAATACAATTACATAAACTTCCGTTTCCGCTCCGTCATCGTCCTTGAGTGTGAGCACAAGTGTGTGTGTAAGTGCGCCTTTGTATTGAAATCGAATTATTCTGTTTGATTTCCTGCACAAGCCAAAACGATGCGGCATATGGCAGCAGACCAAACCCAAACGGCATCCGAAACCCACACTCCACTCCACTCCACTCCGCTGCCTTGTGAATTTTTGGCATGGGTTTGGGGTTGTGGGTTTTGGTTTTTGCATTCACTGCAGACTGCTCATTTCCTGCTATGAAAGCAGAATCGAAGTGCTCGAAAAAGGCGGCCGGCGAGGATGATTTGCATATGCCATTCCCCGCAATGCGTGTGCGGTTTGTCCTTGGGCTTTGGGCGATTTGTCGCCCTTTCGCAGTGAGTAATTAATGACATGCATGGTGACCCAGAGCACCTGATCCCGAGTCCCCGATCCGAGCCTGAGTCGGGGTCCCGACTACCGCTTTTGGAGGCCGGACCAACACTTGTCGCGCACACCCGAAAATGATGTTGTCTAATGGCTGCTGGGCGCTGAGGGATTGCCAGGGACATGCAAAGCCACAATCAGGACATCGGGACATGGTCCATGTTCGTGTTGTCCACGCCTCTGGTTCCGAGACTTCCACGTGTTGATCCAGATGCTGCACACAAGGAAAAACAACTAATTTTTTTTAAATATATGATTCAGAAGTAAAAACATACAAACATCCTATTTAAAAATCGATGAAGTTTGGTTGTACCATTAAAAATAAGTTTAAATTTAATTCACTTTAAAGTATAAGGCTATTTCTTAAAGTTTTTCTAAATAAAATTTGTAAAATAAGTTTAACGGCAGATAGTATTTTTTCAAGAGAAAAATTCCTCCGTAACAAGAGTCTTTTCAGCCAGTGGTTTGATTTTTTGCCAACAACTTCGTTGCCGGTTAATTTATGTAATGGGGCTTAGAAGAACAACTTTCCGTTTAATTAAACAGGAGCTTTAAAACCCCGAACTTTAAGCGAAACTTTTGGTTGAGTGTGGCTGTGTGTGGGTGTGTTGGTGTGTGTGTTAACCCTTTGGCGTTCACCACAAGGGCAAAAGGACAAAAAGGGAAACGCCAGGAGCAGCCTGAAAGAGGGAGACGAGTGGGATGAGGATGCAGGATGAGCATGAACACGAGGATGTGGAGCAACAGCAGGGGAACAACAGCGCGTGTATTTCCGCTTCCTTTGCCGCAAATTGATGCAACCCTTTGACTCCCCGATCTGCTCCTCTTTTCCAGATACGGACGATGGGTGACACGACGCGTGGCTGTCATCACCATCGCGGCCATTTGGCTGCTGGCCGCGTTCGTCTCGTTTGTGCCCATCTCGCTGGGCATCCATCGACCCGACCAGCCGCTGATTTTCGAGGACAATGGCAAGAAGTATCCCACATGCGCCCTGGACCTCACGCCCACCTACGCCGTCGTGTCCAGCTGTATCAGTTTCTACTTCCCCTGCGTGGTCATGATTGGCATCTACTGTCGGTAAGTCACAAAGTCACAAAAGGAGGCCCGAAATCGCTGTCTCGCCTCGTTTCGTTTAGTTTGGTTTCTTTTTGTCCGGATTGCGGCGAAAGTTGTTCGTGCATAAAACATGAAATGCATAAAGTAAGATATCTCCGGACGCCTTTAGCTGCAATTATGTAGATACAAACAGCCCAGGGTTTCGCACAGAACCACAAGGCAGGGAAAACTTCCACAGGCCAGCGAAACTTTTGCCAAAATCTCGCTTCAAATGAAAACAAAGCGAGAACTCAAATGTTTTTATGAGCTTAAAAAACACCAGAGGCTTGAATGCAATCTTTTCCTGGAATTAGCCTAGATTACATACCCTTACAAGAAGGGAAACTTTACAGCACGAAATGTCTTTAAGTTCATCAATCTAAATCAACAGATTATGAGTACAGATTTTAGATTCAAAAATAAGCATATTGTAGTTAAGACCTATAAACCTTTTGATAAAAAAATTAAGAAATTTTAATATTAGATATTTATTTTCTTGGTATTTAATAAATATTTTCTTTTGGTAGAAACGCACAGTTCCCTTCAGTAGAATTCCCTAAAAAAGAGCATGTAAGAGAAGCTAGCGAAACAAAGAGGAAGTCGGGGCACAAGTAGTAAAAAATAAATAATAAAATGTTGTAAAAACTGACGAAGTTTGCCGCTATCGCATTGCTGAATATATCAGAAAAATGCCGCAAGGACCTGCGCCCCTGATGGCCGTCAGGCACGAGAGGGAAATGGGAAATGGGAAAAGGGAAAAGGAGAACTGATTGTGGGCAAGGGGTTCTGGGCTGAACAAATAAGCGCACGCATTAGTGTCCGTCTAAGTAATCCCCAGGAGCTGGCAAAATACTGGGGCGTGTGCAAAAGGACTAGACAAGGACACACACTCACACTTAAACACACACAAACGCATAGCTGCTCATCAACGTTTCGGCCAGCGGCACGTTGCCATTTTAGCTTAACGAGATTTGCAGCCATTGGCCAGGACTCTTCTCCTTCTTCTTCCCCTCCTTGCCCTTCTCCAGTGATATCCAACATCCTTAGTCCCTATTGCTCTCATCAAATGGATCCCCTGTTGGCTGGCATTGGAATTTTCTATCAAATTTCGGTTAAATTACAGAATAAATATACTTTTATCGTCATAATTTGTGCCTGGCCTCCGCCGGTCCTGTTATCCTTTTTATGCGGCCACCGAGTAAACACTCACAGCGCCAGACACATATGCTTGTTTATTTGTTCGATGTGGAAGATTAGGGCGGCGAAGGGAACGGGGGCGTGGCAGAGCTTAGAGAGCGACTCAAGTGGAAGATTGGATACGATAGTCAGACATTGCGTATACGCAGCGTGTTTCCTTTGGTTATTGATGTGGACAGAGCCATTCTTGTCGGCATCCATTTAATTGACATGCCAAGCGGCCCAAGTGAATAATTATCATATCAATTACAACCTGCAACTAGTAACAACCACGTAGCCCATGGCTAGTAAATACCAAAACCAGAGCAACAATCAGGAGCAGTCAGTCATTGGGCGAGAAATAATTGATAATGTCATGCTGACACAAGAAAAGACAATAAGCATTTAAGTGTAATGTAAGGCTGTCATAATGAAACCATAATGAACCATTTCAAACTTTAATTTGGTTATGAGCACTATTTAGATATTCAGCATCTTATGTTTAATAAAGCTTCAAGCTACAAAGGCAAGAAAGCCTAGAAAATACTTGTGTATTAATTGGCACAAGCTTTTAGAGCCGTTTATTATTTCTAGAGATGAAAACAGAAATACATTTTGTGGTTGTTGTAAAATTGTGAATTCATGAAAGCCTTTAATAGACAATAGTCTATTAAACAGAGCAAGAAGTTACTACAGATTTTTGAATTTAAGCTCCATAATATCCCCCTATTCCTTCCACTTCCTTTCCAGGTTGTACTGCTATGCCCAGAAGCACGTCAAGTCCATCAAGGCGGTAACCCGACCCGGCGAGGTGGCCGAGAAGCAGCGGTACAAGAGCATCCGGCGCCCGAAGAACCAGCCGAAGAAGTTCAAGGTGCGCAACCTGCACACCCACAGCTCGCCATATCACGTTTCCGATCACAAGGCCGCGGTGACGGTGGGCGTGATCATGGGCGTGTTCCTCATCTGCTGGGTGCCCTTCTTCTGCGTGAACATCACGGCCGCCTTCTGCAAGACCTGCATTGGCGGCCAAACCTTCAAGATCCTCACCTGGCTGGGCTACTCGAACTCGGCCTTCAACCCGATCATCTACTCGATCTTCAACAAGGAGTTCCGCGACGCCTTCAAGCGCATCCTGACCATGCGAAATCCCTGGTGCTGCGCCCAGGATGTGGGCAACATCCATCCGCGGAACAGCGATCGCTTCATCACGGACTACGCCGCCAAGAATGTGGTCGTGATGAACTCGGGCCGCTCCAGCGCCGAACTGGAGCAGGTCTCTGCGATTT
The DNA here is from genome assembly GCF_018152265.1 of Drosophila ficusphila. Lineage (NCBI taxonomy): Eukaryota > Metazoa > Arthropoda > Insecta > Diptera > Drosophilidae > Drosophila > Drosophila ficusphila. The sequence goes on from NW_025064737.1 coordinate 17,434,717, forward strand.
GACCAAAAGGCTGTCTGAATCTCTCCGGCGGCGGTGGTGGAGCGTTCTCCTGGCTGCCCTGCGGATGCGGATGTGGCTGGGGATGCGGATGGGGATGCGGTGGTCTGCGCGTGGACGACGACGACGATGGAGCGCTGACCACGCGGTATGTTCCATGAGATTCGGTGACGGCGCCCACGGCCACGATTGTGGAGACCGTGGAGGCCGCACAGATGGAGACGGAGCTGCTCTAGACCGGCACAAATGGGTTCCTAATGCCAGCCAACACTCGATGCTCGAACCGCAAGCAATCCCATCTAATCCCATCCTCAACCCCGATCCAGTGGATATGGAAACCTGTAAGTATTATCAGCGCGTCCCCGAGACTAAGCAATCAACTATGCGTATACTTAATCGCACTAGTAACTAGCTGTAAATCCTTTAAGAGTAAAATTAAAGAAAACCAAAACAAAACAAAAGCGAAACATAAACTGAAACCAAAACCAAAACCGAAACCAAACCCGAAACGTGATTAGGTCTAAGATCTTCAACCCGGCACCTAAGAGCTTCTAGTTAAGTTTCTGTTTGGATATTCATGGCGGTTTTCGCTCCATGCAAATGCGATTATTATGGAGTGACACATGTCACTTGCCATACACACACACACACACCCACACAAAACAAATACATTTACGCACACAAACAAACCACTCAAGCTCACCAGCTGAACAAAAAAAATGAGAAAAACGCTGCATACATCGCGGTGCCCTTACATATATTGAGGCAACCCTACATTTGATTTATTGATGAGAATTTATGGCCATTGAACGAACAGGGCTGCCAGCTGCACTCGTAAATCATGCAAAATGATTATTGTTGTTATTATTACGGGCACAGAGCACAAAAGCTGTAAAACCCCGACCATTCATTCCCCCATTGGTAATATAGTATAAATGTTATGTTTAGTTGGAGTGCCGCGGTGATAGCAAGTTTTAACGACCAAACTTTGCAGACTGATTTGAATTTATGCGCGGAAATCTGTTCCTCCCCAATGTTAATTAAGCCAACTGTGATTGACACCGGCAAGCGAAACCAGTCGAAAGGTTAACCCGAGAAGCCTTTTCGGGTGCCGCATTCTGAGCACTCTGATTACCGGGTGATTTAATGAGCCGCACCTGCGAAAACACAGTTATCAGCCGGCGGCATAATGAACATGTTGCCCCTGGCATCGCCTCTCCCTTTCCCCTTCATCTTCACTTTCCCCATCTTTCCACTTTCCCACTTGGAGTGTCTTGTCTTGTGTCCCAGATTCCGGATCTCAGCCAGTGGGGAAAACAAATGTAAACAGTTTGCTCTTCACGCCGTGATGAAAAATTATGCCAGCACAGGGAGAAATATCTAATTTATTACGTCTGACGATAAGATAAGATAATAAATCAGGTTAAATTATCAAAAAAAAGCTCACGTCCAGTAGTTTATCTCTATTTGGTGCAAAGTTAAGTGTTATATTGTTGACAACCTAATTCTACGTCCGTGTTTTGATAATAACTCTGTAGTTATTACGTTTTGATAAGAAATATTTATTTATGAGCTAAATTGATTTTGAGCTTCTAAAACTTTTATATTTTTAATAACTGTTAAAATTTCCTTCTTTTGATTACTTAGTTTAGTTTTTGAACCATAACTTTCATACTTCGTGAATGAATTTTTCTTAGTGAAACTCCGTTTCGGAGCTGTATTTTCCTCTGGCACTCGAGTTTCAATTCCAGTTATTTGCGGATGCCGCAACTCTTTCCTCGGTCCTTCTCGGTTCTGTTATTAATACGAAGTACTTATGCTGCCTCCTCCGATTTTTCCCCTTCCATTTGAGGCAATCCGCTTACAACTTTTTCGGTCTTTGTTTATTTGATTCCCTTTCGCGCGTTCTCCTTTTCGTATTTATTTTGGCAGTTTATTAAAACTTTGGCTCTGCTTTCGTCATTTTAATTACAATACTCAGAACAAAAGCGAAACGGCATTTGTTATCGAAAACCACGCCCCCTGAACCGCCCAACACCCCAAACAAATCGCCGGGAAATCGTCATTGCCACAACTGGCACGCAATCAATTCAACTTCAACTCCGCCAACGTATACGCACGTGTCGCAGGTTCTTCGTTGAGTGAAGGCTTGAAATTCGGGCCCTGAGTGCTTTATGGCACACACAAAATGGCCTTGCCCCCAAGCCCCCATTTTCACCTCCCCTTTCCATCCACTTTCCACATTCCATTTGGGTTTATTTGGGCCACAGCCATTGACTTTGACTCTGGAATTTGTCGTGCTCAAAGCCCACCAAAAAAATGGCCAGTCCATGATAAATTTGCGTGGAGCGACCCTAAGCCTTAACCCATTATGCACAAAATTTGCCTATATTCAATATTGGTTGAAGTAAATCATCATTTATTTTTGAGTAACCGCAAGGGAGTTATTAAGGATACACATTCACTTAAGGGTAATCATCTTAAGTACTTTAAAATCCTTTAAACAAGCTTACAAAGTAAACCCTTATTGGCACTTCTTTTGAGCTGCTTAAGCTTTTCAGGCACTCAAGGGTTAAGACTTTCGCCACAACTCTTTCGATTCGGCTTTGCATAATTAAAATAATGCCCGGAAGCATTGCTTTTGTTATGCTTTCTCGTTATAGAACTTCCTGTTTTTATCACTTTGCTACTTCAATCACTTTCTTCCTTTTCCCTTTTTTCACTCCTTTGTTCATCTTTGATTTGGTGGAAGTAACTTTGTGATTGTGACTATTGCCGATGCTCCTCCGATTTTCCAGATTCCTTTTCTTCTCCAATCATGGAAATCCGGTTTCGAAGGGCGCTGGTTTTTCATGCTCTTGGTTTCGCGAGTTTTAATTGAAACATTTGACAGCCTGAAACTCGATTGTTGGCCTGTCTCTCCTTCGGTTTTTTCTGCAGCCTCGAGCTGTCTGCCTCTAATTGTATTAGCCAGATTCATGTTAGAAGCCTACGTGACCAGCATGAAAGAGTGGCATTGTAAAGATTTTCAGTGAAGAGGACCCTGGGAAGTCAAGCCAAGCTGAACATGCCCTTTCATTAGCATAATCGCCATGCAAAAAAAATCGCTGCACTAGTTGAGAAGAAATTTTCCCACTTGTTTGCAAGTCTCGACTTCTTTTGTTGTCTATTTGCTGCTTAAACAAACAGATTTCCCGTAATTGCTTTCGCAATTCAATTAAAAGGCAAAAAAGTAAACGAACAGAGAAAAACACAAATACATGTCAATAACAGTCACACACACACAGTTTAATTTTTTGTGCAAATAGCGGGGGAAAAATCACTTAAATGAACGCGTTCAATTTAAAATAACACAAATGAGCATGAAGCAAATATTTGGCCACAATCGAGTGCTCAAGTTAAACTTTTAATTTGAAATGATAAAGATTGTTTGACTTTTGGCTAAGGTTACACAACTCAATGCCCACAAATGGATGTTTATTTTGTTTTCCCCACTCTTCGAGGATTTTCAGCGCTCTTCAAGATTTTTTTTAAGTCGTCTGACTGCCATTGGTACATAACTTCTTGCTGAAATCCTTTAGGCAGACGTCTGGCTAATCCCATGTATACATTATGTATGCCATTCACATTCAATTGGCAATCCTTTAAGGCCGCTTTAAAATCTGTTTGTACATCTGTTTGGATTCCCCCGCTTGTCGAGTGTTAAACTTGAATCCCGGAGCCGAAAAAGTCAAACGATGAATGTCAACATTTCGCATAAATTGCATGTCGATTGCCGAGGAGAGCTCAAAGCGGTCGCTTCCCATTAGGACAAGGCCATTGATGTTGACTGGTTTGGGCCCTTTCACTCTCTGGCGGTCTGATTGATTGATTGATTGATGGATGGATGGATGGATGGATGGACGGATAAACGGAAGGCTGACTGGCTGGATAGACGGTTAAGGCGAATTTTCTTGCTTCGCTGGCCTCGTATCTCATCTTTTTTTGTGGGATTTCCACTGCCACGCCTCCTAATCTCTGCCAACTATCAACAGTTGGCCGCCGAAAGTTTTTGCAGCTACCTTCTGCCCCACGCTCGGCTTAACTTTGGCTATATTTTGGCATTTTTATAACTTTTACGCCTGCCAGTGTTTATTTTGCTTTACGACTTTCCACAAATTCCCGCTGTTTCGGCTTACACAAAATCTTCCAACTTATTTCGTGCTTTTTCCCTTCTCCTTTTGCCTTCGCAGCCATTCCAATCTAAATCATTTCCGGGCGCGTGTCATTTTGTAGCCTACTTTTCGGCTGAGCTCGCATTCCTTCGCCGCGTTGCGTATACGCAACGTATGCCCGCGAAAACGTTTTATTGCCGACATCGCCTGGCGTGCTAATTTATACGTTAGAACCGGGGCGGCCTTCATTTAATACATCCAGCGGCTCCAGTCACGCCCCAATGGATCATAAAAACTCCATTTTAATCACAATTTCTTTTTTTGTGGCTTACTCCCTGGGATTTTCGCATAGGCAAATTAGCTAAAACATTTTGATAAATGGTATGCACATATGAGCCTATGGCAACAAAATTCGATTTAATTTATGCAAATTCTTGACTTTAAAAGCTAAAATGTATTTTGTTCAAATAACTAAAGGGTTTAATTTTCTGTCATAAGTGTTTTTAACGACAAATTATGTAATTTTAATATGAAATTAATTAAATTGCCCAGAAGTACTCTTATGCTCCCACGAACACTTGACATTTAACCTCTAACGCTGCCCGGACAGCACTGCGTATACGCAATCTTTGACATTTGGCAACTTTAAGTGCTTTAAGCTGCCTCTAAGTCGTCGGCCAGCAACTTTCATTTGATTTTCAGCTTCTCGCCGCCACCCGCATAAAGTTTTTCCCGCTTACGAGCGTCTTTTTGTCCTTGTGGGTGGAGCAAAAAAAAGAGAGGCGAAAAACTTTGGAGGAGGGACAAAGTTTTGCAAGCAGTGCCACAATAACAAATGCAGGCAAAGTTTAGACAGATCTCCCCTCTTCTCCCCTTTTCGCGGCTCCACCTGCCGCAGCATGCAATTAAAATTATGTGCCCCAAATGCAAAAGAGTCGGCTGCCACAGCCTCGAAATCATTTCGTAATGCACTCGACTCTGGGCTTAATGCCAGTTGCGGTAATTTAATCGGAAGGCAAATTCAATTTAAAGTAAAAGTTTCTGAATAAACGATGGCTGGGCTGTCGTGCAGTATCGAGTGGATCGGAGGGGCAGGGGGGAATACATTTAAAATGACAGTTATTTAATCCTCTCCGGCACTTCGTTGTTGCTGCTGCTTCAACTGCTTATCCTTATCCCTTTTTGGCGTGATCCCTGCCGACAACTATCAGGCGATTTAAGCTGCACTCAATCGATTTTATATCCCGGCCTTCACATGCGATGCATTTTAATTAAGAAGGAAGCCCCAGAGTCCGCAGGCGGACTGCTGCAGACCCCAACCGACAGCCTACACCATTCCATCAAGACCTCCTTCCACTGTCGCCTTGACATGCCACGCCCCCTTGGCCGCCCAGCCCCTCAGCCTCCTTCGGGCGGCTCCTTCTGCAGTTTGCAATTTTAAACCCAAATTGAATTACTTCTCCATAGCCGGCATCGTTGGCGGTCTGCCGGGTGGGACTTCTGCCCGATTTTCCCCAAGGCACTGAAAATGCTGCCTGACAACCCGCATATTTGATGAGGCTTTAAGAACGCCTCCTTTTGAGCGGAGAAAGAACAGGTGAAATAGGAGGCGGGAATGTCGAGCCCACCGTGTTAATTGGTCTGGGGAACTCGAGGAATTTCTAACTTTTTATGTTCACCTAGCGAGGTTTTCTTTCCTTGCTAACAAAAATGTTTCAATTTATTTCTAAAAAAAATTTTATAAATCCATAGAGTACTAATAGAAGAAAATATGTTCTTTTAATTTTTAAAGTGCATAACATGGTTTTATATCAATTTAGATTTATGAAAACTAAAAGCATTCCCAGTTTTTTCAAACTGAGAGTAGGTCAAAAGATAAACTTTTAAATTTCAACTTAGATTTCCGCACACAGCAATCAGTTATTCATTTCGCAAAATAAATTTTACCATCATAAAAATAACAAGGCAGCCATTACGAGTGAGAAAATCTAATTAAATACTCAGCGTGGAAAATTCAACAAAATATGAATACTATTTCATTACGGCATAACAAGGTGTTTGAGTGGGGCAAAATTTCACGAATGATTTATTTGGATTTTCAAACGCCCAAAACCCACCTCCAGCAGATGCCAACCCTCGTTTTTTGACACTTAATTAATTGACAAATATTTGGACAAAGGCAGCAACTGGCTGGACCAGAGCTGGCCGCAAATTGAACAATAACACAACGAGCACTTCAAACGAACGAAATTCATTTGCTAAAATATTGTTTTTCCATCTCCGTCACTCTACTTTATTTTCCAATTAAAGCCGAGATCAGACTGGGTCGAAACTAAAAACCAGGCCAAAAACCAAGGCAAACCAAACCGTAACGAAGCGAACCCAAGCTCGGTGTCCAGCGGTCACAGCCCGGTGTTCCGTGCTCCTGACAGCTGCCGCCCGAGGGGCCAGGATCAGGGCGAGTGTCCTGCCGGAGCTGCGAGGCAACAATGCAGGCGTGAACATAAATTTCAAGCTCCACTGAGTCACCCCTGAATGCCCCATCAGCCCTCGAAGCTCCCCCCAATTCCCACCTCTTCATTGGATGGGGCTAAAAGTGCCAAAGTTTATTATTAAATTATGTTGGCAAATAAAACTGTTGAACGTAAAATCAATTTTCGGAACTTCTCTCTGCTCCTGACAATGCCCACTGAGAAGTGTCCTTTGTCTCTGCTTTAGGTCCTTTCACTTCCCCTTTCTCTCTTTCTCTCTTTCTCTCTCTCTCTCTCTCTATCTCTTTATCTATCTCTTTCTTGCTTATTCCCTTGCCCGTGACCGAGTGAACCCAACTAATCAAATTAAGCTTATTTTTAAAAAATTCAACTTGACCAAAAAACAATTCTTCTTTTTCCCGGGGAACCCTTTTCCATTCGATGCTGGTAATCGAATATGGCCCACTCATGGGAATCGCTGACGGCTCTTCAACTCGCTGGCCGAGACCGCAAATAGCCGAAAATCAATTCCCGATATATAGCGATATATATGACTATATATAGCGAGAGAAAGAGAAGGAGAGTGAGAGAGAGAAGGATGTCCCCTATATGCGAATGGGTTTTTCGAGGACCTGAAATAGCGCAGAGTTCCGTTTAGCAGCTGAAAACTGAAATACTCATATTCAATAGGCAAATTCCCAGGTCAGGGCAGTCAGAGCGCAACGGTGGGAAAGGGACGGGTATAGTGAGCGAAAGAGAGGCTGACAGCTTTCTTTATAGAATTACTTCTGGCGCAATAACTTTTCCAACTGAACGAGCCGCTGATGGAGCACACTCGCTCTCTGCGTCCGCTTTTCCCTCCCCCTTTTCCTCCCTCTTTCCTCCCCCCTTTCCTTTCATCCTCTTTCATTTCATTCATTGATTTGCCTTTTGCCTTGGCCAACTAGTGCAGGACAGGACGTGCGACGTGGCTAAGAGCCGGAGAGGCAGACATGGGCCATTTCCTCTTGCCTCCTTCCTTTTCCCTTAACACTCCAGCGGCCGAGAGTCCACAAATGAGCCGGGGACAAAAATAGTTTGCGGTGAACTCTATTCCCCGCCTGGTGGGCCACCTCACCGCCCCACATCACTTTATATTATTTATTAAACTCTTGGCTCCTCTCAATTTGCCTAAATCTCAATTTTTAATTTCCTTCAACCATTTTCCTTAACCCTCCGGCAGCTTTGTGGCCATAAATAATAGCATGACAATAAAGGCTTGTGGACAAGTTTACTTTAGGCATGTTTACCTAAAGCAAGCTAATTTGTTGCATTTAAGAACATAAATTTGAAAATGTATTCCTCTAAAATATATTCTACGCTTTATCATACCATGATTTATTGTCATATAAGCTGTACTTTTTGCCCAATTTGATAAAATATTCATTTGTAAACCTAACTACAATATGTTACACAAAATATAATCCCTTAGCAACTTTACGCAAATTAGATTGCCGATTTCCATGATTCTCTCATTTAATTAGTAGGCTTTACGCATTAGTTGTTTGCAAAAAAAGTGAACTCTGTGCCCTTTAAATATGTTAGCAAATAAAGGGTTGGCACAAACAATATGCAATTGTTTGCAAAGGTTTTATTTCAATGCAATACTGTTCACTTTATTTATTTACAAAATTATTTATTATTTATCCCTAATGAACGTATTGACCATTTACATAACAAATTTGCCATGGACCAAATGTTTACTTGTAAATCTGCATAAAAATTTGTTTTTCTTTAGTAAATATGCAGCAGAAGCCGAAGGTGTTCTATAAATGTATGATCAAGAGTGAAAGTTCATTTGTTCAAGTTCATTTAATCAAGTGACGCACATTCGTTATTTTATTACTTAGATAGATATTCACTAGAAATTCTGACTTAGTTAAGAAATAATTACTTTCTGTTCAAAGTTCTGATATCTTTTTCCCCGAACACCTCCCAAAATCAACAAGGTGTTAAGATTGACTCACTTAAACTGACGACACAAGTTCCTGTTGCCTTTATCCTTGTTGTTTCCTTTGTCTTTGCTGCTGCACCTGCTCCATTTCCCACTGTTGCTAAGTGGAAGTGCGGCTAACCAATCACTCGAGTGTCCTGCTCCCGGAATCCAGAGTCCCTGCGAGGAAGTGGAGATAAGTCAACGGCCAAACAAATGGCGGCAGGTCCGCATCTGGCTGTTGCCTCCAATGCCTTCATTGCCTCCATTGCCTTCATTGCCTCCAATTGGCCCAGATACTCCGACGATGATGTCGATGCCGCCGGGCCACTCAGCAATGATTAATTACACTTAATTGTAATTTATGCGGCTCTGGAGCAGGCTCCCATTCTTCTCCATTAGTCGGAGGATTCAGTGTCTTACAAAGGTCCTCGGAATACACTTTATTGAAATCTAGGCCCCCGGGGCTCCAAACCCCATCTGTCTCCCGCCGCCGGCGGCGAATGTCCCTTTGTTTCGCTAATTGGCCATTAAGCTGCCAAGATTTTTAAAGCGTTTAATGTTGGCTCTCATTTTCGTTTTCATTAGCCCGGGCTTAGGCGCAAAGTCCGCTTGACTTTTGTCCGGCAAATTGGCGGAAGGCCTCCTGCTGCTGGTCAGCAGAATGGCCATCAGTCTGCGACTTCGTGCCATATAAATCAAGCCGTTTCCTTGACTTTTCCTGCGGCTGTTTGCCACCGAAAACATCTCTCATTAATCAAGGCGACCGCAGTCAATGGGAAATGTTATTTGATGGCAGCTTGTTGCAGCTCCAATATATCAGAGTACATTTATTTTCGTTGATGATGCAAAGATACCACTCTGTGTTTTTCTAGGACAAATTAATATCTGTCAGGTAACATGTATAAAATATTCTTCACCAGTTACTTTAATTTGTTAGAAAACTTAGCCTGCGTAAAAGAGGCTTTGCATAATTTAACTATTCATAGCAATTACAGCTTTCTATTTATTTCTCTACAAAATAAATCAAACTGCAGTTTTGCAAAATAACAATAGAATCATCAAATTACTTCTCGCCACTGGCAAGTTTTCCGATTTCAAACTAAAAAGAAACTTTAGAAAACTCAACCCAACAGCTGTGTCTGAATCAATAATCATTATCGAAAAGTTTACTTTGAAGCTTTCATCGGACCGTGTCTTTTTCAATTCAGTTGCCTAATTAGATCAATTCAATGCAACAGTGAAGTTGAAGGGCAAACGAAGTTCCTGATTCTTTTGCGAAAAAGTGAGGCACTCGACTGTAATTCAAGCAGTTTTTCCGGACATAAAAATTACGAGGTCCCGCGCTTTTTACGAGCAGCATCAGCGGGTAAATGCTGACATAGATTCCGCGCAAATATTTCGCACTACTTTTCATTTTACGATGGCACGCAATGAAAAGTGAAAAGCTGAAAGGCTTTTCTTCCCGCCCTCTTTAGCGTTTGCCTTTTGTTTGCTTAATATTTGTGTGCCTTCTTGTTCCTTTTTTTATTGTCAAATTTTTCTTCTTTTTTTGAGCTTTTTCGCTGATTCTGTTGTTGCAGCGAAAATAAAAGCGGAGCAGTGCAAACAATGCTCCGGAGTGATTGCCGTGAAACATGCTGCGATTTTCTGTCTGACACGCCCACCAGCCGCCAACCCACCAACTCGCCCATCCATCACTCTATCCAACCATCCATTCATCCATCCGTGTGTACTTGCAGCAATTTTCAACACTTTTGTTTGCATGCTTAAATAAATTCAGGCTTGTATATTTTGTGGGAAAAACTGAGAGCGGGTCACTCTGCAAACGGTGTTCATCGCTCGCATGAATAAACTATGAAAATCAAAGAAATGCCAATTTATTTCAGGCTTAAGTTACCGCAGATAAGCAATCAAAAGTTGTTTCATAACAGCCCTTGAAATGTTAAATCAAATGTTTTAAGGACTCACTTTGCAGTTAAGCGAGGCATTCGAAAAATTCAATGAGTATAAGTGTCCAGTTCGGGAGTGGCAACAACAAATTATCTAATCGACCTTTTTGCCATATTTTGTGCCCCTCAACTTGTCTCCTTTGCCATTTATTCCCGGTCAGCAAAGTGAATTGCAGTCACTTGATCCTCCGTCTCTATTGCAACTGACAGCTGGCTCAGCGGCATTAAGTCCTGAAACTATAAAGACTTGGGGAAGTTCCCACTAGCAAAGAAACCAACATTGACTGGTGACACAATTCTTTTTTGGTGGAAATAAATTTTTGCCTCTGGCACGGCACAGATAACATGAAACTTTGAAATGTCAAAAGGGGACTGACATGTTCGCATATTGAATCGGGGCACTCATATAACAATCTGGATTTTATAGGAGAAAAAATAATTGACGGAAAAAAAATCATTTCTGATAAATATAGAGGTAGAAAAGCTTTTACTTGCTTCCGTATTTGTAGGTGTAACTATTATTTATTTTAAAGATGTTGCTTGTTAATGTTTCTGCTGAAAAGTTTTGTAGTTGGTTATTGTTAAAAATATTACTCTTGCAATGTTATATATTTTTGTTGAGTGCCTAGAAGAGTAGCAATGCTGGTGCTGCGTCATAGTTTAATGGCCATACAATTGACACAGAGTCGACACATTCTCGCAACTGAGCTGCTTTGAGCCGCCCTGAGCTGCGTCGAGTTGTGAGTTTGTAGTTGGCTGGTTGGCTGGTTGGGAATGCCGGGGCATTAGTGGCCATATCCCGTCCCGGGGGAACTCGGCTGAGCTGCATTTTCGCATCAAGTGCCGGGCACAAGTGCAGTTTTATGACAGGCCCGTCGGGTGTGGAGTGCGGAAAATGTCCTCGGAAAAGCTGAAACCGCGGAGCAACCTCGATTACGCCGGGGGAACCACAGTTTAACGTCTCTCGAACATATCAGAAAAGTTCTGAATTATTAATTACGGAACGTCGGGGGCTATTTGCTCCAAAAACACCAGTCACATATCACGCACACTCACCACACACACAACCCCACCCTCACACACACACACTCAGTCATGGGAATTCCGTACCTTTAGTTGACTCTTTTGTACCTTCAGGTGATTGCGTTGTGTAAACTGTACCCAAAATCTAGTGAGTAAGGTCGAGTAATCTCGCAATCAAATTATGTAAATAAATAGCTGAATTAAGGGGGTGAAGTCGAGCACCCCGGGAATATCTGCATTACACTACCACATAAGCAACATGAAATGAACATTAGGCGGAAACGGAAACAGAAACTACCAAGTTTTTAGTCGTAAGCCAAATAACAAATGGCAAAGTCATGTATCGACGACACAAAGACACTGTATGTAAGGCTCTTTTGTACCTCTTGCTCTCCCACTTTCGAATTTACTATGGAACCCCTGAAAGCGCTAAGTGAAACTTAAACGTTTGTCTAGCTCTAAGTAAGTTAAATTAAACTAAAAGAAATGAAGTGAAAATTAAACTAAAGTATATGCGCAAACATATGAATGAGGAGCGAATCGAAGTGGTCAGTGGATCATTAGCCACATTTCAACAATTATGCTGAAAGCATTTAATAGTCTACATAATCCGCATAGAGGCAAGTTAACTTGTAAAATATTGAATCTCAACTCAAACAGCATAGGTCAAGCGAATCCGTAGTGGAAAATTATAGTTCATTGTTGCTGTCTAATACGCCTAGAATGGATAAATACCCACTATGCATTAGAACAATATCAGTAACTAGTTAAATGTGTGTGCGTTTCTCATTGCATAAGTATGTAGCCGAATGTCCCCAGATTCAGATAAAATCGTTAGCTGTAAATGTTTTTGTGTATATCTGTATATGTCTCTGTATATGCTTAGATCAATAATCCCCGATGTACTGTACTCACCTCTAACCTTAAGTTGACACCTCCTAAATCCCACTTTGCCCCAGCATAGTTTCCCTGCTCTCTGTTCTGTATAAATTGAAAATCTCTCAACTAAGTTTACTCAAAAAGAAAACTACTAAAGCAAAGTGAGAAATACTTAAATAAATACTGAAGCATATTGATAAGCAGCGGCGTGTGTTTGGCTTTTACTTAATTGCATTTTCAGCAGAACTCGGCTCGGATTTCGATTGCAAAAAGGCTTTATTGTTGGCAGACTGCAGAAACGTATTACGTTCGGCAATTTGATTCAATTATTGCAATGGCAGGAGCTGCGAAAAGTGTGCAGGTAAGTGTTTTTTTTTTGCAAAATTAAATTTCCTCCGAAAAATATCCACCTGTCATCGCCGATTGTCTTATTTTTGTTAGTTTGCGGGTGAATGGATGGACTGTTCGAGAAATAAAGATGACTTCGCTGGCTCACATGTGCCTGGAATTTTGAGTTCATTAAAAAGTGCGACGGAATTCAATTCAGTGCACAGAACCGCAAACGAATATTTGTCTGGTGTTTTGTCCGTCTGAAATTCTCTAAGGATGCACGGAATGGCAAACTGAAAGGAGTCGAACTCACACACAAAAGTCAACACTTTTACTTGTATATTAGAGTGGAACTTGTTAAATTCAAGTGTTTTAAAGCTTGTTCCCATAAAAAGTAAACAATATGACGCCTTAATAATTTCGATACCGCATTCGCGTTGATGAATAACTTTTTTCCAACATTCGATACTAACAAAAAATTCTTTTTGAAAAAATTCTGCGGGCAATCATCACGCTTGATTGATTTAATAAAAACAATTTGTTTATCAATTTATTTACATTTTTTTTGGTATACATTTGGGGACACACCTGTATTTAAAAAACGGTTTTTTCTTATCCTTAACCTTTTGCTTATTTGTAATTCTTTTGTATTGCATTTATTGCCAGTTGAATTTATATTTTTTCAACTTCATAGGTCCACCTAAATAAACACCAAAACACACACACAGTTGCTCCTTTGAGTGAAGTTTTAATTTCCGCCTTGCGGTTGCGAGCTGAAAGTCCGAAACGAACTCCAAGGACTTCTCTCCTCCGATTCTCGCCTTTCTGATGTTATTATCGCACATTGTTGTTGTAATATGCAATATTATGTCAGACAGCGGATGTAATTTAACTTGATGCTGTAAAAAGTGTTTCTCCGACAATGGAATCCCGGTTGAAAGCCCGGCAGCTGCAAAATTAAGTTCGAAAATCGAATAAATATTCAATTATTTACTTGACTGGGAGTTTCTTTGGGCTCAAGACTTTCTCACAATGGAAGGGGACACGAGCACGCGAAGAAGTCAATATTGAAATTTCCAAGAGCTTAATGCGGGCTACAGCCATTTGCATGTACGCATATATATAAATGATATTGAAGCATCTGGCTGAGGGCAAATAAAAAATAGATGAACTCACTTTTCTTTATGGGCACACACACCCACACACACATGTGCCCCAAAATGCAGGGGGTTAAAGGAGGAGGGGAAAGGAGGGGGTGGAAGGACCAGACAAACAGCTCAAAGCTGCCAGGACATTAAAATGAGCAAAATGTGTAATAAAAATCCAACCTGATCCCGGACCCAAATATTTGCTTATCTACAAAAGCCAGAAAAATACCCCAAATTGAAGTCACATTCTAATCAAGCAGAGCGATGCTTGACAGGCAGGAAAAATGGTTTCAGAATAGCCATTTTTTAAAGCTCTGTACCTTAAAGCTGTTTGCCTCGAAAACATGAAGGGAATAAGGATGTATAGAGTGTACAATTTTAATTTAGGTAAATATCTTGTGCTGTGTAATTATTTTTGCAAATTTAATTTCCTTCAAAAATTATCCGAAAATGAATTTCCTATTGATGCCTTCTTTGGATTATATAGTCCTTCTGCTTTCTGGTGTCGATTTCCATAACATCTCTGCAGGGATCGCAATCGCAGGTATTAGGCTGTGATTTGCCGACCACAAACATTATGTCCTTTGGACTCAGATTCCTTTCCAAACTGGAACAGGTTTCACCCGCCCTGCAAACAAAATTAAGGTGGATTAAATTATTAAGTATTTCATAAAGTTATCTCTACTTACCTTGCATAATCACCGCATTTGATAAACAGCTTGCAAAGGAATTCCAGCTTGCCAACTGGTTTAGTTTCCAATTCCAGGTTGCAAGTGCTTGTGTAAGAGAACGGCTTCATGTCCAGCTTAACCCTTTCAATCAGTTTTTCAGGTAGCTTCAACTGTCCCTGGCCAACCAAATTATCGTCGTACATCACCTCAAAATTCATGCCATTTTCCTCAAGTTTCTGGGCAAGATTCGGTGGCTCCGTCTGGAAAGTCTTGCTGGCATTTGGCTTAAACTCGGTAACATTTGTTCTGCTGACTGTGAGACTGAGATTGTTCTCTCCAAATTTAACCGTCACCACCAGCTTCCTGGGATCTGCAAGAACCACACCCATGACATCCAGTCGGGTTATTATAATATCGAATGAGAAGACGGGCAGATTCCTATCGAAAACTGGCTCAGGTGGTGGCGGAGGCTCTTGTGCAGCCAGTAAATTCTTGGCTCCGAACACACTTTTCTTGCCTTTTTTGCCCTTCTTGCCTTTCTTCGGCATTTTTCACGATCTTCAGGGAATTAGCAAAAAAATATTTGGAAAGTAACTAAGCTCTGGTTACGAGGTTGAAAGCAGAATTCTAAGAAAACTTTTCCTGGCTACATAATAATTTTGAACGACTACCATGAACAAACACACAGAAAATAATGAAATGAATGGAAAACTCTGAGCTGCTATTCCTACTATCAACTCGCACCTTTAAAATGTCTTTTGCCTAATAAATTTAATCTAATGTCTTAGAAATCATTTAAAGATATTTCTTTTGGTTTATTTACTGTGCATGTACCCCTTTGCTTGAACAAATATACCTCTGCAGTGAATGCACTCGATGCGTTGAACAACCGAAAACTGTGCAATCAAATACGATTTAACACTTTGGACCCCGGGGAACGTGTTCCGTTCCGAGTGGCGAATCTGCAGATTTATTGGCAGGGAGAACTCCAATCTTCTTCAAGAGCTGCTGCTCCTGCTGTGAATGATTCGCCAGCATATTTCAGAAGCGTTTAATGGGAGCACTCATTTGTCTGCCGGCAGGAGAAGTGGCAGGAGCAGTAGAAAAGCTTCTGGCTTCTGAATCCGGGCAAAGTGTCAGTGGGCTGGATGCAGCCACAACCGCCAACGAGGATGGCATTAGGTGCCTTGTACTTGGTATTTGTGGCGTATACGTAACGTGCGAAAACCAAGAGTGCTCGTTCAGGCATAACAAGAGCCAAAAACCAAGAACACTCTCTCTAACCAATTACTTGTGGGAGCCGAGCTCTTTTGGCCATGGCCAACCGAGAATCGGAATTAGTTTTGCCAGCTTGCCACTGATGCTGGTGGCCGAGAACATCTTTTGTTTTATGGTTCATCCAAGAGGATTTATTAAGCTCTACTTATGTGCCATTTCACCCCATCAGATGTTCAGGGTTATGGTCAACATATTCGCCCAGCACTCGGACATTCTAATTGGTGGCTTTTTCCAGCTCGCAAAGTGCTTTGCATTTATTTTGAGGCCAGACATTAATTTGCCAAAGCAATTAAAATGCAACAAGACAGGAGAAATATGCAAATAAATGTGGCCAAAGTGGTTCAGCTTTAGTTATTTGCGTCGTGCATCAATGCAAACCGATTCGGAGCATAAATTATGCATGCGAAGGAATTCAGGCATTTCGACTGCTGCTAACCATTGACAATTGCTGGCGAAATTGTTTTGCAATTGCTTCACTAGACAGAATGGTCAACTAATTAACAAGTCATTAATGCCACGTTTTGGCCAGAGGAGCCAATTTGGCCACACGAAAATGGTGTTCATGTTTGTGCCAATTCCAACCAAATTGTGTAGCCATCAAATGAAAAGTTATAGTGCGTATACTTGCTAAATACTCTCGAAAGAGGTGTTTTAAATACCAATGAATTTAACTCCCAAATTAATTCGGATTTAATAGTTAAAAGAGAATTGTAAATACGTTCTATTTGCTGAGAAATTTTTCAATGAATAAAAAGTCCTTACTACTCAGATCCTGCTTTTACGCTATTTAATTCCTTGAAAGCGGCATATTATTGCAGTATTTGCGTGTGCTTTTATTCGAGTAGATTGAACATATTGGGCAGCCAAAGAAGTCTGTAGTTTCAATTCCTATGCATTTTAAAAGTTTTCAGCAGCGCTTTTAATATGTTTAAGTTTAAGTAAGTAAGCGCCTAAGAAAAGCACTTAATGAGTTCTTTCGGGCATCTTAGTATAAATGAACTTATTGATGGTTAGTTAATTATTTGTGTTTTCGGTTTTCCTTAAGTTCAATTCCCCACCTATGGACTTCATTATTGGTCAGAGTAAATTGGAATACGTACTAGTGTCGTATAATTTATGCACGAGTGGCTTCCACTTTGGCCAGCAGAAACTCGCACACCGAGGCAAAAAAAAAAATAAAAAAAAACACCAACGAATTTCGCCGGACTCGGGGACCCAATTTGTTATTGTTTGGCGATTGGCGTGGACAGCAACCTGACCTCCAACCTCCCTCCTCTATAACCCCTCCTCCCACTGAACTCAGTGAACATTTGGCTGCGCCAATTTGTATCCAATTAAATCGGCTTAGTTAGTCAGGCGGTCTTCCCGATAAAACGTTTCCATTTTGCGGTTCAGCATTTTTCGACAATTTTCGCAGTGTTTGGAACCAATTTCGTTTATAAACTAGTTTTCGGGGGAGGAGTGCAGCGGCTGTTCCAGCAAGGATAACCGATATGAGTGAACCTAATGCGCGAAATTTAATTAAAATTGAACTTAATTTAGATAAGCATGTGAGCTGATTTGATAAATGGCGGGCAAACTCTGGGGGGCGTGTGAGATTTTGCAGGCATCGCGTGCTAAGCGGCTTAAAGGAAGGTGTAGCGATAAATAAGAGTGGGACTTTTCCGGGGGGAGGCCCATTTGGGGTATTGGCCCAGTGCAACAGGCGAAAATGGGACTAGGAGTGACTGGGGTAATTAGAAACCCATTTGGCTCCTTTTCGCTGCGCCAGACATGCTGAAAATTCTCTAGGGTCCTTTGGTCAGAGTGCAGGTCACTGGAGTTCGCATTTGGACAAACTTTAGTAACAGCTGTTCCCAAAGGTTCTTGAGCTGTAAAGATTTTAGTGGTTTAATTTAAGAAGCTTAAAGCTTAAACAGAGCAACTGTTTAGTTTGCTAACACGTTGAAAACTATTTGCTAAACTTTTATTCTTTAAAGCCAGTTAAACCTTATTCTATAGGTTTCTACATCGCCTTGACTTTGTTGTCTCACAATCTTTTATTATGTTTCACAATATTTATCATCTTCACAATTCGCACACAGTTTCCACTTTTGCACAAATTTGTACCTAAAATTTAGGTTCTTTGTATACGTAATTTAGAACAGTGATTTTTATAACCCAAAAATGGACGCCGGTGGGGAAAACGAGGAAGTGGACTTCCTGTTCGATATGGTGATCACCAGTTTGGATTTGTACAAGCCGGTCGCGGAACCCGAAAAATGCGATGTTCTAGTCAGGTTTGCCGGTAGAAGTATGAAAATCACGCCCAGTCGAATAAACGTAAGGGATTTCGTGAACAATCGGCAGAATGAGTTCACTTGCACTCCGTCAACGATGCGAGAATTCCTGAGTACCGAAGGAATGCAAATTTCCGCTCGTTACGGAGGATCTTCCTTGGGCACGAATAAATTTTTCCTGCCGGACACCTTCGTGGATAAGGTCTATTCCAACATGAATGATCTCTTGTACGAGGACACCATCCTCCTGATGCGCAGAATCGATTGCATTGGTTCCATCGGATTCCTTTTTGTGCTGACTGTAAAGTGCTTGGATTTAGAGGCTCTTCAAGAGAAGCGAAGATCGAGTTCCCGCAGAACGTCGCGTAAATCATCCATTAAGGAGATCCCTCCAAAGAAGGAAGAGGAAAAGGCAGAGTGCCAACGACTGGGACCCACATTCAATCCGCAGGATGTGATGTTCGTCGTCGGTGACCCCGATCCCCTGCTGCAGATTCCATCGCAACCTTGTTCCGAACTTGCTCCTGAGGAAGGAGATGAACGACTGGATCTGGACTTGCAGCGCTACAAAAGCAGGGAGAATCGTCGTGCGATCTTCCCGTATGATGATCCCTGTCCCAAGGAGAAACCTTCCCTTACGAAGCTTAAGCAACTCACTCATGAATACTCGCAGATCATTGGCTTGGTAACCGATAAAGTTAAACGGTTGGACGGACTCTCAAGTCCACCTGAAATTACAGAACCTCTTTCGAAAAAGAAATCTCCTCTGAGGACCCAAAAGGAAGCCTTAGATGAGCGCTTTATACCCGTTCCCATCAGAGATGATACCGAAAATAATGTGAAACCCATACGTTTTTGTCCCGTTTGCCTGTATTCAATGTCCTGGCTGCCGAAGTATATTCCCTGTCCTCGGTGCAAAGTCAAAGCTCGTCCTGTGCTAACAGGACATCCAAAGAAGGTATTAACGGCCGATGAAATCGTAAAGGAGGTGCTGACTAAGCCTCGAAAGCCCGAAGATTCAGATGATAATTGCGCAATAACCTGCAAGCGAAAAAGTGGTTACCGAAGTGGTAAAAAAAAGAAAAAGTTTACAACTGAATTGGGTGTTCCGATTCCGGAATCGGAATCGGATGAGGAGTGTCCTCCATGTCGTTGCACTTGCACAGTGGGCCAAATTTGTGCCCATTGTCGCATTCGCAAATTGTGTGCGGACATTTTTGAGAGCGACGCAAAAAAGGTGCCAGAAGACGACCAACACATAAAAGTGCCGCTGCCAAATTCAGAAGAGGACTTCTGCGTGATCCCAGAACCCATCGACGATCGTCCCTATTTGTCAAGAGTTTTCTGCGAACTCAAGTATCTGTACAACCTACACGACACCAAAAAGCTGGATATCCAGAAACACTGCGATTCACAGACATTGCTTCCTTATCGCTCCACGAAGTCTACGATAGCCCTTAAACATTCTCCAGATGGATTGGATCATATTCCCGGGCAATTTGGTCGCCTGGGAGCGGGTCACAAAAGCTGTCTGCCAGTTTCAAATTCGGTTCCTCGTCGTCATGGTTGGAATTGGCCCAGTTCCAGGGAGGCCAGGAAGTTTGGTTGGCGACCAGGAGCCATTATGCGAGCTGCCGGTGAAGTGATGAGGTACTTCCTCTTCAGAAAAGAGGAAGCAGCCTTGTGTAAAAATATTATGGCTGATCACGAAGCACGGGAGCGGGATCGTCTGCCAGTTCTGAATATTTGCAAGAAGAATGGCGTGATATTCGTTACCTTAAATCCCCTTGCCTCATCGAATATCAAACAGAACCCCATCACCTTCAGGATTGTGAAGAGCGATTTGGCAGTGGCTTTACGCCAGATTAAAAGATCTCTGAAGGATCAGGGCTTCCGGAAGTGCGACTGCCACAAGTCCCTAATGCTGTGCACCTGTCGCGATGCCTGGGAGAAGTTCGAGCTCAACAAGGCCTTGAGAATTGAGTGCCAGAAGCGAATCATGGAACCCTGCCCCGAGCACTTGGTACTCACCGATACGAGTGTCAGCGATTTGGAGTTCGATCTGAACGTAACACCACCAGCTGGAACTGGGAAGTCGAAGAGGAAAGCGCTGCGAAATGTGGATAACCATGGCACCCAGACAGGGGACAAGAACGAACGGCAGATACCCCCAAAATATCCCGTGCCCGATAGTCCCTACTGGAGAGCCTTCGATTGTGCCGCTGGAGATCGCTACATGGGAACAGCTTTTGGCAGCAATGTAGAAACCGTTTTCGAGGACGGAGTATTCGGCTACGAAGGCGGTGGTCAGCATGGGAAGGCCCCCGTTCGTCGGAACCCAAAGGTTTGGGGCAAACGAACCGGAGCACCGATGCCAATTGGAACTACCCGAGATTCCATCAATCCATATCGGTTTACACGAACTGTTTGGAAGGGACTTCCAAAGAAGATTATTTACCAAATGTGCACGAATCGCAAACTATAAAACTTTTTACAATAAGTATTACATCTCCAGTATCTGATGGAATTTTATCAGCAATGTGAAACCAAATTGAAATATATTACTTGTGTATATAAAAAAGTATACATAACAAATGTCGAATAAAAGCATTTTTTATCAAATTAACAATTAAGGTAGTAAATATATTTTGTTAAAACTCAGTTGTAATTTTTTGGCAAAGTTTGGAAACTACGTTCTAGGCTGCTTTTAGTTTAATGCCATTACATTGTCATTGTTACAACTTTTGTTTAAACTTAAAACTCACACATTTAGTGTTTCCAATTTTCATTGGTTATACATTTTATTTTGTTAACACAATAATACTAGAAGAGATCATTCAAATTCAAAAAACACATTTAATTATCAATCCCAAAATGGAAGGAAATGTTAACTTTCTGCTCGACTTTGCCGCCACCCATGTGGAAGTTTTTGGCGTAAAGTTTGAGAACCCCTCGAAGCTAATGGTGACCACAAAGTTGGCCGCGGGTTCTCAGAAGGTAACGTCCAGTCGGTTGAATGTATCTGATTTCGTGGCCAACAGGGAGATGGAGATCTCCTCGGATCCCTTGTCGCTGCGGAGAGGTCTGGAGGAGAAGGGAATGTCGATGTCGGTCAATTACCAGGGAGCAACTTTGGGAGGTGCAACTATGACTTTTCCAATGGAGTTTCTCGACAAGATCAGCTCAACCATGAATGATCTGCTGCTCCAGGAGACGCTGGATCTGAACCGAAGAGCTGATGTCGTTGGCACCATAAGCATTATTCTTCGCTTGACTTTGAAATGTGAGGAGCAAGCGGCTTTGCAGCCCCTGGGAGAAAGTGTTTTTCCTGGCAGTAAAATGTCATTGATTGTTCCCAAAAAGGAGAGGAGCAGCTGCGCCAGCCAAGCGCCCAACATTAATCCCCAGGATGTGATGTTCCTCTTTGGTGACCCCGATCCCCTGCTGCAAATTCCTTCGGAGCCCTGTTCTGAACTTCGTGTGGAGATAGGAGATGAACGACTGGAATTGGACTTGCAGCGCTACAAAAGCAGGGAGAATCGGAGAGCCATATTCCCCGAAGACGATCGCTGCCCCCAGGAGAAGCCCTCCTTCGGCAAGTTAAAAAGACTCATCCATGAGTACTCGACCATCATCGATTCGGTGGCCGAGAAGGTTAAGCGCTTGGACTGTCCTTCAAGTTCGATGGATCTCACAGGGACAAACACCACTGATCCGACACCAAGGACTCCCATGCACACTCCTAGGATTCCAGGACAGGTGCCCAAAGAGCCCTGTATAAAAGTTCCCTTAAGAGCCGACGATGATCATGGTATTAAGCCCATTCGCTTTTGTCCCACTTGCTTGTGCTCGATGTCCTGGATGCCAAAATACATGCCCTGTCCCAAGTGCAATATAAAGGCATTTCCCGTTTTGCCAGATGAACTAAATAAAAAGCAAACGGCTGATGAAATTATGAACAAACTGCTGGTGAGACCGAAACCTTCGCCAGGATTCGAGGACTTTTGTGAGCCTGTCTGCGAAAAGCTTCTTCGGCAGACCGACGAATGCGCTCCGTGTCGTTGCACCTGTAAAAAAGGCAAAATGTGCGCCCACTGCAGAATCCGCAAGTTGTGCGAGGACATTTATGATAAGAAAGCGCCACCGCCACCTGAGAAACCTAGGCCTGAACCAAGATCCGATGAGGATTTCTGTGTGCTTTTTGAGAACGAGGAGGATGATATGCCCTACCTTTCGAAGGTATTTTACGAGCTAAAGAATCTCTACCATCTGCACGACACCAAGAAACTTACTGCCATCAAGGAACGCTGCGAGGCCAAGTCGCTCTTCTCCATTCATAGCAGGCGATCCACCAAGGAAATAGTTGAATCCCTGTACCAATCAGACAGAAGCCTTGGCGGGGTAAACCATCCACCGAAAAAGGGCCACAAGAAGTGTGTGCCTTCCTCCAGTTTCGTATCCCGCCGTCATGGTTGGAATTGGAAATCGAGCTGCGAGGCCAGGATAAATGGATGGCGACCAGGAAGCATCCTGCGAGCCTCCTGCCTTGTGATGCGGCATTTCCTAATGAATCATGAACATCGGAAGATTTGTCCCGAGGCTTGTGCAGAATTTGAGGAGAAACAGCGATACGGTCCCCCGGTGCTCAATGTCTGCAAGCGGAATGGTGAAATATTCATCACACTGCGTGCTCTTCCCACTTTGGATATGAAACAGGATCCCATTACCTTCCGGATTGTGAAGAGCGACTTGGCAGTGGCCCTGCGCCAGATGAAGCGATCTCTGAAGAAGCAGGGCTTCGAGAAGTGCACCTGCCACAAGTCGCTGATGTTGTGCACCTGTCGCGATGCCCTGGATAAGGTTCTCCTAAACAGGGCCCTCAAAAAAGAGTGCCAGAAGAGACTCATGGAACCCTGTCCCGAGCACTTGGTTCTCACCGACACGAGTATCAGTGATGTGGAGTTCGATCTGAATGTGACACCACCCGCGGGAACTTGGAAGCCGAAGAGGAAAGCCCTGCGAAATGTGGTGAACCATGGCACCCAGACGGGGCTCGAAAAGATTCCGAAGGTACCACGCCAATATCCAGTTCCCCATGATCCCTACTGGAGAGCCGTCGACTGTGCCGTTGGAGACCGCTATATGGGCACAGCCTTCGGCAGCAATGTGGAAAACGTTTTCGAGGACGGAGTGTTTGGATACAGAAGAGGTGGACAGCACGGCAAACCTGTCGTCTGGAAACACCCAACGGTTTGGGGAAAGAACGCAGGGGCACCACTGCGCATTGGAACCGCTCGCGACCGCATTGATCCATCTCGGTTCACCAAAAGTGTGTGGAAGGGACTTCCGCGGAAGATAATATGCAAAATGCAGGCCAAATCAAAGTATTAGTTATATTTTTTATTAAATGACTGAAACAACTTTTCGATTTTTTATTATACCCTTGCAAAGCGTATTATAATTTCAGTCAGACCCCATAAATATAATATATATATTTATATCAAAATAGGCCAGTTAAAACTCACTTTGAAGTACCAGGCGAACAGCATGCAATAAAAAGTGGCTTTTCTTAAGGTTTTCCAATTGAGAGAGAGAAAGAGATCAACATTTGATATGATCCCCTAAAAAAAGCTAGCTTCCTTGTTTTTCTTATCAACCCGCGGTGAGATCAAGGAGATCTTAAGTATATTAAAGCTATTTTCGTGCTCAAACTTATCGATTCTTTTTTAAACTGTGAATTTACGACACCAATAAAACAAGCATCTTTTTATAAATTAATTGGGTTATCCCAATTTTAATGTTAACAAGCCATAATTTGTTTTTTATCTAAATAAAAATTCAAAAAATTTGTCCCTGTTTTTAACAAAGAGCTATATTTAGGATTGGCTATTTGAACTTATTTATCCAAGATCAATCTAATTTTAGACCGATTTTTTTAAACTGACTTGTAAATTAAATAGTTTGCTGTCATTAAAAATTTTAATCAGAAATTTGTTGACGCTGGTGGTGCCATCGTCTTTGTTTGCTAATAAATATAACAATGCATAATAAAGTTGTTTGCACAAACCAATACAAATTATCAAGAGAAACCGGTATTTAATGAGCCACCTACATCATAAATTAAACATTTAAGATTTCAGAACACAAAATGGTAATACAAAAATTGTAAAACAGGTAGCCGCGAAACGCTTCGAAGATGGTATAAAAGATCTGGTCGCCCCTCAGAATGGATCGATATTCGAAACAATGAAGTTCTTTGCTCTGTGTGCTTTTCTTCTGCTCGCACTGGCTGCAGTCCAGGCAACTCCCGGCCTCTCTGCAGGACATGGTGGACAGTCCGGCCATGGTGGTTCTGTTGGCCACGGAGGTCCTGTGGGCCATGGAGGTCCTGTGGGCCATGGAGGTCCCGTGGGCCATGGAGGTTCTGCCGGCCATGGAGGTCCTGTCGGCCATGGAGGTTCTGGCGGCCATGGTATCCATTAAGCTTAATCCTTCAAGGAACCTACAAAGGATTTAATGGATCAAACGGTTTATGGCTTACACTTTAACAAGTTCAGTGTTTTAATAAAAAATCTCGTTACCACGAAACGGTTTATTTCTTTTTCTTATTTTAATTAAACTTCATCAAAACAGGTTCTAAATTAAAGGGGGCTCGGCGCTGATTCCGCTAATTCTGTGGTTATTCCCAATCTCCAAGAAAAACAGATAAAGTATGTCAATAGAATCAAATAACTTGAAATCCTTGTTATATAATCCCATTGGTAAAACCAGATACCAATGCCAACTCAAAACAGGCTTTTAAAATCTGCCAAAAGTGTTTGGAGCCCATTTTTCATTTGAAGCTGGTCAGAGTTGGGCTTGATTTTATATTCACTACACTGTTCTGCCTGTGTTTTTCAGTTTTACCTTTAGGTTAAGTGTAGTAAGTTCATAAAAAGTATTACAAAAAAATCTAAAGTAAAAAAATTCAACATAATCGAAAGTCGAATGACCCAGAATAGTTTTGCATTCACAAGTTCGCACAGGCAGTGAAAAATTACATATCGAAAGTTTTAACAAGAGCTTGGACCTTTGAGACTTGAGATGGGACCTAAAAAGAAGTCGGTGGCTATTGTGGAACCTCCCCCGGAAGCGGAGGCCAAACCTGAGAAGAAACCTCCGCCAAAGAAGGAACCACTTCCTATTTTCGTATTCGACCTCATTGTCACAAATGTGGAGGCCAATGGTGTCCAGTTCACCAATCCCGCCAAGCTTGAAGTCACGGCCAACTTCTTCAAGACCCCAATTCCACTAACACCCAGTCAGATAAATGTCACCGATTTTAAGGGTAATGCCGGACTGACTTTCCAAAAGCCGGCGAAGGAGATCCGCAAAAATGTTGGCGACTGCGGCATATCATTTGTGGTGGTCTACAGCAAGAAGACGATTGGCTCTGGCCAGGCATCCTTTCCGGATAGCGTGGTCAACACCATCGACAACGACATGACCGACATCCTACACTCGGACGTCATCAATTTGGCGAGCGGCGGTGTGGTCACCGGCAAACTGGAGTTCCTCTGCCGGCTGGTCGTCATGTGCCTTGCTGAGTAAGTACCCACTTATTTAAATTGGAATTAGCCAGGCAAACAGTTTAGTTTGATAGCGTAATTAAAGTTATGTAATTGGGTTCTCCTCATCGCAACTTTTTTAATCCCTACTTTAGCGAGGAGGAAACCGAGTGCACGCGCAACATGGACAGGAGCATCAATCCGCAGGACATCATGTTCGTGATGGGCGAATCGCAGACGTGTCCCAGTGCCTGTGAGCCCTGTCGCAATGATCTGGAGGAGGAGGAGGGCGACGAGCGCCTCAAACTGGACTTGGATCGGTATCGCAGCCAAGGTGGCGGCATCAAGCCCTACAACATGATGACGGACAACGGATCCGGAATACCAGCCTGTTGTGAACTGAAGGTGGGTTTAATCTTCATGAATCGAATAATTTTTTGACTGCAATGCAAGTCTCTCCAATATAAAATGGATTATTATTTTTTGGGGAAAGAGAAACCTGTTTGTCTTACTTTATTATTTGTTCACAATTTCACAACCTTGTACAACTTGGTTGTTTATGGTTTTATTAATTAGGATATTCCACTTATATGTATTATTTTCATAAACTTGTAAAACTTTTTGGATGATATCTTTTTATATATATTTTTATTTTACCTAATTTGCATATCTTAAAATTACCTTTAGAAAATGGCCATCGAGTACGAGCGCATGATTGATTCGATAACCAAGAAAACAGGGATGCCACCACCGAAACCTCCATGTCGCGATCCCGAGGAAGCCAACAACTTCGGGATGAATCCCTGCTGGTGCCGACCTGAAGCACCAGCCTCTCTGGAGCTGCCGGAGAAGCCGGACAAGCCGTGCTTCGTCTACCTGCCGGCCACCCAGGACCAGGAGCCCGACTTCTGCGACAGAAACCTCATTCCGGTGCCGATCGCCGACTGCGATGGCAAGGAGCCGGACATCAAGCCGATCCGCTTCTGCCCGGTTTGCCTGACCAACATGTCCTGGCTGCCGAAGTTCGCCGCCTGCCCGAAGTGCGGCATCAAGCCGATGCCCGTGGTGGAGGAGCGGCACAAGGAGAAGAAGCTCTCGGCGGACCAGATCCTGCTCGAGTACCTGGGCAAGGGACCGGCGACCATAGACGATTACTGTGTGGATCCCTGTGACAAGGCCCAGAAGGAAAGGGCAGCCGCCGAGGAGGACGAGGAGTGTCCACCGTGCCGGTGCACCTGTAAGTTCGGCAAGATGTGTGCCCACTGTCGCATCAGGAAGCTGTGTGCGGACATCTTCAAGAGCGATCAGCCGGCGCCCAAGTGCCCCAAGGTGGAACCGAAGGACTCCGAGGACTACTGCGTAGTGAACAAGAGCTCCGACGATTGCAGACCTTATTTGGCAAAGGTTTTCTCCGAACTTCGGGATCTCTACGACATCAAGGACACCAAGAAGATGTCGGAGCTGGACGAGAATTGTGAGCGTGCCGTTCCGAAGACGGAGAAGCCGGAGAAGACGGAGCCCAAGAAGACGGAGAATCAACCCCAGAAGCCCGCCTACGTTCCTCCCAACAACAAGGGACAAATCAGCAGCAGGCACAAGCGGTGTGTCCATCAGTCGGGATTCGTGTCAAAGCGACATGGTTGGGCCTGGAGCAAGAGCTGGGAGGCCAAGAAGCTGGGCTGGCGACCAGGAGCCATCCGCAAGCCCATCAAGCAGCTGATGAAGTTCTTCCTGGAGCAACCGGCCAAGGAAACCGCCTTCGCCAAGTGCAAGGATGCCGAGACTTTGGAGAGGGAAAAGGAACTAGCTTCGCCCGTTTTGAATATCTGCAAGAAGAACGGAGAGATCTTCATCACTTTGAGACCGCTATCACCTCTGGGTGTCCGGCAGAAGCCCATCACCTTCCGGATTGTGAAGAGCGAACTGGCGGTGGCTCTGCGGCAGATCAAGAGGAAGCTGAAGGACAAGGGCTTCCGCAAGTGCACCTGCCACCAAACGCTGATGATGTGCCGCTGCCGGGATCCCGTGGAGAAGGTCCATCTGCAGAGGGCTCTGAACAGGGAGTGCCGACGTCACTCCATTCCGCCAGCTGGTGACCATCTGGTGCTCACGGACACCAGCGAGAGCGACATGGAGTTTGACTTCGACGTGACCCCGCCGGCGGGAACGGAGCAGCCGTATAAGCCGCCACCGCCGGAAACGATCAACCATGGCACTCAGACCTCGAAAAAGGACGCTGCTCCGCTTCCTCCGAAGTACCCCATCCTGGTGCCACCCTACTACCGGGGATTTGACTGCGCCGTGGGCGATCGCTACATGGGCACGGCCTTTGGTCTGCCCGGCGAGGTGGTCTTCGAGGACGGCGTCTTCGGGCTGATGGGCGGCGGTCCACATGGACCCCAGCCGATCCCCTGCGGACGGACACGCGTGCCAGGCGCTTGGGGAAAAGGTGGAGCAGGAGCAGGAGCAGGAGCTGTCTTTGGCGGCGGAAGGGGTCGCGGAGGTCTTGGTGGTGGTGTTGGAACTATTGAAAAGGGTATATTGGGTGTTATTGGTGTGAAGAAGCCAAAGGGTGGCGGCAAATCTGAACCGATACCAGTGCGATTCCCCAAGCGATTCCTCAAGCCAGCCGAGGATGCGGCCAAGGCGGCCAAGCAGGCGGTGAAGGACGCCATCGCCAAAAAGAAGAAGGGCCCCGACATGATGAAGTACCTGCAGCAGAAGGGCACCCTGGTCCGCCCCTGGAATCCGCAGGAGGGCAAGGACAAGCGGCCCAGACCCCCGCCACTCACTGCAGTCGGAGACGATGGCCTCACCTACTTTGAGAGGAAGCGCAAGTTCCTGCTGGCCAGTCCGCCTCCTCTGCTTTGCTCCATCCCCAGGAGGGGCAAGGGCTGCAATCCCTGCGATGCCTGCCGCTACGACATCATCTGCTGAGGACAGTGGTCCACTTGCACTCCACCTCATCCGCTTAGTGTCTCGAAAAAATTTAAATGATTGTCTTAAATTTTATAACATTAAATTCCAACTATCTTCCTGGCTATTTAATAAACCCTTGCAGAGGGTACCCCATAAAGTATATATAGTATATAAATATTATAAAATAATAATGCATTCTGTTGGCCTGGTATCAGGTTGGCCTCATTTTTTGTAAAAACTTTTTTTGAGAATTGATTAGTTCTTGATTAGGAATGATATTACGACTTTGAAGAGGTTTGGAACATTACATTTAAGTATTTATATTTTTATGCCCAAAATACTAGTTTTTACTGATCTGATTTTTGACCAAAATACACATTTTTCAAGACGTTTCTGAAATATTACATCAAACCTTTTTGCAAAATTTAGTCAAAAAAGTACTAAAAAAAAGAAAAGTATTCCCAAAAAGGTATTAAAGGCTTGAATTTCTGTATGACCAAATTTATCTTAACTTTTTGCCAAAACACAAACAAATCAGAATACTTATGCAAGGATTACACAGTTGTCTTTATGGTTCTCCCGTTTTTAAAATTTTTGCATGCCATATCGAAGAGCAGAAGACAACATTCAGTTGTTAATGCTGTGAAAACCCGAATGGCATTATGAAATTTTATGTTATGGCAGAAGATTCCCATAAAGCCTCGCTCTCGTATATTATACATGAAATATGGCAATTTCAATTAGTTTTTAGTGCCGTCATGCAGACGTACAGACAAGCAGGGGATTAGATTTTGTAAGCCCAACAGCTTGTTTGCGTTATTATAACAGCATTTCGGACTGCCATTCCCACTCGAAATGACATCGGAATCGGGTTGCGTTTGTGGAGTCGAGTGGAGCGGAGTCGAGATTGAAAATGTTGTCTGTGCAGTTAATTAAATGGCAGGCACGCACAGGGGGCCGGGAAAACTTGGGGGAAGGGCTCTCAAAAGCGATTCAGATATCAGCTGAATCGCACACACGCACACGGCATAATAGCAAATTAATGGGAATTGCTAATATATGCTAAATACCTAAGCTGATTAGCAGAAAACGCATCATATCCATACTTCGGATGAAACAAACGAGGCTTGTATATTACCCTAATGAGTGGTCAAATAAAATTACATCATTCGTAAAACACAAATCAAAGGTTTGAATTAGGTTCAATATAAAATGATCTGCAAATTTGTAATTATATTATTTAAAAGTGGTTTATATTTCACGCAGATTTGATGTAACTAGTAATTTCGAGTGATTTGAAGACAGCTTCATAATTGACAGCAAAGTTACATTTTCCCTGTGGGAATTTCTGAGCGGACTATTTATCCTTCAACCCAAGGGATTCAAACTAAGGCAATTTATAAGTCCTTTCGCAAAGGTTTCAAATTTACACAAGAAGTACACGAAATTTTTAATTATACAAACAAATTAGGGCAATTAAGTGGGCAAAGCGAAAATGCAAAACGCGCTTTTCCAGGTGGAAACATTTTAGCTCGTAAATTAGGAAAAGAAAAAGATATATCTCATACCTTTGTTAACAGAAAATAAAAGCGGCAAAGAAAACCGTGAAAAAGAGGCCATAATGCTTAAGTCTTAACTGCAGAAAATAAGACTTCTGAATTTAAACAACGAGTTGTTTAAGAAAGTTTGGCCTGGAAAGTAAGGCTTGATTTGGTAGTCTATAATTCAAAAAATTAAAAATGCCCTAACTGAATGTTTCATCTCTCACCCAAAATTTTAAAATTTGTCACGTAGGCACGGCCTTTGGTTTGCCGGCGTCCTCTTCGAGGACGGAATCTTCGGACTGATGGGCGGCGGACCACAAGGATCACGAGTGCCTGACGCTCGTGGAGGAGGACCAGGTGGCCCGGTGGGTTTCTTTTGCCCTGGCAAGCCGAAGAGTGGCAAGTCCGAACCGATACCAGTGCGATATCCGAAGCGATTCCTCAAGCCAGCCCAAGATGCGGCCAAGGCGGCCAAGCAGGCGGAGGTTGACGCAATCGCCAAAAAGAAGAAGGGTCCGGACATGATGAAGTATCTGCAGCAGAAGGGCACCCTGGTCCGCCCCTGGAATCCGCAGGAGGGCAAGGACACGCGGCCCCGACCCAAGCCCGCGCAGCAATCGGGAAAGACGGCCTGAACGACATCAAGAGATGGCATAAGTTCTAACTGGCCAGCACGCCTCCTCTGCTGTCTTCCATTTCCAGAAGGGCAAGGACTACAGTCCCTGCGATTCCTATCAGTGCGACATTATCTGCAGCAGGAACCGTCTCCTTTGGACTCCACATCATTCGTTTTGGTTCCTCGGAAAATCTAAATGGTTGCCTTAAATTTTAAAATAAAAATATAATTGTGCCTTCCTGGTTTTTAAATTGTTGATTTTAACAAAAGGTAATTAATTGAAAAAGCTTCCTGGTCGGAACATCCTTAAAAAGAGTCCCACACCCAAAAATCAATCAAAGTCCTTTCGCAAAATGCAAAAAGCTCATTTCCAGGGTAAAAAAATTTTGCGTCTAAATTAGCAAAAGAAAAGTAGCAAAGAAAACCTTTAGAAAAAGAATTTAAACAACGCACTGTTAAAAAAAAAGTATGGCTCAAAAAGTAAAGCATGATTTAGTAATCAATAATTTAAAAATACTCTAGCTGATTATATCTTCTCATCCAAAATTTTTGCAATTTATTTTTCTCTTCAGTCCGCGTAATAGTACCTCCGACGTACCCCATCCTGGTGCCACCTTATATCGGGGATTCGACTGCGCCGTGGACGATCGCTACGAGATCATGGCCTGTGGTTTGCCCGGAGAAGTGGTCTTCGAGGACGGAGTCTTCGGTCTGATGGGCGGCGGTCCACATGGAGCACGAGGGCCTGGCGCTCGGGGAGCAGGAGCAGGTGGCCCGGTGGGATTCTTTTGCCCTGTCGGCAAATCCGATCCGATACCAGTGCGATATCCTAAGCGATTTCTCAAGCCCGCCTTAGATGCCGCCAAGGCGGCCAAGCAGGCGGAGTTGGACGCAATCGCCAAAAAGAGAAGGGGCCCCGACATGATGAAGTATCTGCAGCAGAAGGGCACCCTGGTCCGCCCCTGGAACCCGCAGGAGGGCAAGGACAAGCGGCCCAGACCCAAGTCTCCCAATGCAATCGGAGAGGATGGCCTGAACGACTTCCAGAGGAGGCGCAGGTTCCTACTAGCCAGTCCGCCTCCTCTGCTTTGCTGCATTCCCAGAAGGGGCAAGGGCTGCCGCCCCTGCGACTCCTATCGGTGTGATCCCTATCGGTGTTATCCCTGTCTGATAAAGGATCCGTGTTCTGTGGACTGCCATCGTCCGTTTTGACTTCCCGAAAAATTTAAATGGTTGCCTTAAATTTTCAAATATACAATTTAATTGTGTCCTCCTGCCATTTTTAATTGCAACTTCGCCAAAGAGAGTCCCACACCCAAAAATTGAACTGATTTCTACAGCTTGCAAGAAGTATTTTTAAAGTACTTTTGAGCTAAATTTTTTTTTAAGGTTTGAGTGCAACTTGATTAGGAATATGATAACGACTTTACATTTGGAAAATATTTATCGAGTCAGTGAAAATACGAACTTTTTCCAACATTCCATTTTTTCCAATTAATAAGTCCTTTCGCAAAGGTTTTAAATTCACAACAAGAGTACACGAAATTTTTAATTACACATACAAATTAGGTCAATTAAGTGGGCAAAGGGAAAACGCAAAAATCTCATTTTCAGGCTGAAAAATTTTAGCGCGTAAATTAGGAAAAGAAAAGGATATCTCTTTTACCTTTGTTAGCCGAAAAGAAAGCGGCAAAGAAAACCGTAGAAAAGAGGTCATACTGCTTAGGTCTCAACTGCAGAAAAAAATACTACTCTTTTTAAGCAACGCATTGTTTAAAAAAGTTTGGTGCAAAAAGTTAAAGCAAGCTGGTAGTTAATTTTGTCAAAAAACAAAAGTTCAGTGGCAGAAAATTATTCTCTCACCCAAAATTTAACAATTTGTCACTCTCCAAAATCCCCGTCAAAAAGTTTAAAGTGGCCGGCTCTATTTTCAACAATGTTTCTATACCGACATAAAACCAAATAAAGAGCCTGATAAATCACGCCAAAAATTCCAGATATGACCCGGTGTCAGCGACGGAAATATTTTATAGGACACTTAGCAGGTGACGGGACCGCATTTAAATTTGGCACTGCAGATAGGCATGAAAATATTCCGAAATTGTGGCACTTCAGCTACGAAATATGCGGGTGATTGGGGCCAGGATGTGCAGATGATTAAAATATTCGCAATTATGATTTTGAGAAGGGGGAGGTAACTCCCCAGCCGCCCTGCATAATTCAATGGACCAGAAGGGTCGATATTTCGGGGCAAACCCTTGTTGAATATTTCATTTAATGGGATTTTTAATTTGACGCTTTAAAGTCAACATAACGCTGGTGTGAGTTGGGCAAAGGTAAACGCATTTTGGCACTCCATAAATCAGGCAAGTCAAACGCCGCTTGGCTGGCGAATAGTTGATACCCTGGCCGAGGGCAAAGAACCTGGATAAATATTTATTCAGGCTAGTGCTGGCCAGGTCGAAAGGAGCCCGCTCTTCGGGAATTGCAGAACATCCAGGAACCCAGGAACTCAGGACGCCAGGAACTCTGGACCTCAGGACTCTCTGGCCGTCATGTCAGTGGCCATTCGACGTGGCAGTTAACATCCGTTTCCGTCAGCACAAACAAAGCTTTTATCAGACGTTAAAACTGCGAGCAAGCAAGGAACGGAATTCCCGGACTCTCGGCCAAGTTAAGAAAATATTGTGCCATAAAACCAGTGCGGGCCAGAAAAGTGCGGCTGAGTGAAGGCCTCTTTTAGAGGACTGTCCGAGACACTTTATCATCATTTGTCAATTAGTTGCACTACCTTCGTCGGGTGAGCAGGATGTTCCGGGTCCTTCCCCGGGCCAAGTCCATTAGCAGAGCCAAGTTATTTGCTGCATAATTCATAATAATTATGCCAGCAGATTTGCGATGCCCCCGAAACTTTCCAAGTGTCCAAATTAAGCTGCGCCTTTTTTGAATACAATTTTTGCCGCTTAAGTTTCTCGCTCTTTGCAAAACTTCTACGGCGCCCTTGGCGCTTTTTGCGATTTTCCGAGCAGCTGTGCGAATTTTAGATACGTTTCTGCGAAGGCTGCTGTCAAAGGAAGTCCGCGTCCACCTGCTTCAATTCAGTTGCCCTGCAGTAATCGCCATAATGCTAAATTCCAGATGGGACTCCTCTGAAAATTCGGCCTTAAATGAGTGCAGGATAATTGCTTTGCTTGACAATTTTCGGTTTTTAGGTCAGCTAACAGTGGTAAGACAACAAATAGTGAGTTCCTTTAATTAAAAAGAAAAAAACTATTATATATTCTACTGGTTTTTGTTGGAAAACTTGTATAAACAAATCCCGATGTTTAACTAAAAGCTATTATTTTAACGTTTTGAATATTCGATTGCAACGCGTTTTAATTGCCGCGTTAAGCCAAGTCAGGCGACTCGACACGCTTGCATGCAACCGGGCACGCGATTCGCAATTCGTTCCGCTGCCGCGCAACCGTTGCTCTAATTAATGCAGAAATCCGCCCGGCGACAACGCTGCGTATGAGCAACAAACAGCCAAGGCGACTTGACGTTGTAATCGGAGTACGCTCCGTGCGTTCCAAATGCTTGTGTGGGTGTAGGGCGATTGCACTTGCAGAAAATTTGAAGAATTTTTGTCCTTTTTAAATCCCAATATACTTGTTTGACAATCAAGGTACGACTTAGGTAAAACTTCTTCTTTTATTTATAGCTTTTAACCTTCTTCGAATATTTTCACTTCCAGCTGGGAGCCTTTTTCTGTAGTGTAGACTGCATGAAGTACAAACCCTTTAGTGGGCGTACTTGCAGCCCTTCTCTGCCCTTTGCCAAAATACAAAAAGGAAGAAACTGAAACAAACATTTTGTTACCAGAAGCTTTACGATTCCATTAAAGGCTAAAAGGAAATGTCAGCCAGAAAAAGGGCATCAACTCCAAAAGTTCTAGGGCATTTTGGTTAACATCCCAGCATTTTTCCATTTCTGTGTGCCTTAGCCACAAAAAGCAAATTAAAGAACTGCAGTATTATTCGAAGTTGAAGTAATTTCCGCGCAAATAAAGAATTATTTGCTTAACCATATAGGTCAACGCCGTAGAATCCACTTTTCCGTTAATTTATTTACGAGTACTTCAGTTTATTGCTTTACAATCCTATCCAGGAGAGTCAACTACAATAATCCTAAAAACAAAACTTTCTTGTTATGAGCTTCCCTGACACAATCCAAACAGGACGAGGGACCAACGACCCCCAAGTGCTTGTGTGCAATAAAATATTTATTCATGCATGCATGCGAACAAGTGCGCGGAAATTTCGCTTATTTTTGTGAAACTCAAAAACCCAAATAAAATAAATCCCAAAAGCAATTGCTTCGCGATGTCATTTCTGGCATTTTTCGCAAGCTGGATAGAATCCCGAGGGGCTGCAAGTGTGTGCAGGTAAACATAAAGGTTAAACAAACACTTTGTTTTTAATACAATAATGTTTAAATAAAACATAGTTTGTTTTCATATTGTTTTAGGCTTATAAACTCACCTTTAAATTCCACTTACATTTTAAAGGTTAATTTATGCAGGGAGTTAATAAAGCTTAGTCTTTGGCTATCGGAATACTTTAATTTTATGCCATCGGCGTAATCCCTTTGCAAGACACAAAACCAATTTATTCAAAATTAAAAACTAAATAATCCCAGTAAGCCTTTCTGCAGAAGTAAAGTGTTCGATATGCCGTTGATTGATACACAATTTCGTCATTTGTTTCCATTTTCCTTTACGGCCCCAAGGGATAAACATTTGTCATCAGTTTGTAGCAATAAAGGATTAAATGAATAGTAAAATGAAACCAAATAATAAAACAAAAACAAACCAGAGCGATGGGAAACACCATTTGGCTGGATTTTTGTGGGCATTTAAAGTTGTAAGCATATCGGAATGCTCGGCCACAGAGCAATTAAAAATATAAGCGATAGGGAAACGAGAACGCCAGAAGGCAGCAGCAAAATGAATTTCAATTAAACAAAAACCCCCATCCCCGAAA
This sequence comes from Drosophila ficusphila, assembly GCF_018152265.1. Classification (NCBI taxonomy): domain Eukaryota; kingdom Metazoa; phylum Arthropoda; class Insecta; order Diptera; family Drosophilidae; genus Drosophila; species Drosophila ficusphila. The sequence goes on from NW_025064737.1 coordinate 17,470,521, forward strand.
AATAGCCAAACGAATAAGTGTTAGAGCGGCCAATGAGAGGCAAAGTTAAAATTCAATTAAACGAGAGTTTGGCTCGAACATAAATTCCCCAAATTTCTTTGCACTTATGTGGGGACGAAGAGAGCAAACTTGGCTAAAACTGCATAAGGACAACTCGGCAGACAAGGAACAGCTGTTCGACCTCGTCCTCGTCCTCATCCTCGTCTCTGGATCCTTGCCTCTGAGTGCCTTCGATGATGAGCCATTGGCCATGAACTTTATGGACATTTTGCGGTTCAACTTTGCCACTTTCACCTCCTTTTCGGTCTCTTTTGTGTATGAGTGTGTGCGTGTGTGTTTATTGGCAAATATTTTTGCTAGCTTCGAAAATATTTGCTCTCCAGTCGGAGCAGTCTAGCTGAAAATTGTGAACTGCAAGCAGCCGCCGGCGAGCAGAATGTGCAGCATATTAAACACTTTTCTCGCACATCAGCATCCACAAAAAAGTTGATCCTAAATAGAGTCAACGAACTGAAGAGGGCATTAAGCTGCCAATTTTCATGACAGAAGTCCCGACTTTGGAGCCATGAGAATGCACTATGCAAATGCAGCGCAGCCACACAAAAATATTGTATATCATTTTGGCTGAGAAGTATTGAGCTGCTCAAAATGTATAAACAAGGAATTCAGAGACTCCAAATTGGAGTGACTACAGCAATGAAATATTGCACACAACATTTTTTAAAATGTAAGAATCATATTTTAGGAAGCATGTTACTTTCATTTATTATATCCGTCCCGTGAAACTCAAACAAAACTTCGTAAATTATTAATGAATTTCTGAATTTATTCTTATTATTTGTAAGATAACAAAATAGTTATAAAATTCTAATAAAGTTGCCATGCGGCCCACAATTCACACCTACAACGCTAAAAGACTTTTAAAACAACTTTCAGGGAAGTTTCTTCAGTTTACGAAGCTGACTGCAACTCAGCCGCGAATGTTTTTCAAAAATTAAATTTAATTGTGGCCCCGAAGAAGAAAGCCAGCTGACTGCATCCGAAATAAGGCCAACGAATTCTGGTGCAGTAAAGTTTCTTGCCCTTGGCGAATTGTAAATTTTAATGACCCCGCTGAAGGGTTGAGTGGGTGGCGAAGGGACCCCACCAGTCGACAACAAAAACTCAGCTCAACAATGACAAACAAGGAGAAAATAAAAATGGAATAAAAATAAAATATTCCGTAATAATGCATAAAATAAAGGAAATGGTGCTCCGTCGAGAAGAATTGAGTTCTCTGCGCACAAAAATTCACACGAAGTGTCGGGTATTGTACCCTACAAAATAGGTGTGGGTATCTTTGTGTGTGTGTGTGTGCGTATATCTGAATGAGGGGACACGCAGACAACCGCAATTTCTTGTCCTGTTTTTGTTGTTGGTCGTTTTTTGTCGCTGTCGTTCCCAACATCGCCATCAAAAGGACTGGCTGCAACACACTTTTATCAACTTTAAATCCGCAAAATGAGATTTCTTGTGGATTTGCATAGATTAAACTGCAATGGCCGTCCCCTAAATAAGTAAACGCCGTATATATAGTATAAAATTTCCTTGTTGGTCAGTGCTTTTTCGCAGTTCGTTGTGAGTTTTGTTCATGGATTGTTTAGCATTTGTTGAGCCAGAATCACTGGCTCGTGGTCCATTTATTTTTTTTCGACTACTCCAGTACTTCTGACCAGCTTTTCGCTCTTGGTTTTTGGTCATCGATTTTGTGGTTCAACAAAGTTTGCGACCATTATTTTCTTAAGCAAAAAGAGGTTTCAGCTGTGAGTTAATATTTTTCTTATGAACTTACAATGAAGAGAACTGCAAATTAAATAATCAGATGCTTAAAGTTCTATAATTAATGAAAGCTAACAAGTTAATTGAAAAATGTGGACACAAAAGAATACTAGAAAAAGTAAGCTAAAGTTTCTGTTATTTTTTTTCCTTTGACTCTCCTTAGTTTCTATTATGTGTTTTTTTTCTGTGTGGTTTTTTGGGCAAAACCAGGCAAAGTTTATGTCGCTCGAAAACTCATTTAAAGTTTTAAAAGTGTTGATAGATGTCTGCCAGCCACGCCCAGTCTTGAAAGTGGCTACCGCCCCTTTTTCCTTTTGTTCTGCCCTATTCTGCTTTCTGTTTCGACTGAGGCTGTTTTCATTAGCCTTTTCCAAGGGAAAATCTGACGACACGTGAGGCACTTCAGCTTCTGGCTTAACTCCCCCGACCACCTAAAAAGGCCAAAAATAAAACAAGCAAAAAAGCAAACTTGTTGATAGTTGTTCGACAGTAGCTTAGGACTTTAAAAAAAAAGTGGAAGGGCGGCGCTCAACTTTAAAACGCAACACGTGTCCTGCCCACGGCAGGATCTACATCCTATATCCTGGCCCATTGGGTCTGCTAGCATGGCCAGGACTAAATGGCACTTTGATTGATGTCTGCCACAAAAGTGTCCTGAATGTAGGGCCAATTGACAGACCCCCACATATGAGCAGGTGTAGTGGAGTGACATCTATCTAGGCCACTTGCTTTGCCAAATGTCAACTTAATTTCTGCCGAGGATTTGCCTAATTTCGTCTCCTTAAATATTCACCGTAGCCTGCCGTATAAAAGGCTTTTCATGTCCCCCATTTCGAACAGGGTCGGGCTTCGAAAAACCCGGCTTTAGTTGCCACAGAGAACTACGTCAAATTGGCGGGGCCAGGCAATCAGAATATGCCAAGTGCAGTTTCCACTCGGTTTTATTTCGGCCACTCCAGCCCACAAAGGAGCCGAAAGTACTGAGCACAACATTTCGCTTTCATCCAATCTGAAAAACCCACGAAAAGCTCTTAGCTCCTGCTGAATTCTCATCGCATTCAAAGCGCAGAAGCGTGAGAGAAATGGGGAGAGAGGGGGTGGATGAATGGGGGGAGGACATAAATTGTGGGCGGTAAAGCACCACCTGTTGTAGTTGTTGCTGGATAATCCAACCACACGCAAGATCAAGCCATAAACTGTTGACCCACACAGCAGAAAGTTGGTTAAAGTCCTCTGTCAGCGGTTATAGTTGGCTAAAATTGTTTCAAAAGTTATAATTTTTTATAGGGCCCTGCGATTAAAAGCGTAAAATAACTGATGAGCCATATACTGCTGAAAGTTTTTGTTTTCCATTCTGTTTTAAAGGAATTTATATATTAATTTTTTTATATTTAATTAATTACTCTAACTATAGCAACACTGGCAGATCCGATTGAACTAAGTAACGTTTGGTTTTTGTGTCTACTGTCAAGTATCGCAATATTTGCTAAAATAAAATTTATTGAAACAATAGAAAAAAACGTTTCAGAGAATACAAAGTGAGATCATAATGCAGGTTGTTAGTGAACCAGTACAGCAGTTTGGAAGCCGGAGCCATCAGGCGGAGTCCATTCCCCTGGGAAGATATGGAGCCTACGGATCGGACATTTCAGAGATTGAACAAGATGACCAGGATAAAGGCCTTGGTTTCTCCAACGACTTCATCCGGCGGGGATTCATCCGAAAGGTGTACCTGATACTGCTGAGCCAACTAATGGTCACCCTTGCGGTCATCGCAGCATTCACTCTGGACAAGCAGATTCGAGTTTCCGTGGCGAACAACACGCCATTGTTTTTTGTGGCTCTGATTGTGATGATGGTTACGCTGGTGATTCTCGCCTGCAGCAAGGATCTCCGTCGAAGGACGCCGATGAACTTCATCTTTCTGGCGGTTTTCACCCTAAGTAACGCCTTTTTGCTGGGCGTGGCAGCGTGTCGATATGCCCCGAAGGAAGTTCTCCTGGCCGTGGCAATTACTGCGGCTGTTTGCCTCGGACTCACTTTGTTTGCCCTGCAAACACGTTACGACTTCACCACGATGGGCGGCATCCTGATGAGCCTCCTGATTATCCTGCTGCTCTTTGGTATCGTAACCATCTTCGTTGGCGGCAATGTGGTCACAACCATATATGCATCCTTAAGTGCTTTGCTCTTTTCCGTTTACCTGGTCTACGACACACAACTGATGATGGGCGGCAAGCACAGGTACTCGATAAGTCCAGAGGAATATATATTCGCCGCCCTTAATATTTACATGGATGTGGTTAACATATTTCTGGACATTTTGAATATCACTGGGGGATCCGATGGCTAGACAATCCCCACTAATCCCAAAAACATGGCATACTTTCCGGCACTTATCGGATTTTTCACGCCACTGATTCGATGTCGAAAATTAATAAATCAAAATGTGCAGCATCAATTGAGCCGATTATTCACGTTTCAGTTCATAAATTACCAACATTAAGGGACAACAGGTGCAAGGACCACATCCGCCCAATAGTGCGAATTGTCAATTAAGTTATTAGTTCGGGCAATAAAACTGTCAAGGCCGTAACAACATTAACATAAAGCTTACACAAATTAGATGCTGTCGGAGCAAAACTTTCGCAATAAATGTATCTGCGAAAGTGTGCACAGCAGAGTTTGTGTGACAGCCACGGAGGTCCGGTCCCAAAAGCCAGACTATATATACATTGTATATATATCTGGCTATCGGTCGGTCAAACAAATCAAGCGAACTCGGCGGCAGCTGCCGAGGGTATAAATTTAATTAACAATTGACAGTCGCTTGACAGTTGGCCGAGCACACAAAACCAGCAGCAACAAAAAACACAGAGATTCCTGATAAAGATCCTGATAGGAACAATATAGTGCTGTGTGGTTCCTGCGTTGAAATCGAATCATTCGATTGACTGCGAATAAATGCGTAATCATATTGAATTCAAATAGGTCAATTCGTTGGTCATTTGAGGTAAATTAAATGGTTGATATTTTGCTACAGAAATCGTTTTTTTGTATTAAGGTCTGTTGTTAAATAATTCAAAATAAATATTTTATTGAAGTAAAGAATTTACTTAAAATATTTACCCAGCTCGGGCAAGTGTAGTGGCAAAACATTTCCTACAAGTTAAATATCAACTTAGTACTGACCCAAACCGATTTTCTGGCTTGGGAAAGACTTTGCCAACTAGTTCAATCAAATGACAACTCTAGGAAGGTCATGGTTCGCATCGGAGAAATGACCCCACAAACTTTGCGGTCTGCCATCAATAAAAAGTTGGCATCCTCGTTCACATCCTCGTTCACATGTGGATGCGAAATCAAATCGAAGGGTCCTTATCTTATCTGTTCGGGCGACCGTGACCATGATCCTTGGCCACAGAAAAAAAACTTTCTTTTGGCTGCGTTTTATTCGCTTGGCTTTGCGCTTGGTTTTTCTGATCCAGCTGTATTTGTATTTGTTTTTTGGTTTGTGCTTGGACGTGTGGACAGTTTTGTTTCCTGTCAATGCTTTTGTCACTTTTCACAGGACACTCGCACATTTGGCGAGGAGCATAAGGGCACCCGCAGTTTTGTTGTCACGTTTGTGGTTTATGTACACATTTCCCGCTCGCCGGCATGAAAAGTGGAAAAGCATCCAGAAACTAACTGTGATTCATGTAAAACATGTGGTTCTCACAAATACACTCGCTCATGTGTAATGCGAAAGCGTGGAGTCATGAGGATTTTGTGCCCCACCCACTGCTTTCCACCCACCAGACCCATTCACTGGCGACTTGCATAAAGGCAACACTCGCCGAAAAGTTAACGCTCATGAGCGACACACACAGGGTTTTTATTTCTACTTCTGTTTCAGTTTTTATACCTCGTAAAATGTCCGGGTATATGGTCCCGTGAAAATATACGAAACAGGCTCTATAAAAATAATGTTCTATAAGGTATTGGTGTAATGTTCGAATTAAATGTCTATAAAAATACATAGTTTCTACCTGATTTAAAGGGAAACCCAAACACTACTATATCAAAATATGGCAGAGGGTAACTGAGAGACTTAACATTTGACAATAGCTTTCTGACTTATTTTTACGGCTTTCGGAAACTTTTGCGCATATGTTAAGCCAAAGGAAAGCGGGGTCGTGGAGAAACTATTATGAATATTATATTTAGGACATGTTGCAAGTGCGTTAATGAGTTTTTTGTTCCCGTTTGGCAGACGGACAGAATGTAATTAGTCGCCCATGGAAGGACCACCCATATTTTGTTGCCATTAATCACATAACTTACCACCGAAAGACAGGCGGTTAGAAGGACAAGCGGGCAGCCAGACAAAATGACAGGGAAACCCACGTTTCGGCTTGACACAGATTAACATGAAAAGGATTAGCAATGAAGATGTCCTTTATACTGGTATATTTCATTCTAACTAAAATACGTTATTTGTAAATGCCATTTAAAGCCAGAAGTATTATTTATAAAAAGCAATTTTGTAAAGTGATGCATTTGGATACACACACACTAAATGCAAACTGTCTACCGGCCAATTAACCCTGTTCGACGACAGGCAAATCGAACTAAGAGCTCCTCAATATCACTCATCCGCAGAGTGAGCATCCATAAAATGTTTAACCGAATTAGAAGCACAACTTTGAAAAGTGAAATAACCCTGGCGTAAGCTGAAATTCTGTTTTCTCGTCTTTGAAACTCGGCAGAATGGTAGAATTTCCTTTTAGCCGCCTGCTGATGTCCGAAATCAATTCGAACGGGGACTCAATCAAACATTTCCCATTCGCATTCCGGTTCGGTGCTCTGCACTCCTCCTCAAGCATTTTGTCCGATTTCTGGGCCCTGCCAAAAATGCCAATGCTATTTTCCATTCGCCAATCACACTTTTTTTTTGCCAATTTGCCCTCTTTCTCGTTGGATGCTCTGTGCAGTTTATTTTGCAATCAAATTGTTTTTATCACATCCGCACAACTAAACTGTAAACATTTGCAAGCAACACTCTTGCCAGTTGCCCACCAAATCTGGAAAAATAAGAAAATATGGGGGAATGCAAAATGTATGTGAATCCGGAGATCAGGAGCGGATTTACCTTTTTGATACATTATTTTCATATTCCGTAAATTGGCTTGCTAAACTTATTAGATTTGTAAAAATTTGAAATAACTGATAGATATTTTAAATGGAAGCATAAAATTCCCTGAATATTTAATATCAACATATATCATATCCGAATTATATCAATATCTATAAAATATTCAGGACAGTGGGAATTATAGGCACTTACATTTCCATTAAAAATGGACAAAATAACCGAAATCCCACTAAATTCGTAAATCCGACTCTGAACGAAAGTGCCATGAAAAAAATGAAAAGTAGTCTCAACCAAAAAAGGGAAAACGAGTGAAACTGCAACGGAAAATTAGAAAAAGTCCGAATTCGAGGCTCCAGCTGTTTGTGGATTTTGTGGAGGAGTGAGCTGAAAATGTTTCGGTGGAGGAAAAAGAAATTTGCAATCAAAGTTGAGAGATTTTGCTGCTATTTTTTCGTTATGTTTGCCGTTGTTTTGCTGCTGCTGGTTTTTGGCCACATTTAACTTGGGTTTTGGAGGGTGTGGTGGCAAATTGAAAATCAAACTGACGGCGAAAATCAATTAATGTCCTCCCGGAAAGCGTTCGACAAACTGTTCTCCAATTTGGCTAATTGTTGGCTAAAAGTTTGGCGATGGGAAGCCAATCGAATTTATCGTACAATACTTTTCATTACGCCAATGGTCTGAAATTCATGAAAATTTCAATCGCTTTCCATTTGTCGGTAAGCCGCTTAAATTCCTCTTTGATCCATGGGGAGCATAGACTGTAAACTCAAAACTTGGGGACCCTGACCCCAACCCGTGTCAGCTTTCTGGCTCAACTCTGGGCAATTTTTGGCTGGCCACGTGATGAGCATCAAAAGCGTATTCAAATCCAGTGACAAACAAGCGGAGAATCTCCGGAGGGAGCGGGATTTTCGGGGCAGTCATGCACACACCCCATACCCGGAATCCGGACTTGAAGCCTCTGGAGCATGGACAATTTAACAAACCTATTTATTTATGAAAGCCAAATGCAGTTCGATTGTCGGACAATGAGGGATGTGACCGAAATTCAATTGAAATCATCGAATAAGCCTGTTTCTGGGGCAGTCACGTGTATCTCGACTCTGACCTGAGTCAATAACAATGGAATTAAGTGGAACAATTTACCAAACTGCCTAGAAAATTACTCGGTCGTAAGGTCAAAATGGACATAGAGAAGCGACCAATTTTAATGCCCCACATTGCTTAATTTCCGAAAGAGAATAACCTAGTTTTTTTTTTCTAAATATTTGCTTAATATTTAGTTCTTTAATTTTTAATGTTATTCTTTAGTCTTTGGTATTGTTTTTCACTTTCTAGTCAATATGAGTGCTCCCCAAAATTACCGCAAAGTTTCCAAGAGCCGAGAGCTCTTGGTAATTTTTCAATTAGTGGGAGCCCGCCCAAATCCAGTTGTGATTTTCTGCTTTGATTCGCAAACTGTGTCAGCCACGCCCACAGGGCTTCCATGCCTTTGCTGCAAAAATATGACTGCAACATGGGGAACGAAAGCAGATTTAGCAGGTTGCTGGCAGGCGGGTTAATAACCGACATGCCACGAAAAATTAATGGCAAACCATTTAGCCAGGTTTTTTTTCGTACCGCCACGCGACCGCCAAAGGGCAGCCCCGGCCAAAAGAAGCTTGGGGTGCAAATTATGCAACAGACAGGAGAAAGCAGAGGGTAAAAAAGGGGGAGTCAGGGGGGCCACGGAAAACCTGTAAATGGGAATGGAAAACTTTGACTTAATTTGCGGCCGCGAAACAGGTGGAAAAACATCCACGGGCAGGGGAGACTGCCAGAGACTGGCAATTTAATTAACGGAGCCAGTTAAACATTCAAACACTGACACCGAGCCTGACTCCCACTGTCTCTGTAATTTCCCCCGCCCCTTTCCCCGCCCGAGGTCCTTGGCCCCGCCAGCACACAGAATGCGACCCACGAGGACCTTCGCAACCCTTGTTCAGCGGACGGGGAAACAAATAAAAGTGCTCCGCTCAAGTGGTGCACGCAAAATAACTTAAAAGCCGCAAAGTGGCTGGCAAAAACTATTTAAGTTTATGCGATAACAACAATAAAGGGACAGGCCCACACCACTCAAGCAATTGAAGCCGCGTTAGAGTTGTCTATTTAGATAATGAACTTTAGCTTTTAGGCAAGTGAAAAAAGCTGAGTTATAAAATTATACATTTCTTATACCACAAAATAAATAACAAAATTTTTATAAACAGTGCAACATTCATATGTTATTTTAAACGCTTCTAAGTTTGTTTCTAACAAACATTACATATTAAAAAATCGAACCTTGACTTTGTGAAAAATTATATTTCAATGCTCTTTTCAGCATTAAAGCTATTAAACACTCTAGGAATTTATTTTAAGTTAATTGCTGCAAATTTCAAATTCAGCAACATGATAATTCTAGCTGTCTACGTGCTACTTTATCTTTTCAAACGAACAAAACCCTGTGCACTACGCGACTCCACAACTCCCGCCCTTTACTCCTTAATGTCCTAGGTGAATGTGCTGCATACTTCAAGGCGTGGGCTACATTCTGTTGTGTGCGTGTGCGTGAGCGTGAGTGCGTGTGTGAGGGCTCGTGAGCGTGCGCTGGTGTGAGTGCAGTTATGTAATTATGGTAATTAAAAACGCGCAGCAAACGCCGTTTGTCTTGTCATCGTATTTCATAGTTAAGCACCTTTTGGCTTTTCGTATTTGCACAAAGCCATAGACAGAACTTGCTCATTTACATGAATAATACTCCTAACACATACAGAAACAGACATCCTTGCTCCTCGACGAAGTTATGATTATTTCGTTATAAACTGTGCGTTTCCTTTGTTTCACCCACTCAACCCTTCAGCCGTTATCAATTAACAATGCTAATGAGACTCGAATGGGCTGGGAAAATTGTGCGAAAAAGCGAACAATTTAACAGCAGAAGGTGTTGAATGTGAAATATCTGCTTTAATCTGCCCATTGGGATTACCATGGTGCTCTTTACCGCAAATCAAAATTATTCACAAGGAAAAAAGGCGAAGCTACATGAAAAAAATAGTATGGATTATTTATATCCATTTGGATATTTAATATTCAATGGGTTTAATGGCTTGCAATAAATAAAGTTGAAGCGATTAATATTCAGCATTCACTTTATTGAGTTTTAATGACTACATACCACATAATAAAGTTGTTAAAGTTGTAATGCTTTAAAGATGGAAACTTTAAAATTAAAAGCTACAGCAAATTGCATTAAATCCTTTACACGACACATAGCATAAACACTTTTAGCATAAATATTAAAGCCATTCAACTTCAATCCAAAATATTTGCGACACTCTGCTGCATTTGTTTTGGTCAGCAAGGTGATATAATAACCACAAAAAATGCTTGCATAATAAATTGGTCAGAAATAACAAATGCGAGGAGATGCGAAATAGCAATAATATTGAATAATTCCATAAGCTTTCCTACTTCCCTCTACGTAGTTTTAAATTATATAATGTGTAACAAAAATATCAAAACCAAACGCAAACAATAACAGAGTCCGAACAGAACAAAATCGTATTTACAATGACAGCAAAAGTAAACCCCAATCAACCGCATGGAAATCATTTCATTCAATCAGGTTTTTACTAATTTTAATAAAACGTAATGCTCTAGAGAATGTTTACAATGAACTTTGCATTCCCTTAATTCTCATTTGTATGCACCCTGCCAAATAAAATTGGTTTCATTGTTTGTAGTTAGAGATTAACCTTTGAGAGTTCATACATATATATTTGCTAGCGAAATGGTATACAATATACCTGTTACTCCCCCAACGCTTATGGTTTTTGGCCAGACGCATAAACCACAATTTGCGGCTAATGCTGGCGCCACAAACATCGATGCCGACACCTCTGAAATCGAAAAGCTTTCCCTTTTTTTGTGGAGGTTTGCGCAAACGGTAGCAATATGGGTACAAACAAAAAAATAACACTGATAGAGCTGCCCAACATATGTAAGCATTCACCTTTCACACGATTCCCGGCCAGCATGCGAATGAGCTCATTAAAAGCAGACGCTTCTTGGCCAAAAAGAACCGAGCCGAAAGCGAAAACAAGACCGAAACGAAAGCTCAATCGAATATGCAAAGTGCGGAAAAGGGGGCTCGAGATGCGCTGCAATTAATCAGTCACGAATCTCAATCGAGTTCAAGCGAAATCGAACGATAACTGTTTTGATTTACCAAACAATGTAGAGCTTGTAATTATTTGCGCTTCACTTCGGGTGTTTATTTGTTTTCTTTCCGTTACCTATTTGCCCATAATTTCACATTTGAAGCGATTAAATTTCGCTTTTGGCCTTGTCTCCAGCCCTCAGCTCGTTATGTTGTTTCAATTACCACTGCTTATTTATTTAACTATGTTTCTGCATCACGCTGTAATTGATTTTCAGCTCTTGGGGCCACGGTGCGTATGATTGATTTGTCAGCAATCAAGCTGAAGAACCCTCGAAAACATGTATTTAGCAAGAAATTTCTATTATTATTGTTAACCTCAACTGCAAACAGGAAAAAGTCAGCGGATAAATACTCATAAAAGCATCCAGCAAATGGGCAAAACTCTTTACTAAACTCAAGGCAGCGCAAATATTTGTTCGCTAATTAAGCATTTCTACGTGCTTAAATTTATTTCTGCCGTTTATGTGATTTTTTCTATTTATCCAGCTTCCCATTCAGGGGCTATAATAATAAATTTGACATCACTGGTGGCAAAGCATAAAATTACCGGCAGATAAAACAAAATGTAAGCAGCTGGAAATTAGTTTTGAGCTCATCAAACACAGGTGATTGATCGAAGCTCGCAGGTTGATAACATTGACCCTATCGACACTCCGACCTAGTGATCAATTAATAGCACAAACACTGACTTAAACGCCCCTAGACCATCTTTTTTGTTAACCCATTAGTGAACAATGAACAAAAAAAAAATCTGACTGCATGAAACATCAGTGTCAGCTTTAAAGACTATTGACTACACCATTGAAAACGACTATCTACTATTTTAATATTTAATACTATTTTTATATTTATGGTGATATCCACTTTAACAAATTTTTAAGTCCCTGTAAATCTTAATTAAACGCCTATAAATAATTTTTAGTTGTCCTTAAAATGAACGTAAATACTATTAACATTTTTTAAGTGCGTGTTAAATTACGAGATATTCTTCTAGCAATTAATGGGTGTTAACCCAGACATCAGGTTTTGTTTGTCCACTGTTTGCACTTTGTTGACAACTTGGAAGTTACGCTGCTGCTGCTTTTTCTTCACCCAGCTCAGCCTTCTTTTTTGTGTGTTTTTATGTTTTTACTTGAGCTTTAGTTTCAGCTTCTGCCGGTGGCTTCGTCGGGCGGTAAATGAAGTTAACTTGGCCTTGTCGCACGCCAGTCTGCTTCTGACATTCGCGCGTTGCGCTCGATCGCCGCTTTTATCTTCTGTGATATTACGTTTTTATTGGCCAAAAAGGGCAAGAGTGCCGAAAAGCGAACCAAAGCCGCTTAGGTTCAAAAATAAAATTAAATTCGATTTTAGTGGAGCGAACTTGAGCTGGGAATTACGAGTCGCAATGAAAACGGTAATTCAAAAACAAGAACCCAGTCGCGTTGCCCGCTTATGGCCAAATACCAAAGTGTGTTTTGACTGGAACCAATTCTGGTTGGCCACATAGCTCAATTTATTTGCCGAATTTTGTAGATCAATTAGATATGCTAATCGGTGTGATAAAACAAATCTGTCAAAGCCATAAATCATTCACAATCGATGCGGAAAATAAATGTGCTAAGATGTGTGTTGAACAGGATTTTGATATACACACATCATATGTTCCAATATTTTTCCCATTTATCTTAGTCTTGTTAATTTAAAAATCAACGTAATAAATGAGTTCCAAAAAGAAAGCTACTATTATATTACACTTCTCTTTTTTTGGATTTTTTTATTAATGTAATTCACTTATTTTGATTATAACTAAGTGGTTGATACTTTTTTAATTTAAGTCTTAAAGACCCAGACCAAATATTTAATGCTTTCTCTGGCAGTTAGCTAAATCATAAATTGTTTGATTTAATAATTGATTTTTCTTTATAAAGTTTCAAGTTGGAAGCCATAAATTCATTCAAAGAAAAGCTGTAGAAACACATAAATCTAAACTAATGGCAAAAAACGTGTTTGTTATTCAAATAAAGCCACTCAACACAATGGTTTAGTTTTAATTAAGATATATTCTATACAAAATTAATCTATTAAAATGTAGTTTATCATGAAAATAAATTGGTATTTGTATGTACGTTTTTCAAGAAATGTTCTTTGTTTTTTCTAGATAAATCACACACTCCTGTTAGTCCTGGCGGCAGCTTGCCTCACCAGCATAACCTGGGCAGCTCCAGCTCTGCACTTCAGTAATCCGGAGCCAGACGAACTAGATGCCTATCCCACATCGCCCACTCAGGTGCTGCCCATTCAACCTGTGCTGATTTATCCCAAGCCCCGCGAGAATCTCTATCAAGCGAGAACTCTAGGGCGAAATGACGAGCAGGATATCATCTTCGTGAAATTATTGGACGACAAGTCCAGTGGCTATCGGCCCAAGCAGCAGCGCTTGGTTCTGGAAGACGTGAAAACCTCCCAACGGAAGAATCTCGGCATGAAGGACATCTTCTACGTGAAAGCCCTTACCAACGGACGTTTTAGCCACGAACGACTGAAAGTGTATCGAGTGCCTGAGTTCTACGCCATCAGTGTTTTTAGCAACGGCGACAAATGAGGGAAGACAACGTGTTAACGATAAAAAGGAGTAATATAAGTTATTTTTAAGACGCTATAAATAAATACCTCAGGAGTGCCGAAGTGCAGTGTGTTTTTTTTTTTCGCCCGAACTCTTATCGCGGCGCCACTTTGCGTCCGCGGATTTACACGCAATTTCAATTACTCATAAGCCGGGCTCAGGCGCGCTGACTGATGGGTGTCAGCATCGTCTTGGCCAACAGCGCCAACATTGGTATCAACATTGGCAGCGACATGAACTCTGTGGGTTCCGCTTCTCGTTCCCGCGCAGCCACGTCAAGTGGCAATTAATAACTGTCAGTCGATTGGCGGCTGTGGCTCCAGCTCTACAAGCTCCACCACCTTCTCCGCCTCACAAATCCCCACATCCGACAACAAAGAACTAATCCCTTTGTCACTGGGCGTCACAGACCGCGGGCCAAAGCATTACGTCAAAATCGAAGAAGGCAACAAAAGCGCCACAAAAAACATAAAAGAAAATGGAAAGGCTTTCTATGGAAAACCGAATTCTGGATACGCTTGAGGGTAGAGAATGTTGGATATAATGGTCTTTGTTAGGGGATTAAAAGAATTGGACCAGATCAACAATAATAAATAATCAATACCAAAAGACCCAAAAAGGAAAATTTTTTCGAAACATTTTGAAAAATTGTTTAACTTTTAAAAAAAAAACTATAAAAAAAATTTTAGTCGTAAATTAGCGAAATACATTTTTTTCAAATTAATTTTGGCTAACCAAAAGCTTACAAAAATAATAAAAGGTTCAAAGTATAACTTACCATAACTCATAATTTGACCAAGCTTACATCTGAATCCATATACTCTCACCAAAAGCGTTTGTGAGCAAAATAACTTATTTAAAATAAGCAAATAAATCACATTCCACGAAGAGCTCTTGAACCCATGCAGACTTTCGCCCAAAAAATATTGTGGCACGTTCGCTTCTTTAAAAATGCACGGCGGGCATTCGCTCTAGTTTAGCAAATAATAGAAAACGCCAGACAAAGCGCCTAATTGAGTTGTCAAAATTATGGTAATTTAATAATTAACTGCTAACATTTAGCTTAGGGCGTTAAAGTGGTCGGGACAGCGAGCCGCAGATGATTAATTGACCATCAGGCGAGGTGCAATGTTCATGGACATTAGCTCCTGGAAGAGCAGTTTGGCCGCATACGGGAGTCGCACCTGGGAGATCTGCGTCTTGTTCTTGCAGCCCTTGCACTCAAACGTGTTGTTGCGCAGATTGGCAATCGCGATTAGACCACAGAAATTGCAGATGTGCACGCGATACGGATCGGAGACCTCGAATAGACGCTCTCGCAGAAACTGAGCGGCGCCGTGGGAGATCTGGCAATCACGCTCCATCTCACCGAAACGCAAGCCACCGTCGCGGGCACGACCCTCCATAGGCTGACGCACAAGGATCTGGACTGGACCACGGGCACGCGAGTGGATCTTGTCGTCCACCATGTGCTTTAGACGCTGATAGTAGGTGGGTCCCAAGAATACCTAAAAGAAAAACGTTAAATTGGTTTCGTTTTGTAGAAAGTTGAAAGCAACAACGTTTTACCTGCGCATTGATCTTTCGGCCAGTGTGTCCGTTGTACATGACCTCGTTGCCTCGCAGATGATAGCCATACTCCTGCAAGAACGTGGAGATCTTCTGCACGTTGACGGCATCGTTAAATGGCGTAGCATCACCAATCTCGCCCTTATTGGATCCCAGTTTGCCCTGCAGGCACTCGATCAAGTGACCGATTGTCATACGGGATGGAATGGCGTGGGGATTAATGATGATATCCGGAGCCAAGCCTTCGCAGGTAAAGGCCATATCCTCCTGACGATACTGGATACCGCACGTTCCTTTTTGTCCGTGACGTGAAGCAAACTTATCGCCGATCTGCGGAATGCGCACTGAACGCACTCGAATCTTGCAGAACTTGTAGCCCTCGCTGTTGAGCGTCAGCATCACCTGGTCCACAATGCCAGTCTCGGAGTTTCGCAGGAAAGTGGATGCATCTCGCTTTGAAAAGCGCTTTGTATTGCTGTCCAGTTCATCGTCGTTTTCAGGGAGTGTAATAGTCTTGCCAATAACCACATCATCACCGGAAACACGAATTCCAGGAGCAATAATTCCATCGTCGTCCAGCTTATCGTAGTGAGCATTCCTCATTCCCTGGCAGGTGCCGCGATGAGGCTTCTCGAAGTTCTCCTCCTGGTCACCCACACGCTTGTTCTCCGAATCCTTGTAGGAACGGTAGAAAACCGAGCGGAAGAATCCACGCTCCACAGCGGAGGCGTTCAGGATGACAGAATCCTCCTGATTGTAACCCGTATAGCACAGAATGGCCACGATTGAGTTGATACCAGCAGGTAGTTCTCGGAAACGCAGATACTCCATAGAACGTGTGGTCACGAGCGGCTTCATAGGATAGTACAACACGTGGGCCAGCGTATCCATACGCACATGGAAGTTGGTGATATACACACCCATAGCTTGTTTACCTTTGGGGAATAAGTAAGAAATTAGTATTTTAACTTGTTTGAGAACATCATTAAACTTACCCATAGCACTTTGATAGGTGTTACGCGGACTCTGGTTGTGATCGGGGAAGGGAATAATGGAGGCGCACACGCCCAGGATCATGGCCGGATGAATTTCGCAATGCGTGTAAGTTGTACAATATGCGTAATCCTTGTCCTGCTTCAGATCATACGGGGACATGGCAATCATGACCGTTTCTTCCTCGAGGGTATCGATGTATTCCACCACTCCGGAGGCCACCAGAACCTGCCAACTGTAGTTGTTGTAGTCACGCTCCTTCAACATCTCCACATGGGTCTTCTTAAGCAGCAGTGATCCGTTCTCCACGATGAGGAGTGGCCTACAAATACGACCTGCATCTGTATAAATTCGGATCTCACGATCTCGAATGTCCCGGATCATCGACACCTCCGACACGATGATGTCCATCTGGCGACGCAGTTTTCGGAGCGTGGCCATCAGTTGCTCAGGATCACGATGGATGCCCACCCAGCATCCATTCACAAAGATCTTGGTGGCATCAGCGATGGCGGATGGTGCAATCTCCTCAAGATTTTCCATAGACCATTCCTCCAAGAACTCAAGAATGGGCGAAGGTTGTGATCCGACGGATATATAAGCCATGAGGGCGAGGTTCTTCACCAGACCCACAGCAGCTCCCTCGGGAGTTTCAGCGGGACACAGCATGCCCCACAGAGTGTTGTGCAGCTGACGAGGTTTGGCCAGTTTGCCATCTCTTCCAATGGGCGAGTTAACGCGCCTCAAATGAGACAGCGTAGAGGCGAAAGTCAGACGATTCAACACCTGGGAGACGCCGGCTCTTGCCTGATGGGCCTTCTTCTGGTCGCCCCAGTTGCCAGTAGCCAGAGAATACCGCAGACCATCCGTAATAATATTGGTCTTAATGGCCAGCTCCAGGTTGAAGTCCTTTCCGCGATCGATGAACTTCTGCGTGTACATGCGCACCTCCTTCATCAAGTTCTTAAATAATCCACGGAAGAGGAAGGCCAGCAGTGGTCCGGCGAGATCAAGACGCTTGTTTCCATAGTGATCTCGGTCATCGAGTTCTCTCCTACCCAAGGAGGCCAGCAGCAGGCGGTGCACCATGTAGCCGAGGAAGTACGCCTTCTTGGTTTCACAGAAATCTGAAACTCCCACGTGCGGCAGCATTTCCTTCTGCAAGATTTCTTTGGCATACTTGATACGCCTGTCTTTTGTGACTCCAGGCCGAGCGCCTCTGGCGCCGATGAAATTCAACGCTACGTTTTGCTCTTGCACTACGAAAGCCTCATCCAGAGATGGTTTCACCATTTCCATCATTTCGGGATCATCAAAGTCGTAGATAATGTGCTCCAGAATATCGCGATCAGCCACGAAGCCAAGTGCTCGGAACACAATCATGATCGGTATCTCCTGTTTGATGTACGGCAATATAGCAATGATTCTCTGACCAATGGCCGACTTTTTGATATTTTGTGATCCCCTGGCCATCATGTTTACCCACAGCGTTGATGTGGGTCGAGAGCTGTGTTCTAAGCATGAACGAATCTCGGTTTTAAAAGCATATTTGCCGTCCTTCATGCTAAACACGTAAACTGTGTTGGTGGCCATCTTCTCCTGGGCAATAAGCACTTTCTCCGATCCGTTAATAATGAAATAGCCGCCGGGATCCAGCGGGCACTCATTTAGCTCCGTAAGATCACGATCGGTGAGCTGAGACAGCAGGCAGTAGGTGGATCTCAACATAATGGGAATTTTGCCGATGAAAGTCTTCTGGTGCTGCGTTTCTACGGGGTCCAGTCCCTCGACGTTCTTGGTTTTTGTAATATCCACGTAAAGGGGAGCGGAGTAAGTAAGATTTCGCAGACGGGCCTCATTCGGCATCATAGGACTAGGTGAACCGTCCTTCTCCCAATGCGTGGGCTTCGACAGATAGATTTGCTCGAACTTTAGGGAGAATCTCGGTGGTGTTTCGACTTCGCCAGATGTGTGTTGAGCCTCCGCCTGCAGTTCGATGGCCGGGGGAGTCCTCCACGATGCGCTGCACCGACATCTGAATGAACTCATCGAAACTGTCTAGCTGCTGGCGCACCAAGCCCTTCTCGTCGAAGTAGGCGTTTATTACGATCCAACAAGCTTCCTGCCACAGCTCGTGGGAGATCTCCATGGCATTCTCCTCCTCGTACAGCTCTGTGGATAGTTATTAAGCCATTATAAGCGAAATAAATAATTTGGAGCCCTAGCGCTCCAGCCGCCATATTTATTTTTTCCTATGCCAACGTGCATTTGTACTTTTTGCAAAATCATTTTACCCACCTTCCTCGTTGTCGTACATCATGATGCCGGTTTTCCAAAGTGCGATAGCACTTTAAACGTCTAAACAAAAAACAATTAATTGGTTTTGTAATGAATTAACTTATAAAATCGTTAAAAATTTCACAACAATTGTTTGCCGACAACGCGTTTTGGCGGCGTTGTTGTTGTGCAGTGTTGGCAAACGGCATAGGCAGAAAATAGTAAGGTGCCTTTTAGACATGATGAAAAAAAACCAAAAACTGATTTAAATAGCAACTTTAACTTTAATATATCAAATAACATACAATTAAATTTAAGTAGAACAATTCTTTAAAATAAAAAAATATAACAAGTGTCAATTGGAAATGTTTTACTGCGTTAGCCAATATTAAAATTAAAATCACGCTTTGCAACACTTGCACAGCCGGTAAACATCTGTTTTCTATTGTTTTTATTTCTCTCGGTTATTTAACGCGCCTTTAAAATGAGTTTTTTGTGGAAAGGACGGCGGTTTCTGATCGCCGGCATTCTCCCAGGTATTGAACGCAGCGCAGACGATATTGTAGACAAGGAAAACAAAACCTACAAAGCTTTCCTGGCCAGTAAAAGGCCAGAGGAAACCGGACCGGAGCGCCTCAAACAAATGTTTACAATCGAGTATGAAATCTTAAGTAATTCCAATTGTAACTGAACTAATGATACATTCTTGTATGAGACTAGCGAGTTCGGCAGTATATCCTCCGAACTGAACTCTATTTACCAAGCCGGCTTCATGGGCTTCCTTATTGGGGCAATTTACGGCGGAGTTACACAATCGCGCGTGGGCTACATGAATTTCATGGAGAACAACCAGGCGACCGCCTTTAAATCTCACTTTGACGCCAAGGTAGATTGTTAAGCATATAACTGAACTTGAAAAAAAAAATCCATTGCCTATATCACATGCAGAAAAAGCTGCAGGACCAGTTTACAGTCAACTTTGCCAAGGGTGGCTTCAAATGGGGCTGGCGCGTGGGTCTTTTTACCACCTCCTACTTGTAAGTTTTTTATTTTGTATTTTTGGCATATTTAATTTTATTATACTTCGTATTATAAAGCGGAATCATCACCTGCATATCGGTTTACCGTGGAAAATCCTCTATTTATGAATACCTGGCGGCTGGATCAATCACCGGCTCCCTGTACAAAGTGAATCTGGGTCTGCGGGGCATGGCGGCAGGTGGAATCATTGGAGGATTTTTGGGCGGAGTGGCTGGAGTCGCCTCCCTGCTGCTCATGAAGGCATCCGGTACTTCCATGGAGGAGGTGCGCTACTGGCAGTACAAGTGGAGACTCGATCGTGACGAGAACATCCAACAGGCCTTCAAAAAACTGACGGAGGACGAAACTCCGGAGCTGTTCAAAGCTCACGACGGAAAAGTACCCGAACAAGTTTCCCTCGACTCGGTCAAGTAAGTCCCGAGTTTAAGAAGTAGTCGCCAATGTAAACTTAGTTGAGTTTTTTTAATTTAAATAAATTGCAAATATGTCCATCTAAAGTTACATAGACAAGAATACATTTTAGGAAGCCCATGTTGGCTGCTGCTATGCGATGTTTCAGTTAATGCCTATTGCCTCTAAAAATATCGATTCACGTAGAACAATTTATATAGATACAGGACGACAGATGGGACACAACACGAAAAAGAAGATATACGAATGAACACGGAACTCGTTTGGATACAATAAATTAAATGCTCTCCCAGGAACAAAAGGTAGAAGGTTGATAAATAGATTTGACTCGATGGGATCGGGAGTTCAGACTTAGTCCTCGGCGGTGGGACGCGTGAGGCGCTTGGCGCCACGGTTTGGTGGACCCTTGGGCTTGGCAAAAGCCGGCCGGTGTAGGATTTTCTTTGGGTGCAGCTCGTCTTGCAGGTAAGCTTCAGTCAACTCGCTGCCACTGTCGATTTCGAGCTGTGGAAATAAAAATAGTAAACAAAACGAATGCAATCCCATGAGGAAATATTTATCCACGCACCTTTTTGACGACCTCCACGCCGAGGGCGGCCAGTTCGTCGAGGAAAGGAGCCTTGCAGCTGGAGTACATCATGCGCTCTCGCACTGAGCAAGAATATCCCGGCATTGAGTAGACGAACACATACGACTCGAAGTAGTCACCTTCGTGCGTGTGCCGGAACAAGAAGAGGTGGTAGCGAGCGTGATCCTCGGGCACCTGCTTTGGAAGATCGGCGAGTTCTACTTTTGCCGCATGAGAGAGATGGATTTTCTCCTCCTCCAGATCAATACGGAATTGCAGGTAATCGTGTTTGCCGCGAACCAGATCCTGAATAGCGGCCACAGTCTGCTCGGTCAGGGGGCAGTTAATCCCGCCCAGAGTTTGGTGCCGAGTATTAGTGTTAATCTCTGTGTGCACCTCCGTTTTCCGCAGCTCCTTGAGCTCCTCTTCCCTAGTGGTTAGGGAGCGGGAGCTGCAAACTCCTGCTTATGCCGGCGATATCCCTCCAGTGTCGACTCATCCAAAGTGGTGGCATGCAGCTCCTCGGTGATGTAGGCCGATCCAAATTCGGTTTTTAACGTGGCCTTTGTGGAGGCGTAGACCATTTTCTGTCGGATGCTTGCCGTATCTGGTGTCCAGCTGATGAGCAGCCAACTGTAGCCCAGTGGAATCTTGGCGTCCAAACGGTAGAGAATATAGCAGGGCACATCCTTCTCGAGAAGAGGTCCTATTAACTTGTCGTAATCTCGTTCCCAGTCCTTTTTCGTCTCCGCCGTGGCGCTGCAGCTCAGCTGCTCTGTAAGTGGGAGGAGGTGAAACCGGAAGCGGCGTTATCAAATTAGACTGCTTAGTATACATTGTGTGTATATACGTTTCTGGAGCAATCCACTCACCATTCTCGATGGAAACTTTTATCACGCGTAATTTACCATTCTTAGCTTTTCCAAACACCTTAGCTAGCTGTTCGTTGGCTGAAAAAATGAAGAGTATTATCAGTAACAGGTTTCAGTCGGTCTTTCTGATAACGAACCTCGAATTCCCGTTTGGTGAGACATTTGGACAACAGCTTAATTATTTTTACAACCAAAAAATATTACTCACAACGAGTGAGACCGTAATGCGCGAAACACGAAATACAGAAAATTAGTAGATACCAAAACTAATAATTTAAAAATGAATTTTTAGGTCTTTAGCTTTTCTTAATATTGCGATATATAAAAGTTATCATTTTTCAATAGTTCGTTTTAAAGAATCTTCCAACCACTTGATAAATGGTTTTAAGCTTTTCCAGCAATTTGTTTAGTCACCAAATTGAATTTAAATACCAATACGAAAAAGCGACAGCACTAATTCACGCAGTGTTGATAAACACCGCCAAAGCCAGCACTTTGCAGCACCAACCAGCGTTCTTTTCTCACGGAAAATGTAAAGAAAAATTGCATTTAACTGCATTTAAGCGAAACAATCAGCCTGGAAAAGCATCTTCAGTCCAATCGCGTAGTCAATAAAGTGAGTGCGCTTAAAATTCAGACGCTTAAGTCAGTCCAACGGTTTTAGAGCAGCTGGCGTCGACGTCGGCAGAGGGCCAGCCCACGCCCCAAATGTTTACGGGCGTGAAAAGTGCGATAAAACGGAAATATTAATATAGTTTTAAACTCCCCTTCGGCTACAGCATCCACACCCATGTTGACCGAAGCCCCCATGGCCAGCGAGAACATCATGGACGAACTAGCCTCTCTGATTCGCACCGAGATCCCTGACGGCCGCCAGAGTCTCCGGGACAGCTATACAAACCTGGAGCGGGTGGCCGACTACTGCGAGGACAACTACTACCGTTCGAACGACAAGAAGGAGGCCCTGGAGGCTACCAAAAACTACACCACCCAGTCGCTGGCTAGTGTCGCCTACCAGATCAACACGCTCGCCTACAGCTACATGCAGCTCCTCGAGCTCCAGGCCCAGCAGCTCGGCGAGATGGAGTCGCAGATGAACCATATCGCCCAGACGGTGCACATCCATAAGGAAAAGGTGGCCCGAAGGTAAGGGTCAGCAATAGTTTTTGGGGTTTCACTTTCCCATACATAAGGAATAGTTAGTATATTCCACATATGATTCTTTCTTAGAAGGTAATCAAACAATATACCAATAAGACTACAGCATAAAAGGAACAATATGACAAGAAATCGCTTTTGCCATTTCCAGTACTCTTAAGCACGAGTCATCGACGAGAAAACCTTCTCTGTGTGTATAATACGTACTTTCATGAGGTCATGCAGTTATTATCAACAATATGCTTTTCCCTTATTTCATTGTGTGTATTTTGTCACACTGTTTTTTGATTTTTCTTAAAAAATATTTAAATCCTTTATTTAACAATAACATTTCTTTTTTAACCCCTAGGGAGATTGGTGTGCTAACTGCCAACAAGGTGAGCTCGCGCCAGTTCAAGATCGTGGCGCCAATCAATCCGGAGAAGCCGATTAAGTACGTGCGCAAGCCCATCGACTACTCGATGCTGGACGAGATTGGTCACGGCATCAACTCGGCCTCTCACTCGCAGGTGCGTCAGAAGCACCGAGGCTCCAGTCACGGGTCCGTGCAATCCTTGTTGCCCCCGTCGGTGGGTCCACCGCCGACAACGAAGCCCCCGACTCCACCGCAGATGTCGCGGGCTGGAAACACCGGCACCCTGGGCAAGTCGGTCAGCAATACCGGAACGCTGGGCAAGAGCTCGCGGGAATACCGCACTCCGCCTGTGGTCAATCCACCGCAGGTGCCCTCGCACTACGCCCCCAACTATCCGATTGGGCATCCGAAGCGCATGTCGACGGCATCTTCCTCGATGGCCTCCGGCACCACTGGCGGAGGGGCGGCGGGCAATGAGCGTGCCGCTGGGTACAGTGCACTCCCGATGCCACCCAGCCAGCAGATAGCCACCCATGTAAACCTGCCCTCTGCGGGCATGATGCAATCACTGCCACCGCCGCCACCAACAACGTACGACGATCGAAGCAGCATGCCACGTTAGTTAATTGACTAACCACCAAAAATCAAGGCTAATTGTATCGTTTGTAATACTTAGCAGCTCCCCCTTCGCCGCTGACGGTTTCGCAGCACGAGATGACCGAGCAGAGCCACATTGGCATGCACACCCTGGGTCGCAACATCAACAGGTAAGTCTGCTTCTTGCAAACGCTTTTTATTCTTTGTGTATATATAACTTGTTTTATGTTCTTTATGCAAACCCAGGAATCCAAATCGGTAAATTGCATGTCTTTGTCTTAATCAAAGGGTTAAAAATAGTTAATAATTTTTTTTATTTTTCAAAGGAATCATTTTAGCTTGAATTTTGCCAGACCTGGCTCTCAGTCGCCACCTTTGCCACCTCCGCCGCCGCCGGAGGATGAGCATCAGGACTTCGGACGACCACGCACATCGACGGGACCGCAATTGGCGCCAATTGTGCCCGAGGATCAGAACTTGCCCGGCTGGGTGCCAAAGAACTTCATTGAGAAGGGTATGTTGACAGTCTTGAAGAAATTTTTTAAAGGAAGAGCTTGCTCATTTAAAAATATTATATTTTAGTGGTAGCTATTTACGACTACTATGCTGACAAGGACGACGAGCTCAGCTTCCAGGAGAGCTCGGTGCTGTACGTGCTCAAGAAGAACGACGACGGCTGGTGGGAGGGCGTCATGGATGGGGTGACCGGCCTGTTTCCGGGCAATTACGTAGAGCCGTGTGTTTAAGCCTCGCCTCGATATTCTAAACATGCCAACCATTACAATAATCTGCATTATCTGGTCTGTTCCAGTCCTCTGCTGTTTCTCCAGAACCGCCAAGATTTCGTTTAGTTATCGAGTTCTTCTGGGGACAACTGAGGATCGCAACAGGCTCGGTTGACAATGACGATAACATTTTGAGCATATTGATAAGGACAATTATACAATTACACACCTACACACAAGCACAGCAGGCCAGGGAGAGCGAAGAGAATTCCATTAGCATCAGCCAACCGCATTTAGTCTAATATAAACAAGCACACACACAGGATCCAGGGGCACAGGACAACGCTTGCTGCCCGACTAAACCTATTTACACTGTAGTAGCCCAAAACGATGCAACAGGGGGAGAGGCAATGGCGGAAATCCGTAAATAACTTATGCGAAATTCCAAAATTGTTCAACAGACGTAGACGAATTCAGTCCTGCCCCCGCTAACCAGCCCAATTACTTTAAATATTTGCTCACAGTTTTGTCAAGCGATTTCTGTTTGCCTTGCGCTTGGATACTCCCGGCTATTATTCACCTATACTACCCACCCCTAACCTATAAATATACCTTACTCCCCCAGCAATAATGTAGGTTATATAAATTTCAGTTAGCATTTAATACTTAAGTATTGGCCAGTTGGAACTTTTGTTTGCTCTTTTACGAACCGCAACGAGAACCTTATTTTGCGAACGTTTAGTTAAAATGGAATTGCCAGCAACGGAATCAAATTAAATTTACAAAATACAATTACACACACGCTCTATATGGTAAAAAATAATAGCTAATAAAAATTTCAATTACTAAACCGCAAGTCCTTGTTCTTTGACCGTGTAATTTGCACTGACCTTCTCGTGAGTCAAACCGGATGCCAATAAACATCCGTAATTGGGGCAAGGCTTCGTGGGCTGCCAAATTCAAATTCGAAATCTTGAATGCAAAATTCGAGGCATGTGATGGATGGTTTAAAATGTTTACAAATGCCAACACTCATTGGGGTCGTTCAGTCAGTCAGTCAATCAATCAATCAAACCATCATTTTCGACACGGTACTCCACAAACCGATTTCAATTCACTTTCGATGTCTCGTATTGGAAAACTTTTCCATAACTCTGGTTTGGGTAAATTAGTGCTTTCATGGTGATATATGGGGGTTTCATTTTTTCATTTATTATCAGGCTTCAAGGAGTTGACGTGGCGGAAATGCCAAAAAAGTGGAGTGGCTGCATGATTTGCATAAAATGTGCTAAATTGTTGCCCACTTTTTGGGGCCCTCGACTATGGAAATACCTTTATTTGTGTACAATTATTAAAGTGGACCTCAACAGCTTGGATATGGAATCTTTGACAGAACTTTGGGCCAACTATTTAACCCACAACTGGCCAGCGGCAGGTGAAACTCGCGAGAAATGTATGCAAAATGGCGCATTAGCATTTCAACAATGCCGTGGTAAAAACGCGGCAACAACAAAAATTGATTGTGCCGTGCCAGAAGTCGGACCCACATGCCCACCGGCCCTCACCTCCAGGACATTCCACCCCCTGGACATGCCTACAATTTCGTTATTTTCTGACCAGCCCGAGTCGGACAATTCAGTTGAGTTTGGTACGTCGACGCGGATGGTTCTACAAACCGCTTTTGTTTCGGATATTTCTCGGAGTTCTCGGCGCCTCAGCATTTCCGGTTTTGGGCTTTAAAGTTTTTTTCGGCGATTGGCGTGTCCGGAAAGTTTTCGAAGCGGATAAAGTGCAAAACAAAACTATTTGTAAGTGAGCCGCGCTGCAGAGGTGCTTGGAAAGTTTCTTTTATCAATTGTTTGTTTTACATAATCAAAATGAAGTTGAGATTGGGGTGGCTTCGCGCTGCGGGCACCGCATTTAGTTGACCTACTTGCAGCCGGATTTACTTGCTGGCCAAGTGTAAAATATTACATTATTTCATGTCAGGATTGGGGCCACTGGCCACTTTGTTTATGGCGAAAACAATTCGCGTCGTCAATGCGGACAAGTTGGCCCACTTAGTGTCGAAATTCCCCAAGTTCCGTGACACGCACAACTTTCCCGAAACGCGTTAATTTGAAAATCCCATTTGAAGGTTAAAAGTTTTGCACTTGCATCGCAGTTAACCCGAAAAATGACGTCACTTTGGATGCATATTGAAGGGGCTGGTCACTCAACGTGATGGGCGTCTATAAATAAACCCGGCGAGTGTGTGTCCAGGGAAGGAACTTCGGGTAATTAAGTCGTCTCCAGGTCACTCGGGCCATCAATCACCACCGCTGCGTATACGCAATGTCCCTAGAGGGTAATTATAGTATGGCGCCTTTGCGAGTTTACCTTGCATAGGATTTGTTAGCTTGCCCGGATTTTCACAAGAAATAGGAATACATCCTGTTTCACTAAGAAAACTATAAACACTATATATATATATATTTTTTTTTGTTTATTTAAAAAACCTTGAGCTAATTAACATAACATTAAATAAAATATACTTTTTCATCTTGATTTAAATTGAAAATAAAACCAACAAAAGCCTAAAAAATTTTCTCTAATGCTTTAAACATTAACAAGAATTTTAAAAATACCATAAATCCCCCACCTGTGCTATTATTTTTTGACCTCTTTTAAAGGAAATAGAAATACGACTTGCCAATAACGATTTGTCTCTGCTTAGAGGTCTTTGTTTTAGTAAGATCCCTATCGGCAAGTTTTGTTTATTTTGGAATCCTCTTTGTCAATGGCCACTGCCCCAAGTGAGTCGAAGGAAATATATATTTTATCACTTGCTACCTGTCTCGGATCAAAAAGCAAACTCATTAGCGATAAAGGTCTGCCACACATGTTATTACTTAGCCATGCTTTGGGTTATAGGACCTTACAAGCACCATTTTAATCCGATATAGGGGTTTTCCCCAAAAAAAACCTTTCAAAGTTGGAATTCAGAGGCGGCACTCCATTTTCCCCATCCAAAATGGCCCAATTCCCATTCCCCGATTTCCGCTAATGAGCTCCAAGCAGACCACTATGTGTTGGGCAAACAAAGCCACGCCCCTTTTACGCCCATCATGCCAAATGGGGTTCACTAGCCGGGAAATCAAAACATGGAATACCAAAGCATTAAAAACATTAACAGTGGACGTGCGACAACAACGGAAGACAAAGTTAGTAGTAAGCCACTGCACCACCCAGTCACCCAGTCACCCAGTCACCTAGCCACCCAACCATCCGAACCACCTACCCGAGCCTCCATTAAAGCAACCACTCGGTCCCTCATCGAGTTATATAGAAGTCCTGTCCAATGGCTCTAGTGCCGTGTCTGCCGGCAATTTACACAAATTCAATAAACGACAAAAGCCCGCAATAGAATTCGAAACAAGAACTGTGGCGAAAGTGTTGAGGGCGGTGGTTCAGATCGGGCCAAATTGGGTGGTGCTCGGGGCACATTAAAGTACTGGAATCGATTTTAGACATTATCAAATTAGCCGCTGTGTCTCTTAAAGTCAAGCTATACTGAGAGGAAATAGCCCTGAATAATATATATTATATATTTTTATGGCAATTATATTTTCGAACAACATATAAAATTTCCATAATCATAAAAAAAATATTATATTAAAATTTTATTTTTATTAAGCCGTAAATGTTAATTTCTTCATGTTTTTTTCAAGTGAACTTGAATATGAAGGTCATGTTCACTTTAATTTGCTTGTCAAGCGTTTTAAAGTGTTAAAACGAAATGATACCTTTGAAATAGTTAAACCTTTCCGCAAGATTTTCTCAGTGAAACAGACGCAACCCTATCACTCAATTTGAACACCCATATTTGTTGACATTCGAGGCCTGTAATTTGTGTACATATTTAAGGAGAATGTGGCGCGGAAGCTTGGTTCTTTTTGCTGGGGGCCGTTTCATCACATATTTATGGCACCTGAACGGGAACGTGGAATTAAAGTTAATAATGCAAACCCTTTGCACCCAATAAGTCAGACCAACGGGCTCTCACGTTTTATAATTGAGCAGCTCTTAGGCAAATGAAATTAATTATGGGTTTGGGGAAGCGACAGTTGGTTGTCGGCTTATGGAATCGGAATCGGTTGTTTGATTGGTGACATGTCTTGGTTCAGAGGTCACAATATTTCAGACACATGGAAATGGGTTATGGATTAGCTTGATTGGAGTTATAATTCCATGTCAGTTGACACCCGCGTTTACGCCTTACTATTTATAAATGTAAATGGATAACTAATAATGAATTTTTAACACAAGTGCTTCTCTATGCCTTAAATCGTTTAACCTTCAGCAATCAGCACGTGGTGCTTTAAGAAACTTTCCCTGTTAGAAGGACATTTTGAAAATATCTAAAAGTTCAAAGACTTCTCTCGATTCGAAAAAAAAGTACAGTACCCTCTCGATGACCATCGAATTGCTCCTTTTGATTTGCATTCTAAGACACGCAGGCACTTTCGGGTGTTCAAGTTCACGGCTTGATTTATGGCTCACGCCAGGTCCTTAAGCTTTCGGGAGCCACAGGTAAACAAGACCCTCAGGACCTGAAGGACCTGCTCCCCAGAAATACCCTCCAGAAAGGCGAGACCTTGGCGCGCAAATTCACAAGTCCATTAAGAGTTCGTTGGGTGTTTCCCGCGCTGATGGCATTTTTACGATTGTTGACAACAAATTGACACGATTTGTAATGGTCCTGTCCAGGTCAGGTCATCAGCCAGGCAGGCGGCACGTGGCCGTCCAAGGACCAAGGTTCCATTTACCCACATCAATAACCATATATCCCGAAGGATCGGAGCGATGGCGGCCAGTGCTGGAGCGAGCAGCTGGTCGGGAAGCAGCGGGGGCAGCAACTCCTCCCAAGGACGATCCATTGCCACCGCGCAGCCAGCACAGGAGGAGCGATTAGTGGTGGGTATTTGAACTATTTTTCAGAGAATATATCTTAATTGATCTCAACCGAAGTTGAAATCAATAAGGCAAAATCTAAATTCAATGTGACTTTTAATTAGCAAGAATTATATCTTTTCTAGGTTGCTGTTCGAGTTCGACCGAGCTTGGAGGCCACAGAACGATGCATTGAAGTCGTTTCCGGCGGCTCACTACTTTACGATGATGGTGGCAAAAGTCGACCGCGGCAGTATTCCTATGATCATGTTTTCCGGGAGAACGACAGCCAGGAGCAGGTGTACAAGACCACCACGGCTCCGTTGGTTAGGGATGTCCTCAACGGCTTGAATGCGGCCGTTTTCGCCTACGGAGCGACGGGTTCCGGCAAGACGCACACCATGCTGGGTCCTGTGCCGCGCAAGAAACCGCAGACCGCCGACCGAGCCCCACCCACCGCCTCCTGCGACTCCTCGGATGTGAGCAGCAAGGACATCGGACTAATGGTGCGCGCCATAAAGGATATATTCAGTCACATCGAATCGGCCGAGGCGGACTCCTGCCGCGTGTCCATATCCTATCTGGAGATATACAATGAGTTGATCCGGGATCTGCTGAATCCGGGCGGACCCTTGGAATTGCGGGAGGATCATCGTGGCCAGCGCATCACAGTGGCGGGTCTCTCGGAGATCACCACTGCCAGCAGAAAGGAGGTGGTGGGTCTGTTGCTCAAGGGCAACAAGGCGAGGACCATGGAGCCAACGGCCGCCAATCAGACCTCCTCGCGGAGTCACGCCCTCCTGAGCATCACGGTGCAGGCGAGGACTCCGCTGGGCACCAAGCAGGGGCGGCTCTTCCTCACCGATCTCGCTGGCTCGGAGCGGGCGAAGAAGACCAAGAATCGCGGCAAGCGACTGCAGGAGGGAGCGCACATCAATCGCAGCCTCTTGGCATTGGGCAACTGCATCAATGCGCTGTCCGGCGGAGCAAGGTATGTCAACTATCGCGACTCGAAGCTGACGCGGCTGCTCAAGGAGGCGCTGAGTGGTCGCTGCAAGACCGTAATGATTGCCCATGTGGCGCCGGAGAGCAAGCACCGCGATGAGACCAAAAACACTTTGGTCTACGCAGATCGGGCGAACAGCATCACCACCAAGCTGCAGAACTCCGTGTACATTGATGAGTTCAAGGATTTCCCCACCAAGCACTATCAGAGTCTCGTTTCGGAGCTGCGCGATGAGGTTTCGCGCCTGCGCACCAAGATGCTCACCGATAGGCCACGAAGTGGAGCAGCTGCAGCAGCAGCGGCGGCGGCGGCAGCCTCACGTTCGGCTGGCGGTTCGGAGCAGGGAACTGCAGCAGGATCCGAAGCTGGTCAAGAGCAGGACGAGCAGCGCAAGACCGAACTGCGCTACCTTCGCGAACAGATCGTTCTCACCTTCAAGCAGCAGATGAAGCTGCGGAGGAAGCTCCTTGAGGCGGAGAGTCATCTGCTGGGATTGGAGCTGGATGCCGAGCGACAGCACATGATCATCTCCCATTGGCAGGGACGCATCGGGAAACTGTACGACGCAATGGGCGATGATGGTGGGTACTCCATCCCAAAGGGAATTAATAATTCACAATCTTATTTATTTTTTCTTTAACCTTTGTTCACCTGCAGACATTGAATCAGAGGGATCGGTGGCCCTAAAGAACGCCTGGGGAGAACTGGCTGCCATCGAGAAGGAAACTCGTCGCTATAAGGAAATCCGAGAAAGGACGGAGCATGAACTGGAGCAGTGCCGCCAGAAGGGAGTAAAGCTGGAGGATGTGAGTCCTTAACGGATTAAGTTTTTTCTTTTGAGAAGTTCCACATTTATTCCTTTCCTAACCAGGAGCTGCCAGAGCGCATCAGTAGCGACGAGGAGCGCGAACTGCTGGCTCTGCTCTGCCGAGTCCACGAATTGGAGGCGGATAAGGTTTCCCTGCAGGCGGAGCGACTGGCTCGCCAGGCGGAACTGCGTCGTCGTGACCTTCAGCTGCTGCGGGCGGAGAGACAGAGACGCCTCTGCGAGGACATCATCAGCTCCCAGAGGCGACTCATCGAGGAGGGCAACGTGGACCTGCCGGACGAACTGCGGGAGCTCTATGGACTCTACCAGCAAGAGATCCACGCAGGTGTGGTCACTCCCAGCACCAGCAACTATGAGAGGAAGCTGCCGCCCATCTACACAGCGGGGTAAGAATCTCTCCTCCTCCCAGTTATCATATAAAATAAAATACTATATACATACTTAAATTTCACATTTTTTTCATTCGATTTTTAGATCGGACTCACCTGGTTCCAGTTCCAGTTCGGAGTGGTCCCCAGCCTCGCCCCTGCCGCAAATCGATAACCATAATGATCCCGTGGATCGAGTCATGGGTCCGCCAGTAAATCCGCGTCTGCCCCGACTTTCTACGGCCACGAACGCGGCAATTCCGGGCGGAGGTCCTAGAAGACCTTCGCTTCGAGTGGCCAGGAATCCACATCCACATCCGTAGGTGTAGTGGATTCCAATGAAGGGAAAAGTGCTCAGGAATAGCTGTAACTGAAAGTTAGGATTACTACGAAGGTGATGCGACAGGCTGCTCAAACTACTTAGTGTATTATAACTTCTACCATCTCACGCGCTTAAATGTGTTTTGCATCCTCGAACGTATCAATAAATCTACTTAAAGGAATAAAACAGTTTTTTAATAAAAAGGCGAAACAGTAAATTTTTTATTTTCAATGAGAAAAAAACCATTTTATTTACTTAAGTAAGTTATAATTTGTAATTTATTTCAATTTAAAAGGCTTGTAAAAAATGATTGTGCATAAGCTAAAAAACAGTTAAGATGTAAATATTGGATTTGAGTTTAAGTTTTTTACTAAAACATGGAACTGTACTCGCATTGCACCATATAGATGACATGGAGCAGAATAACCGAGCATCCGTCGAAAACCAAGCTGCGATTCATGCGATAAGTCCCGAAAATGTGAACATAAGTGTGCTGCTCCGCCAGTTGCAAGGAAAACCACTCCATCTGCCAAAACAATGACTTTAACATCGGAAAGATACTTGTGCTTAGTTATCATACACTTCGCTCCATCTGCACATCTTGACTATGAAGACCCCTGATCACCGCCTTTGTGGTCTCCAATAGGGAATCCGTGGTGTGGGTCAGGGAGTTCATCATCAGGGAAAAGAGCAGTGGCTGTATACAGGTGACAAATACCATCTGCAGATACTCTAGTTCCGATTCAATGGCACTGTGTCCGAGAAAAACTCGGACCAGCATATAACCGACCCGAATGCCACTCCACACATTTCGCATCAAATAGCAGAGGAACACGAATCTAAAGTAGCATGTAAGAGTTTTGTAATTAGTTTGACCTATTAACTTTCAACAAAGATTGAGACTAACCTGAAGACCAAGCAAACCTCTTCAGTCATCTCCACCAGAATCTGGAACATGGCTTGCAGATTCCGAAGACGATAAAGTTGATCCAGAAATGGTTGCGGATCCGACATTACCTTCTTCAGGCCCGATTGCAGTCGCCACCAGTTTCTGCAGATTTCTAGCATTATGCAAAATGACAAAGAGTTCGCGGCGAAGATCATGCATTCGGAAAGGAAACAGTTGCAGGGATTGTGGTTTCCCCTCAAAAATCGATTCACATTCAGGGCAGCATGAACGGCAAGCCGAAGGATTAGGAGAAGAGTCAGGATAATCAATAGCAAGTTTAGAAATCGTTTGTTTCTCTTGGCCACCCTATAACCCCTTGATTTACTCATCCTCTCCATATCCCTTAGTTTTGTGATCATATTAAGGATCCGATCCTGTCGTCGATGAGCGCAAGCCATACAACTTATCAGGGATAGAAAAACAAGGCCAAAATAGGTGATGGCTGCCAGTCGCACAAGCGGAGATTCATCGAATGAGTCCGCGCTAAAGTGCCAAAAATCCATCAGAAACTTTATTGTCAAGACCATCACAAGAATATTATGGATTATCCGATAGCACGACAGAAATCGGGAGCTCTGTAATCTTCCAGAGGATATGGAGAACGTGGTAATGCCATTCAAGTTCCAAAAGCAGACAAGTCCAAACTGCAGCAACCGTCTTGGTGAAATCATTGTCCTGTTAAGGGTCACTTTTCAAACAAACTGAACCTAGAGTTGCAAGCAAATCAGCCAAGCACTGATTTTTCCGTTGCCCTAAATCCAATCAATTGATTGATATTTTTCCTTTGGGAATATTTTTTACGTGGTAATTAACTCAAAGTAAGCTACTAGTTCCGGTGCAATTCGCAACTGCATTACAACAGAATTGAATTTATAATCAAAGCAAATAATTATAGTCTTGTGATTAACGTTTTTAGATTGAGCAGTGAGTGTACAAAAAGCATATTTAGTGAGATTTAAGGAATGTAAAGAGTCTATAGGCCAGCTGCATTATCTGTAAAAAAAAAAGTATATTTATAAGCTACAATTGCTCAAGCAAGGATTCCAATTCACTCACTTCAGTAAAGTGCACCATATTCACTTCGATCAGCCCATAGGCACTAAGTTTCTGAGTTCGCTGACAATATTTTGTCCAAAGCAGATAGAATTTCCTATACCGCTGACTGCCCAAATACCATTCCTGTTGGCTAAGCGACCACTCGAGTCCCTCAGACTGCAAAACAGGAAGTATTATTTTATTTCATTATTTCATCCATCCAACTTACTGCCTGCTCCAACTGCGTGCCGCGTAGACAAATCTCAAAGGTGAAGACCACCAGGACTATAGTGGGTATTACGTATTGCGCAATGCTCACCAAATCCGACGTCTCCGAAAGCATAAAGAGATAAAAACAAAGGGATCCAGCACCCAAAAAGTTGCTTATAAGGAAAGCCACCTTAAAGATTTCATTGTACCTGAGAATTTCAAATGGAGTGTTATAACTCAAAGCTGATACAGTGAAGCCTCACTTGCTAAAGAGCTCATTGAGAAGCTGTTGCCTCTGAACCACCATCCTGAGATCTGCAAAGAACTGAGTCTCGTTAGTCACACTTTTGCGAGGATCAAGCTCCGAAATCCGCCTTCCGAGATGGTTGAGATGCATGATCAGGTGTCCCTGCATCACGTTGAACAGATTGTCGAATGTAACGAAGAATGAGCAGCCGCACATGGTGCACGCAACGTCAAAGATCCATGCCGGGAAATAGTAGTTTGGATCCATTCGCATCCCGAATGGAAGCCATCCTCCAAGAAGTTGCTCGTGAAGGGCAACAGGAGTATCTTTTCCCTCGTGGGTCAGCAGGAAAACAGCCACTGGCATAACACAGAACAGAAAACCACCCACATGGGCATAGATCGCCACAAATCGATAGCGCTGCGAAAAGTTTTTGTAAGTTTTATCCATCCCCATGTCCAACTGTCTTGCCAAATCCCGTGGACATTCGCGGTCCAGGTCGTTGACAAGCTCAATGATTTCCTTTCGTTTTAGGAACAGCATCAGTCCACGGATCGAAAAGTATATGGTGATGCTCAATACGGGTGGATTTAGATTGAGGGGATGTCCCAGCCAAAGATGTCCTATAATATCCCATCCATTGAAGCCAAAGAACGCAAGGTTCAAAAAAGCTGACAAATGGAATGTCAACATGGAGGTGTTAACCAATCTGTTGTCCTTCGGATTCCTTTGCCAATGGAAGTGTACCATCTGAGCCACTTGCTGGAACAACTGCGGGCGCAGAAAGTCCTCCATCCGAAAGGGTTCCTTTATCTCCGTGGTCTTCATTGTGAGGTCACCTTACTTTACTCCTTTGTGGGGACCCAGTAGGACTAGACTCCTTATATATGGTAAGAAACACTGGATAATTACGCCCGTAATTGCGCCTAGGATTTTTAATTACTGGTTTTCCGATCGCAACAGTCGCAGTCGAACATCTACTTACGAATGGGTACGTATTTTAAAACAACATTTTCCTCAAAATAAAATGCAAAATTTGTTAACGATATCTAAGAAATTATTTTTATTTATTTTCTCAATTGTGTATTTTGAAATTATGCATATTTTTTTTAATTATGGTCCTAAAGCTTATTAATTTTATTTTAGCAAATTAAAAATTTAGTACACATTTTAAAAATTAATCAAATGCTGTAAAAGGCAATGGATACCAAGTTAAATAAGTTTATGAAGGCTTACGATTGTATTTTATATCATGCAACTGATTATAATTGCATCCATTATCTCAGCAGGCTGTCAAAATTATAGGTTGCGCTTTTATAAGCGCTAATATAGATTGGCACACGGGTTAATTTGCTCAGCAAGCGTTGCAGTGGAAGTCTTGGGAAAATTCCAGCCCATAAGTTCATTCAAACTTATTTTAAATAACTGTCTGAAAGAAGAGAAAGTGGTAGCTTAATAGTAAATCATTAGTAAATAATAATAATAGTAATCATAAGTGGGTATACATTTTTTTGTTACATGCTATCATTTAGGATTATTTTATGTTTAGGTTTCTTAGTTTGTGCACTTGAAGTTTGACTGTACTTTATTAATTCCTTTTATTTTGCGCAGTGAATGCCCCTTGCGTATTTCGTAATATTGTGCGTTGTGTGCACTGCACAAAACCGGGGGTGACCCTTCAGCCGTACTTACCAAACAATATTTCCACTTCGTTCTCTCTCTGGCTCTCTCGTTTTCCCTATACCGTGCGCTCTCCCCGAAATCAAGGCCGCCCTCGTAGGTTTTTTTTGTTGTCTTTTTCGTATGTGGGTCACAAGCGGCGGCAAACATAAACAAATTGAGAGAGCAAAGGGAGAGAGAGAGGGCATGCGTGTTAAGTGAAATTCTCTACGCAGAAGTATCTGTATCTGGAAATGTATCTGCGGCCCTGGACGAGCGGTTTTCGTCATTAGATACAGATACACAGCTGTGAGAAGTTTGTTTTCCGTTCGCATTTGGATTTTGTAACCCGACTAGCGGCAGCAGGTTGCTGTCAAATTGGAGAGAAAAATCCCTAAAAATAATTGAATTAAATCACTTGAAATATATTACAATTAACGTGAGTGCAAGAATCCAGGAAAAGCCAAGCAAACATTCGTCCGTACGACCGCAAACACAACGCAAACATCTACGCTTCTCAGTTCCGCTACGCAGCAAACATTTAATTCGAATGCCAAAATAAAAACAAACATGGTGCCAATCAGCGTTGAAAAATGTTTATTAAATGTGTTTTTAGAAGTTAAACGTAGGGAATAATTATTACAGCACACAGATTACAGTGAGTCAAAATCAACGCAAAAGTGATTCCAGCCAAAAATATAACAACCAAAACCTGAAAACCAAGCAAAACAATAAACCAACTTCATACAGACAGCGCAAATCAACCAAAGAAACTCAGAATACATAATCAATCAATAACCTTGAGACAATCCATCACCGCAAGGTTGTAAAGTTAACTTCCAAAACCCATTCAAGACCAGACTCCATTGAAAGGTCAAGAATTAATAGAGTTGCTGCATGGGGAACAGTCTGATAACGAGTGGAAAACCGAGTCAGCGCCGCGAAAAGAGGCTTTTTGAGAGGCTGAGCTGCAGCTACGCTCAGGTGAGTTGTTCTGGGAAATTTAAGGGGCAAATGGAACAAGAAGCAGTGGTGGAAAACCGCCGTTAACCTTGGCAACGAAACTCAACCGGGCCAAGAACAGGTGGTCAGGTGCAACGAACCCTCAAAGGGGAGGATCGCAAGTGCACCTTTCTCCTTGGTTACGCACATTTTATTTTTGGGCAATTAGATACTTTATTTTTATACGATGAGATCAGAGGTACATATATGTATACTTATTAGTATGTATATTAATTTGTAGTGTCCCATTGTAAAATAGTTCCTTCAGTTAATACCATAATAAAATAGAAATTTATTTTTTTCAGGCTCCCAATAGAATGGAGTTGAATATGAATCCCCTGCTGGCTTTGGCCCGCTCCATTGCGGCGCCACCTACACCGCCACCAACCCCCGAAAAACCGGGTTCCGAAAAGGAGGAGGTGCCGAAAAAGGCGCCCATCGAAGAGCTGCCCAATGAGATGTGGCTGGAGATCATGTCCTACCTGTCCTACAACGATCTGCAGCAGTTGCGCATGGTGTCCTGGCGATGTCGGGATCTGGTCCACCGACGGCGCTTCATGGAGAAGGGCAAGGTGATAGTGACGCAACACAACTTGGAGGCGATCCACAAGCACGCGAAGGGCGGCAACTGCTACTTGAGCTTCGAGCGGATCGAGCTGCGGAACCTCCGCCAGTGCTGCCAGTTGGATAACTTTCTGCGGCTCGTGGGCCACGAGGTGAAGCACCTCCAGGTGCGCCACGCTCCCGTATTCCGCAATCTGGACGGCAAGCTGCCCAACCTGAAGGTTCTCACGATTGCCACCACCAGTTCCATGGATGACCAGCACTTGAAGTCGGTGGATGGGCTGGATATGAAGCAGTTTGCCCACTTGGTGGGATTCGAGTGCGATGGCGTGAGCCTGGACTCCTCGTTGAAGCTGCTCATGTTGCTGCAGTTGCGACGGTCGGAGAACAAGGTGCACCTGCGGCATCTGCAGTTCGAGTTCCGAAGGAACAACGAGAGTGCTCTGCTGGATGTCCTGCGGGATCATGCGGACACCTTGGTCTGCGTGGACATCTTCTTCAGCTGCTCGCCGGGCATCGATACGCGGGAGTGGTGCCAGGCCTTCGAAACGATGCACAATCTGCGCACCCTCAAGCTCTCCGGGAATTGCCATCTGGTTCTGCTGGAAGCCGTCTTGAGAGCTGTTCCGCAGTCAGCACCCATTCGCCAGTTGGATTTGACCGGAATGCTATCGCTCACCAACGAACTACTGCTCTATATAGCCGACAAATGGCAGAACACCTTGAAGGTGCTGGATCTTATGTTTTGCGTCCAACTGAACTCGAACTGTATTGATGCACTGCGTCAGCTGAGTGGTCAGTTGGAGGCGTTGACCATGGCCTACTGCAGGGAGTTGACCGGCATGGGATTGGTTCAGGGGCTGGCTGGGAATATGAACTACACTCTGCAGGAGCTGCATCTTGAGGAGACCATATTCTTAGACGAGAACTCCATGTGCCAGCTGCTGGAGAGGTTGCCCAACCTGCGAAGGCTCAGCTTGGATAATTGCCGCCAAGCGGTAACCGATCGCACCATGGCCACCATTTGCAGGTAAGGATTATTTGTGTTACCATTAACATAAGCCACTAAATGTTATTAATTACAGGTACCAAACAAGGCTGAGGAACCTCAACATCGATTACTGCGTGAAGATCACCGATCAGGGTTTAATGGGATATGGCGAGACTCCCTATCCCATCAGTAGGCTACGCGGACTAAAGGAGTTGAATCTTCGGGGCTGTCGCAACATCACAGATCGTGCGTTAAAACATGGCCTAAAGTTGCCGGAACTGCGAGCCCTTTCCTTGGGTTATTGCTCACGACTTACACCAGCGGGTTTTGAGGCGGTGACCCAAAACTGTCCATCTCTGGAAGCTCTCTGTGTGTCCAGCTGCATGACCATGGACGACGAGACTGTGAGGATCATTGTGAGCGGCCTGAAGCGACTGAGGATCCTCAACTTGAGCAACTGCGCCAAGCTGACGCTGCAATCGATCCACTACATCCTGGCGCATGCACACAATCTCGTGGAGCTGATCGCCTGCTCCATCGACGGACTGGACCACGAGCAGGCGCAGCGCATCCTGGAGGCGCAGAGGCCGCAAATGAAGCAGGTGCTGCTATAGCAGGAGAGGTACATCCACTGACGGAGCCGCAACACTCCGCCAAACGGTTGGGGGCGGCAGGAGGAGGACGACGACGACGAGACCGAGATTATCGAGATCGTGGTTTAGGCGGCGATCCTCTCGCTTTCATTTAGGTGAAGCTTATTAAGCGTATAACGTACATTGATTTATACCTACGAAAATTACTCTTAGCCCTGCAAATTGAGGGAAAAAACTTTAGAGGTGATACTTAGATTTGTTTTAAGACCCCATTCGACTCGTACTTTAAGATCCGCCAGCAAAGAAGCCAAATATCAAAGTACAAGCATACCTCCCACCCAAACCCATCTGAACATTTCAGTGATCAACTAATTAACGAGCACAACTAAAGCTATATATTCGTACTATGGCCACCACAATGTTTAGTTTTAGAAGATCAAGCAATAACAACTAACAAAGACTTTATTTTAAACTAACTTATATTTAATCTAATGCCATAATTATCAGTCCAATGAGCTTGCATTTCCATATATAACTTAACTTTTAATAGGGTTTGGGAACGAATCAATATTTCTGCAACCAAACAATACTTCTACAAATAATACTTTAGGTGTTGTTCAAGTCAATATATTAATCAGAGTGTGTCTATTTCAAGTGAATACGGTTGAACAAAACCATTCGAGGAACGAGTTTGCGAAAAGAGGCTGTTAGAATAAGTCGATGTTCAAATATAACTAACCATTATCTGATATATTTTAATCCATAGGCGTAAGATCAATTTTGAGAAAAGTTTTAAATGAAGTAGTCGGATACAGATAGAAGGGAAGCCAGACTTTCCCGGTAAGAGAGAGCGGAAATTTTGGAATATATTCTTTTGAAGAACTTTACTTTACTTAATCAACTTTTAAACATTTACTAAAT
The DNA here is from genome assembly GCF_018152265.1 of Drosophila ficusphila. Classification (NCBI taxonomy): domain Eukaryota; kingdom Metazoa; phylum Arthropoda; class Insecta; order Diptera; family Drosophilidae; genus Drosophila; species Drosophila ficusphila. The sequence continues at coordinate 17,510,521 of NW_025064737.1, forward strand.
GTTGCATGTGTTATAAGCTAATCGAAATGAAAACGATATAAAATTCCTGTGAGGGGAAAATTTTAGAAAGTGTGCTACATATAAATGATATTCAACTTCTTTTGAAGAAACCTAATAAACACGAAATACTTAAAAGAATACATTTTGTTTGTTTTGTTCTCTAAAAATGGCGTTTTGAGTAGTGATATTATGACATTGATGTCCTACCCATGTTTGTGATTCAACAATTCCTTGGCGGAGGTCTTGAGCTTTCATTTCTCACCCACATCACCTGGCGACTTTGATTGATGGGCTTTTACCTGCTTTTCGTCGCATTTCCTCAACTCGTATTTGCGGTGGGTGGAAAAGCTTTCCAGCTCAGCGAAGCGGGTGGTGCACGCGAAAAGCTTTTCTCGAGTGGGAAAACCATTCGACTCGTGCCAAATTCCAGAGGCACTGCACGCACTTTGACACCCATCAAGGGGCGTGTGTCGGGTTATGGCCGATAATCGGGAAGGGAAAGGAGGAGAAAGGGGGTGGCTATATCTCAGGGGGGGTGGCGATGGCACTCTTAGCATTTGGCGGTGCTAAACGAATCGAAACGAATGAATGAAAATATTATGTGGCCATAGAGTGTGTCACTCGTCGGCAGCGTGGCAGCCAACTAAGAAAGCCGAGCGGTCTTGAAAGCCGCGAAACGCATTCGGCCAAGTTAGTGGCTCTCCCGTTGCTATTGCTGCTGCTGTTGTTGTTGTTGTTGGCGCACAGTGGCTAATGTCCCGAGCCAACGTTACTGCTCCATAGACACTATGAAATATTGCTGCCAAAATACACACACGACTGCGAGCCGAGACGGATCCGTAAATAAGGCAGAAATGTGCGCGAAATTGTTAACATTAGCTTCTGGAAATCCTATGTACACACCTTTTATAACCCAAACAAAAAGTGTATTACTTTTAATGAGTGACCTCATTTTCAATAAAAAAAAACAATTACCTAATAATTTTTAAGGTCAGTTTTTTCTGGAATACAAATGTTTCAAGTCTAAAAAAACCTACGTCACAATTGAAACAGACAAACAAAATTATTCCCATAAACAATAAAGTAAACGATGTTTTTAAAAATCTGCTCGACATTACTCATACGCACTGTTACCAGATGTCAACAAATCTTTTTATTGCATTTTGTTTTCCATTATTTTTGGACATTGATGCCTTGCTGACATTATCCAGGTTTATTTAAACGACTACTAAGTGTTTTTCAAATGGGCCAAAGCAAACATAATTAAACGCTGTTGCCAATTATCCGCTTTAATTACGTAAAATTTGCGTTTTACTTTAAGTCTTTGCCCAACATAGGTTATTCCCATCAAGATAAATCCAGTGGCGCAGATTTAATTGGCCCGACACGTTCGCTGGAGCCACTCGTTCGTTACAGTCATGTCGTTCACCTTCCGCATTCATGTGAGGGAAAAAGCAACGACGCTTCGTCGCTGGCTTTCAGATACAGATACAAATCTGAATGAACTGTCGCCGCGGCTTATCAGATAAGTTTGGAGCGCGCTGGAGTGCGGTTGCAGCAGCTCTCGGGAATCAAAATCAATTCGGCAAACTTAGACAGTCGGTCGTTCGGTTGGTCGGGCCCCCAACAAACTTGGCCAGCGTATTCGTATTACGGATTGCGGATTACCTCGTCGGTAATTTGGTGCGTTTGCGTGCCAGTCAAGAATCGAGATTCGCCATTCGAGAATTGAGAATCGAGAATCGAGATTCAAGTATCGCGAATCGAGAAGCGCGAGTCCGGACTCATACCTGTCCTCCCGCCGCCCTGTCGCCTCCAATAAATTATTATAATTAGCATAGTTGAGGGGGACACCGGGAGTCGCGGCCGCAGTTAAACGCCACTGGAATTTAGCGCTGCTAGTGGAAATTTTGTGAAAACAAAAGGGGAAAAATTCCAGCAGCCGGCGCCAATCATGTCCGCTGGCAATGTTAGCCAAATTCTTGGACCGCCTCGCGATCCGCTGGCGATCGTGATACCCGTTACGGTCGTCTACTCTTTGATCTTCATCACCGGCGTGGTGGGCAACATCAGCACCTGCATTGTGATCAAGAAGAACCGCTCGATGCACACGGCCACCAACTACTATCTCTTCTCGCTGGCCATCTCCGACTTCCTGCTCCTTTTATCCGGAGTTCCGCAGGAGGTGTCCTTCATCTGGTCCAAGTATCCGTACATTTTCGGCGAGTACGTGTGCATCGGAAGGGGTTTGCTGGCGGAGACATCGGCGAATGCCACGGTGCTGACGATTACCGCCTTCACGGTGGAGCGGTACATAGCCATCTGCCATCCGTTTCTGGGCCAGGCCATGAGCAAGCTGAGTCGCGCCATCCGGATTATTGTGCTGATTTGGATTATGGCCGTGCTGACAGCCATTCCGCAGGCGGCCCAATTCGGTATCGAGCGGTATTCGGGCGTGGAGCAGTGCGGCATTGTGCGGGAGATAGTGAAGCACTCGTTCCAGCTGTCCACCTTCATCTTCTTCCTGGCCCCGATGTCCATTATCCTGGTGCTGTACCTGCTGATTGGAGTGCACCTGTACCGATCCACCTTGGTCGAGGGTCCCGCCTCGGTGGCCCGTCGCCAGCAGCTGAAGAGCGTGCCCAGCGATACGATCCTGTACCGCTATGCGGGCTCCAGTACCGCCGTCAATTTGAATGGTGGCGGTGCAGGAGCAGCGGGCACTGTGGGCGGCTCGGGAGCGCAACTCAGCTCGGTGAGGGGTCGGCTCAATCACTATGGCACCCGGCGTGTGCTCAGGATGCTAGGTAATTAATCATCCTATAAATAAATAAAAATTAACCTATAAATAAATAGATACTGTGCACTGGGAAAAATAAAGTTAATTATGAAAGAATAAATATAGTTTTAAAAGAGCTGATTGCATGCATATTTTACGTGTATCATCAATATCGAAGTAAAAGTTGATTTTACTTATTAAAACTAAACTAAAATTAGTTATTAAATGCAGTTTCAATACAGTCAGTTTTGTGTGATAATCAGTTTAATACCAAATTCAAGTTGTATTAATTATAAAGCCCTTAATATATCTAAAGACTATTTCTGTGAATTTCAACATTTGCATATTGATTTATCTGAGTGTATACCAACTGTTTGACCATATGCGCTAAGCGGGGCTAATCAACCCGTCTGCAGCCAATTTATTGCGTTTGTCATTTCGGCTTTCTCCATTTGTGATGACAATTGTGATTACCGAAAAATATAATCGTTGACTCTTTATCTGTGTCTCCCTTGGTGTGCAACCCCATTTACCCATTACCCCCCATCGATTTCCAGTGGCCGTTGTGGTGTGCTTCTTCTTGTGCTGGGCCCCCTTCCACGCCCAGCGGCTGATTGCCATCTACGCCCCTGCACGGGGGCCAAGCTGAGGGACCAGCACGAGTTTGTCTACACGTGCGTGACCTACATCTCCGGGGTCCTCTACTACCTGTCCACCTGCATCAATCCTCTCCTGTACAACATTATGAGCCACAAGTTCCGCGAGGCCTTCAAGGTGAGAACTCATTTAAGTTCAGGACTCTCACTAAGTTTTAGAAGGAGATTTGTAACAAGAATGAAATCGATCATTTTGAAATGCAAAACTCTATCTCTGCAAATATTTTGCACACTTTTTGTTACCATCCAAATTTTTGCTCTATAAATTTGCGGAATACTAACTGGTTTCCCATTTCAGGCCGTGCTTTTTGGCAAGAAGGTGTCGAAGAGTTCGCTGAACTCGCGAAATAACATCGAATCGCGGCGCTTGCGAAGGGCACTAACCAATTCCAGTCAGACGCAGCGCGTCTCCATTGAATCGGCGGAGCAGCCGAAGCAATCGTTAATGCAGGTAAGTGAACCTACCATATAATCAGTGATCAGATGTGGTATTAACTTTTTCTCAATATTATATCCACTCCCACCAGAATCCGCTGAATAGGCCGCAAGTCGCCTCCCAGTACGCCATGATCAATGCCCAGGCCAAGTGAACCACTCGCTCTCCGATGCTAACTTATTTGAGTTCCGTTTAAGCCAGTTGCCAGCTTGCCGACGTAAGGGTATCCAGACAGACATTGCTGCTGCTACCAAAGCGTTTAGCTTAAACTGCTTTTGCATTCATTTGCACTTGGCAATTAAAAGTTAATCACAAGCGCTCTGTCGCCTAAAGGTTAAGTTTTTCATTCATGCAGCATCGGCTAGCGAAGCTGAATCGGGCTGGAAAAATGCCTGAACTAGTCTTTCAAGTATTCTGAATTATTTACTTTAAGAAAAGTCGAACCTTTGACTCAGTCAACTGGCGCTCTTTAAATTAAACTTTGTTCAGAGCCCAGGGGGACTTACTCTTAAGTAAGCCCGAGATGTTTATAGCTTAATAGTACTTCCTGCTGATATAAATCAATCACTTAGTGAACGCCCACCACGTATATATATAAGAATATAATTGAGCAAAGTATGAAAGCTGAGACCTATGACATGTTACATTTTAGCCACAAAAAAGTTATGTAATGTATCCCTATGTTTCACAAACATGCCAAAGTGAAACACTGTGCTTTTAAAGAAGCATTATAAACAATCCTGTAGCCGGTAACTAAGTTCCATAAAGATTCACATTTGATTATCCTATTTTGTATTGAAAAAGGGAACTGTAATTCCGTTAAGATAAGATTTCAAATAACTTTATTCAGTATCAAACTCAATTTAAATGACGGACCAAGTTCGTTCACTAACCAGATATTTATGTGTATATTGTGTATATATCCTAGGGATACCTTAAAGGATGAATTTGCTGTATTAAAATTATTCCCATGGCTGCAAATAAAGCTTAGCATATTCCGCGCCCGCTTATTTTCCGCATCTTTCTAAGGATTCACTCTGGTGAAAATGTAATTTGCTCATAAAATACATTTGGGTTTTTATCGATTGCGGTCCTGTCGTCTGCGCCTCGCTGACTACAAATGAAATTCTAATGAGGTGGCGACTGGTTCAAGGTCATGCAAATGCAGGGACTACGTGGCGTATTAGTAATCCCCCCAAATTGTTATGAAAATGCAATCAACCAAATGGAAGCCCTCGCAAGAACTCACGGAAGAACTGCACGGAGGATTGGCCAAAAGCAGCACCCATCGTAATACGACGCAAATGCGTCAAAGTCCAAAGCGCAGCGGGCCATAAAGGAGCAAACAAGTCAGATGGCTAAAACAAAAACGATTTGTTCTGCCAACGTCACGTTAAGCCAAAAAAAAAAAAAGAAATGGCTCAAAACAGCCGGCAAGAGGAGCAAAAGCCAAGCAAATACACACACGTTCGCAAAGTGACGTAGAAATTATGAAGTTTGTGATTTACGAGCAAATCGGGCGGGAAAAGCAGCAGGAAAGCGCAACAAAAAATCTAATGAATGAGCTTAATAGGACTAAACCTACTTTGAAATACCCCGTACATAAATAATTTTTTTAGAATTTGTTTTCAAATTCGCTAAGGTAACTTTGTTTTCGTTTCCAGAAAAACTATTCCACATTATTTGATTTTTCAGCATATTACACCAACTATTATATATCTTGTAAGTACGAACTTTTAATTTTTTTTTTTTTAATATTTTTATAGTTAGTTTATAGTTTATAGTACAAGGAAACATTGCAAACGCAAATATCAAAATTAGTGGTTGAACTCCCTTTTTTGATATAACTGAAAATTAAATTTTAAAATATTTCCTTCGAGTAAGTTTAGAATTTAATATTAATTTTGGGTTAAGATAAACAAGCTTAGTTAAACTTGAAAGTCTGAAAATTTTTTTAGGTTTTCTTTCTAAAATAATACACCCTTTTTAGCTTATTATAAAGGGAATATTAAAACAATGAAAAAAGTAAAGCCACACAAAACATCGTTTAACACGCCAAAAGTTTAGACAAACACCCACTCACACACACACCAATAGACAATCACGTACGCACAAGGAAGAAAGCAACGCACACATAGACACAGTGATGACAAGCAGATGGAGAGGGATAGCAATACACCCACCTCCACCCCCTCTTCTTGGTGAGACAAGCTGCCAACAGGTGGCGCTGACTGCAGTGTGGGAAATTAATCAGAGCAGCGAAGCAAAAAGTTGCTAGAGTGGACCATGTTTCTCCCGTTTACTTGTTAACTGTTTATTACGTCTGGCGCGTATTGGCTTTGCTTTTGCGGTTTTCGCTTTGTTCTTAATTAGGAGAATTTAATTTGATGGTCACGATTCGTGAGTCACGTGCTGGAGTTAATTTAAGCCGGCTATACGAGAAAAATAAGCGTGCGCACTGCGCAACGTTGACGACAAACTCAAGAGGTGTATGCGCTTTATTTACATATTCATTTTAATTTCTAATACTTCTTTGCGGAAATAAAATGTTTTCGATGTTTAAAAAATTATCAATTACACTGTAAATGCTAATTTTCTATCGCTTAATATTATATGTTAAAATTAGTTCTTTTCAAAATATTTTTCACAAACTTCGTTCAGATCGCAGTTGCCTGTTTAGGTTTCAAATTTGAGGTTCAATCACTATATCCTTGACTTTGGTTGTTAGTCGTTTCGATTTTAAACCTTCCTATTATTTTTCAGTTCGCAGCTGGGAAGCAATAGAAAAACATCGTACGCCTAAAAATAACAAAAAAATACACCGTAAAATATTTAAAAAAATTTTAAAGTTATAAAACACAAAGAGGTAACCAAGAGAAAACATTTAGTGAAAAACCGGTTTAAAATCGTTTACCATTGTTTCAGTGCCGAAGGGAACGTCTTTGTGAAAAAGGACGATGTCCAACGTCATCAAGAAGGTGATTCCCATGCTGGATCGCATTTTGATCCAGCGCTTCGAGGTGAAGACCACCACTGCGGGTGGCATCCTGCTGCCGGAGGAGTCGGTGCCCAAGGAGATGCAGGGTTTGGTCGTGGCCGTTGGACCCGGAGCTCGCAATCCGAACGGAGCTGGCCATTTGGCTGTGGGCGTTAAGGAGGGCGATCGAGTTCTGTTGCCCAAGTACGGAGGCACCAAGGTCGACATGGATGACAAGCGTGAATACCTGCTCTTCCGCGAGAGCGACATTCTGGCCAAACTTGAGTAGCCGTGCAAAGTGGCTATATCCTGCAACATACACATCTCAACACTAATGGACACGAAACTGCTGCCAACTTGACTTCATTCCGGCGCACACTTGTTATATGCTTCGGTATTGCGTTCGAAACTAAATGATTATAATGAAATGTTTTATTTGGTAGCTTGCTAAAAGCCACACACTACACTAACTCGCTGGCGCAACATTTAACAACATCTTCACACCCCACCATTTCATGTAAGGACAGTCCAATTATACATTGTTCAGATGCGACCTATGAAATAAAAGGGATCAATGTTGGGTGCCGACGTTACTGAAGAATAAGTATTTAAAAGGTTGCACTGCAAGCTTAGTACCTTGACCTTAACTCTTGTCCAAGGCCAAGGGGTTGAATAAAGAAAAAGATATTTTTAGAAAGCCCCAAAAGGTGTGCTACTAAATGTTGAATAAAAGTAACAATTCGAGGGACTTTAAATAGCGCAGTTCACTGAAACCCCCTGCCTATGCACCTTTATACCCACACCATGCTGACCCCTATGCCACCCACTGTACCTTAATCCATCCCCCCAGCCATCAATGCAGCACCCAACCGCCACCCACTCGACTGCCTGTTGCGTGGGAGCCTCCGTCTAACTGCTCATTGGCAGATGGATCGCTTCGGTTCCGCTCGGATTTCTTCGTGCCGAAGGCCCAGCATTCGGCGAGTACCGTTCGTATTGGCTATCCCGTTATCTCGGCGGCGGTTTAACGGCAGGAGAACACCGTACTTTTCTAAGCTATAAAAGCCGCTGGCCGACCGCAGTTTGTTGGCAATTCGAAAAGCGTTGGCACCTGACTCTGATCAACAAGTGGCAAGAGTGGAAAGTCCTGAAATTCTGTGCAAAGTGTTCTGTGCAAAAGTTGGCTAAAAGTTACCGAAACAAAACCAAATTATAACTGACATCGGACAATTTGCGTGCAGGTTGCGAAATAAAATTTATTGAAAAATGTGGTACAGCAAGTGCAGTTGGACGTTGGTGGTGTTGGTGGCACTCTTTGCCCTTGTGACAGGTAAAAAGTTATTAAAAGTTTATGTTAAATAAAGTTAAAAGTGATCAATTAAATATCTTCCTCAAAATTGTATTCTTAAATACATTTATTTAAGTATTCTGGGGCTTATTTTATTTCAAAAACTTGCTAAGATCAGTAGAAGTTTTAAACCGCTTTTCACAAACTACATAGCTTCCATAAGTTCTAAGAAATCTTTTAGTATTAAATAAAGATTGGTTTTACTAAATAATTTAAACATCTAAAATGCTAAAAAATTAACTGAGATAAGTTTTTATTGAGAATCTAGTGTTTTTTACTATTGTCCTTTTTGTAACGTCCTTATAAATTATTTATGGTTTTATTAAAAAATCAAGATTTTGAGTCTAATCATATCATGAAAGTTTTGGGTTTCTAGTTTTCTTGCGAAATAATTTTGAAATTTATTTTACCAATTTTAAAAATGCTTTTGTAATGTAAACTTAATCACATACAAATCAAATTAAACGATTACTAAAGTCTTACTCATTAGAATTCAACAGCTTGAAGTATACTTTCTGGCTTAAACGAAATGACGAAATTGAATGATATGCTGAGTCACAATTCCGAGAACTTAGTGGCCTATCTAAACCATAAAAATACCAAACTACTAGCTGATTAACCAACCGGTAATACGTGTCCCCAATATCATGGTTAGCCGGGAAAAATCCAGCTCCCATTTTCCGATCCGCCCCTTCCCCGTTTTCCATTTGCGCTTCTAATCCGCTTTATCAGTTCGAGTTTTATGCACATTTTCCTGTTGATACGCCTTTGTTTGCTCGCTAGTTCGGCGGCTTCCCTTTTTGGGGTTTTTCTACGTATTTTCCTTACTCACCGCAAATGCAGGCTAACCAACGGATTTCGAGGGGGATCTGGATTTACGCCATGGGGCGGAGAGATCGGGGGCTCGATTTCGCCCTTCGGACCGAACCTCCCTGAACGCTTTCAACGCTTTCGATTGCCATCGTAAATTAATCCGAACTGCGTACCAAACAACAATTACACCGAAAGAAATAATGACGTCCAACCTGTTTTCAAAGTGATAATAACTTTAACTCCGTATATCTATTTTAGACAAGATTCATTTAAAAATCGTTATAGTTGTACAGTTTAGTGATAAAAGTTGCTTTTTAAAAATAGAAAGATTTTTTTTTTCCTAAGTCACTAGCCCATCATATATTTTTCTGGGTGCAATACTGTGAAAGGCGGCATTCGTGTCACGGTGTTAATGGAAATCCACGTAATTTGGAAGGTGACGGAGACGCAGAAAAAGCGTCAGCAAGAACGGAAAAATAAAACCCGAACCGAACGTGTGAACCTGTCAAGCTGTGCCGCCTGCAGGCGTTGCAGTCAGATAGAATACCAGCCATCCCTCCATTCCTCCTCGATTCCTGCAGAGATTGGCCATGACCAGGAGAACCGCGTTCCAGCTGTGGAATTTTTTTTTGGGCTAAACGCAGATTGGGTTAGGTTCAGGTCAGCGAGAGACAGAGGTTTTATCTAAGCGAATAAATGAGTTTTTATTTCGGGGAAAAACCATGAAAGATAACAATCTTCGAAAACATAATGCTTCTTACTTTTAATAAACTCAAATTGGCTTTTAGTTTTTGTAACCAACAACTCGCACTTAAAAATATAGTTATTATTTTAAATGACAGGGAAATAGTAAAATATCAAATATAAAATTTTACAAAAATGTATATTTCTCATAATTTTAAACTTTTTCCATTGTTGTAATATTAAATGCACGTTTTATCAAAGTCTTTAACGTATTGTTGCAATTAAATAATCAGAATAAAAAATTCACATTTAAAGCATTAAAAAATTTAATCACACTTTAAACGACACTTCTAACACTTTTCGCAATGACTCTTTTCTGCTGGGGAATCCCCGGAACAAAATTAAACAAAACGCATTCAGTCACCGCTAAATTGCGCCGCACTTTTGGGTCATTAAAAAAAGACATTATTCAGAAGTGGGGACGCCAACGCGGCCAAGATCAAGGATATGGCCATTAAAATGCGCTGGTCAAGTTAATTGGCTATCTCGGCTGCTGATTGGGAAAAGTGGGAGTGGGTGTGGGATTCGGCCAAATAGGTCCCATTAATGGGGGACTCAGTTTAATGACAGCCCTTCGATGCGGCGACCCCAAAAGGCTTCGATGTCGGCAATCGCTATCTCCGATGGCCGCCATGCCTGTCAACAAGTGTGGTGGTCTCCATATGCACGATTGTATGGGTTTCGTGGCCGCCCGGCAACAATTAATCCACGGTTTAAGTAATTGACAAATGATTACGGGTTTGATATATGGCCAGGGTAGCAACAGCCGCGCCAGGCATGATGGAATCGTCTGGCCGCGCCGTTTATAATACATATTTATCTTGGCTTATGCAAACCAACCAACCAACAAAACCCCGCCCCACAAAAACTCTGGCCCATCTGCGTCATGGAACTTGTTGCCACTTGCCGTAACTCCTGCTTTTTGTCGCAGATCTTCCTTCCACTGACAGTTGTGCAATGCGTGCTCTTACGTCCTGTTCCGGTCGTCCTGTCCCAGCTGAGTCCTCTTCCTTTCATGGTGATGCGTTGCCGTCCATTTGTGTGATTAGTTCTGCGTCGCCACCTCTTACAAGTTCGTCTCCTTTTTTTTTTTTTTTTGGCACACAATGCACGAGTGGCATCAAGGACCTTGTGTAAGTGTTATGCACGGCAACGTGTTGATTCTGCACGGCGACGTGGAGCTATTCACCTAAGCTGGCGCAAATCAAGTTGTTAAAATTGGGAAACTTGGGGTGTAAAATAACTAGCAAAAAAAACGTTGCCTGGTTGTTATTCAACATTTAACAGGACATACAATGCCATTATGCAATTATGCCTAGTTCATAACAAAGCCAAATGTTCCCTTTTCTACTTCAGAAAGAAGCAGTAGCTTATTGCAGTAAAAGTTTAAAGAACTTTTATATAGAGTTTGATTTGTTATAAACACCCAAGCATTTGTTCTTAGAAATTAATGGTACGTTTTTTAGCTTATTACGGATTTTTAAAATAAATAAGAAGTTTTGCTCAGTGCTGTTTAAATTTGCCACGCACTGGGATGCAGGACTTCTGCTCCTCAGAGTGCATTACTCAACTCGCACCGCGTTGGCATATGAGCTCTGTAATGGCCACATTTATCATAGAGCACGACATTAGCAGCCAAGTGAACAATAAACATGTGCTTTTTACTGGGAAAGCAGCATCCAAAGTAGCATCTTCAGTGGGCTGCAGGCGAAAGGCCACAAGAAAGCAGCTCTTACCTGGAAAAAGTGAAAGAGAAAGTTCTTAAAGCCTTTGGTTAGGCTCGCCGGGAGGTCGAAACTACAGAGCAGCCGGGTTGTATCTTATTTTCTAGCAAATTTACGCGCACAAAGTCTTAGCGTTGTGCCAACTGATGATGATTTATTTTAAATGAAAAAAAATGTTGCATACTTTCAGGTTCCTGCTTGGAATACGGACATTCGTGTTGGGGAGGTAAGTGTTCGCCTGTTAGACTCTGACAGGAGTAGTTCATCAGGACTTCCTTTACGACTCACCGTTTATATATTTTACAGCTCATGGCAAGCGATCTGGAGGCAAGGCGGTAATAGATGCCAAACAGGTGAGGCATAAACCTTTTACTAAAAACAAGAACATGAACTAGCTTTAACCAAAGTCTCTCCTGAAAAGTGATAGAAGGTTTATCTTGTACAATTTGTAGAGGAGTGTTTACTATTTCAGTAGTTGTTAAATTTAAATAACCTTTCCCGAGAATTAAAATATAGTTACTTCTTTAGTAATTCTATTGGAATTACAATATTAAAACTGCTGTAATGGAATTGTAATGAATGTTATATCTCTTTAGCCTTCTGGACCCAACTCGTACGCGATTGATACCCTGGCTGAGGAACTATACAACAACCAGAACAACCAGAACAACCCGGAGGACAACGATGACGACAGCAACACGAACACGAACACGAATAGTGGCAGCAACATACCTTTGGCAGTTCCAGTTCTTTCAACTCGTCGGGACTTGGAGGATCGCAACCGGAGTGGCCCGAAGTGGACGCAGTTGATGCGGCAGCATCGCTACCAACTGAGGCAGTTGCAGGACCAACAGCAGCGCGAGGGGCGTGGCAGGGGCGGCCAGTATGATGCCGCCGCCGAAAGTTGGCGGAAGCTGCAACAGGCACTGCAAGCCCAAATCGATGCCGAAAACGAGATGCCCCAGATGCCGCCGTACGATCTCACGAAGTGAACTCTCCGAACTAAATTGCCAAATTGAAATTATGCAGATAACACGTTAGCTAAGCAGAAGTTAAACACACAGCAGAGCGAAATTGAAAGATATTTATCACACGCGAGATCATCGCATCGCATGCCGGGCATCAATTAAAATAAAATCAATTTAAAACAATTTAAACAAGGCATCGGCGATCGGAGCAGTCAACTTGTAGAATTTGTTGTGGTGTTTTTTATTATTAGATTTACTGAGCTGATCAGTGGAATCCTCTCTGGCCATTTTGCGTCACTGGCTGGATGCCGCAACAATGGCCCGCTTCGTTTTCGTTCACTTAACCGTACTTAATCCATAACTAAGCATATGCAGATACGATCTTAAGATTTACCACTAATAAAAGCTAACATTGAGTGCAAACATCGCAGCTGTTTAGGCCTTGATTTTGGCGGGTATCTGGAAGCAGGCGGCATCTCCGTGCTTGTCGCCCAGTCCCCAGTGGATCTCCAGGCTGACGGTGGGGTAAACCGGCAGGATCTTGAAGCTGTTCTTGTAGGTGTACACCTGGCCGGCCTTCAGCGGGCAGCCCACCTTCTTCTCCCCCGCCTCGTCGTAGATGTGCGGACAGGCGCTGGTGCCGTAGTATCCGGGGAAGGGCAGCGGCACGTCCAGGATGATGCCCTGGATGTCCGAGGTCAGCTCCTGGAAGTCCCTCTCAGGTCGCAGCTTCATCTGGATGCTCGCCTCCGTGTTGCGCTTCAGGATGCACTTGCTCTTCGGGCAGTTCGAGATGGACACGTCGCCGGCAGTCAAGGCCTTGGATTTGGCTGCAAGTCGAGAGGGGGAAATCATGGTTTAAATCTCAAGTTAATTATGAATATACATCCAGTTTCAGTCTATTTAAATTTAAGCCGATTTTAAAAGAGTCTTTCCTGATTAATGAAATGATAACTTAAAAGTTGAAAATTTAAATCCATATTTCTTGTGTATTCAATTACAAAAATTTACCGAAAATTATTCATATCTAATTTAGTAACGGTTAAAGAAAAATCTGTATTCACTGAAAGCTTTAAACAACGTATATGTTTACTAGAAGTGTATGTTAATTAACTTGAAAAGTCTATAATTAATTTGTTTACGACTCAGCTAATATGTAAATGGGTCTATAAACAATTTAATTCCGAAAGCGTTTATTCAATCAATCCGTAAGCTATCTAAAACTGTTGAAAGTAACTAGTTTTTGGGCTGTTCGTCGACGTTTTGATTGCTTTCCTAGTTTTATAACTATTTTTATTTTTTTATCTCTAATTTAGTACTTACATTTGGGGCAGGGACTGACATCAGTGGCCGACGAGCAGCCGAGCAAAGCGGCGCAGATCAAAAACAGTCCCGAGCTCAGCTTCATTCTGGCGATGTGGCTAATTGTAAGAAAAGTGAGACGAATTTAACGAGAGGTCGCTAATTGCTGGTCAACTAATTTGGACCCCGAGACGAGAGCTTTGGCCTGGTTGATAACAGGCCCACGTTATGGCCAAAAACCGGTTGCAGTTGGACCAGTCGAGCTTGAAACGAAAGATCGACCTTGACTTAAAATCACCTCACAAACATCACAAAACAATCTCTCACGTAAAGTCGGCAATTACAACTTGGACAGCACAAGGCAACTTTAGTTTCAGATCCGAAAAGTTAACTGGCAACTTAATATTCAGAAAACTACTTGAACTTCAATTGTTAAATGTTCTGTTTACTCCCTTATTAGAGTCAATCGCTCGGGGAAAACCAAGTTGTCCGTTTAATTTACCAATTTTCCTGGCAATTGCTATCAACTTGAGTGCTTCGCTTCTATATTTTCTCGCGGAGCTCTCGGGAGCTAGTACCTCAAGCTACGAACGACGATCGGCAAATGAACCGCCGATCTCATCGCATGTTCGTAATATATATAAGATATTTAAGGCGGCGACTGCTGAATCACAGCTTAATTGACTACTGCCCATTTTCTTTGCCTGCCCGGCATGCCAAGCGTTTAATTACATCAAGAAGTTCAGACAACTAAACTTCAGGCCGTATCCATTACTATTTAAAAGTAAATGATTTTGTTTACCTTCCAATTTTGTTTTAAAAAAGTGAATTCTATATTCATTAATGAACAGTATCCACATAGAAGCTAACTTCATTGAAAGTAAAAGTGCTTTGAAATCTCTGTGCTTGTTAATCAATGTGGATCATAATTTGATGCTTATATTTTCAAAATAGATTCTTGATTTGTTTACTATATTTTGCAAGTACTCGTACTTGAGACTTTTAGTCTGAATTAACACCTTGGATTTACGTTTTTGCCAAAAGCCAACAAAGGCGCGATCTTTCCGCCTGCCAAATAGTAAATTATCAAATATCCACAATGTTTAGAGCCCATAACAAGTTTGCCAAATCATGTTTGTGTGGCCTAAACAAATAATCGTACTTAAAATGCAAATTGCATTCGTATAAACATTAACATACAAAAACTGAAAGCTTTGATTTCTGTCTGAGATTGGCGAGTGATACGATACCATATTAAAGCCCTGTTAATAGAGCGTACAAAAATATCTTCACGTTTGATATGCAAGGCACCTCACTATAACTTGTAAAAAAAAACGAATCGATTTACTTGATCTGTTTAAGAATGAACTGATCGTTCCCCTTTGTTCAGATTTTCCAGGAAGTTGATGAGCAGTATAGTGTGACGTGCCCACTTTTAAGTTCATTTCAATTAGCATTTAGAAAGTCGAGCTCATAACGAAACCGAGAACACAACAACATGAATGCAAAGATTTTACGGAAGCATGAATACACAAAGAGTAGTTTTCATTAATTAAATTAACTTAAATTGGAAAAATACGAAACTTAGTACAGTGTATGTAAATTAGAAATTTCTCGCACAGATCAGAATAACAAGCTTAAATTTTATTAGTGGTTTTACTTGTTTCGTGTTGATTTAGAAGAGGAGTGGCAAACCGCAACTGCAGCGTTCGAAGCTCGAAATGCAACTGACCAAATTCGAAACGGAAAGCTGCGCCCAAATAGACAAAAAAAAAAACTCTGCCCCGGCCGGTTTGTCTGGCTTGAAAGACTTTACACAATGCTGAAGAATTGAAAGTTTCCGGCCTTTTTGTGGAGTGGGTGCTCCACTGTTCAAGCGGTCAACGTTCAATCAGCTGCTGCTCCCTGCTAAAAGCGAGAGGAAAGCGGTTTAGGAAATCCTAACTACGCTTTAGGTTTCTGTTGACACACCACTCGGCATACGGAATGAGCTGGAAGTGGCAAATATTGGGGAAGCGATGATCGCTTGCTGTTCAACTCGGAAGTAACAACAAAAAGTACTTCCTTTTCTCGTTAGTTAAGAATCCCATTACTGAGAACCATGCTGTGTATCTATTCTTTTGCCGCTACATCTTTTTTATATAATAGTATAGTATAAAATAGTATATGATTTGAAAATATGTTATTTCAGCAACAAACTTTTTACACAAAGATGCATGTTAGCGATCTAGGTATACAAAATTGTTCTCAGTGCATTCAAAAGCGTTTTGTATCTTGACAACCAGGTGGCGCCACTTTGACATTGGAAATGTAGTTGGCAACTCCAATGTACTTAATACATGAAACCCTCGCTAGGTGTCGCTGGGACCAAAAGCAGTAAACTGCTTGCTGTAAAATCACATTCCGTTTATTTTAAAATAAAACCTTCAAAAACAACTAAAAAGTTTTGCCAAACGGATTTTTGTCAATTTTAAGATAAGCTCTTTAGAATTATAATAACAAATTCCAAAAGCAACAGTCACTATAATTTCTATACAAACCCCAAACGTGGAACCCCAGATTCTCCCTCAGGAGTAATTAAAACAACGAGCTTTGTTTCTTATATTGAATCATCAGTTTATTCATCTTCACTCCGTTTTTCATTTTAAATAGTATGAACTACATTTGAATTGTACAATCTAGTTAATAATTAACATTTAGCCCATAATAGTACACAATGATGCGCATGTATTTGCTTATAATTTTATGCTTCTAGTTTTGCTTGGGTTTGAGTTTTCTGGATATTCTGTTATAATTTTGTATTTCTATTTTGCCTACCAACATTTACATTTACTAATTCTTGAAAGTTCAAGTGTTACATTCAATCGGGTTTTTTTTAAGTGTACGATCTACATATGGGTGTTGGCGTAGTTATGTAACAAAAGGATTTCATTTTTTTAAGCCGAGCTGTTTTTAGGTGAGCTAACTAACCGGAGAATTTATTACGTATATCATTGCGAATCTTAAGCATAATTTTTACACAAGTTTCATTCTTCTTTAAGGGTTTTCTTTGCTCTTTATAGAAAAAATATACAGTTACAATTAGATTTTCAATTAAATACATTAATTAAGCATAAATTATTACATAATTGTGCTAATTTCTTTTGTTTAGGTTTCCGTTGCCATTTTCTCCATTTTTGTTTTGCATCTTAGCTGGTTAAAGAATATTTTCCATTTAGTTATTGAACATTTAGTTTACGTTTTACGCTTGTTTGTTGTTTATTATCAGTAGTGGTATTATTATTATTATTTGTGGGTTCTTTACGTCAAGGTTATTAAAATTAATATGTACAAAGTTGAACTTAACAACTAAACCGTGTTGTGTTTTTGTTTTTCAATTCAATTCAAGTTTCCCTTCGCTAGTGGACAAAGTTGTTTTGCACTGTCACAGAGACTTTTACTAATTGTAGCATCTAATTATTGGTGATTAATTGGTATTATTTGTATGCTTCCTTTCTATGTGTAATGCATAACTATATATTTGTAATTATACAACTATGTATATGTATTGTATGTATGTTAGATTAGAAGCGACCAGATTTATCCTGAAACGAGAGAAAAGAATAAGAAAAGTTTAGTAAGTTTATAGTTTTAGTTGAATCTGTACAAAATAGTATTCGTATTTTAAGTAAATAAGTTCCAAATCAACACTTCATAAAAGCACAATCAGAATTTCCTGACAATGACCAAGACGTCCTTCCTCCGGGGCTTCTAATTTATTCAGGAAATTTTTTTGGGGTCTAATAGCTTCTGACACTTGACAGAAATATTCATAAGCCGGCTGATGAGAGGGAGATAGAGCACTCGACACTTTCCCCATCTTCTTATCTGGCAATTTTTATGCAAATTCAGCCGAAGGACAAACTACAAGCGGCCAAAATTATGCCATAAAAACGACGGCGCTAAACATTTAAAATAAGATTTTAGCCTCAGCCCCAATAAATTCCATCCATTTTGCCTGGCAAATTGTTGTCGCTCGCACAGAAACATAAAAATCAAAGCTCCTCGCTTATCGCTGGCAATTTTATTAGTTACAGCTTTAAATTATATTGTGTATGTAGATCACGCGCAGTTTTTATGGCCTGCAATTGAATTTTATGCGACACTTGAAGGAGGGGACCAGAAAAAAAATGAAAGAAAGGGAGTGCGAAGCCTACTTATGAGCGCTTTATGGCCACCACTCCTTGGGGGCATTAAATTTTGTGTGTGACTGCGAGCGTGATTGACTGACTCTGAGCCACTGCCTGTGATTAGATGTTCCCCACTCCCGTTCCCCAAGGATATTTGCAGTGCCTTTCACGGACGGATTGACAGGACAAGAAGCCACCAGGTGGCACTGTGGCCTTTGCCCTTTTCCGCATTTTCCAGCCGTTCCTTTCGACTGCCTTGCAGTTTATTACAAAACGAGTTAATATTTTATTAGTTACACAAAAAAACAAATTATTCAAAATTTTAATACAAAATATGATGTTTAAAATAATGTTTAAATTGAATAGTAAGTTATATTTATAAGACCAATAAATTCAAGAAAATGTTATGCCTTTCTAGTAACACTTTCATACAGTTTAATAAATCAAAAAAAATTCCAAACATTTCTTTCTGTGTATGTGAAGGTGCGTGTTCCTGTGTGAGTGCTAGCTTCTGTCACGTCATTATCCTTTGTCCATGCAACAAGTGTTTAAACCGCTCGCAGAGCTTTATTTGTTTGAACGCGTGCGTGTGTGGGTGTGGGTGAGAGTCCTTAAGGACCTTAAGCAGCTTGTACACAAGCCGTTTCCCGTTTTCCCCCTGCTTCCTGGCAATTGTTTTCCCTGCTCCGAACGGGGCAAAAAGCCATGGAAAGCGACCTCCGCATCGTGTTGAGTTAAGTGAGTGTAAATGCGGTTTGTTCCCGCAAGGACCTTTTCGAACAGGTCCTTTTCTGGGTGTGTGTGTGTGTATGGTGTGTGTGTGTCTGGCCTCGCTTATCATTGTGGCCGCCGTTGGCAGCTTAAATGTTATTAAATTGCTGACAATTTGTATTATGAAGTCGCGGCGCTCATCGCGATTTCTTTTCCCTTGCTGACAAATTGATTTCCCGCTGCCGCCAGGATAATGAAATTTTCATTTGAATGCCAATGGGTTTCTCTTCTACTTTTTTCCAGCACTTGGACAATTAGTTCTGACACTTTTGTTCGAGGCGGCCAAACCTGTCCAAAGTTTGTCAAACAATCTGCGGGGATTAGCTCCCGCCGGACAAATTCTGTCGCTAATTCAATTTATTCAAACTTCCCCACCGCTTTTTGCGGTCCCCGCTGGGAATTTATTAATGATGCACTGGCATTAAAATTTAATCAAATGTGCGACGGAAAAAAGTTTGATTCTCTGAATAATTCAGCGAGTTGCGGGCAAGTTTCAACACCTAAGCGAAAGTTGGTTTTCCGCCGAAGGTCCTGTCGCCGTTGGTCCTCGAATCTGGTTGCCAAGGATTCTGACATAGGCCGCGGCAACGAAGCCGCACATTTTTCCCCATTTTTCTGCTCCTTTGGTTATTTTTTTTTATTCTTTTGGTTCCTTCTTTTTGTCAACTAATAAATTGCCTGAAAATGCCTTTGTGTTTCACGCGCGGTTTCACCAGGGCAACCAACCTGCACCCCCCGTTAAATGTTAAATATGCACTGGAGAAAACACCTTAAAACTTAAGATATATTTTAAAATTTTAATGAACTTTAAAGGAAACTATGAGAGCACTGAGTTGTGACTGTTAATTTGAAACAAATCACAAGAAAAAGGCAGTAAGATAGTAAATCAAAAACATAAAACAACAACCTCATTTATTAGTTGCTAAACTAGAAAAAAAATTACTATAAAAATATTTAAGCTCAACAAGTGGCAAATAACATTTTAACTTTTCATTTTTTTCGTTTTAAAAACCAATTAAAATAAACTTCTTTTAATTAGGTTTCACATTTTAAATTTCAAATTTTTAAAGTGCATTTATATAGAACATAGGATTGGGATCATGCCCCACGGTGGCACGGCATCTGCAGCCGTAATTTGAGTGTGACTTTATTATGTGTCAAGTCAGTCAATCTGCGGACGATGATGTGATTTCCCCCACTTCGGCTTCCCCGTCTCGTTTTACAACGCTTCAGCGTTTTATAGCCACCTCCTGGGCAGATGTTGCGGCAACTTATTGAGTGGCAAGTGGCAAGTGGCATGTGTCGCTGCCGGCTAATAAGCATCGTTGTAACCAGCCCTTGCTTAAAGTCACTTTACTTTCATGGAATTCTTTATTAAATATTTCTTATTAAATATGCCTACAGCCCGCTCCGTGTAACTTTAAGGAATTAGCATAATAAGAAAAGAATTTCTAGCTGCTGTCAGTTGGGTGAATTATGAAAAGTGAAAGAAATGGAAATCCGCTGCTGATGCTGATGCTGATGCAATTCAAATTATTCACTCAAATGAAGCGGAGGCGGCGAAGAAAACCCCCGGCAAACACAAAAGTTTGCACTTGGCATAAATTTCGAAATCATTTCTTTTTTATTCTTTTTTTTTTGTTCGTTTCCCTCTCCATGATGGCAATTTTATTTTATTAGCACGTCATGCGATTGGCGCCAAACTTGACAAAGTTACAACTTGGTCCTCTCGCAAGTTGGTCCTTCTTTACTTGCCTTCGGTATTTCTTTTTCTGGTCGCTTTGCTGTTTTCTAATTGTTGGCTTACAGCAAAACTTAGTGAGGAATTCAATTTGTGTGTGGGTGCGGACGGGACAAAGGTTTTTCCCCACTTTCCCGAGGACCTTTTCTTTTTTTTCTGCCCGATGAAGTTTGGCACAAAGCAAAAATGCGCGGTGACAGTCGCCAGTCGTGACATTGAAATAGAAAAAAAAGAGCGGAGAAGCCGAAGGAATGTTAAGTAGAATCACAAATTTCGGGATCAGAGATGGGAGTAATTGAGAGACCAGATAAAGTTAAATCGAAGAGGGGGATTGAAATAGTATGATTTATGTAGCTTAACAATGCTTGTATAATTTCAGGTTTGTTTTTTAATTCATACTTAAATTCAACAAACAAAGAACACCATTAATATAGTCTGTAATTATTTCATAGAACCAAAAACCTGTATTAATCTATGATTATTTTGGTACCTAAAATTGCAATCAAACACTGACTCTGTCAAACTTGAATCTTAAATCCCTGTCATTAAACAGCCCCAACCAGCTGTCAAGTCAGCGTAATTTTTCAATATTAGCAGCGTTTAACACGCTTGATTTGAGCCGACCTGATTCACCTGCCTTCACGTGGCCCTCAGGTGAGCAGGGAAAATCGGAGGAGGGAAAATCGGAGGGGGAAAATCGGAGGGGGGAAATCGGAGGGGGAAAATCAAGGGTCTCGTGTGCTTGGGTCAGATATCAGTGGCATGAATAAGTCACCCTAAGGACGTAATTAATTTTTCAGCATTTGCTTTCGGACGCTAGTCCTAGCCATTTCCCAAAAAGGACACGGCAAATCGGGGGAGTTGCCTTGACGAATTTGCGCCGCGGTTTGCCTGCGCTGAGATGCCTTTGGGCTATTTTCCCTCGAATTTCCCCCGGATTTTCCTTGGCCACGCTTGGCCAGGCAAATTAGCGCGGCAACGGGAAAGGACACTCGGGAGCCCACGTATCCTTCGGCCTGCCAAGGTAGCAAAGTGGCTCCTGCATATTTTATGGCTTACGTAAATTGACTTAATTTGCCATAATTTGAGTGAGCTCCTCTCACTTTAAAAGCGTTCAAATTGAAAAGGACTTAAAGCGCGACTCGTCTTCCGCCTTTCTTGTTTGTCGCTCTCTTCACAATGTATTATGATAATTGAACGCTTGTAATTGCCCTCAAGTAGCATAATAAGTACAAATTCCATCGGCCAAGAAAAAGAAATACCCAAAGAGAATGTCCATAAAAGATTCATGGCTGGAAGTGAAGTCAAGTGAAGACGATTTGTATATAAACAGGACACAAAATCGCTGTTTAAAAAAAAAAACGAGGGGAAAGGGAAGAAAAGGAAATCTTGCAAGGAAAAGTGGGAAGTGGTTCCGGTCTGAGCCACTTTTTTTTAACATTTTACATATTCATAAAATGTGCGCCGTGAAATGACATTATTAGCATAATTTATGCTGTCACATTGAATGGCTTTTAATGCTGATGTAAATTGAAACCGAACGGTGCGGTTGTACAGTAGAAACTACTTAAATTTAGCAGAATTTTTTGTATATAGCATCTTTAAACTAAAGTGATATTCAAGAAGTGCTAAAATCAATAATTAAAAAATCTATCTTTATTTTTAACCAAAAATTGGAAATCCTTTTCTATAAATCAGATGTTTAACTGAATAACTTTTATAGAATTTCTATTTCTATTTCTATCATCTATTATCCCTGATTAGCCTGATCCCTGATGTCTTGTATACTTACTTTGTAAACTTTATAGTGGCGGTCCAGCTGCGGCTCCTGCTTCCTGCTTTCTGCTTCCTGCTTCCTGCTCACTGATCCTGCAGCTGCTGCGCAACCGATAGCGACACCGATTCCGTATCCGTCTCCTTTTCCAGTTTCCACTTCTCCGTTTTCCCATCCATCTGCGGCTGCTTACAACTCTTTACACTATTGTCCTTAGAATTAGCGTTTAAAGCGTTCCATTGGCGACACAAACAACACACACGCACACACACAACGACGAAGACGACGACTGAAGATCGTCCTGTGATCCCGGCATCCTCGTCCTGGATCATCATGTGCATCTAGTGCACCCAGGATGGCGGCGAGGTGACCACACTGGGCTGCGAGTACTGCACCCTGGCATTCAGATTTGTGCTGGCCGCTTGTGTTGCCAATTCCAGGCTGCTGTTGTTGTTGTTGTTCAGCAGCAACTGTTGCTGCTGCTGCTGCAGCTGCTGCTGCTGTTGCTGCTGCAGCTGATTGAGGCTGAGACTGCTGCCGGAATTGCTGCTGATGTTGCTAATGTTGCTCAGGTTGCTGATGTTGCTGATGTTCAAGGGTCCATTGCTGCTGTTCACCAAGTTCGTGCTGACCGTGGCCAGCGGGATGTTGATGTCCAGCAGGCCGCCATAGCTCATCTCCTGTTGCAACAGCTAAAGGAAAAAATAATTATGATTATTACTCAGTTTATAGACTACATAAAACTAGGACTGTGGGATCAATTTTATTGTAAAGCTCATAAAACAAAATATTTCCTATTATAAAATTAAATTTATAAGGCTTTTAAACATATTTGGGTAATGAATTAAATAAATATTAAATTGACTTAAGGTTTTAACATTTCTTGTGAGTAAATTACAATATTATTAGTTCTATTAAACCCACAATTTTTTCAAATCAAAGTTCTGCAGCACTTGCTTAATTAACTTATTCCCTTATTAATAGAAAGTTATTGGCTTACCTCCTCGACATTGCACTCCAGATTCCCCACCGGAAAGTTCTCCAGATTAAATTCGTCTATCGGCTGCGCCTCGTTGTTGAGCACCTCGAGGCATTGTCCTATCAAAGTAGAGGCGCAGTTATTATCTAACATTTCGCATCGAGATCGAGATCGAGATCGAGATGGGTGGAGTGGAGTGGAGTTTTCGCAGACGGTTAGAGGGAAGATAAGCAGGATAGAGGTATAGAGATAAGATGTTAGGAACACAGATCGCTATTCGCTATTCCTTACCTTCCAAGTTCCCGGACAGTTGTTGCTGTTGTTGTTGCTGCTGCTGCTGCTGCTGTTGCACCAAAAGTGCGGCAGTATCCGCAGGATTATCCAGCACCACGGTGCTATACGTGTTCAGGGAGTCCGAGGAGGGCTCGCTGTTTGGATACGCGGGCGACATGGTTGTGGTGACTGAGTTCGGCGAGAGACCCTTTAAATTAGAGATTTATTTCAGTTAAAATAACATAAAGAAACGCTGTTTAAAAGTTTGATCTTTATCTTTATTCTATTTAATGTTTTTATTGATTTGGATTGCCTTTTTATTTTAGTTTATTAAAGAAATGCCAATTAAGTATGGAAAAGAACCTAATGCTGAACTTTATCTGTGATATAATTTATGGCATTTAAAATTAACTTTATAATTTTATGGCATTATAATCTGATCGAGGCACTCATTTATTAAGTACTGTAATAAATTCTCAAAAGCTAGCAAATTTAATCCTGAGCTCATTGACCTATTTTACCATTTATTCTAAGTGCATTAGCATTCAATTCTGTTAGAGTAGGAAATATTTCTTAGGAACTGTCCCAAGATTATTACAAATGATTAATTTCGTTTTACGAATTGATTTGAATATATATCACAACATATATTTTAATTTCTTAAATTGATTTGTATTCTAGTTCCAGTTTGAGTTTTTTCTTGGTTGTATCTTTTGGTTTATGGGTTTTTCTATTAAATGTTACTCACATCTCTTGCATTGTGCAGACAGCTGCAGTTGAGGGAGCGGTGCAGCAGGCACTGCGACTGCGGCTGCAGCGTGTTGTAGCCGGGGGCGGGGCCGTTGAGGGCGTAGGGGGGCTGCTGCTGCTGCGCCTGCTGGTGCTGCGGCGGCTGGTAGGGCGGGGGCGGGGGCTGCGAGGGGAGGCCCGAGGCGGCGCTGAACCTGCTCCAGCCGTACGATCGTTTGGTGGCAAGAACGAGAAGAGAAGGTGACTTTATAGATCTGTTGCAAGGGCACTTCAAACATGCAAAGCTCAAGCAAATTTGGTTTTCTATATATTTTTTGTGTTTTTTTTTTTGGCATGCAAACAAATTATATGGAACAACAAAAATCTTGACTTGGGGGCTGGGTGACATATAATATAGTATAAGGTGGCATATAGACGAACTGAACCAAAAAACAGCCATCGAGAACTGACCCTTGCTGCTGCTGGGTGCACAGCGTCAGCTCGTCCGCCATGGAGCCCGTGAGCTCCTCGAGCGCCTCGGCGTGGGCCTGGGTCATCGTCGTGTTCTGGTAGTCGACGGGGAATCCCCAATCGGGCTCGAGGTCCTGCGCCCTAATGGGACTCAGGCGTCCGCAGGAACTGGCATTGGATGAGGCGCGCTGCCGGAAATCGGGCGACAACTGGAAGCCACCGCCACTTCATCATCGCAGGTAAAAATAAATAGGAAAAGAAAACAACAAGAAAACCAATAAATAAAAAATCGAATAACTTAACTTACACAAAACAATAATTAAATAATTAATCGTACGAGACAAAACTTATGGGAATGACTATAAGGACGGGACAAGTGAAGTAAGATCATAAATTCTACAAACTGGCCAATTAATTATACTAATTAAGCATTTAAGCGCTGATTGCTGAATGAAATCCAGAATTAACTATTTTAAAACATGCTAATAAAGCGGTTACTAAGGTATCTAATTAGCTTAGGAAATACATATTATTGAAATAAGTGTTTATAACATTTTATAATGGCTTGAGCTTCATTGATTTAAACATGCGGAAAAATATTTAAAAATTTCATTCAGATTTGTTAAATTATGCTACAGATTTCTTACTATAGACTACATTTGAGGATTCATTTTATTACATTACATTATATATATAAAGAAAAAAGAGAATATTTTTTTAAGAACTTCGAATCATTGGAATTGAAACTACAAATTAAAACATACATAGTTTTATTTAAGGTGTTAATAAAGTCATATAAGAAATCTTTAAAAATCATAAGCAAGACGTAACTATTTTAATCATAAATTAGTTAGTTTTACTTAACTAGGAAGTAGTAAAAAAGCTAAGCAATCTAGTTGATTAAATGTTCTACTGTATTTAGTTACTTCTCTTTGCAGTTGATAGTTACCTGTGGAGCGGACTCTCCGGGAAGTGGTCCAGCCCCTCGCTGACACTGCTGCTCGGCGAGGGCGTGGCATCGTTCAGACCCACCACGCCGGCCTGCCGCAGTGCCTCCACCCGCTTCTTGGCCCTGCCGCGTCGCTTCTCGTAGCGCGACGTCTCCATGGAGGCGGCACGGCGACGCACCGACTTGCCGGGCTTGGCCTCCGGATTGAGCATCCACCAGGAGGACTTGCCGGTGCCCTCGTTCTGCACCCTCATGAATCGGTTGTGCAGCGACAGATTGTGACGTATGGAGTTCTGTAACGAGACGAACGGATATCAGCTAAGAATTTCGAGGTTTCCTTCTTATATAAAATAAAATAAAGGAATTGCAAATTTTGCAAATCCTCTGCTCATTGCGCTGATGTAACGATTTGTAAGCAATTGCTTTTGGGTGGAAGGATACAACACACACAACTGCTCCTGGCTGCGCTTCCTTTTGCCGGCTTCTGCCATTCAATTGTCTGTCGACATTTTTATGGCTCGCAGAAAGCGCACATACATACAGATATATATATATATATATACAGATATATTCTCCACTCTCTAATTGGAAGATGTCTTCTTCAGTAGACCTCGTCGCCTGTCGCCGTCGTCGCTGTCAATTCATATTTTCCAACAATTGTCATAAATAACCGCGTGTAAGCAGCGTAATGACAGCGAATCGACATCGTCTGCTCAACCCGAACCCCACCAAATAATCCTGTCTAGGTGGACACAAAAAAAAGGAGAACAAACCAGCGACAATTACATGTCATCGGTGGCAAACAAAAAAAAGGAAGGCTGAATGCCAGAAACAAATAGAATCAAACACGTTTAGTGTGGATTTGTCATCAGCTGAAGGATTTTTTTGGAGCGGGTGTTTGGTTTTGGAAAAAAAAAATTGGTAAGGATACATTGGCAGCCAGGCTAAATGGAGCATTACAAACTAAACTAACTGTAAAGGGCAACTTGCCGCAGATTCCGCCCACCTAAATTTCACGGACACTGAGAGAAAGTACTATTAATAAGTTGCTTAGAATCTATAGGCAGTTTTTGGAATAGCTTTTCTAACTTTGCAATAACTTAAATGGAATAATAAGATAATTAATACTTTAGCTATAATAAAAACCATCTGTACTGTTTATTATATTAACTAATATTCTAAAAACCAAGTATAGGCATTAGATTTCTGCTTTTCTAATTTCTCTTTGTGGAAATACCCCGCTCGTCCTGTGAAAACCCACCGAAAAGCGATTGCGACGCGTCGCGACTTCAGGCGGCACATTGGCGCCATTTATCACCGTTGCCAGGACATGTGAGTGGGCGGCAAGAGAATTGGGGGTGGCGGGGTGTAAAAGGGGGGGAGGGGAAAGGCTTTGGGGTCTGTCAGACGCCCGCCTGACGACGAAACCTGTTCGCAGACAGGAGTAACTGCCCCCTTCACTCCGCGCACTTTCTAATACTTTTCTGGATTTGCTTTACTATTTTCCTTATACATTTTTTTTTTTTTGTTGGCGAAAACTTTTACTTGGCGTCAGTGGAAGCTGAGTCTGTTGCGTCTGTCGTCCGGATAGTCCTGTAATGACATTTTTGGTTTTGGCAGAACCCCCTCTTCCCACTCATCTAATTTTACCCCCTTCGCATAAAGTTATCATTTTTATTTAAATGTTTAAGTGCGCTGCCGACTGAGGCGTCTTTCCCATTTTCCCTTTCCACCACGAAAGCGTGTTCAAACATTTTTTTTTCTTGGCAAACGTTCTGATTATGCTAATGGCCAGATTGTGGAATTATCCAGCCAACTTCCGCCCAGGAACAGGATGTCCTCGGTTGTGTGGGTGGGCAAGTAATGAGAAAGTATTTTGCTATGGAATGCTAATGTTTATAAGACTTCAGAGGGAAAGGGGTTTTGGAATTGCGTACAAAAATACAATAATTTATATAAGAAAATTAATTCACCTATGGAATATTTTTGGAATTAAGCAACTTATTCAATATGAATTCACTTTAACCGCGACCACTTAAAGACTTCCAAAGAGGGGTGTGTTTTAGGCCTGCTCGCTCAAGGCCATTTAATCAAGGCAAAATGCAAACAAATGGCATTCATAATTTATGGCACACACTTCATTGAATATTCATAAACTTAAATCTCGGCCAGAGAAAAAAGCCTAAAGAACGCGACAGCATTGAGAACATTCACAATTCATCTAACTAATTGGGCCTATTAAATCGAGAGATATATGCGCGACTCGGCGACACAGACCACATGCCGAACAGCTATATACAGCCTATATAGTTGCCAAGGAGCTGCATTATGTATTATGAATATGGTAAGCACTCAAAAAAATTGGATAAATTCAAAGAGGTTTTTGTAGGTTTTTTGCTTGAAACATTCATCAAAAAAAATGTAATAAGTTAACATTGATTTTGCAAATAAAATCTTTGTTATCTTTCAAGTTTACTTTTAAGTTTTCCTGTTTTTTTTCAGTGCACGCGTACTGATACATATGTAGGTCACATTATTGTCCCGCTCCACAATTCGCATCCATGGCAAAGCAAACTCAGGAAAAGCAATCGGAAAAAACTGGGCTTCCATTGAATTCACTTGGAGCAGCAAATGAGCAAAAAGCTGGCAAATGGAAATTTCATACACATCTGAGGAAATGCCGTTCGTAGTCAAGGATATGTGGGTCCTTATTGTGTACAATTAATGTGCAACGAGCGTGAATCACAAGAAACTAAACCGAATCGAGTTCCTATAGGAACTCACTAGTGAACCAAAATCGATGGGTGGAAATCATAGTTAAAGTTTTCCGTTGACCAATTACAATTATTACAGCAAAACTTTTATTTATGGGTGCGGAATGTGGGTCTCTGATTCATTTCTTTATAATTTATTTGAGTAATTGAGGGGAGATAGGAAGCGGGGTGGCACTAAAATATATTAAATCTGCCAGCTCTTTTCATTTGAGTTTTTCCTATACGACCGACGACGAGCATTCGCATTTTCCTCTGGGGTGACTTGGGGGCTTTATCAGTGCTGATTTTTCTTGGCCTCCCCTGCACGAGGGCAACCCCTCCTCGGTGTAACCCACATGATACGCTGTCATCTCGTATCAAATATGCATATTTCATTGGGCCATTTGAGCGGCTTACGGAGGAGCTGAATCGCGGCATGTGGCGCTAACTGGGTCGTCCTCAATTTACTTCGAACAAGTGCCTTTCAAGGAGGTTAAGTAAGACCTCTAAGAAAAAAAATATCAAGATCGAACTATATATTTTCTTAAATAGTTGTTTAGCCAGAAGAAAGTATTAGCACTAAGAATTAAATCCAGGAACATTAATATGCTTCCATTTTTTATAAATTTTCTCCTATTTATATAAATTTTAATCTTGAGATTTAATATTTTAAAAATAATATGAAAGTCTTGCTTCTTATTGATGCTTTTTAAATTCTTTATTTAAAAGATATTACCTCACTCATCATTTCATCTAAATCACTTTCTTTCATTTCAACCTGAAAAGACCACTTTAGACTCCGCGATACTCAATGTTTTGTGGTTGAAAAAATAAGCAAAAAATCAAACAAAATGCGAAAAAAGAACAAGATCTATATCGGTTTATAGCAAACGGTTAAACTGGGAAAAGGTGGAGAAGTTTGGGGCTTTTGGGGCGTAGAACTCGCGCCCCAATGCCAAACAGCTGCAGCGATTCTCACACACAAATCAAATGAACCAACAGCACTCAATAGAAACACACACACCAACACACACTGGGGCATAGAAAAAAAGATTATTCGCATTTAGATGTGAAATTGAGATATAAATTTTTGAAACGACACTCTCTCTAGCTGCCTGCAAACAGGTTAGTACACCACCCACCACCCACCACCCCCCATTCATTCGGCTAATTGCTGCCGACCAGGCTGGGCAGTTAAAATTTAATACAGAAAAAAATCGACCAGAAACCAGTGAGAACGATAAATGGTTTGGAGTGACAACTTCAAGATACCCTAAAAAAAAAAATAATTGGCAAACCAAAAATTAATTAAGCTCAGTGATTAATTTTACCAGTTCCGAGAAATTTAGCCGACCGAAACGAATGACTGCATTACCAAATAAAAATGGCAAATTCGAAATACTGCGGAAACCATTTCGATTTTATTGGTTTGCGAAGGTGTTGATCTGTAACAATTACTTCGAGTCTGCACGAAATCGAATGAATCAGGATGTTACAACCGAAACTGAACGAATCAATCAGAGAGAAATTCTCACATATTCGCCAAATACCCTTGAACTCTTCAATAACCGCGTAGCAAAAAAAGTGTCTAAAAACAGACCAGTAAGTTTGGTTTCAGACTTTTTTGCCGCCTTAATTGTTTGAGCAAAACATTTTGTTCGGCTGGCCAATTTGTAAACACTTTTGTTCGCAGTGGGCCAAAGACTAAACAAATCGGTCGGGGGAAAATTTATGATGATGGGGATCTGGTTAGGGCTTCGGTATCTGGTATCTGGTCTCTGGTCTCTCAGGAGTGTCTGCAATCTGTTTACCCAAGACTAATTAATTGTTTAAACAATTCCAGCTTACCAAGATGGCAACAGACGATATTCGACAATTGTTTACCCCGAAAGATCATTGACAGTTGCCA
Source organism: Drosophila ficusphila (assembly GCF_018152265.1). NCBI lineage: Eukaryota > Metazoa > Arthropoda > Insecta > Diptera > Drosophilidae > Drosophila > Drosophila ficusphila. Next base: position 17,540,786 of record NW_025064737.1, read on the forward strand.
TTAAATGGCAAGCGATTTAGAAAACCATTTGGAAACGTATCACGATCGGCGTATATTGATTGGATTTCGAGTGATTTCTGGCGCGTGTTAGCAAATTTGAGTGTTACCCCAGGAGGGGTAATCAACGAAATTGATAGAACCTAATGGCAACCGTAATTGATTAGATAATGACCCAGTAACGACCTAGACCAAGTGATCTACTGAAACCCAATCGATGGAATACAAAAAGCAGACCACTTGTTTAACCATCGATCAAATGGAACCTTAAATTCCCATCGAACGACACTTTTATTCTTATATAAGCCACGCTAAAACTGAAAATGAAATTTAAACCTCCCTTTAAGCCAATCTAAAATCAATATTTTAAGAAGTTCTGTATCAAAAACACATTTGCAAGGCAACAAACGGGCAAAAAAGAATTCCAAACTCTGGCAAACTAAATAAAAGAGCAATAGACATGGCACAAACATCGGCCCTAGCAACTGATAGATATAACCCTCACCCTCGAGCTGTGCAAATATTGTAAAGATTGTGGACACATAAAACAGGCGGCATTATCATCGCAATGATGATGTGATGATATGATATGGAATGGCAAAAGTTTTCTCTTTCTACTTCTCAGTTTCGCCTGTTTCGATTTCGTTTCTGGGACTTACTTCTCCTTTCCTATTTCCTTTTTTTTTTTTTTTGGCAAACTTTTATGAAAACCAGTGGGTTTGTTGTAGAAACAGATTTTTGCGACAAAGCCGGCATTAATCGCAGGACACGTTGGCGCCTGCGTGCCAAACGGAAACGGAAATCAAATGACAAAAAATATACACAAGGCCTTCCTGTCGCCCTTCGATTGAATTTCACCTGCGTGGCTTTAAAAAGGAACAAACTTGTCTAGCAGGACTTACTTCAAAGGACCCCAGACAAGTCCTTCTTTCTTTCTATTTGTCTGCCACATAAGAGCGTTTTATAAGCAGTCCATAAGTGTTGCGTTTTATTCGCGGCGACAAAGAATACCAAAGGGAATGAGTTTAGGAAAATAATTTTCAAAGGCAGAACGACTAGAACACACTTCTTTGAAAAATATATATATTCAATAAATAGGATAAATAAAATTTTAAAAAAAATTCTCAAGTAATTAGTTTATCCTTTTTATGATTTAAATAGCAAATACATTAATTTAGTTATTTTTTTATTATTTTTTTTTATAAAACCTATCAACTTTTAACTGCGTGACTAAAGGAAACACCCATTTTGGTTAGAGTATTTTGAAGTAGAAGCAATCGGTAGAAACTAGAAACCAACAAAAGGCCACCACAAACTTTAGCAATTGCACTCCGCCAACGAAATCGGGCCAAATGATGTGCAATTTCTTTATATCTGGCTGTGAGTTTGGTTACTTAGCGCGAAAGGCGAAAAGGACATTGCCCCAAAAATGTATGCAACGAAAATTGGAGCCAAGTTCATAAATGTGTTTGTCTGCTGCTGGCCATTTTCCGGCGAACTTTACGAAGCTCAGTGACACTCATTAAGTACGAAGTGGGAAACATGGAAAGCCCTCGTGGCTGGTGGTTAATACTTGCTTTTCCTGATTGATTATGTGAGAGGATTTTGGGGCAGGCGAGGCTTAAAGAGTCGCGCAACAAATTAAATAACGATTTCCACCAGCCATCGATTAAAGTTGAATTTCTTTACTTTGACCCAAGGAAGCAGGCAAACAATTTGCAGCAAACTTTATTTACGATCTAGTGTGGCCGCCCCATTAGTTTGTTTCCTTCCTTCCGATTTCCCCGCCTCCTTTTTGGCCATTAACTGGACTTGAATGGCCTGACCCATCCTCCAGACGAGTGATAAATGTGGGCGGAACTTCAGCAAGTGGTCTTTGAGCGACAATCAATGGGATTTGGAGTTGTCATCGTGTGTAACTTGGTCTGAGAAACACCCGACAAAATGCAGTTCAAGTTTTAAGGCAGGATAAAATGTTATGAGTTTATTATCTGCAGTTAGGTCATCGAAGTGACTAAATGCGAATGAAATAAATTCTTTAACCTTAAGAAAGGGTTTTTAAATGAACATATTCAATTTTTAAGTTAAATTCAATCGTGTATCTCCTTTATTATCCAGGGTATTTATAACTCCATCAGTTGCTAGCAGCCTTGTCATTCTAAGATCTACTTTTTGTAGCCTTTTGTTTCACTTTTATCGCCCTCGGCCATTCAGAATGAAACGAAGTGCGGAAAGCGGGCGACCTCATCAGTTTGGTTGGCTTTATGGCTTATTTCTTATGATTATTGCATATTTATTGAGGCCCAGAGACTGGACTCTAGCTTCTGCGCTGTCAAAGTATCGCTTTTTTATGAAGGCCCGGCCCCACATGAGATAATTTCTCAATAAATAATTTGCAAACTGTTTTTTTTGCGATATTTTGTTTGGCTTTGAAACGGAACCAGTTTGATTTGCGCTGCCTTGATTGGCTTGCAGTTTATAAATCGAGAAAGTGGGCAAACAAAGAAGTTCATTAAAATGACAAACTTTGATATTTATATATGCCAGAGGCAGGTTCGAACATATTAACAAGGATTTTATATATTAATTGCAAATTCTTGAAAGTCATAATTTGTAGCCAGAAAATGTGCCAAAATTCGGTGTGCGTTTTAAGCCAAAAAAAAGTATTCCAAGGGAGGGGTTTTTATGGACCTGAGGATCGGAGGGCATTATGTCCCAGGGCCAGACACTTCGCAATGCCAGACTCCGTCGACTGCCATGCCCGAGTGCCACTTGCATTCCGACAGCTTCGTGCTCAAATCGTAAAATTCTAACAAAAAAAACATAAATTTTCGTCTATAGAGATACATATTTGCATGTGGCATGCGGCTATGTGAGTTTTTGTGCATTTTACTGCGACTGCGGCGGTGGTGTTAATTAGTACAACAACTGCAGGCGTGCCGCAATAAAAACGCTCAGTAAATTGCACACTAACCTCACTCAACGAAATGCCGAGTGCACATTGTAAGTGCAGCATAATTAATGGCCAGACTATAACCATTACGATCTAGACAGGTCAGACGAAACGTATACAGTATATATACCATAGATATAGTGTGTTTGCGTTTACGTGATTGACTGATGATTTGCGAACTTTTTTAGGGCCTCGTTTCTCAGGAACATCAGTTATACCGAAAATGCTCGGAAATAAATTACTGAAGGTGACAGAGGATGCCAAAAAATATTACCAGATATAATGTACGATTTCGTGTTGGCATTTTAAAAGCACTGTCGGTCAAATGATAAAATATAAATCCTAATAAAATATGTAAAATTAAGTAATATTTTTCTCTCAGCTCTAATTTTTTTTTAAACCTATTAAAAATAAAAACACGCAAGGCCATCTATTTTTAAATAAAGAATGTATTAAAATATTAAATGATTGCAATTAAATATAATATATTATTATTGCGCAGTAAAGCCAGCAAGTTATTCAAGTATAAATTCTCGGAATCTTTTTTACGATATCAGACATTTTTACGCCGCTCTGATCCATTAGGATGTTATATAAACGCCATTAAATGGACGAATATATTAGGTAATAAATTAAATAATCCAATCGAATAAACGTTTTACGCGTTAGATTGTTGAGTAATGGGTAATGCAGCTGGAAGGGTTTACTATTATGGCTGTAAGTTCGAGCCCCCTTTGGCGAAATAATTGTTTACTAACATTTCGAAAGCAAACTATATGGTGACGAAAAGCGAGGGCGCGGCTGCTTCCGTGTCGCCTCCACTGCTATCAGCATAGGGAAAATACAAAAAAAAAAAACTAGAAAAAATCAGAGAGGGAGAGAGGTGGAAAAAACACACTGAAAAAAGGGGGCGTGTGAATACTACGCAGTTGCCGGCAGGCAGAGTAAGTGGGGCCACACCGACTGAGACTGAGAGTTGCATGCATATAATAGAAATAATAGAAATAAATACCACGAATAGCTCGGCATGGTCTGCTGCGAGCAAGGTTAATGCTTATTTATAAACGAATATTATGTGCCCGCCGATCTTAGAGTGCTGATCGCGTTCTTGTTCGCAGTTCTCAATTCGCAATTCGTAATTCACAATTCGCAGTGGCATTTGCTTTTTGCCAGAATTTGATTATTTCCAGTATTTGCACGTTTCATTTCAACGCCCCTGCCAAATCAAATTCAAAATAATCATAATAAAAACAAGGCAAAACACAAAACTTATATCGCTTCGATTTAACAGTGTCTTGTTATTGTTTTTGAGCATTTCGAATGCACTTTACAACAAACAAAATGCGCCGCAAAAAAACAAAATAAAACACAGGCAGACCAACAATGCGTATACTTAATGCGCGGCTAACAAGCGTGAATAGCTAGAGAAAATATAGGAAATATAATAAGAAAATGGGGCGGAATATGTAGCACAGATCAGGGGGAGGGGGAAGGGGGGTGCACGAGTGCACTGTCAAGTGTCAAATTGATTACGCAAGATGTGCGCTTCTATATCAAAACGTTAATGAATGCCGTTATATTCCCTAGTTTATTGCATATTTATATTGTTTTAAAGGGCTTGCACCGGTCAATTGAGTGACTAAGTGAGTAATGCGCACTTCGCCGCTCGACTTTGGGTTCTTCCATATTCCAGTTTCTGGTGCATTGTTGGCAAGGCCATTGCCTCGATAAGACCCACTGGTAAAGCCAAAAGTTAACAAAGGTGGCCAAGCGGAGTGCTGAACAAACTGCATTCTCACTATAAGCCCTGCATTGTTCAGATATTACACAATAATGCTTGTGCTATCTCTCCGATTACAAGCAATCGTTCTAAATCGGGAACTTTCCGCACAAGAAGGTCGTTAAATTTCCAGTTGATTCTGGCAAAAGATCAACATTATAACACCTTCGCCATCGAATTAAATGTATAAATAATTCTCCACCATAATCTCTGATCTTTTCGCCCCCATGATCTCTGTGCATGCTAGTCGGTGGGTAAAATTCCGCACGCCTTCCCCAATAAAATCAGGAAATGTGAAATGAGCCCATCGTAAATAGTGGGATGCCACCTAAGAAGCCGTCATAAATTACAGAAAATTTCCAAACATAATTGCCAAAGCGCGACGAGTTCTCTGCCCGACTGAAAACCACGAAAATGTTGGGCCAAAAAAATATTTATAACACGCTGCGGTTCGCTGCCAATTAAAAGAGGCAAATATAAAATTAAAAAAAAAAAAGAACAGGGAAAATAAAAATAACATTTTGGGCGCACAAAAATAAATTGATAAAAAGAGCAACAGAAAGAAATACTTGGCAGCGGTTCAATGGCCAAAACGAGCGACGAGGATGAGTTCGATGATGAAGACACGAGCCAGCGAACCACCAACCAAACACCATACACCACCATACACCACATACACCACCAAACATACAACCAGCAACCACCGGAGGAAGAGGAAGAGGAAGCCTTTGCAGTGCAGCCGTCGAGTGGCAAATTTAAAATTCCACAAATGTCATTTGAGTGTTTCGCTCGTTTCGTTCTTTATTATTATGACGACTATTCAAGGAGGAAGCTCTGCCACCAAAGAAAAAAAAACCAAGAAAAAAACCAAGGAACGTGGACAGGGTGAAAGACTGGGGAAAAAGGAAGCAAGTGTCAGGTGGAACGCGGCAACGTGTTGCATAAATTAGCAAATGTCATAAAACTTTATGAAGGAATGCGCCGCACAGAGAACTCTTCCTTTCAATAGAAGAGCAGGAAGCGTTTAAAAATAAGTCAAGTCCATAAGTCCATATTTGTGTAGGAGTTTACTAAGGCAAATATGCAAAGAATATTATGAGGAAAGCAGTTTGGAATGGAAAATAATAATGTATGCATTAATAATAAGCTTGTTAAATCTATTAATTTAATTTTATAGATTTAGGAGGTTTAACGTGTTCAAAGTAAACTATTGAACGTCCCATTTTTGTTTAAAACAACACCTTTAATAAGAAAATTAGTCATTCATGACTTTTAATCCTTCTGAAAACTGCACTGATTGCATTCTTGTTTACGTTTTTTCGCATTCCTAGAAGTTTCTATCTAGGCTCAAATGCCGCTTTCTACGACGCGAGAATAAATTTCTTTATCACAGTGATTGTTATTCCCATTTGTAATCACTAAAAAACCCAAAACGGCAGACCGACTACTTCCGTGATACTTGCAAAAAAGCGGCCATCAACAACAATTATAAACAACACCATTAATATAAATAATGCTTATATTAGTTCACAGCCCTAAGAAAAAATGTACTCAAAACAAAAACAGACTGAAATTCACTGGAAGCGCGCAGTCTGCGCAAAATAAAGTTTCGGGTATCAGGCGAAGAGCCGTCTTCGATTTCTTCGTAGCCAGCGCAGCGCATTCTTTAACTGCCGTTGGACTTTTATCACAGCGAGGTGCTAAAAAGCCAAAGCCAAAGCCAGAGCCAACAAAGAAAATATTGGAGGGCTCTCTTGCATTGAAGTATCAGCGAAAATGATAAGGAAAACAATCACGTGAATGACGCACAGTTTTCGCCAAGAAATATGAGTGTGGATCGAATGATTTATAGGGCGGATAACGAATTCTCAGACGATCATAAGCGGAAGGAGTTCTAGGAAGTGCAATCACTGAAATTCCAACCTATACGATTTACTTTTAATAAGTTTAACTAGGTTATACCTATGAAATTATATATGTATATATATTGTTTGCTAGCCAAAAAGAGCACCAATTTGAGGTGAGAGTCAATGAACTTTGGCGATTATTGATAACTTGCAAAAAAGATCGTATGGAATAAATAAACAAATACTCGAATACTGTCTATGTAAGCAAATGTTATCAGTACGAAAAAAAATGAAAACAAGAAAGCAGAACCTGACTTTAACTTTGATTTCACAATAAATATATTTTTTGTTGACTCGATTGCTTCTATGATTCCCCAAGGGACTTCCTGAAAACCCAAAGGAAGTACCCATTCATAAGAGTACTTAAATAGAGTGGTTACGAGAAGGAAAACAAACAAGGGGAACCGGTATCTGTATCTGTATCTGTATCTGTATCTGTATCTGAATCTGAATGAAAATGAAAATCAAGCATGATTTATGCATGTACTCGTGCATGTGATTGTGCACGCGTCTATTTATTTACGTATGCTGCGATGTAAACAAAACGAAAAACGATCCGAAGATAAAAGCGCATTAATTGCAAAACTGTGTGAACCAAAGAGAAAAAAAAGCATGGAAATCCAGCAAAGACAGTGAGAAATGTGATGCCAGTTAACACACTCACCAAATAAGCTGGAAACAAAAACCAATGCAAATGGCAACAAAAAACAACGCTGGCTGACTGACTATTGCATAATAATAGCGAAAAAAGACCACGAAATATGAAAGCCAAACACACAAGCTCCACTTTATCTCCACTCTCACTCCACTTGACTGACTTGGCCATGAACTTGACCGTTTGCTCGGCGAAATGTGAACGAAATTGTTATTTGAAAGCCAACAAACATTGTGGGTAAAAAGACGAAGCTAAAAGCTCTCAAAAAAATAAACATAAACAACACAAAAACCCAGTGGAGTTTGGAGTTTCGAGAAGAAGATTTTACTAAGTGAGTGAAAGATGTGAAAGTGCACGGAGGACAAGCTTGGAAATTGTTGAAAAGAGAATTTTAGAGTTTTTATAACTTTTAAGAACATCAAAGAATCATTCTCCAATTACGAGGGTACATTTAGCGAAGGTTTATAAATTGTTTCAAAACTTGAATCCTGAAGATTTGCAATTCTGCAACTCATTTATATAGAAAACGCATTCACATTTATTGGTTTACTTACCTTCCATCCGGCACTGCTATTCGAATCGCCCTTGTCCTTGAAGTATGGCACATTCTGGACCATCCACTCGTAAATCTGGCTCAGAGTCAGTCGTTTGTCGGTGGCCGATCCAATGGCATGCGTGATGAGATCCGCATAGGATAGATTTCCCCATGCATTTCGACGCGATGAGTTTTTCTTGGCTGCATTCGCATTCTGTATAGCCTGCTGTGAGTCTGTTTTCGGAAAAATTAAAGAAATATATATGATTTTAATTAGGGGAGGGAAAAAAATAAATCACAGAGAGCAAAAAAATATCCCTATGAGAAGCATAGGGATGTGACTTTTCCCATTTAAAACAAAGTTGCTCGCCAGATGACTTTTCCTCATGATTTTCCCACTAGTTTATATGAAATCCTACCTCCTGGGGCCAACTGCTGATTGCTGGCCTTTGTGCTGTCCAACTCGTCGGTGGGCTCCACGAAGTTCTCGGGCCGCGGACATGGCCATGTGTTGGATCTGGCTCTCGTCTGGGGCTCGAAGCCCACTTCGACGGGCAGGTCCACCCCCACGGCCAGCTGGTCCATCACAAGGCCGTTGTCTGTGTGGGTCAACGTGGGCCAGTCCTGCGCGAAGCTGTCCATCATGGGGTAGAAAAGGTCGTTGTGCAGTTGCAGCTTTGCGGTGCCTCAAGCTCTCCTCGCCAGCGCACAAAAAAATAGAAGTAGTTGGAAGGGTTCGCGATCAAAAGACACCTGAGAACAGAAGGAAAAATATATTTAAAATCAGCATTTTACATTCATTTTCTATATTTTTAATATGAGGTAAAGAATAATCTCATAAAAATCTTAAAACACGGGTTCTAAAAACATAGCGGATGTGTTTGCTTTGCTGATAATGTAAGCCAAAAATTAACCTTGAATTTTAAATGACTTTTTGTGATTATGCCAAGTCATCATCAAACTGTCTCTAAAGCTTTTCGTTCAAAATTACATTTTGATTGTTTTCGTGCCTCGAAATGTGGAAAACGATTTCCAAATGATCTTGCATCGTTCAAATAATTGACAATTCGATTTTGCAGTTGACGATTAGATTAATCACCTTTTTGGAGAGAGCGGATATGATCTTCAGTATTAACTATCTTTTTTTGTCAATTTTTAATCGAGCTTAGAAACTTCCGGTTTAATGTTTAAGTTATTGAACACAAACGTTGGACAAATTATTCAGTTATTCTGTGACGTTTTTATAATCCGATTGCGGTTGATTTACAGTACACGTTTTTATAATTTAAAAGTGTTTTAGTACCAGTTACTACCAGCTCGCACTACAATCAAATCAATAGAAGTTTATAGTTTCTGGAAATTTTATTTGTTTATTTTTCTTCGGAAATAAAAAAAAATTAAAAATCACAAGATTAAACATTTGCAGCGCCCAGAGAAAAATCTCTTAAATGGAAATAAGAGAGCGTTATCAGCGGAGCCAAGGAAAAGAGAGGAAAAACGAGATAATGTAGGTTATGATCTTGTTCAAATGCCTCGCACATTTTCTTTGCATTCCAATGCTCCACATTTTTGTTGTCGTCGCTTGGAAATGGAAATCAATTAGTTTTAATAAAATCTATAAATGCCTTTATGACTAAATTTAGCACACAGATGGAATGAGCAGAGCAATGAAAAAAACGATTTCAATTAGCGCGGCGGCGACGGCAGTTATCAATTCCCTAATAATTGTTGATAGTATAAGTTTGGGTAATCAAACCAGAGTCTTACACAAATCCGGGCTAAGTCTCTCTCATTCTCTCGCCTTCCCTACGAGTTGTTAATCTGTTCAAATATATAGGTCTATTGACTCTGTCTGGAATGGGAGAACTGATAAGTCATTCAGGCGTAACGAGCATCGCACGAACCTTGATACGTTTGTCTGGTGCAATTTTAACCGAAAATTAGGTACACCAAACAAAGAGCAACAAGTTCTACAGAACAGCAATCAATTAGGTAAAAACATTAACTAGCTTTTTTAATTAATCAAAGCAATAAACCATTAGGATTGTCAAATTTTAATTGGTCATTTCAGGAACATATATCAATTTACCTGATAATGGAAATCGTCTGATGCAATTTTAAACTTAAAACAATGAGACATTCAGCATTAAAAACCTTATCAAAACGGTTCGAAATTCAAGTAAAAGTTTATACGAAATTAAAATCCAGTTTCGTTGCTCCAAAAATTCAGCTAAAATATTTCGAAACGTACGCCACAATAAGAGCGCAAAAAGCTCTAAAAAAGAGCTCGTTCTCTTAAAGTTAAAATTGTAAACAAATTGAAAAGTGTGCGTAGCTCGTATCTGAATTAAAATTCATCTCACTCGCACACTCTGAAACCCCAGTTAGTATCTGTGTGTGTGTGAGGATCGTTCGAGGCAATTTTATTCAGCTTTTATACAACTTTTTTTTTTGGTGCGCCAAAGAGAAAGAGAAAGATTGCGAGAATGGGAGAAGGGGAAAGGAAGAGACTTCGACATCAAAGAACTACCTTGAGAACACGGAAGTTCATTCATTCGCTCTACCCAAACATTTGCCTACCTGAAAGCATTCCGATCGTCACCTCATTATTTCTTTCTCGGAAATTTTCGAAAAACCGCTCATATTTTTTGTGCTGGTGGTTTTAATGTATCTAATGTATCTAGATAAGGTCGCGCGACGTCGTTTGTCATTGCATAATATCTTTCTAGCGAAAGGTTTATGGCCGCAAATAATGGCAATGCGAATGCGAAAAAATGCCCCCAGCGCAAAAAAAAAAAACAAACAAAAAAAAACCCAGACAGCAAAATAACTAACCGAAACATTCCAACCTGACCTAAGCCACTAGCAACAACAAAAATCAAAGCAAATTTAATGAGTCTGCCAAAAAGAAACCCAGAAATACACTCGCGAAACAAACTGAAATTAGTAGTAACTTTAAGTCCAGAAGGGATCGACTCTTATATTCGCTGTATCTGTATCTTAAAAGTTTTGAAGAGGCTCTCCAAGCTGCAACAAAGTTCATTGATTCCCTTTTGGGGTCACAATATTAACGCTTTCTCTTCGTTTCCCCTCTTTTTCTCATTTCAAAAGGTTTACTGATTTCAATATGTTTAAATAAATGTACATTTTTTATATAAGCTAAAACATTCTATAAGCTAAGCTAATGCGTTTCAGAACAACGCAATAATATTCTAAAATGTTGTTTCAAATATATTTAATATAGTCCAGCTCTCATCTACTGAGTATCATTAAAGTCCAGAATGTTTTGCTTTCAAAAATAGTGTAAAATTCTAATTGCTGCCCCTTATTGCCGGCTGCCAACTACTTTGAGTAAGCGAGTATTTCTATTTGCATTTTGCACTTAAATATTAATCTATTTCTTACTTTCGAACAAGAGAAATTGCGTCGCAAAGTGGCGAGCGAAACATTAAATAATATGCATTAACATTTGATAATATTCAACCACGTCATTATATGAAAATAACCAGGGGGCAGAAGCAAAACAAAAACACAAAGAACTAGAAATAGGAAAGCATAGAAAATGTAAACAATAACAAGACAATTCGTCTCAAATAAAAAAAAAATATGGATTGAGTATGACATTTACTCGATCTGTGGCCTGATGCGATCTCCTGCGTCACAGCGCTCTATATATACTCACTATATACTAAGTAGGTTGAGCTGGGGGATTTAAAGACAGGTTCTCGACAAACATGTGTATTTTTTATTACATCAGATAAGTGGGTAAGGTAAAATTTGCTTTGCATTTCGGTGACGCATATTTGCGTAGGTGTTTTTCTTTGATCGGGGGGATCAATGGAGCACAACTCGAGCTTGTCAGATTATGTTAATCAGATACTAGCGATAATATCGGATAATATTCTAATGAAAATTCAAACAACGCAAAAGGCTTATTAACGCGGCGAAATTTATAGAGTGATTTGGGGAAGCGTGTTTTGTTGGCGATTTCCTCAAACTGGGCGGCCAGCATAAATCACCTTTAAAGAACCCGGCGTGGGATGTGGAATTTGGCTTTGAATATCATCTGTATATTTTCAAAAATTACACAACGGTTTCAGGAAACTGGGGAGAGCGCGTACACAAAAAATTTTCCCACAGCATTCCTTCCAAGTATTTCAATGTCACGAACGAACAGATCGAAGGCGAAAATTTCACTAGGGTGAAAATCTTCAAGTGGCCCCTTTTTTTCTCGAAGGGGGTGTGGCTATGGGATGCGCAACAAGTTGAGAAATTCTAAAACTAGATGAATAGAATAAACGTGGGGGTCCTCAGAAAGCTGTTGAAATATATATAGCTAGAAATATAGAACCGAAAGCGAAACGAAAGCGAGTGGAAAAAACAAAAAGCCAAATCGAATGGCAAAAACAGATCTTAAAAAATAATCAAAAAAAAAGAAGGGCAAAACAAAGGAAAAGAAAAGTAAAGAAAACTAAATAAAGACGGCAATAAAAAGATATAATAAAAAATTAAAACAGAATCAAAAGAAAAGCGGAGTAAAGAAAGATCAACAGAGCGAACAAAACAAAAATAAACTCACACTTGTTACGTAATGCCTTTCAATAGTTCGCTCTGCTCCGCCCGACTTTTCTCATCTGTTCTACTAAATATATGCGTATGAGTATTATTCCCCACTTTTTTTCGAGGTGGCACAGCAAAAGTTCGGCTATCAGTTGGTGGCACTCAGCGCTGCCGAGGCTAACATGAAGCAGCTGTTCCGGATCGACTTGGCCTCTCAGATTAAATGATAAGCCAGCCAAGAAGTCGCGGATTCAGGGGCGTAGGTAGTATATATTTTGGAGGAGAGACTCCCATTCCTAGTTGGCCTTCACTTAATCAGTAAAAATGAGTGCCTTAATATTCACTTATTCGATTAACATTAAGCACTTTCCAAACTTGTTTAGCATAATCTGCGATTTCCTCCAAACTATTTGAACTTGTAATTCCTAATTATTTTGTTCAACCCATCGTAGAAAGAAACCCTTTCCCTGGGAACTCTGTGCTTATCAGCAGGAGCAAACCCCTGAAGATCGCAAAGCCGGGCAGAAAAGTGTCCGCCAGATGCTCTGTCCGTTGAAGCCTTTAGCGAAAACCATGTGATTTTTTTTTTTTTTCTTGTGTCGAGCATGAGAGACTGGACCGTTGAGTGCCCCTGAATCTCAGGTATATCTCGGCTCCTCGCCGCCCCGGAACCTGCCCCTCACACACATGACCGGGTTCAGCAATGTGGAAGTAAAAGAGATCTACTCCCCAGCACAACCCGTCAAACAGGATTATAAAGCAAAGTAAGTCAATGCGAGAAAAGGCCCGATGCTCGGCCCAAAAAAAAAAAAAAAAAAAAAAAAGAAAAGAAAAAGGCGAAAAAAAAAGACAGAAACCCAAAACAGAGAAAATAAAAAGCAAGACTGACAGCTGGTCGTCGGTGGGGAGATATTCGTACAACTGGTATGGTCTGAACCGATCTGGTCCGGTCTGCCCTGCCTAATGAGCCGACTTCGAGATGAAGATCAAGACGACGACGACGACGGCGACGACATCGATCCCGAAGCCCAGGTTCGGTTCCCCAGGCCCAAGATCTCAGGTCCAAGCCCGTCGAGTACCTCGCGACCCCATAATAATGATCATAATGATCAAAACGATAATCGTTCCGATGACGAGGCCACATCGAACCCACTTGCTGGTCTGGTCTGGTCTCACTCACAATGTGTGTGCTTTGTCACCCTCCAAAAACCGAACGACCTTTGCCTCGAAAGTGAATTGCACTCCAGCAATATCAACTTCGTCATGGGCCAACCTGCTGATAAAGTACTTCAATATGACGGGGGTTTGGCTTCCTTTTCTGCAGGTTGAATCCATAAATAATTATGCATAATCGGTGGATTATTAATTGTTATAGTTAATCATACATAACTTCAAATTTGCAACTGTATTATGCCTAGCCTTTCATACTAATTCTTGTATTTATAGGATCTTTGTTATCATCTTTATTCTGAAAATGTTTAATACATATGATACAAATTGTTTAAGTTCAATTAAAGTAACGTTTAGGAAATATTTAATAGAATAAACACAACATCTTTCACTTTTCTTTCTTCACTTTGCGGAATTTCAGCAATGTCAATCAACCAGTGAACTCTATAATGCTCCATAATTCCTCTTGGACACTTTGTTCGGGAGTTTTTCCCCTGACTGCGTTCTTATCACGCAAACGAAAAGATAAAGGAGCGATAAAGAGCTGAAGCAAAAGCAATGCACATCATATTTATGCATTCCCAGCCAGAGAATTAGTTGCCATGTGAAAATTGTCTGTACTCATGTATCTCTTTCTCATTGTGGCGAGCGGCTTATCGCAACCCTCTCCCTTTCCCCAACCCCCCGTTAGACGGCCCCACCCCCACCGTAACCCCCTGACAATGCCAAACATAAACCTTGGACAACAAATCTTTTTTTGCGACACTTTCAATAAGCGGTGATTTTTACACCTCTTGTGCTTTTTATAAAACTAATTTTTTTAAAAAGATAGATCTTTTTATTTCGAATGTTGTATTTATTTTATTCAAATATACAATTTAATAGTAAATTTTAAATTATGAAAAGCTGATCTGATAAAATACTTTAGCAACGGCTTTGCATAATTTTCCTATTAGTTAGCCTTTAGAAATGCACAAGGAACCGTCAGTCAGTGCATTCTGGTTTTTTCTACGCTGTTAATATTTAATAATTTATTAAGTCAATTATCGCGGAAGCTTATTCAAATAAAAGCTTATTGAAAGTGCAGTTATCTGGCGGCACGTGGGCCTAGGAGAGAAACACGCGCCGCTGGGGCGACAGAGAAGGAGAAGAAAGAGAAAAGAGTGTTCTCTACAGAAAAAGGAGAGGCCCGACCGACCAGGCAATGTGCAATAGTTCAGAATGCAGCGACTGCGAATGCAAATGAGCGCCAAAGCCCTGTACAATGTTTGTAGAATTAATTACAATAATTAAAGAGCAATGGATTCGATTCGATGGAGAAGTCACCCAAGAACGATCTTCGATTGACAGCTGACGCATGGAAAGCTTGGATGCGATCATCTGACTTTGTTATCGATTTGCATTACAAACGTTTTGGGGTCATCGCAAAATAGTAACTTTAATATATTCCTCTATCCTTAATACAAAGAAATTGTTTTATAAAACATTGAAAGCTATAACAGAATTACTTGAGTAGTTCACTACTCAGCATTACTCAGCAAACCCGCTAAAAAACATTTATCAAAGCTTCTCCTTATAAAATGTAGTCCCATTATTAATTACTTCCCCGGTCTCTCCACTCCAATTACAGCTTTTTCGACAAACTTTTGCACACTTTCTTCTTATCACCTGGCACGTTCCACCAATGTGGCCAACAAACACTCGAGATATGATAAAACAAAACCACAACCACACCAACGACAAAGTATATAGGCATATGTATGTGTGTGTTGTATATATTTTGGGCCATCAGCTGCTGTACCTTGGCACATTGTGGATAGATAAAACCCTTATCAGCGTATGGAAAAAGAGCCTTTTTTGACATCTAACCGAATCAAGCCATTTATGAAAATTAAACCTGATCGCATTTCAATGCCAATAGAGATGTCGAAAATTATTTAAAAACATAGAAACAGTGAGCGTATAATGCGCTGGCGATATAGCCGCAAAATCGGCCTTCACTGGTCGAATATGAAAATCGGGGGAGCAAACACAGAAAGAAATAAGCAGCGGACTCTAAAAGCGACACACGCTACGACTTCTGCTATCAGTGTGGCGCTGGGTTTCTATTTTTAGAGCCATTATCAGCAGTGCTCTAATTAAGATCTCCCCAGCCCACTCCGAACAAAGTAACACACCAAAACGGACTAATCAAAGACCGAACGAACCGAAAGATCATCTATTGAACGCACTGGAGCACGAAACGTGACACGGCTTTGACTTTATGGTTCTAACGTTCTGATCTTGAAAGTGAAACGATTGTAAATTACTAGGGCAGTTTGTTTTTGGTTCAAATCATCTTATCAATTTTGATAGTGAGAGCTTTTCAATTATTCTTTCTTAGGAAACAAGTTCCTTTACCTAAAAATTTAAATCATATAACTGTATACCTGGAATTTATATGAATTGTCAATTCACAAAGTATTTTAATGTTTGTATTTTATTAGGTTCAATTGCAAATATCAAGATGGTGATACCAGAACGGTTTTAACACGGAAAAATATTTCTTAAGATCTGTTTTATAGAATAGTTAAATCTTAGATGACAGTTATTCTTTCAACAAGTACACCTATTTGTTATTATTTATTATTTACCCGCCAAAAGTTTGCAATGTAAAATCGCTTGCCAAATCGTTTCTCCTTGTTGACTGCGTTATTTAATTTGTTGATTCTGCCGGTGGAATTTGTTGATCGCCGTTCTCTTGTTGTTGTTGTTGTTGCTAGAAACTGGCACTGTTTTACTTTATTTTCCTTGTTATTTTGCACTTTTTAATGGGCTTGTTTGTTTTATTGGTAGTATATATTTGTGTTGTTGTTTTGAGCAAAACTTGTGCGGATTTCTTGATTTTTAGCGGTTGAATATATATTTTTTAGATTTCTTCTGGCATAATTTCTTGCTCACACGCACACACATAAACTGGGTTTCTTGTTATTGGGCGGTGGATTTTGCTTAAGCTAAAGATTATATGGTAAAAACGTTAAATTAGGATATATATAACAACAATAAAAATAAACAAATAAAAAGAGCGCGAAAGAGCCACGCGATTAAAGAGAGTACTGTCTATGTGTGTGTGTGTGCCGAAGAGAAGAGAGCGAAAGCCGCGCGATCACGTCACGTCATCAATTCATGCCAATTGGACGCACACACAACACTTAATTGGAATTCGTATGAGAATTCAATGAAAACCGAGCGGCGCAGTCGAAAAGTTGTTTAAAGTTCAAATGGGTAAAAAATTTTAATATAAACACGTTTCGGAGCTTACTCCAATTCGATTGGGCTAGTAGTGTGCGTAACGTATTTTTTAATGGTATTTATATGTATATGTATACATATATGTACAACGTGACTGCGAAGATCATCCAAGCATCGCTATATAATACGTTTTGGAGCTTTTCCCTTATTTTATATACCGAATAAAAAACGAACGCGTTCTTTCTACGCTTTAGTTTTGAGTTCCGCACATTCACATGTTATGATTCCGTAAACTTTTCCACATTTCTTTGACAGATTTGCAATTTACGATTCAACGTTTTTAGATCTTTTGTTAAGAAGAGGGTCCGAAAGATCACTGTGTATTTCTGCTGTATGTTTGCTGAAAAGGAAAACGATGAACGACCTCGTGGCTTTTAACCGCAAGCGAAAAAAACACGGACTACTCGTTAACTGCTTTCTAGTTGGATGCGAAACTGACAACTGAAACTGATTTTATATTTTACGAATTACGGACGAGAGTGCGAGGCCGTGTAGAGCACAAGGTAGTCTCTTCGGGTCCATCGGTCCGTTAAAAGCCCATACCTAAGCCCAAAGCATTCGTTTGGCGGCGCAAAAAGGCGGTCTATTCGTTGGTCGGGGGTGCGTGCGTATGTGTGTGTGCGTTCCGAAGCAGCCCCAAAAGAGAGAGTGGGAGAGCTTTGCTCTCGGTATCCACTTGCGTTCCACACGGCTAAAAAAGACCGCCTCAACTTTGCCGCTCACTTCATGGTTTTTTTTCTGAATGTTTGTGGCGCACTCGCACACACACACACACATTCGCAAACAGCGGTGGGCGAAATGGTAGTGGGGTATGCTAAATCAAAAAAAAACTTTTTTTTATTTACTTACTGAAAGAAACGCAGGTGTTTTTCCAAGTTCTAAAGATCTTTTTAGATTTAGGTGTTGTCTTTTGCCCCATCGCTTTTAAATCGAGAAGATACTTTGGTATCCGCAAGATTTATATGTATACTTTTTTAAGAAGTCAATGTTTTAATAAACATTTAAATTGAGCTGATCACTACTCTCCTGCAAGTAAAATATTTCTTGTCTATTTTCGTGGCCGCCTCTGTGCCTGCTCAATATCAATAAATATGTAAAAGCCATAGTTTACCTATTTTATACAGTTGGAATTTAAATTGTTTCTTTTCATTTTGGTTGCGCTGCTCTGAACTCGAAATTCTAAGCGACGGAAGGAAAGGGGGCGGTTGGGCGGAGGGAGTGGGTGGTTGTGGGGCGTTTGGGTGGGTCGGTCGTGCGGTCGGCATTGCTGATAAGGCAGCTGTTATCTCACGATTGTCCGCTCTCTCTCTCTTTCTGAGTCCCTCGCTCTCTCTCTGTCTTACGTTCATTGTCTCGTGATGTGATGGAAAATTTCCCGAAATTGCATTCAACTGATAATGCCAACACTGCACATTTGTGCATATGAATATGGATTTTAAAATTCCCCGCATCTCTGCTAAAATGGGAGCTTTTTGGAAGAATGTATTTTATTACCAAAGTACCAACGCCCCCACCCCAAAAAAAAACCTCTCTCTGATGCTAGTTTGTTTTTTTCTTCTTCTGTTTTCGCCTAGGCTCGATATCGGTAAATAAACATACATACATACATATATACATATGGTACCCGTTCATGTGAGTGTGTATCGGTGTTTTTTTAATGTGCCTGCCACATAAATTCCGCAACATTACACGGCTAATGAAGTCTAGACGCAAAGGCCGGGGACCAACAGTTTATGGATCGTCAAAAGTTAATGTCCAATTCGATCGTTCCCAAGGCGGATTAGAAACGATCGTCGATCCGAGAAGATGTTCTGCAAAAATGATGCGAATTTAACCTGCATTTTTGCTAGCCTAGAATCTTGAAAAAATAATTTAATTGGGTCACCACACTTTTGAATTCCGATTTTGTATACCTTTTTATATCTTTATCCGTTGAACCCAACTAAATGCATAAGTGGGACATATAAAGTCACTTATTTATTATGTTTTAAATTTATTGAAATTTATCATGCTAATTAAAAACTACCTTCAGCTACAACAATAAAAGTTATTTTTGCAAAATCTTTTCAGTACCTTGGACTTATTTTATCCGTGTTTTAGAACAAAACTTTATTAAATAATCTCAAAAGACTGTTAGCCCAAGTGTCTCCAAAGTCCCGAGGAATGACAACAAAATGGTGTTTGTGTACAAAGGGATTTTCTAATGCGAGAACAACAAGAAGATAAGCCCTGCTATAGTTATATTTTACAATGCCATAAAGATGGCTTAAGTTTGATAAGTAATATGTACGTTGGTATAGGTAAGTTCCATCTGGAACTAGGCTATAAATTACTTGCATTAAAAAAACGTGTACACTTACGTGTTAGCTGAAGAATCAAATTAACACTAATTTATTTATTCGATGGATCAAATAAAAGCTTATTAGAACCACTTGATCAGAGTGTTAATAGGCCGCCCACGCCACAAAAAATTCCAAACAAAAGTTTCCAATACTTGATTGTAATTGCCAGCTCAAAAAAAAAAATGATGTCTAAAGAAATGTATTTAAGGCGTTTCATTTGCGTTGGCGCGTGGCGAATGGCAAATGGCAAATGGTTGACGCCGTCTCGGTCTCCGTCTCGTAATCGCATCCAAATTTGACAAACTGGACACGCAAGCCACTAACTCAG
This sequence comes from Drosophila ficusphila, assembly GCF_018152265.1. Taxonomy (NCBI): domain Eukaryota; kingdom Metazoa; phylum Arthropoda; class Insecta; order Diptera; family Drosophilidae; genus Drosophila; species Drosophila ficusphila. Next base: position 17,560,304 of record NW_025064737.1, read on the forward strand.
GTTTCAAACTGCGCGCCAAATTTCGACAGGAACCCCAAAAGTGACGAAATCGACGAAGGCTCCTTCAAATATTTGAATTCTCCAGTTTCTGCGCCAACCAAAAGAGATTAAAGGCGCCAAAAAACTAAGCAAACTAAAGCAACAAAAACTTAAGTACCCTTGAAAAGAATACTTCGCAGAAACCTTAAAATTATGAGACCAAAAGATTAAAGCTCTTATTTTATTATTCTTATATTCTTGACAGTCTTTTTTGACCAGGATGAAAATAATGAATCAAATAACTGTATATGAAAAATTACGTATACGCACATTTGCTCTGATGAACTGAATAATGTACCATAAGTTAACTTAATTGTTTTTCTAATTTCTTCCATGAAAACAGTTACCCATATGTAAGAACCCTCAACATTTATGAATACCAACCCCTTCTAGGGCATCAACGCAATTGCCATTAGATGAATGAACCCAGTCGATCCGAGTAAAACCAAGCGATCCAAATCGAGTCGAGCCGATCCGAATGGCTCAACTCACGCTTGGCCTTCAAAAAATTATAATTTCTGTTTTAATGTCTCGACTTTGTTGGCATGCGGTTTGTGGATCGAGGGGGTTACGGCGGGGGCGGTATATTATAGCGGTGGCTGGTCTGAAACTTGGACTACAGTTGACTCGCCCGATGTTTGTTTACCAGACAGACTTTAGATACTCGTATGTGTATGTGTGTGTGTTCCATATGGAAATTTGAATATTGTTGGTAACAATTTGTTAACTTAACAATTATAGAGAGCAGTGCAAGTGCGAGAAGAAGCGAGGGAGTTAAAAGCACGACTGTTTTCCTAACTTGTTGGCAACGGCAATACAAATTGTGATTCCTAATTGACTTGGATAGGGTATATATAAAAAAAATGAATACAGTACTATTACTTTTAAAGGAATAAAGTATGAAGGCTTTTGAACGACACATCTCATTCTTTTGAATATCTCGCCATAACGTATTATCTACTATTAAAGCGTTTCGAAACTGTGACTTAATACTGGAAACTTCCCAATAATCGCTTGATCAACTCTGGCCGAAACGGTATTAGCCGTGCTACTGCGTTCGGCTGAAACGAGATTTGGTGACGTTTGTCGGTGGCCGAGTCGCATGTTGATGTTGATGGGCGCTATCAAGACTTTAAGAGACTCCACCACCACCACCACCACCACCACCAACACACTGGCAGGCGGAATTATGCTTATATGAGCATGTGTTTGGCCAAAGCGAGCCCCCCTAATGTGGCCACATGGAATTCTCCGAGCAGAGGCGTTACCATTTCGATAAGTTCAGGGGGAACTTCAAAATTAATGAAGTAATCAAAAAACAAAACCACAAACCTTAAAACCTAAGAACCATTAAAGGAAGTGTTAGTATTTTGTAGTAAAATTTATATTTTAATCAAATTAAATGGTTTATACTAAGACAGGTTGACTAATTTTTTTAGGAATATGTATATATAGCAAACCCCTTCAACCGACGACCCTGCAACCCACAAACACACTTTGGACAGCGATGTGAAGGCTCTCTGGATGTCGTAGTACTGGACCCATTTCCAATAACTGTACCGGTTCGGCTTCCCCCCGGTAGCGTGTGGCATTTAAAATGCAAAAATATCGCTTAAGCGTTATCTCTAATTTATTGAGATTAAGGCGAGCAGATTAATTTAACGACGTAATTGATGCAGCCGCAAAAGCGCACGATTCGCGGGGAGAATTGACGCAACACAGATACACAAATACACACACACACAGCAATACCTGCCCACAGCCCTCTTTTCAGATCTTTTTAGCGATCTGTTAAGAGAATTCCTGATAGAAGTGCGACTTAGATTGAGGGAAACTGAATCAACTGCACAGAGAAAAAAAAAACAAGTCGATACGAAAAAAAAGATTTTAAGAACAAACTTAAATTATGTTATGTATAAGATAGATTCTAGAGCATTTGACTTCTCTATAAAATCTAATATGTATTTGAATATGGTCTTTCATTAAGCAAAGTACAATATTTCAGTGAGTTTCTAAATTAATATTCTGGTATTTTTCCTTTTATGATATGAAAAAGTCATATTGATCATATTTGATATATGTATGTATCTACATCTTTTTCTTTCGGTGAGAGAGTGTTAATGCCAAGGAGGCGGAATCGGTGGCGAAAAGAAGGAGGGGGCGGGGTCGGGGCGTGGCGGTGCCGTACGTAAATATGCAAATATGTTGGCGAGCGCGCGAGAGAACGGCGCACATGTAAATGCGATGGAGCACTTCCTGAAGCCAGATACCAGATACAAGATACAATATCTGTGAGATACAACATGCGAGAGATACGAACACGATCCACACACGCTCGGCATCCACACCACGTGGTCCCTCAAGTTCAGAAGAACGGAACGAAACGGAACGTAGCGAATCACATAGACAAGGCGTAAAGCACAATAAATAGGCAAAAAGCACAAATGCCAAGGAGACTAATGAAGAGCGCGGCGCATAAATAAACCAGAGATGACCGCAAAGAGAGTAAGTACACTGAGCGAAGTTAATATTTGAGATCAGCAGTCAAATACTTAAAGATAGGTTGAATTTACTGTTAGGAAAAGATCACAGAGAAGTTCAACTTTTCAAAATATTTTTTATTGATTTAATTTTTAATGAAATCACCTGATTTTTCCCAGAGACAAGATTGATCAGTGTAGCCGTCAGAAGAATTGAGGAAAACCACATGGTGCGCGAAAATATTTGAAAGCGTCGACAGAGGTAAAAACCAGTTAGAAAGAGGCGGGAAAGCAGAGCCATAGAAAAGCGGAAACAAATGCCAGCGAAAAAAGCGAAACAGCGCGCGGGGTTTATGTAAACAAAACCGCTTGAAGATTTGTAGGCGGGAGGATGGGTAGTTCGGGAAGAGCGGCAAGAGAATGCGAAAATTGAAGTCCAACACGATTTAGAAGAATCGCACGACCAAGCGATCCAGTAAAATCGACAAAAACTTACAGTCGAAAGCGGATCCAGAACAAATTCTGTGGCAAAAGTAGAAAAACGAAAACAAAATTAAAAACCTAACCTTACCTAATGTGGGCTATAAAGTGCCACCAACACATGGGAACTCTGCCCCCCGCCCCAACTACACACACACACACACTCGTTCGCACCCACACACATGAGCATCAAAAAAACGTGGTTTGCTATTGCGTCGTACATAAATTCTTACTATAAAAAAATAAAAGCAGCAAAAAAAAGCACAAAAAAACTAACAACAACAAATAAATAAAAGAGCAAAAAAAAAACCAAGCGGCGAAACGAATGTGCGACCGCATGTCTAAAAGAAAATCACAAAAATTTAAGCTTTTGGTGGGGCGTTTTTGGATTTTGGGCAATGAAGAGTAAAGCAAAAGAGTAGACTTACACCTCACGATGAAAATAAGAGATAAGAGGGGGCGGAAAAAAGAGAAACAATTTTGGCTGCTTTGCTTATTTTTTTAGTTTTTGGAATTGTATACCTTCTGGATATACCTAAATAATTATTTATTATACCATATGTATATAAATATAGTAAAATATAACTCAACATTTTACATTCGTTTTAGTTGGACCTACTTAAATTCCCTCCAACGTTTAAGTTGATCTTGCACGCAATCCACTTGTTAGGATATTTAAAACCATCCCTTCACTTTGATTCTTCTTCTCTCAATCCTTGGACACTTGTTGGATTCCACCTCAGCAGGACTTAACATCCACAAGCGCTCTCTTTTCTGCCCTCACACACACACCAATGCAGTTTCTCTCTCTTTACTTCGTGAACAAACTTTCTCGGGCTGCAAGTCCTTCGTCCTTCGTCTTGCGTTTAACGACAAACTTTTCGAACTTCGGCTTTTCTTGACTTTTCTTTTGGGTTTGCCGACTCAACCCCCAATTCAAACACTTGCTATCCTTGTTGCACTTTCCGAAGTAAAGCGAGATGGCACTCGTGGAAGGACTCGCTGTCGGCAGGTAATAGCAAGACGCTTTTCCTCTGACACACTTTTCCGCAGGAGGGGAAATGGAAGTCGATGCCTCGATGCAACGTTAACGCTTCTGGTTAATGTGTGGAACTCCTCCCCGCCCACCAAGAAAGCCGAATGGGTGTGGCACCGTCGGATTCTGCGCAGGATGTGCTCGGTTCCAATAGGTCGTCAGCCAGTTGGGTTAGTTGGCCGCTTAATTGCCGACTGGCTGGGGATTCCAGGACGAGCCTCCTGGTTGGACGGGTGCCTAAAGCGAATACCCCCATCCCCCTAAAACCCCCAGGATCCCCACTTCCGATTGAGAAACCCCAATACCCCCAAACCTTCGTCCTCCGTCGGGCTTTTCGCACTGCTCCCTAGATTTATTTACCGTCGGCCTTTTTGTTCGGTGGTTGTTAAGGACCCAGCGTCCTTGGTGGTACATATCGAAATACCCAGAGTGGCTGGGTAGTTGGGGGGCGTAAGTGGGTGACAAACGGTAATGGTCCATTACCATATTGTACGCATACATTACACGTGTACATAATAAAAAAGGTACTTACACACCCACCCACGCACAAGCGATTTTTATTTGTAGGCCCATTGTGATCGGGGTCACCATTTAAGCTTGAGCTCATTTGACACTTGCTTTGGCGTCTCTTTTTTTGGGATCTTCTTTAATTACTTTGTCGATTTGTTATAGCTGACATAGGTAAGTAAAGAAATTAGGGTGACTCAATTTCAAAGGACACACAAGGAAGTATGAAAAATTACTTAACATAGTTCATTTTCGGTAAACTGTTTAATTTCACTGAACTTTCTTTAGTATTTGTCTCTTTCCCAGACTTTTAATTAAGTCACAAGTCCAGACAATAGCAGAGAAATACACGCATATTATATAACACACAAATATCCTTCAGGGCGCTGCCATATCAACAAGTTGGTGACCCCTCGAAACCACAACACTACTATCAACCATGTCCTTCAGCATCATCATCATTGTCCTGTTCATGCGTCCATTAGGAAAATTATACTCAACAGTGTGCGAATTGCTGACCCATTTACGTCATTATAAAACCTGTTAATTAAACACTTTGTTCTGCGGTCAGGATATTCCCCCAAAATCGTGGGAGGGTGTTGACTTTGGTTTTGCTTATGTATTGTGTAATTTGTACAACGAGAGAATGATTCGGTATTAAAATAGGAGTAAGATATATTCAATTGTAACACAGAGTAAAGGAATCTGAGATAAAAAAAAATAAATTCACATTGAAAATGCTTAGTATCATCAAGAATATGTTAAATATTTGCATTCAAGTTATTTGACAACTTGACGAAATTCCCCAATTACGTTAAAGCGTTTTGTTGATAGGCCATGTGCTTCCCCTCATCTTTAACGACAACCAAATTCGAGGCATGAAAGTAATGAGGGGGCACACAATCGACGTCATCAGAAGCTGTGATGTGACATGACCCAGAAGTTAAGAGGGTTGTCGTGACAGGCTTTTATTTCGACGGCAAACAAATACAAGCGCACAAAGATAAGATTGCCTCCTGCTTCTTATCACTCTTATCAACTTATTGGCCAGACAGTGGAAACTGCCTAAGTTGGGTGATACCAAGTAAATACAAGAAAAATTCATAAAGTTCTATAGATTAAAGCTAGGAAATAAGATAGGATGGTATAATAAAAAATAATCTTAAAATACAGAAAGACTTAAAACTACGTAATCAGAACAAAAATTAAAAGAAAAAGTATTGTGAACAAATTTAAAGTAGCTTTATTGATTCACCGTTGCTATAATGAATATTTTTCATAATATTTTCAGAAATATTTTTTAACAAATATTATATAAGTGGTACCCTGAATACCTAAGCTCCACTGTACAAACAGTTGCATGCACTTTTGATGGCTTCTTTGAACCAGCTTGAACTGAATTGACTGCCTTTGGAAAATTCCCTGTTTCGTTCATTTGCATTATCATCACTCGCACACAGATATCGGTGGCTATATACGTACATATATGTGTGGCAAAAGAGAAGGTGGAACACGAAAGTTTCTGCAGCGGGTGAAAAGTTTGGGATGGGTGGGTGGAAGTGGGCGGGATGGAAAAGTGCTCAGACTGCGCGGCCTTGCTGATTGCGATTCTATATTTGTGGACACGATTATGGCAGTGCTTGTGTGGGTTTTCCTGCCCATTTGCTTGTTGCCGGGCAATGAAATTACATTGCAATTGCAACCGCAATTGAAACTCGGTGCATGGGCATGCGGAAATATGAATTGTTTCTTGGGTTTTGATCAGCTCGAGTTCTCAACTCAACTCGGCTCAGCCCAGCTCCTTTGTTCCAATTATAGATGCAAGTTCTGGTCATATCGCTATATATGTAAGCCGTATGTGCCGGTTTGTGTCTGGCGCTCCACTGATATCGCAACCGTCTGGCGTTGCCCTGAAATGAATGATCTGACTGCCAGCCAGCCGGTCTGAGGTAAGTCCAATACTGTACGAGTATAAGTACATGCATAAGTACGAGTTACGAGTTACGAGTCTGGGGCATCTCTTGATTGGATTGGAAGTGCATAAATCATGTCATGAATGAAGTTGAATGCACTGCAACATCTCGGCGATATCCACAGGCGGGCATTCTTGAATTCCCTTCGTATCTGGAGGGAGGCCAACACGATATGCAAGTATGAATGACTTTGAATGAGGCAAGCGAAAGGAATTTCTTCAGATAACACATTTATTGAAACTCCAAAGGGTTTAAAATACATACCATAATGAGACATACAAATCTTTTCTATACATAAATGTTTCTAATATTAAATAGGTGTTATTTCTTTTCTTAGTGCTGCTAAAGATTATTGCCATCTTTTCTCACGAATATTAAGACCTTTTCTTTATAAATAACTATGATTATATAATATTTTCTACGCAGAACCCCTGTAATATGCTAATTTACTTAGTTTCAGACCCACAGATGTAAGACATTCAGGAAGACATTAATATTGATTAGTTGATCCATAAATTGAAACTATTCATTCCATAAACATAATTTATGGATATATGGCCATAATATAGACCCTTTCCCGGCATAATGAAGCGATTAAAATGTAAAGCATTTACATATGAAATGATGACCCAAAGAGACATGCCAGAGGAATGGGAATTGGGGTATTTCAACTATTTAAATGCGATTGCCCTTTGCCAAGATTTTGCCAACACAGCTGTCGATATAGCCTGGCCCTTCCTCCGATTCCCTTCACCATTTCTCTGGCTGGCTCCAGCGACCTAAAGCCCTGGAACAATTGCCAAGGCAACCAATAGCCACTAAAAGGCTTAGATAATCCATTAGTGCCAAAGGCCAGGCCAAAAGGTATAAAACGGCCAAGGGATCGCAGATTTTCATGACGCAGTTCCATGTTTAAATACTCTGAAAAATAAAAATGAAACTAATATCACATGATGATTAATCAGTAATGACATAAGTGCTTTAGAAGATTAAAAAAAATTTATTTCGCAGTAATACATTTTAAAGATACTAAGTAATATGTTTTTTACGCGAAAAAAAAGAACCAGAAATATCTACTTAAATTTGATGATTATATATTAACGAATGTTTCAGGAATTAAAGATTTCTAAGTCTCTAAAACTGTTAATGTACGTAGGATTGAATAATAAAATAAAAACGATTTAATTTTTTCTTATACAAAATTACCAAGAAGTCTATAGGACTCTTTGATGTAGGGTATTTCAAAAAAAAGGAGACATTGCCAGGACGACGACAAGAACGCTGATTTTCCCCCTTTTTCCAGTGCGTGCGGGTGCGTCCGTGAGTGTGTGTGTGTGTTAGTGTGTGTGTGTGTTACTGTGTGTGTTCGCCGGTCGACACAGCAATTTGTACAAGTCAAAACCGTTGCAACGCGTTGGCGCCAAAAGTCTACGGTGCTGCCAATGGCAAAAGGAAAAACCCGAAAAGGAAAGATGAAAATCGGCTTAAAAAAAAGCGCCCAGCAGTATGCCAAAGGTGCTGTGCGGCCCCCCCTTCCCTAGAATCTCCTCCCCCCCCTCACCTCCCCCCTCCCCCGCTGTTCACCCAATTCCCCTCGAGAGGATAATTTATAACCCGAAAAACTTTGCGTACAAAAGTTTTCGCTCTTCGCCGAGTTCTTTTTTCGTTGACTTTTTTTTTGTGCTGCGTTGCGATGAAAAGTTTTGCACGTTGCGCGGCGTTGGCGATTTTTAATTCTTGCGCTAAATTGTTTAAAAATGTTCGAGAAGAATTCTGCAGAGCATGGAACTTTGCCACCCGCGATTGGCAAAGGGATAACTAACAAAAAAGTTTGTGGCATGTTGACCACTTTGTCGTCGGCCTTTGGCTAGTTTTAGTACCGTGTTTTAAAAGGTTTACGGATATTATGTTTTTCTGGAAAGGGGAAAAAATATACTCAAGAATTTTAACTTAACTTTGGAATATATTATATTACAATTTGTCTTTTCTAATAAAAAGAAATTTAAATTAATATCAACGAAAGTCAACTCACTCATACAAAAAACTTAACCATTTTTTTTTGTTTCCTATAAAACAATAACTTCAAAGTTCACAATAGTATAAATGGTTTCTAATGTTTCTATCCTAATCCTTCAAAATTAAAACATGTTTTTTTTTTAAATTGTATCTTATTATATTTTAGGATTGGAGTACCAAGTATCTGAAAGTAGATACATCTGATTCCCACTTTCTTTCTTGTTTTTTCTTTCCCGTTCAATTTCCGCTTCAGTGTCGATGCAATTTGTATTAGGAAAGTTTTGCAAATGCAAAGGAGGATGGGGCGCGAAGGAATTTCAGAGTGCGCAAAGTATCTGAAGGCAATAAATTCCGAGTAACGAACATTTTTAGCATCTCTGATTTATGCTCAATTAGCAACTGGCTGTGCTCCGTACTTGCAGATCGAAATACGTATCCATAAACCTGACAACGCTTTCACACGACATTCATCAAAACTATTTTGGCGCTTTTGTTGACTTTTATGGTTTTGCCCCGCCTTCTTCCATTCCACCTCCCCCATTTTTTTGGGGTCGTAAAACCATTTAAGTCGCTGCCGCCGACGCCTTTCGAGAATTTTATGCTCGGTTAACCCGATATTGGGGGGCGGGGTGAAAAGGACCCCCCCGGCAATGATCGTAAAACTATACACGCGCCTCCCTTCGTCATAAATGCGTCAAAGTCAATTCCTTTTATCCTTCCTTCTGGTTCTGGTATCTATATGTACAGATATATTCGCTCATCGCGGTCTTCACGCAACATCTTTTATGACTTAATACGATTTTACAAAGTTTCGGTTGCGAGGCGGAGCAGATACTTCGGAGTGCGAACATTTCGCCTTTACCGCTCATAAAAATTAATTTAAATTGATTCCTCTCATGAGTGGTTGCCCTTTGCGGTTCAAGAGATCCTTTCAAGGAAGACATTTGGTTTCAGGCGATTCTTAAGGGTTATTTGATCTTTAAAATCTCATAAGTTATCCGGAAAAGGAGTTTAAGTGCCATGCATAAATAACAATAATACACTTTAATAAAAAAAAGGTAATAAAAACCTGAATTAATTGTAAACACTTAAAAATTTAATTACTTCTGCATTCCAGCAAATCAATTGTCGTATTTGTTTGCTCCATCCAGAGTTCTATAATGTCTGACTTTGCTGGATCTGCACAGACCATTGTTGGCACCTAATTTATTCATTATCTAACCATAAATTATATAAGCCTTGAGCAAACGCAGCTGGTGTAAAGCATTCTCTCGACTTTCGAGCTGAAACCAGTTATCATTTGCGAAAAAGCTGCGACTCCGTTCCAGTTCTAAAATTAGATAAGAAAATTTCCGCTTATAATCAACTCTCATTCGCGAATTCACTCACTTCTTGAGACACAGATACAGATAGATAGTTGGTGGAGCGAAGAAAGTGCAAATACGGGTATAAAGTACGAAAAGGTTGAAAATTTTGTGGAAAAGAAAGTGACGAGGTGGCCGAGAGGTTAAGGCGTTGGACTGCTAATCCAATGTGCTCTGCACGCGTGGGTTCGAATCCCATCCTCGTCGAATTGAATATTTTGTTATCTTCCTTTTTTATATTTAAGATGTTTGTTTAGTGTGAATAACCTAATGGAATATTTTTGGAGTGCGGAATTATTTCAATATATATAATACCAATTAGCAATCAACACTCAAACTGGTTCTACTAAACTTTAAGAGGTAAATTGAAGTTATTTGTTGGGTTTTAATAAATTAAATTATAGGTAATAAAAGCATATAAGCAAAGCCTTTTAAGTGTTTATTGAAATGAAAAAATCTTTATGATTATTATATTTGAGTTACCACGTTTAAATTAAGTAAATTTAAATTAATTCTCAACATTTCCTTAAACTTTTACCGGTGACTTTTGGCAGCTTTTGTCTCTCTGGTTTTTATACCTATCGGTTTTTTGGCTGGAGTCATATATCAATATATTTTGGCTGCCTGATGTTCGGCTGGGCATGTGGATATGGCTCTGACCTCACCCTTCCTTAACCCAATTGGCCGTAAAGCCAAGAGCCAAAGCCGCCGAGGCATCTTCACTTTGGCCTGATGAAAGTGGCGCGGCTGGAGGAATGGCAACCAAATGTTTCCACAATTGTTACCCCTCCGCCTTTGTGGCCAAAAATCAAAAATCTTACAAAAAATCCTCAGAGAGATGGAAAGCCGAGCGAAATGAATTGGATTGAATTGGAATGGTAGGCGATAAAAATAAATCTTTGCGAGTGCGCAACGCGGCGCCATCAACAGCTGACGTGCTGCAGGATTCTCAGGATATCGAGTGGAATGGGTTGGGGGAGGAGGCAAAAGTGGGAGTGGGGGTGGTGAAATGGGTGGCAGGCGGGCTGGTAATGATGAAATTGAATTGCCCGGGCTGCACTCAAGAAGCTACAGTCAGCGCCATAAGTCATACGAGGAGCGTTATCCTTGATTCTCCACAATTGGAACATTGTGAATACATTACTAAAAAAGAATTTCTTAAAATTATTTTAAAAATTATTGATACTTTCCAGTATCCTGTTTAAATTTATGTTGATATTTTTGCTTTCAAAGGTTGAACAATAGAAATAACTTATAATTTATGTTAAGAATTTTTTTGATTTAATAGTTAAAAATATCCAGTTGATTTTTTTTTCCAAGCTATCTTTTTTATAGATGTCGAAACACATTTCAAACCTTTTTATTTCAGTGCATAGTTAGAGTTAAGGGTGCCAGAGATATGTTAAGCTACTATCTTTATTCTCTCAAACCAAACTTCTATGTATCTTTTGCACAAAACGATTTAAGTCGACTTGCGTCAACTCTGTTCAAGTCACTTCAATATGCAAATGCTGCTCAATTGAGCTTGTCTTTCATTTTTATGTCCCAAGCAGCTCTAACCCTTTGGCCTTAAAGCCCTTTTGGTCGGTCTTAAAAATTTTGGCGAATTTTTCATCTCGAAGGGAGGCAACGTCGCATCAACTTTCCCATAGCAGCCATTAAATTTGATGCCTTTTCTATCGCTGGCCATTTAGCAGCGGGTTCATAAAAAAGCAACACACACAAACTTTACGATATGAGCGAAAATTTTCATTGAAGAAGCTGCCATAAATGGATCAGTTCGGTTCGATGGGCAGTTTGGTGGACACCCGGCATGAAAACTCCTCAGACAACTTATTTTACCACCACTACTGGTATAATGAGTATTGGATTATGTTTAGTGTCCATTGTTTATGGTTAAATGAGAATTTTTATAATGCCAGCAGTAGCAATGGGGTTAAATTTATTGCTAAATCATTCGAATTTTGTTAGCTGATATGATGACTTCATAAAGCTAGGATATAATGCTTAAAAACTCATACGTCTGATTGAATTTTTCTGGAAACAAATAAACGTGTTTTATCTTCTCACCCATTTTTATGAATCCATCATCATATTGGGTCTTTACATTTTATAAATAACAGAATTTATAATAACAGATTAAGTACCAATATTGTCCATAACTTAAGCTAACTTAATTTGGAAAAATCTGACATAAACAGGGGTCAAAATTTCGACCATCAGAAAATGAAAAGTTTTAAATGCAGATGTTTCAAGGATGTGATTACAAAAGTTTAGAGGTATGCCACTTTGGAATCGGATTATAATTGACAAATACTCTTAAGTTTTCTTACTTTAACTTTTTCATATATTAGATATCTTTAAACTCCAAATCAAGTTACGCAATTCCTTTTCTGCGTTTTTATTCAGCCTGGTATTCATACAAAATTCACCTGCGCGTCAGTTTCAAGGTCGCAGAAACATAAAAAAAAACCTTTCAAAGCTCAGAGCCTAGGGCAAAATCCAAGACCAGACATGAGTTACACGGCTTTCGCCCACGCAGCAAACAAAGGCTGTCCAAATGTGGGTGGTGGGGGGAGGGTTTCGACTCCACTGGCTGGTGGATTGGGTCAAATGGACGACGACCCACTGTGAGGGTCGATGGCGAGCTGATTGAATAATCGCATTGCCGTGTGGGGGACAGTGGAACAAATCGTGTCTAATAGACTGATTAATATACAAGATTTCCAGTTTGGCCCCCAGTCAAGTCGAGCAGAGCTGACTCCCCTGGCTGACCAGCCCCTCTGGCAACAACCCTCCCCTCCCCCCTCCCCAAAATCCCCAATCCCCGCCCCTTTGCCGCATGTAACACGATTCGTGTGGATTAACTGCGCTCAACTTGATTGATTGTTAAAATGATGTATAGACATTTGATGGCTTTTTTTCGCCTGTTCGTTTTCGCCTTCTTGCCTTTGGCTTTTCTGACACACACAAAAAAAACAACAAATTTAAGAAAAATTAAACATTTGAAATAAGCAATGGGTCCTTAATTTTAAGTCGAATAAATTTATTTAAATGACAGAACCAGTTGAGAATTTAAAAAAGGTATTAATAATATAACTTCACTTTGACTTGTATTATTTTTTATCGTTTCGAGTTTTTATGTTTTTCTCAGTGTATTAACCGTTCAAACCTGCTCCTTCAATTCAAAAAAAGTCTGGCTACCGCACTTCTAATTAGTAACACTCAGGCGAAAAATTAATTTTTGAAGATTTCTTTCACTTTTATTTCGCTTTGGAATTCGGCAAACTTCTTGGTTGATGAGCACATAAAATTGATTGAGTGCAACAAAGGAACAAGTTTCTTTTTTTTCCAGAAAAGGAAGTGGAATAATAATGAAACAACCCTTTGCTAAGTTGTGAACAAGAAATAAAGAATAATTTGTGTGGAAATTATATGTAATGTTATATATTAGGCGGATGTCCGGATGTGTTCATTGATTTACACACTCTACAAATACCGTATAATATTTCTTGATAGGGTGTTATAAACTAAAAGGAAAGTAAATATTTACTATTAAAGTAAGTAAAACTATTTCTTTAAAAATGGATACTTAATATAAAATAGAAATTTCAAAAACAAACATAGATTAAAATAGCAAAGGGTTTTTAATTAAATATTAATGGGTATCCTCGATTGCATTCCTGAGTTTTTCAAACAATAAAATACAGTTCCGTTGAAAAGTATGCAGTGGTGTTTATGTTTTATTATCCTTTGCACACTCCACCCACCCAGGATATATGGATGTACATTTAGCGCCCTCTCTCACTCTTTTTGTAGCTCCATCTCGCTTCCACTTGGTGCACCTTAAGTGAGCGGTGGCCAAAGGCGGATGCGTAGTTCGGTTATAAAAAAGAAATATTACACATTATGCCAAATTGGCGGAGACTGTCAGGCGACAATAATAACGTTTAAAGTTAAATGCATGACACAATGGCAGACAGTTTTAGTGTTTGCCGGTTATAAAGTCTACGAAAATACGCACTCCCCTCGACTGTAAGGGTTATGTTATGTTATATCCCTCGTGATAAGAAAAGGGAATGTTTATGCACTCTCGGTCTGAAAAAGTTCCACGCGCTTATCGCAACTTTTTCGATGGAGTTTCTGCACACTTGCGTTTTGGTGGTTTTGGCTTCAGCTTTTTTTTTATTTTTAAGGTGAGATTGGGTGGTAGGTGAAAAAGTGCATAAAGTAACAGAGTGACCTATCGAAAGATGCAAAATAAGAAAGGACCTTTCCAAGGTGTGCTACTTTTATTGATATCCCAAAAATTAATTCAGGTTATCTAAACCAGAAATCTTAACATAAATTACTTTTAGGAAACGAATAAATTCATTTATTCCATTTTCTCAGTACTTTCCCCAATAAATGGTCATATCTAAAATATGCTTTTATTTTCCTTATTCCTTTCTACCATTAATCTTCCTGGCGGTCAATTGTCTACCTATAGGTTAAGTACCTCTTCACCAATCCACATAGGTAACTTATGTAAATGTTAACAGGCACTAAAAATGAAACAAAGCCGGCAAACTAACCTACTGCCAAATAAAAATTTATTGAGACAGAACCAAAAATCCCAAAAAAAAAAAAAAATGGCAAAGAAAAGAAGAAAATCGAAGGCAAACTCAGTGAGTCGAAAGGTATAAAGGATGTTTGGAGTCGTTTCGCCTAACGACACTAATAAAATATTGAACAGGCCATCGATAACCGAAAGGAGTTACTGTCAACGAACCCTTGAGGCGGCGGGCGGTGGAAATGGAAAATGTTTGTGGGGGCTGGGAAAAGCGCTTACGTAGATGGCAAAGATGACGATTAAAACAAATTTCCACGACAACCTGGCGCCGTTTAGCCAGCGGAAGGAAGCGAAATTGTTAAACGCAAAAGTTGCAAAATGTCAGGGATACATTAAGATGGGGGGAGGGGGAATTCGAGAGGGGAAGGGGAGGAGAAAAGTGGGCGGAAGAGAGACTTTACGACAGACACACACTCAACGGTTTGCACCTTCTTGCCGCTGAGTGGAAAGAGGAAGAGAACAACTTGGCAACTTGCAGACAAGTTTTAAATGAATGAGCAGCGGCTTCCGTTCGATGCGTTCCAAGCTGGCCAATGCCCAGAGCCAGAAATGCACTGGAAAAAAATTTTAGCTTTAAAAAAAGTAGATATTTTGATCAGGAAAAGAATTTTTCAAGCAATGTGGTCCAGCCTTAATTTTAATCAATTAAAAAGAGCCCAGAAAAATGCAAGCCCAAATTTAACAAAAGTTGTACATTCCACTTTCCTGGAATTATTAAAAAAATCACCCAAACTAAAACTAGCATTTATATATTTTTTCAAAAATACGACCATTCCAATGTTCCGAAGCCAAGAACTTAAGAAAACCATTGAAAAAATTTCATTAAAAATATTTAAGATCCTTATTAAGCTCTTATTCATATTTACCTTTATAAATTATGCGCTCATAATTTTTCCAGTGCATCGTTTGTGCGTGTATGCCAGTAAATCGGTGGCTGTGTGTCCATGCCGTGAAGCATGACAATAGCCAAAAGGATGCTTCCTCGAGTGGCGACCACTTGCCAATTGCGATTATGGTTTATGTACAGCCCGATAAAGGTCGTCAATAGGTCGCCTTTGGCACACAAACTAGGATATGCCCCATTCTACCTCAAGGATAGCCCCAAATGTCCGCTCACCAAAGTATCCTTGCAAGGAGCAAGTTTTCCTACTTCGCTATCTGTTACAGTTGGAACTTTTGCTGACCATTCGACCGCCTTCAATGGCTCAATTATTTGTCCTCATCTTCCTTTTTTTCTCTTCCCTTAAGATGGGTTGATTTTGGTTGCTAGAAGGATAATTTCTCGTGGCGTCAGTCAAGCGCTCACCCATAGACATAAATATTTAAGGACACACACTAGATTTGAGCCGGGCTTTCGAGTGTTATTAGCGTAATTGAGTTTGCTAGCCAATTATGCATGCAATGAGCCAGAAACGCCAACGTTCTCGACCCGAAAACTGAACCCGAATTTAAAGACTGTCCTTGAATTGCCGCTTGAATGGAAATTTCGTTGGGTTGCAGGACCTCGTCGCCTGTGCAACAGTTCTTGAAAATTGCATTTTCTTAATTTATTTGCTATGCTAATTTATTTATTGACTGGCCACGAACACCACCACGTCCAATGTCATTTGGCACAGACGACATGCCCATCGCAGCCCGAAAATCAGACAGACAAATGCAGATTTACAATGGGAGTCAAAAATATAAAACACAGAAAATAAGAGTGACTCCTAAAATTTATATTATTGAATATTGTTTTCATAAATATAAAATCACTTAGCAGGAAATAGATATTTTGTGTACTTTGTTCATATAAATATATTCGATTCTAGTATTATTACCTCAGCTGTACATTTGTGCATACTCAATTGCATTGTGTTCATATAGGAAATACCCGAAAATGAAGAAGGGAACGTGATTTCATTGAGCCAACTGGAATCCTTGAATTAATTTGCTTTTCAGCATCAGAAACTTGAAATGAGAACATGAGATGCACTCTGGGTGTAAAACGTATGATCTCCTAATTTACATGTCATGGTAAGCTAGATATGCAAGGACTTTTGAAATAATAAAAACATTTCTTTAATTTTTTTGCTTAAAAAATTCAAATTGGACCCAAAAATAGGTATCAAAAGAAAGACTAATATTTATATACATATATTTAGTTAAAATTAAATTTCCTTTAAAACTTTACACTAAATAACTGCAGTCATAAAATACACCACACATCTATCAACATTTCAGAAGCCTTAAATTATTACACAATCCTGATAACACATTAATGGCCTGTCGTCTTTCCTAAGCAAAAAAACAATAACCACAACCAAAACAAAAACCGAAAAAAAAGAAAACAATAAAAGCGAGTGTAAAACGCAAAAAATAACCACCAAAAGGAGAACAACACAAACCGACTAAAATGTTTGCCCTTCGAGAACAATGCAAGTTAAATTACGTCACGCGAGCGAATTTACCCCACTCGCTTTCTTATCCCCCAAAAAAAAAAAGGAAAAAAAAAATTTACTGTGCGAATTTTCGGGTGCCAACACAGACACAGAAACAGGATGCCCCCGTGGATATGCAACGCTCAATTTGCCACTGGCAACCACAATGCCAACCGAAATTGCCAACTTAATTTATGTGCTGTGCTAATTAGCACCATAATTTAATTTCCAATTGGCAAACGCAAGACCAACGAAAAAAGAGAGTGGAGAAAATATAGAAAGGAGTTGGGCTGGAAAAACGGGAACTGGGCTAACAATGCAAAGCCTGTTGCTGCCAATCACATATGCTGCGTTTAAGCCGTGATTCTGTGAGTAAGCCAAATTATAGTTTCATTTTTTATACTCTTTGTTTTGGGTTCATTACATAAAAACTTATTGAAAAAACATTTCAATAGTATGTTAATAATTTGTGTTTTTAACGAATTAAAGTATTCTTAATTTTTTCTTATTGTTTAAAGAGCATCAGAAAGTTAACCCTAAAAAAACTGATTTTCACTTTTCTTTTTATTTTCCAATCACTCGCGCTCTGCATGTGAAATTCTGTCGAAAAACCCGCTGCTTCCGAAATAAAATCGAATTAAGTGCAGTGCACATATGTTGCCACCCCGTGGTTCCCCCTCTTCCCCACATTCCTTTTGCCCCATCGCAGTCCCCACTTGCACACACACACTGACACACACACACACCCTAACAAATGATGTTGACCGCCCATGGTCATGGATACTAATTAATCTTGATTTTCAACCGAAGCAAAGCCAGAAAGAAGGAGGAACTGAGAGTGTCCTTACGTCAAAGTGACAATTAAATTAATCATGACGGCAAACGACTATGTCAACAGGACACACTGACACACACACATGGCATTTAAAGGACCCCCGCCAGGCGAGCAAAAAAAAAGGATGTCGCATGTCAACGAGTGCAGAAAAGTATTCATGTATCTGCTGCTGCAAAATCTAATTATAGCCGGGCATCAAACTTATAATTAACATTTTGACCGCAACACAAATATTCGGATTTGCAAAAGAAGCGAGAAAAATGCCAAGAGCAGTTGCTAAATTTTCATGTGCGAGACATTTTTAATTAGTTTTGCGGTTGACACATAAACTTCGGCTTTAAAATACATTAAAAGTTTAAGAAGTTTTAGGCGTTGTGTGCATTTTTTTAATATTAATGGCTTTAAAAAGATGGTCCTAAACCTCGATTGGTTTTTATGTTTTTTATTTCTTTGGATAACTAAAAAAAATAAATTAAACACATACATATATCTTTAAACAGTTATACACGTTGACCAAGCTTTACTTGTCAAAATTAATGTAATTTAAATTTCACACCAAAACAATGACAATATTTCTCACCATTTTAATGATCTTGCTATTCATTTGGTTGTAAATGTACAAATATTGAACACCTAGTTTTTCAAACTGCGCGCGCTTTTCATCAGGGCTACCGAACTTCAAATGCAACTCAACAAGGTGGCAACGTTAAATACCATTTTTTATACAATATATCTTTATCTATATAGTATTAATTTTGTATTTAAAATAATTTAATAATTCATTTTAAAAAATATAATTAATATTTTAAGCAAGCAAACACTTAATGAGCATAATAATCGACTGGCAATATTTATTGATAAATTTATTAGTTTCGATAGTTTTATCGTTGGTTGTTCATTTCTATTCGCACGAGGTGCCGTACAAAACGTAAAAATTTCTGATATTTATTAAATAAAACACACAGAAAGTACTGAAAATGACGGAAGCTGAAGAAATTAATGGTAGAGAGGAAGTGGAGGATGATGAGCAGGATCAAAAACAAAAGAAACCGGACGTCAAACGGCATGATGACGGCGCCGCAGGTAAATATTTCAGTCGCCCCCACTCTCCCCTTACAAAAAAGGGCAAAAAAGAGTCACCTAATGTGAATTATATTTGCTTGTACTATATTTTGGCGGTCAAAACTTCTTGTTCTTTAATATTCCTTTTTGAATGGTTAGAAAGCTAGTTTTTATGATAAGGGCCTAAAGCATTGCTCATAAAACATCAAAAACAAAGATTTATTGGAACTCAAATTATATTTCCAGATTTGGAACGTGTTACGGATTATGCTGAGGAAAAAGAGATCTCCGCGGCCCATATATCTAGCGTAAGTGTTTTCATGGATTTTCCGGGTCATCAGACTAATCGACAAACCTTTCTTTTTAAAATACAGGCCGTAGAACAGTTTGGAAACCAGCGAAACAAGGAGAATGAACTGCGAGTGGCTAAGGAAAAGGAACTTCAAAAGGTCCAAGTCAAGAAGGAGGATATCGAATTAATTGTGCGTACCTAAAACTAAAAGAGTTATCTCTGCAGGAAGCTAGATTTTCGATTTAGAAGGGTTTAAATTCTCACTGAATATTCGATTATTCATTCGTCAAATCCTCCTTCTATTTCAGATGAATGAGCTGCTGGTTAGCAAGGCGCAAGCCGAAAAAGTGCTCCGCGAGCAGAGCGGCGATGTGGTGGCCGCCTTGGAAGCTATCATCAGCAACTGAGGTACTCGAAGAACCTGGACTAACCGCCGTCTGTTTCTTTCATGTAGCGTAACACTGCTTTATTTGTACATTTATAAACTCTAGCGAAGATAAAACAAACAAACTTTTAAGCCCACATCAGAACAAGTCTTTTCGTGGGCAAAGGATTTTATTTTGGTGTAATAATAACTTGCAATTTTATTCAGAGTATCGCCACTGCCCACGCATTCGTATCCTTAGAGCCGTTGACAATAAGACTAGCAGTATGTGATGATGCGTATCCTTTACATTTTGTGTTATCAATTAAAGTTATCCGATTTCTAAATGAAAAAACAGTAGTCCTTCGTCTCAGCCTCCCACTTATACTCGTATTATATGACTTTTTGGCAGTTGCGTTTGCTTCGCTCTCACATTTTGCCGATTGCTCTATAGAAATAATATTGTCGACCGATCGATCGTGCTACCATATGTTACTTGGGAAAATCTGATTTCTCAAAGTGATTCTTTGCGATTCATTCCAATTCGTTTTTGCGCGGGGGAGAGAGGGAAGGTTGTTGAACGAACATATAAATTATGAAACAAAACAGACAATGAAATTCATTTATAACAACTAAAGCGAATTAGGTAATCTAAAACCCAGTTAAGGTCTAAAAGGGGATATAAAGTAGTGTTTCGTGTAGCAGCATTAACTAAATTATGTAATTAAATACTTTTGCAGATTTTCGCACGACGGCGTGTTGATGTTCTGTGCCTTTCTGTACAGGTCCCGATCGCCAAAGGTACGCGCCTTGGCCAACATTGCGTCACCTAAAAATTTGATTTTTTATACGAGTTTCATACGATTTACTCAATTAACTTACGATAATTCCGCTCTCGACTGCAAGAGTGTTTCAGATGATTGACAAAGTCCTCTTCCACGGATTCCTCTAATCGGGCCACCGAGCCCTGATACTCCGAATAAAAGTTGTCCTTCACGTAATATGGTATTTTCAAGGCATTCGTCTCACGTTTTACAGAATATTTGCTGAGGGTTTAAAAAATACCTTGATTAGATTCTAACACCTGGAATGGAGTTGATGGTTAATTTACTGGGAGGGAGTCAGGCTGTACATCGGATCAGAGATAAAGAACGACGACATCATGGAGAGACCAATTAGCAGCAAAATAGGCAGCAAGTTGATCCAAGCTGAAGAGTTGTTGCCCTAAAAAATAAAGAAAGAGAAGTCTCATTGTACTTTGAAGTCCGTGTTTATAAGCTTTCATTATTACATCGCGATCCTCGCGAGCCTGATGACGACGTCGCTGCTGGCGCATGTAGACATTTTGCTGGGGGAATCCACCGTTGAAGAACATATTAAACAGCTCCTCGGCACTGATGTCAGCCTGGAAACCACGAGAGTATCCATACTCGTTGTTGTAGTATTGGCCATGTCCCTGGTGACCACCTCCGTTATTTCCATGACCATTGTGGGACTCATTAATGCCGTAAAGGTCATAGTTCTTGCGCTTTTCGGCATCCGTAAGAACACCGGCAGCATTGCCCAAGGCTTTAAAGGCTTCAACCGATCCTGGAGCCTTGTTCTTATCCGGATGTAGTTGCAGAGCTAGCTTCTTATAGGCCTTCTTGATCTCAGAGTCGGTGGCTGTTTTGCTCACGCCCAATACTTCGTAGTAGTCCTTACATCTGAAAGGTAGGAATTACAAATTAATAGTTACAGTTAAAATTATAGATTGTTACTCACTTTTTGATCTTACGCACAGCCTCTAATTGATCGTTGGTGTAATCTGGGGCATTGGAACGCGAGTCGGAGTTCACACGTTTTCTAGGACCGCTGTCCTTTTCATCGCTGGCAGCCGCTGGACGAGATTTGCCATTGGTGCCGTTGCCTGGACTGCTTTTAACCTGGGCCAGTAGCTCTAAAAATTTAAGTTAAAAAAAGTATTCATTAGGTCAAGGGTCATTTTTTTTGTTGTATGGCTTTTATTAGTATTGAAAGTGTAACAACACCGAAAACATGTGAAATTTTTGTAAACCTTGATAGTTTGCCCTTATTTACGCATTTAAGAAGCTAATACCAGGATAGATTAAAATCGGGCCACTGTTACTGATTGCCAACCCGTTATTGTTTGGAAAAATATTCATATCTTTACTGTTTAAACAGATAAGAAAAACCCAAAAAGATTTCCGCTTATACTGGTTATTATATTATTAAAAGGCTTGGCAAAAAAGTCGAAATATAATGGAACACGAGTATTATAGATCACTTTTCCTTTATCCTTACTCTTTGCATTTTCCGTAGGGAACAGCTTTTCCGCCTTGAGCAGGAACTTCTCGGCCTTTTCGATCTTGCCCTCCGCAAGAGCCTGGACCGCCAAATCGATGCACCGCTGTGCCTCGTCCTTGTTGCCGTCCATGTCGCCTATTAGCCGTAATCACTAGATTTAACTAGTTACTACGTGGTGATCAAAGTAAATAGTAGGGCTCCGTTCTCTATCTCTGTGTGCGTGGACCTCGTGTGTGTGTGACGTTTACGGACTACGCACAAATACACACGTATGCCTGCTGGGATTCGGATTTTCGCCTCTGTAATCCGTTGTAAAACTATGTTTATCCTACTCTATGTAGGCGCACTTTCACTAAAAATTTAAGCATTTGCTGCAACTTTAATTTAATTGATTTTATTGGTCAACTTTTTCATCAGCCGAGAAAAACACAGAAGTTGCCACCCAGTTGACGAAAAAACATAAAGCAGAGGTGCATTAAACTGCGGGCTGCTATAAGAAATGGCTATTTTTTGCGGCTAAATGAAAACGTTTCTTTGAACGTAAAACTTTTAAATGTTTTGTAATACAGGTTTATTATTATTGAATTTATTTTGGGCAGGGGCGGACGCAGAAAAAAATTTTGGGGGGTCCGAACGAAAATTTTTTAGTTTGGGGGGGTCCGATCAAAAATTTTTTAGTTTATATGGTTAAAAGACCGAATGCTGTAAGGGAATTTGAAAAATTCCGAGATTTTGGGGGGGGGTCCGGACCCCCAGGACCACCCCCCTGGGTCCGCCCCTGATTTTGGGGTAATTGTTTAGAACAGCGGGTTTTCTAAAAAAATGTCCAATTTTGTCGGGAAATGTGCGATTATAAATCTACTTCACTAATAAGTAGGGCTCTTTTTCGTACTTTTTATGTTAAAAATTGTGAAAAGTGGTGCATGTGCCCTATATTGGTGGGGTAGATTTTAAAATTCACATATTAAGACATTGCCGAGAAAATTGGAAAAAAGCCGCTGTTCTAAACAATTACCCCAAACCAGTTCTGAACATTTACCTATTTTAACTTTTGAAAAGTTTTTTTTAAGCATTTCCGAACAAGCTTTGTTCATAAATATAACCGTTCATAAGTATAACCGATATTTGTATAAAAGCATTTTTTAATTAAAACAACTGAGCACTTACATTTTTTTTAGCTCAAGGGTATCTACCGTAGTTTTAAAATGCCCATAGTCATATTGTGTTGTCAACAGCTAGCTACTAGCTACTAAATAGTTGGCGGGAAACAGACAAACCCGCCAAATGGCCAGACAGAGTTGCATTGCTGCAGCGTTGCCGTATCGCCGGGGACAAACATATGTATGCGTCCGTGTGGGAGTGAGTGAGCGTGTGAGTGTGTGCCGCAGCATGGGAAGCGAGTGATTCGCTGATTCGCTAAATTCGTCGTATTTACTTGAAAATTTGCAAAGTAATAGCCAAGAGTCCCCGTCAAACAAGTGCAATCGAATTATTCGCGAAAAAGTGCATTATTTGAGTGCATTGCGGCCGCCCAACGTCATCGCCGCGTGTGCGACAGTGTGCGTGTCCCCAGTGCGTACGCGCGTGTGTGTGTGTTGGTGTGTGTGGCGCAGTTCACACAACTTGGCCTGGAAAAAGTGAAAGAGTATTTTTTCGGCCATATTGTGTTGTCATAGCTGGAAAAAGTGCATTTCCCGGCCGTATGCATATTCTAGGCATCTGCGGAAGTGCAGCCGATCAGCTAAAGTTCACTCAAAATCCCACAAATGTCGAGTAAATAGCGCGACTTATGTAAAAGCAGAGAACAAAAAAAGTATTTACATTTACAAAGGTGCGTGCTTGTGTGTGTGAGGGAGGGAGAAGTGCATCCAATTGAAATGTTTGTCCATATTTTCTATACAATATGTTTATTGTCTATTTGCAATTGGGTTTTAATCTAAGACTACAGACTACTTTTTGAGGGAGACTCGTACGGGAACACCTTCCTTGGGCATCAAAGGTACTCCGTTTATACCGAACTCAATCTCTCGTTTTTCCTGGCGCATCTCCAGATCGAAATTCGTCAGAATCTTGGCAATCGCTAGCTTTACATTCACCTTTCCCATGCGGGCACCTGGAAAAGGGAACAAAATGTTCAGGGTTCAACGAAATGTTTCAAAATTTTATGAAATTTATTTTCGATGATTTTTTTTATGAAACTACGAAACTATTCAAGCTTTAGTTAGATTATATTTCATAGTCTCTTACCTATGCACATCCTTGGTCCTTCTCCAAAAGGCATATAGGCCGCTTGGTTGAAGTCTTTGTTTTCATCCAGATAGCGTTCTGGTTGATATCTCAGCGGATCGGGGAAGTACTCGGCGTCTCGTTGCATTCCAATTAGGGAGATAATAATAGGTGTTCCCTTCTTGATAACCAGCTTGCTATCGGGCACAGGATAATCCTGAGTGCATATGCGGTTAAGCAGCGGGAGAGCAGGGTATTTCCGAGCAGTTTCTACAAGAAAAAGAAATTATCATACTTGGAAAAACACAGGATTTGGCTTAAGACAACTTACCGAGCACACAGGCCTCCAGGTACTTCATATCCGAGACCGCATCGTAGGTCAATTTTCCGCCGTTCTTTTCGATGGCATTTCGCACATCCTCCTTCGCCTTTTCCATTACTTCGGGATTTTGGGTGAGCTCGTACAGAGTGAAGGAAATCGTGGAGGCTGTCGTCTCATAACCGGCAACGTAAAAGAGGAAGAGCTGACCGGCAATCAAGTCCTTTGAAATTGATTTTACGCCATTTTGGGAACTTTCTGCTGACCAAACTGAATCATCGGTGTTAACCTTTCCCTGATTACGCAACTGCAAAAGAAGTTGCAGCAAATCCTTTCGCACTATATTATTTTTTTCCCTAAGATCGACAGTGCGATGGGATAATTCGCGCATCCTTTCTGTGGCCTCCTGTTTCCAACCAATTCGCACAAAGAACTTCTCCAATCTGGAAAAGATGCAACATATAAGCTTTAATTGCTTTTTAAACCCTTTTGTGTTCTTACCCGGGATAGAGAAAACTGGCTGCTCCACGAATAATATCCTCAAAGTTTTTACGGTTGAGCTTTTTGCTTATAGCCTGGAATTCATTGTTGGGATCTGCAAAGCTGTCAATATCAAGGCCAAAAATAGTCGTCGCAATAATATCGATGGCATATCTGAAAAAAAACAATGTAAAGCGCAGTATGTTAGCTATTAATTCGATAAGAGTGTTACTTAAGTTTATAATAAGTTACGTCAATAAAAGTGACTTCGAGCTCAAACAAATAATCTCGAGATTTGATAGTCTTTGGTTCTATTACGTTTCTTTGTGA
This sequence comes from Drosophila ficusphila, assembly GCF_018152265.1. Lineage (NCBI taxonomy): Eukaryota > Metazoa > Arthropoda > Insecta > Diptera > Drosophilidae > Drosophila > Drosophila ficusphila. The sequence goes on from NW_025064737.1 coordinate 17,585,446, forward strand.
TGTCATCACTCGTACCTAATCAAGTATTTCATATAGATAACTTCAACTTACGTTGCCATGAAACCCTTGATTTCCAGTTCCTTGCTTCCTTTTTCAGGCAGTTGTGCCTTCATGCTGGCTATTAACTTGTCTCCGACTGAATTTGAGGTTTCGAACATGGCTTTTAGTTTTCCGGAAGTAAATGACGGAGTCAGTTTGTTCCTTAGGTTCCTCCAACTGGCTCCTTCCATTTGGAACAAGCTTGCGGACATGGGATCGTTTTTCTCATCCACATAAACCCCACGATCGTGGAAACTAGCAAAGTCCTTGACCAACACATCGTGGGCCAGTTGAGCATCTCTAATCAGGAGAGCGGGTCTCAAAGTGAGATACAAACCGACCACGGGCTCCTTTGCCGTCTGGTACATATCGTATATGGCCATTCCGAAGGATCGTTTACCCTTTGTCACGGATTCCATGGCACCGAAGGGAATGCTCACTCCCACGGAGGGAAAACCCTTTCGATCCCAGTAGCTAAATGTCCATTTGAGGTAGACATACAGCAACGTAACTGCGCCGATCAATAGATATATTCCGATCATATTGATTCTATTCTATTCACTCGCGGTCCACACTTCTAGAGTGCTAAATTGAAACTAACAGGTCGGATCCGACTGCCGATTTATAGTCGTCAGAGAGTTCGCCTAATAGCAATTTCACCATATGTCCGAGTGATAAGGTTATCTTTACGTTCGGGCGTAAATAGAGCCACTTGAGGCAGGCTACTCCTTTGCAGGTAGATAGATCTACCATCCTCTCTGCCAGTACTACCCCCTGAAATGATTTTTATAAAGTGCCTTCTCAGTGTGACATTCTATTTGGTGTGGTGAAGAGGGGATTCCTTTGCAGGTAGATCGATCTATCAGCCTCTCTCTGTAAATGTCCCACGGAATGATTTTCATAAAGTGCCTTCTCAGTGTGACTCGCCGGTCTGCCTCAGCATTTTTATATTTGCTTGGAACTGCTTTCTTTTGAATATATAGACAACACTGCACTGCTGATACGGTTCGCCATTTCATAACGATAGGACAATCTTTTTTGTTCATACCTACAATTATTTTGTAGGCATTGCTAGGTAAGGCGTTCTGAGTACAAGTTTCGTTTTTAAATCCTTTCGACCCTATAAAGTTTATAACCAAATATTTTTACATTTTATCTGCTTGTACTTTATCTACCATATATACCAAAAGCTACTAAAGCTTAACATTTTGTAGATAAACAAATTAACGCAGCTTATTTTCAATCACTCTTATCACAATGATTTATTTATTGTACCTTACCCAGAAATAAAACAACAGAAATAAACAGGATAGCAAATTTCATGAAATACTTGAACAATGAACTATATTTAGCTATTGTTAAATTAGTTGACATTATGTGAACAACGTTTCACATCAACTGCATTTGCTACACCCTTTATTTAACTTGGCTAAGCAAACGAATTTGTTTGATTTATAAACTCATTTAACATGCACAGCCGCAAGCTGATTGAATCTTTGGAATTCCTAATGACTGTTATTTGATTCTCTTATAGAACACAGGTTTTAGAACAAAATTGTTATTTTAAGAAGAACATGACTTTGCAATTCTTCTTAAATAAACAAAATCAATAGCTTACATTCTGGACAAACAAGATTTTATATTTTGTCCACTTCCTAATTAAAATTAGGAATATATGTAAATTAATATGCGTTGTTTTTGCTGAATATATTAATTAAAAGCTCAAAATAATTTCAAATTTGTTTTTATACTTGTTTCCATTAGTTAATCGCAACCCATTTATCAAAAATAAATATGAGATTTCCATAAAGCAGAATAACCGGTTTGCTTATCAAACGCTGGGCTAAATTGATAAAGTTTTTGGGGTGGGCCAAGTCGAGTTGACCTAGTCCTAGGGGCTATCCCCCATTCTGAAGAACCTGTGACTTGCACATCCTATGTCTACGTTCATAACCGAACTCTCTCCGCCCCAAAACTTTCCGCTTGCCTGTTTTGACCCGCTTTGTTGACTTTGACGTTTCTGGTAGCTGGTCGCTCCCCGATGTTCAGGTTGTTCACTTGAGAACTTTGTGCTGTCAAAGTAATTTGTTGTTGCTGCCGCTTCTCTTTATTATTTTGTTGTTGTTGTTGTTATTGTGCAGCGAGTGGCAACGACTTTGGTTAAGTATGTAAGCAACCCAACACAATGGAAACAACAATAAATACAGAAATAATATAAAAACAACAACAACATGCGGCTTACAAAGTTAAAGACGTTGAACCGATTCGCTTATTTCTGTTTTAATATGTGTTTTTTGTTTTTGAATTTTTTTGGGAGTATGCACATAAATTTAATAATACATATAACAGCTGCGGTCAGGAAAATACCCAAATAAAAATATTATTTAAAAAATTCTAAAAACATCAAGTGTAATACCTATTAAAAACCATTTATATAAATTGATTGAGTTTAGATTTTATTTTTTTCTGGCAACGGTTACCCACCAATTAAAACGAGATGAAAACAATTTTTTTTACATAAAAAAAGGATTTATTAACATCATTATAATAATTAAATATAATTGTCATCATTAATGAATCTCTTGCTTTTCTTTCAGACATCTTAACTTGTGTGGCTTCGGATTGTAAATTACAGGAAGGAACAGCAGTAATAACAAAAACAAGGTGAGTTTCTTTGCAAGATCTCAGCAATTAAGTTGGGATTACTTGAGCGGTCAGTGGTAAACATATGATTTCAATTGAACTGAGAGTCAGCTCCAATTATTAACCCGCATCCGTTCTTTGTATCAATTTGATACAAACTTTAACTTAAGATTCAGACTTAGGCGAAATGGATTCTTATATGGATTTGTGATTTTGGCTCAAGTTTTGTCTTTAAAAAGAGCAATAAAAAAAACCACTGTCAGAAGTTTATGACTTCAAACAAACGCGCTACAAAATAGGTAACACAATGGTTCTATGTATCAAATTGATACAGTGTATATATTGTATATATACATATATATTGTATATATTGGATATTTCGGTATTCAATGCATTTGTATTACTCACTGAGCTCAATCCCGAATGGAAAAACAAGGAAAAAAAAATATCGCCGCCGTCTTTTTATCATTGAAGTTGCTGACGAGCTGGTTCGGCCCTACATTCATGCTCGCAAATCAATGCCACGATCAGAGAATGCACTGACCATTTTTATAAAATTTGTGACAATGCACTTAATTTTTTCAAAATTCATGAAAAGCATTTTTTGTTCAAAATAAACAAACGTTCATAATAAATATAAAAAATTGGTTTCTTTTTTAATTTTACTAACTAATTTAAGCATGTTTTTAAACCTGTATCAAATTGATACATAGGAGCTAATATGTTACAGATTTTAAGGGACGGATGCGGGTTAAGTCATTAATTCTTGGGGATTAGCTTTCTCTCTCTCTATCTGATAAGCTGCTGTCTCGCTTCCCCCGTAAATAGCCTTGATAAGGGCCTTGAGAGTCAACATCCACCGCCAGCAAACATCCCGCGATGAGCTTTTAAGTTGGTTCTACTGAGAGGTGCTAACTTGGCTTTTTGTTAGCTAGAACATAATAGTTTGAATATTTGTAACTGCAAATGTATCGGGGTTTCGGTAATCGGATCACGGAGTTTTCCTTTTATATCTATTCTTATCAGATTTTTCATAACATTCTGATTTGAAACCACTTATCAAGATGTCTAGAAGTATGCAATAATATTTTTTAATAAGAAGGTTAATAAAATTTCTTAACTTGTTCTAACTATTCATAATTTTTAATCTGGCTTCTTGATTTACAAACTGCAAATCTTTAAACGAAAACTTTGGTTCTTGGCTCTCAAAAAACGCTGGCTTCCAAAGCTTCGGCGCTTCTCTGTGTCTTTGCCAAGAGAAAAAGCTCTGGCGGTAAAAGCAAAACAAACACAATCTAGCTGAGGCAAAACAAAAAATATATATTAAGAAAAAAGCTTGTCAGTCGTCAGCTGCTGCGCGTAGAGAATAGTAGTTTGTGAGTGCTTTTCACGGAAAAATTCGTATCTGCCCTCCGTGTGTGTTGCTAACCGATTTTCCCATTTAACACCCACAATTCGCAACGGTAAATACTCAGCTGGATCCAAAGTGTGCCTAGAATTTTTGAGTTTTCGAAAAACTGCTGTTTTTTGAGTATCGCGCAATTTTAAACAAGTGACCTTAATCTTAAAGTCGTAAATTAAAAATTTCTTAAAGTCTTTCGAGTTCAAAAACACGCGCAATTAAACACAATGTGAATGACAAAATAAGCTTTGGCAACAACAACAACGACGACGACAGCCTTAACAACTTCCTCAATCTAACGCCCTTCGAAATGTTTTAGGCGATATACACAGCTATATGGAAATAAACCCAACCTCAAGCTTGAAATTCGAGAATAAAGCGAGAAAAGAAGCTGGAAAGCAAAGCAACTTTTTCTATATCGTTGGGTAGAGTCGGCTTTTTAACACCCGGCACAGGCTATCGCTCTCTCTTTTTCTTGTTCTCACCCGTCTCTTTCACACCCGCATATAGCCCACTCTCTCTTTCTTTTCGTATGACGCAAATCACATGTTTATAAAGTTGAATTTGAATTCGATTAAATTTATATTAATTTGTATTTGTTAAAAAAACAAAGCTTTTTGAGCAGCGTTGCCAGACGGGCAGGAAAAGTAAAAAAATAACCGAAATAGCATTGAAATTTTCAAAAGAGCTAGAAAGAGAAGGCCAACTTTGGTTTATTACACATGTTTCGACTTGCAAAAAGCTCCATTTGGGTAGTTCAATTAAAAACATGTGCTGCCCCCTGTCCAATATTTTTGTTTATTGTTTATAAATGAGAGAACTTTGTTCACTTCCTCTCCCTCTTTTTGTTGTAGCCATCTCACTTGCTCTAGGGGTAAATAAGCAGCTGAGGTCAGCGTGCAAACGCCGGCGCAGCTTTTTCTGCTTTTGCAAAGTCAACAGTAGCTTTTTCACTTGCGCAGGTTGAGAGCTTTTTTGTTTTTTTTTTTTTTTTCTATATTGTTTTTTGTATGTATAAAAGTGGATTCGAGTGATATAGGAAGAACCTTGTATGCTCATGACTACGGAATGGAATTTAGTGTGTGGTTTTTGTTTTATATTTTTCATTTAAGTTTTTCCATCCACTATGTTTGCTCTTATATTGGTTGATTTAATTTTTTTCTCCGTAGTTTTTGGAGAGTCTCTTCGTGCATAAGAATATTCTTTTGCTAAGGATTTCTTCTTCTAGTCGCGACTTGGGGCGTCAGTGATGACCTCCAAAGCTGCTTTTGCACTGATTTATTTTGCCGGCCAGCTGCGGAAGCGTTTCTTCTCTTCGCTTTTTGTTTCGTATTTCGTATTTATTGATTTCATTACTATTTGGCCGAGGCTGAGCGTTTTTTAATGCCGGCAAGCCATGTGCAAATGCCTAGAAAGAGATAGATATACCCACACAGAGGTGGGTAAATGCAAGAGAGAGGGAGTGCCATACAGTCTTTGTTTAATTTAGCTTATCACAAAAAATTCTGCTGATAACTTGAATCACTTTTTGTTTTTTGGTTGATGGTGTTTCAGTATCTTTTGTTGCTGGCTTTATTTTTATTTTGATTTGGCATTGAACATTGTACGCTGGTTTTTTCACCCTTCTCTTTGGTTGTGTGAGTGTGAGAGATTATATTTGTGTGCCGTTTGGCTTTTTTGATAATTTCGCGTGCAAATATCACGTATACGACCGGCTGTACCGAACTTGGTCATTATATGGTCACACACGTTCGCTTCATAATTGAATGTGATAAAATTGATGTGATGTTTTACAGTATTCTTTTTAATTTACGCTATCTCGTTTTTCTTTGTTCGCAAAAGGTGCTTGAGTGCTTAACAAAAAAGGTTGCATAGTTCAAGGCGTGTTCTCCTTGTTGTTGAAACTCCGAACTTTATAGGATCCTTGTTAATTAAATTCAATCTCTATAGTTTAAATTCAAGATGACGTTTATGTGCTAATAATTAATCAAGACCTCTAAAAAGCTCTCCATAAAAGTGCCAAAAACTATAAATTCTAAAATATTGATATATACGAAAATACAAGTATAAGCAAGTAGGAAACATCAAAACAAAAGTTTTGATTTTCCATTTGAGTTCCGTGTGGGAAGTTATTGAAGAAAAACCTTCAAAGTGGATACCCTGGCGTTGCCTCTTGGAGGGCTATCTCATGTTAGAATGGCTCTAGCCAGGTAAGAAAAAATATTTGATTTATGGAATAAACTTTATCGAACCTTCATCATGATTTAAGATTTATAATTTATTTTTACCTCGTTTTGTGATTGTTTTAAAGTTATTCTTAATCAATTTGTTATGTGAACCTCTAAAGGGTTATAACCACTTTCTGTAGATAAAATTATGTCATATTACAGTAATTTGAGCTTTTTGTCTTATTACAAATTGAAATATTTAAGAACTTTGTGTATAGTATCTTGTTCTAAATACTTGTCAAGTTAAAATTAAAACTACGTTGTGGTGGTGGTGATACTACTCATTCTAAAAAACAATTTTGGTATTTACTTAAAACTTATATTCTGAAATCCTTGGCCTTGCTAGGAAATTACCAGGAACCAAATCCAATGTAAAGTCTGAATTCAAATTTTAAGATCTCAACGTATGAATTAGTATTGACCACGCTAGTTACGAAAATTCAATGTCGTCGCAAATAGTGATTACCGTTAAGCTATGAAAAATACATCAACAATAACAAAAAGCGAGGCGAATGCGCGAAATCGAGGAAACGATCAAACAAAATGTGCAACATTTGATGCACTCGTGTGCGTGCATTGCATTAAATTCAGGGGCAATGTCGTGCCTAGATGTAATTACCGTTATAGTCAAGTGCAAACCATATGGCAGATAAATATCGCCTGACCCCTCAGTTTCATAAAGTGTAATGAAATACGAGAGAAAAAGTAAACAGAAAGAAAAAGTTTTGAAGTTTTATTTTTCAAACCGATTCAAAATGAATGAAGAAATGAATTTTTTATGATACAGAAAAATGCAATATCAAACTATGATTTTCCCTTACAAGACTTTTATAATCTACACTTTAAACTACAATGTTAACATATTCAAATAATATAAAGTAGCCGGATTCCTTTTTTCTGTGCAGCAATTGCTGTAATTGTAATTTGTAACCTTTTTTAGGGAGAAACACCGTCAGATAAAATACACATTAAAAGGGATGTGGGTGGTAGAGTAAGGGAGATGAAAGGTTGACCCTTGCTTGCGCTTCACTTTCACGGATTTCGAAATGTCTTTAACATTGAAAGCCCGATTTCCACTATTTATAGAGAGAAAGTAGACGATGAATTTGAGTGATCTTTCTCTCAGAGAAAGAGAGCGAGTGAAAGAGAGGGGGAGAGGAAGAAAGAGCGTGAGAGCGAGAGCGAGCAGCCAAGCCTCGTGCTAATTCATTTTAATTCATTTGACCGAAGGTGAATCCGTCTCGAGAGGGAGTGGGAGGGGAAGAGGAAGAAGGGCACACATGTGCACTGTTAGTAATCTCTCTCCCACTCTGTTTATGTTTTGTTTTTGTAACGGTTTATTTGACTTGTTGTATTAGTAATAGTTTTTTTTTAATTGTCTATGAGGAAGTGTGTGCAAGCACTTTGTAGTTGTTTTGTACTTTTTGTGCGAAGGTGTTTCCATTTGTAATTACAATTACATGCCTCTGCCTTCGAGTGTGTATGTGTGTGCGTTGTTTGTTTGTTGTAATCATGGGTTACAAAAGCGTTTTGTTATTGTTGTTGCAGTTTCAATTTGTGCGATAAGGTCGTTTTGCTCTATGATTTTGCGTAATTACATTTGATAATATTTCAATGTGAAAACCCTTGCGGGTAAAGCACATGAGGGCAATTTAAGTTGACTCTGTAGTTAGTGCAAATGGGGAAGTATCAATTTTTATAATCATAATTCGCTTCCTTGTGTTGGCGTTATAATAACTTAAACAATTTACAAAGGATCATATTTCTAAAAATAAAAGTTTTTAAATATTTCAATATCAAAATTGTATTCTAAATGTTAAAATATTTCTTGGGATAATACACACATACGAGAATACTAACAAAAAAATTCAAATGTTCTTTGAATACCAAAAATTCCTTGGCAGACACACCAACTTCATCGAACATATTCAAGTTGCCACATAATTGCCTTAAGGAAGGAATTTCGCTGTCTGAAATATGACATTTACTAAATATTACCCAATACCTTTTTTTGACACATTCAATATGCTGTTTGGCATCCAAGGTTCTTTGAGTTTGTCGCGTTTGTGACACTGAGACTGACTGACAGAGTGTGTGAGTCGGATGCCGAACCTGTTGAAGAGCTTTTAAGGTCCCATGGTCTTATCAAATCGATGGGGGTGGGGAAATCAATGTGGTCACTGAGAGTGAAGGTTTTTCCCCTAATAAGCAAATCCATAATTCTCAGTCCGGGAAGGCCCTCGACCTCTATCATTTGCCGTTTGATAAAAAGGAAGTCATGGGTTAGAGAAGCAGAAGACCCACAAAAATTCTCGTTCTATATTTATATCGATGACATGATTTTATTTCAATGCTCATGCCACAAAACTCACGATTCCGCGCCCGATAACAATGACACAATTCAAGTGTATCTGTGTGGGTGCCGTCGCATTTGTGTGCGTGTGTGACACTAAGGTTGTTGTTGCTGTCAGCCACCCGCAACGAAGCTACAATCATTGACCCTCATGCCTTCAAAACTGGCGAACACTCAGATGGACTTGTGTCGGCTTTGGTGGGTGGAAAAGGGAACTTAACTAACATATTGATTCAGAATTCATTTGTGGCTATACCATGTCGTTCTATCATTTCCAAACTAATTGGTTAACCATACCAAGGGTATTATGATATGGGTCGAGCCCAAAATAATGGATTCTCATGCAGAAACAGCTTTTAACCCAATTTTGTCAAGAACTCAGCAGAGCTATCTCAAAATTACATTATCGGTGACATTTTCGACATTGCGATTGTCAGTCGTGACATTTCAATTAGAGTTTCGGATTAAGGCTAATGTTTTGGGTAATCAGAAATTATATATGTAAATGACAGTTTATGCTGAGAATTTTTCTAGTTATTATTCGATCCTGAATCAGATTTTATATAGGGTTAAAGTCAATAAAAACTGATTTATATAATATTATAAATATTTGTTACATGACTATTAAAAGCTGATTATAATCTAGAAAAGTTAGCAACCCAATTTCAATATGTTCAAATGAATATGAGTATGTAAAAGGTCGATTGCTAGTCGCATTCATCTAGCAGTTAATTTGGTTTTGGTTAAGCGCCCCAATCGCAACTAATCTCAATTACAGCACTTCATTCTCGCCCGCAATCCGCAGTCGCATTCAAACATTCGAATGCGAAACAACAAACAGAAATGTTTACAACAAAACGCGATGAAACAATGCACACAGTCGAAAGGAGGTGGAGGCTAAAAGCAAAAAGCAAAACAACGCAACGGAGCAGAGCGCCAGCAGAGCGGCGGCAGCGCTGCTCAGCGACAAAACTGCAGCTGGCTGAAAAGAAGCGTTGGCGGCGTGCTCGATACAAAAGCGTCGATGCCTCTGCTTCTGTCGACGTCGCTGCTCCTATTTAGCCTCGTTACAAGCGTTCGGTCGCTTTGGAGGTGTCAGCAGAGGTGCCAACTATTGGTTACAAATTGCTGTCTAAATCACGCATCCAAAATATCTAAAAATTAATTAGGAGCTGAACACGGAATTAAAACAGTTTTAGAACAAGTGTGCTTTAGGAAGTATATGTAGATATAAGAATACTACTGTTTCAATGAAAGAATTTTTCGAATTTCAAAAAATTTTAACACTTCTACTAAGCCCAAATTCCCTTACACTTGTACTTATGGTATTCAAAGTATCCAAATTTTGTGCGCTGTGCGTCGACCGCGCCCTCGCAACGTCGGCTGCGCAGTCGCCCTCGCATGTGGCCACAGAAATCTTAGCCCCGAATTCGTCACCAACTTTGGACACCACTTTACATTGCCGCCAACGCTGACGTCAGGCGTTGACTGCGCTGCCGACGTCGACGTCGGCGTCAGCCTCAGTTGTCGGCAGCGTGTACTACTTTTGTTTTCATTGAAAACGTTTGCTGTAATGTTTGTGGTATGTTCCGCCGACAGCGCAGTCGACGCCGACGCTGCTCACATGGTCACTGAGCTTTGGTTCTCTCTTTCTCGCTCTCTCTCTCAGTCGCTGCCTCAGCCGCTCTCTTTCGCTCTCGCACTCTCTGCTCTCTGTCTGTAGCTCTGCTGGCGTTGCCTCGCTCATTTGTTTTGGGTCGTATTGACCTTCTTAAAAAGTAGGTAACCTCATTTCTCATTTATCGTGTACAACTTACATGCTGCTGCTCTGCCGACGTCGCTGGCTCTGCTTCGAGCTCTGCCGACGTCGCTGCCGAGGGTGGGGGGCTTGTCTCCTCAGCGGGCCAAAAAACAAAACGCCAAAGAAACATCGCACGCATCTTGCAACGCTTTCAATAGTTTGGCCAAGATTCTGTGATTGGTTGTAATCTTCTCGCACTTGGGGAAAAAGTCATTATTTTAAAGGTCAAAAATGGTTGGGGTTCTTCCCTCTTCTTAGGATATATTTAGATTTAGATATTTAGATAAATTACAAAAACCCTGAAAACCATATTTTGGTTTTTCAAAAAATACCACCTTCTATATCAACATTATATTACTAGCACATTTGAAGGGCAATGCACCATTAATTTTATCTCTATTTCCCGATTCTATTTGCCCGTTTCGAAGGCAAGTGATCGCTTCCTAGTGTCTCGCTGCGCTGACGTCACAAGGCGACACTGACAGAAATAATTGCTACGAACTGTGGGCCAGGCAAGGTTATCGCCGTTTCGGTGCAGATTATGTTTCAGACTTTTCCGAAGGTGAGGCATAATTTGAAAAGTGTGTAATTTGTTTTCCTACGCTGATTGCACTTGGAATTTATGCTGCGGCTGCTCCCTTGGTTTACTTATGTCTATATACTATATATATTTAAGTGTGCGTGCATAAACATTGAACAGTTTTTGTTTTGTGTTTCGCGTTTTGCTCGCTGAACTATACCAAAACCCAACTGAACTGAACTCAACTGAGCAGAGCTGAGCGGCAAAAGCAACGGCAGCGGCAGTGGCAGCGAGTTGTCGTCGCAGTCTCGTTTACTATTGACACCATTAATGTTGCCCCAATGTAGGTCAATTGCGCGCTAATTGCCCCGCCACTCGCCTTCTGCCGGGGGTCGTTTCGTCTCCTCTCCTCTCAATGCTGAAAGCTGCCACTGCCACTGCCTCTGTTTCACTACCTCCGCTGCCGCTGATTGACGCTGCCAGCTTGACCTTTTAGGCCTCGCGAGCAGAACTGACGAGTTGGCCATAACTCAGACTCTTCTGCCGCTTTTCAAAAGGCCGAAAAAGGTCCTTTCTAAAGATGATATTTTGCAGATTAAGTCAGAAGTCATAAATCTCTTATTCTTGGCGATGGTTGGTGGCAACTATTAAAGATCTTGTGGCAAGTTACAAATCTCTTTGATCTAAGAAAAACTATTGATGGTTAACTATTTCCCAGAACAATTCTATTTTTAGACTTCTGCGTATATTGTGAGTTTGTAGTTTGATTAATTTTTAAACAAAGGGCTTTCAAATATAAAATTAAATACGAGTTTTTTTTTTAACCTTGCTTAGACAACAGCGTTCCAAAGAATTGCCCATATTACGCATACGCCATGTGAAACAGCTTAGCAACCGCAAAAATAACTCTTAACTCACTGGAACTGCTACTGCTGCTTGCCGCTCTGCTGTTGTCTTCTTGTTTTCTGTTTTTTGGGGCAGCCAGCCCCAAAATCTGACCTAGTTTCCGCCTTTTTGGGCACCGAAAAACTTTTGTTGTACATTTATTTTCTGGCTTTGTATTTTTGCATATTTTATGATTTAATCAAAGGAAATTATACACGCATGCAGAGCATCCCAGGGTGTGCCCTGGGGAACGAATCAGTCGAGTAAGGTTCCCTCCACACACACACACATACACAGATATACACACACACACACTCGGGCTGGGGCAATAAAACCGAAACTTGACCTAATTCTGAAAACTGATGCCGTCTCTGTTTTTGCTGCTCTGTTTTTTTTTGTCTCCATTTTGGGCCTGCTAGAAGTGGTTGTATATATACATTCATCTTACGGAGCTGCGAGTATTTTAATTATGCCATACCCAATAAACAATTGAAGGTGGCGGTGGTTGGCAGGGAAAAATATACAAATATCGATTTATGAGCTAATTGAGCACTTGGGGAAATGGAATTACTCTGCTTATGAAAATGGCGTGAAAGGCAAGGAAAACAAAGCTATTGGGTAATTGCAAGCAACGTGTTGAATACGAGATGCAATATCATAAAGCGAATTGGTATCGTACCACTTAAAATGAACTTTTCTTGGCTATTTGAAACAGATATGAACGATTTATGTAAAAATCCATTTGGATATTGAATGAAGTTTCATAATTCTATGGGCAATGTGGGAATATATGAAAATATAAGATATTCAGAAACTTCAACATTTATGCTGCATTTCCAATCACATATTTCATTAAAGATTTCATTGATTTTAGTGATAAATGTGCTCCAATGCCACATGTTGTAACTATAAAATAATGTAGAAGAAAAATAGCCATTAAAATATGAATACTTTCAAACCGTACATATTTCAAGGAAGTCTACCTCATAAACACTTTTCAAATGCTACACAAAACCATAAATTTTGTTTTAGCAAGAGCAAAACGGTTGATAATAATTTCTCGTTGTTGATTTTTCGTATTTTCTTTAGCGCATATCAATCTTTAGATGTTGAAACGCCCAAATGATGTTGTTTCCTTCTTCGATCCGCCCCTTTAACCTCCCCATTTCGCCTTGTTTGGCTTCTTTATAATTTCCATTCGCAAACTACAATTATTTGATTCACTTGAATCGCACCAGATGGTTTCCCTTTTCAGCTTCTATATGTACAAAGCTGCTTCGCCTCCTTTGATTAATTCAATCATTCCCCCGGTGGGATTCCCTTTGCCCCCTGGTAAGTACAACCCTGCCCGCGGTTGCGCATTCTATTTCATTACTACTATTATTACGCTCGTTTTTGTTGCTGCCACTCGCCTGTTGCTAGCCAATGTCTTTCTCTCCCCCTCTCTTTCTCTCTTGCCACTCTGTCTCGCTCTGTGTAATTTACGCGGTCCAACACTTTTTGCCCTTAGTTTGTGAAGGGTATATGATGGTATAATGGCAGCTTTTTAATACAAGCCAATCTAAAAATGGTTTATAAATTATTAAAAAAATGTATTGATTGGAAATAGAAGGTTAAAATTATTGGAAAAAAGAAATATGATTTATTAATCAAGTTAAATATTAAGTATACGTAACTAGATCGGAACTTCAGCTTATAAAAGAAATCATTCCATTTGAATTTTAAGCATATGACTAGGTAAATTATCATATTTTTATACATCTTAGAAGGGTATTTAAAAGTTGTCCTATAAAGCCACCTCCTTTGTCATCGGTTTTATTTTTTAATTCGCTTATTCCCTTGGTCTGTCTCGGGTTGGCTGTAGGTATTTCATTTCATTGGCCACCAGGCGATGGGAACAGCCAACTAAATCGAGACCAGACCCAAAGAAAGACACCGTCCAACTGAACTGAGAGCCGAGCAACGTTCTAACCTTGTAATATAACTCGTAGTGGTAGTAATTTTAATGGTTGTTGCTGTTGTTGGTACCTTTAACCTTTGCTTGGTTAATGCGAGCGGCGGCACCAACTACAACAACAACAACAATAAAAACAACAACAACCTTCTCTGACGTCGTTTCGTCGTATCCTTGAAAGTGTCTATCTGAGGTCATCAACTACAATTTTCGTCGAGCTGGTTGTTGTTGTTGTTGTTCGGGGCTCGTTTATCATTGGACCTCTCATGGTCGACGCTCCGAACACAAAGGGAGAAATATAAAAATATATATATCCCAACAACAGCAGTAAAAATATTAAAAGGAGAAACTCGCAGGACTTTGTCAGGATCTTGGAAGCAGTATGGGCATTTCATATTGACAATATTAAACGGCGAGTGCGCCACGTGCATTTAATGGTAATTATATGCGAGCAACCACAAAAGCGATATAACCCCCAACCAATCCACCCATTATCTGTAATTGCCTTTGTTCAAATATCGATTTCGATAGCAGAACGCTTTTTCATGTGTGTCGTTGGTGGATTTTCCATTTCCATAATCGATATGGGCCAGAAAATCCAAAACGAGGGGGAGTAATATGAGGGAATATATCAAATAGGTTAAGGATTTCGTAAGGGATTTATGAATTAGGTACGTAAAAAAAAAGTTGTAAGAAGGATTAATATATTCTGCCTACTTTATGTATCATGTCTTGAGCATAATTTTTGGAACAAAGACTACAACACATTTTCAGAAAATACAAAAAAGTGGATTAGGGACGTTGGACTGAATATAGAGCGCTTGACACGCAAATACAGGCACATTAGAGTCCACACGGTGGCTAAGCAAAAGTAAACAGAAAAAAATATCGTTTCAGGTCAGGGTTTCCAAAAGTACACACACGCACACCCGCCCCAGTGATAATTATCTGACAATGAGATTGCGGACCGCGGGCCAAGCCAACCTCAAAAAGTGAGCCAAAAGGCCAAAAAAAAAAAAAAAAAAAAAAATAAAAAGAGAGCACTGTGTTCGATGCGTGATGGTGGTGGAGGGGTTTAAGTAAACTGCATTAACGAAACTGGGTTATAATTGAAATCAATGGACGACAGAGACGGTCCGCAGCAGACATAACCACGCTGGATTTCAACATAAACAATGCATAAATCCGAAAGATACTTGCGGGGCAGCCGGCCCACGAGAGCCCTACAAGAGTCAGCGAGTCGGCCAGTCAGCGGTAACAACATAAGCAGCCCGAGCACGGGCACAAGCGATTTATGAGTGCCGCGGTGAAAACTGATGCCTGAACCTCTGAACAGTGGCTCAGACGGCTATTAAATGTGGTTACTGGGCGAATTTATTAGGGGTGCTGCCAAAATCTCAGCGATTTAAAACCTCATAAAACAGACTATAAAGAAAGCTATATAAACAGGAGCTTCATCTTTCACCCCATAACAAATTAATTTTTCTTGGTATCTCAAGAATAAAACATAAAATGTTATGTTCCTTTTTAAAAACATATCCATCTTGAAAGATGTAAGGGGTTGTGTTAAGACTCACAAGAATGAAAGATTAAAGTACTTGATCCGTTTACAAGTGTTATCCTTATCCGTAATAAATCACTTTTCAATCAAAATAACGTTTTTCAAAATATAAAATTTGGTCCCACTGTGCCCTCACTTAGTCGTTCCATTCCAGTTCGTTTCGTTCCGGCACGCTTAAACGCTTAACAAATTGAATTCGAGTGGCAGGCGGCATTCAAAGCAACAATGAGAAACAAAGAAGCAAAGCAGCTGTAAAAAATGAAGAAGCTGAAGACAGACGGCAGAAGAGGAGTCTTCAGTGACAGAAGAGCCGACAGCGAAGAGAGAAGCCTTCAAATGGCAATGTGCGTGACAAAAATGATGACAGACCCCAAGAGCTGAAGACCCTTGGATCCCCCGACTTTTGGATGCATTTAAAGCGATTCGAACGCTTTACGTTTCCTTTCGCACGTTTCAGCTTCCTCGAGATTTGCATAAAATGTTCGTTCCGCTGCCGCTGCGTTCCACCGGTTGGCCCTGAAACGGCGCGGAATGAAACACCGAGACGCGGAGACATGGTCTTTAGCTCTTTTAATCATTTTCATGCTACTGCTACCTCCGTATATATCGGCGATGTTTATTTATTGCTCTTGTTGCTGCCGGGGCCTCAATCTCAATGTCTACCGCTTGTAATTTGTATCTTTAAGATACGCGATCCCGACTGCTTGCTGCTGGGCTTCCATTTGTTGTTGCTGCCACTCTGTCGCCTGTCTTTTTTTTGTTGTTTTTTTGTGGCTGCATCTCTCTGCACATTTTCACATTAAAAATTTATGATATAGCCAAAGAGTTAAGTCGTTCAAAGGCGTGCCTTCTGTTTTTGTTCGTTTGTCTGTCTATCAGAGGTGACTATTGAGCTATTTTAAATCCAAAGATTAGCTATAAAATCCACTGCATAGTATACATTGCTATGAGTATGTTAAACATTGAGCTTCTTTGCTACATATTTTCTTAGCTAGATACTTTATTCTAAAGCTGCCACCACTGTCGAACTGTCGGTCCGTCTTTTCGATCGCCCCTCGATTCTTTTGCGGCCGTGTGAGTGTGTTTCCGCTTCGTGTCCAAAAGTATCTCAAGAGCAGAGCTGCGGTTTGGAGTGTGTATCTTGTAGCTACTTAATGTCGTCTCAACTTGTATGGCCGCTTCCAGCTCTCTGGCTTTTTAATATGTATAATCTGAGTTTGGGCCTGCCCGGCACATCAACTGCTTTTTATTGTTGCTAATCGCTTCCATTATATCTGGGGCCGCTTCTCTACTTTTTATCTAACCACTTTGATCTCGTGTTCATCATTTTCTATCGTCCCTTCTGCCATCTCCCCTCATTTGCATGACACGGCGCAAAGTTCTCACTAATTACTAAAGGTTTTTCCTGCCTCTTTGTGGTCGCTTTTTTAATTTGTATAATAAATCAGTTCTCAGTTTTCAGTTACGGCGGGCCTAAAGGGAAGCACTAGTTTTTTTCTTTTTCGTTTTTTTTTTTTAGCGGAAAAGCGTGAAAATTATGCCATCTAATCTCTGGCGCTTTCACCTCGGCGAAAAAGAGATGGGGAATTCTTGTTAACCGCGCCTATCGCTTCACCTGCATCGCTTGTCGAGAATTTAACACTTTGCCGGCCTGTGAAATTTGATAGTTGTTAGAAAGTATTTACTTAGCTTGTGAGCTGCCAACCCAGCGGCAGATGGAGATGATTAGGCGAGCTCAGGTGAAAAGCTTGAGCATTGAATGAGTTACGGGAAATTTGTGGTCAAATGCAGGAAATTGTTACATTTTTTTAGATAAGTGATAAAATATTAAAGGGAAAAACATGCTTCATTAAACACGCAATGAAATTGTGAATTTTAAAAGCCACATCTGTGTTCCCAAAGATAAAAAACTATTTATCATGTTTTGATGTTTAATACCGCTCTAGCCAGCGTTAAAATCAGTCGCTTATTAAATCCGAAATCGTCGTACATTTTGTATTCAAACGTGCCATTTAATTTGCCAACTTTTCCTCATTCATTCACTCAACTCAACTCGGCTTACAATGAAGCTATTAAATCGAGCCTTTCTCCCAGCGCTTTTCGGCCAAAACGCCCACCCGTGAATAGGCGAAAACCCATTGGAAAATGCAATTTGAAAAACTCCGCTAATCTGCACAGTGAAAATAAAACCGTATTGCAAGTAAAAGTTAATTTTTGTTGAGGAAAACTTAAATGAAATACAGCAACAAAAAGCGTGAACAAAAAAAAAGCGGAGAAAAAAAAACAAGCAGCGGCATCCATGGCCAATGGAACTCATTCACTTCCTGTTTATCTATAAGATACTTTTACAAATGAGCGGCGAGCGAGTGCAGCTGCCAGATAGCCATGCACATATAATTAACTACACAGCATCTCGTGGATATATGTATATATTTGAAAGCGAGCCGATGTGAAATTGAAATTGGTCCTTTTCACTAAAAAATGAAAACGTCCAGCGGCGCGAAGAGCACTCTTCCATCTCGCAGAGAGCCAGCGAAAGAGTGGGAGCCGTGTCTTTCGAGTATCTTTCACTCAAATGAAAGTAAAGGAAAGTATCTGCGACGGGGGGAGTTGATGGCCTGGTGTGGCCTGGCAGCCGGCGAAATGAAATCAAATGAAGAAATGAAATTTGCTTTCAAACACACATACTATACGATGCCGATGGCAAAGCACCGGAGCCAAAACAAAAAGAAACATCGTTAACTTTACCACTAGATGATTCACTTGGAGATGGTAACGTGACACGAAAATAAAATAAATATATTTAATTACTGAAAGGTGTCAAGTATGGCTACTTGATTGATTATATTTATTACGTATACGCCACATGAACCAGAATTGAAATAGAGAAAGGTAATATTTTATTGTGTGCTGGCCAACTTTTGTTTATAAGGTCTTGATCGCAAATCTGATTGAACATTTTACTGATTTCGTATTTCTATAATACATACTAAATCGCTTAAGATATTTTTCTTGATTTTCATAAGCTAATCTGAATTTGGAATCTATTTCCTTGTGTACCGCCTCTTTCTTTCTCCCTCTGACTTTGGCTAAATGAAAGCTTGACGCTGTTCCGACGACAGCTGCCGCAGAAGCAGCAGAAAACGGCGGCAGCAGCCTCGATAACAGCGGCAGCAGCAGCAGCAACGGCTATAAAAATAACAAAAACCAACGGCAGCCGTTTTCAAGGTGGCAACTGTCATTCACTTGGCGGCCAGCAACTGGCGAAGCCTCAACTCAAAACTCACAGATGAAAACCCAAAACCAAAACCAAAACGAAACTCCAACTTCAGCTACAGCTTCAACTTCGGACTTGGATTCGGATTCGGATTCAGCTGCGTCCTCAGCTCGGGCTCTTTGGCATTGACTTGACACCTTGCCTGGTAAATTTATGAAGTGAGAGCGCCCCGGAGTCACCAAGTCGAAGTCACAGTCGAATTCAGAGACCAAGTTGAAGCCGCTGCAATGCATTACTTTCTCTTCCTGTTTGCCGCTAAATGAATGGAAATCATAAAGTCCAACGGCAACGAAATCAGCTTCAAAACTATTGAGCCAACTAATGTGGGTGCTGTCTGCTTGGTTAGTTGAGAAGAAGACACTTGGACAAAATATTTTACTCGGAAATGATTAAAAGAATCATTTGTGAAAAAGCCAATATAAACTAAGTTAGAAGTTTTGAGGAAATTTAATATTTATAATTGGGAAAAGTCTTTCTATATGGTTGGTTACTGATAGTGAATTTTTCCAAGTTATTTTTCTTTTTTCTCCAAGTGCATTAACTGCAATCTAGAGTGGAATAAAGTGTGCAGCAGACAAACAAAGTGACGGACAAAGACAATAACAAATGACAGTTGTGTTTCTCCACTGTTGTTTTTGCTGTTGCCGCTGTCTTGTCAACCAATTCTCATCTCAATTGCCTCAGACTCAGACTCAGACTGAGACTCTTGTCTTTATCTTTTGTGGCTGTTGCAGTGTGCCGCTGATTTCATTTGTTTAAAATTCCATTTGAAAAGTTCAAACTGACTGCCAACTGACACCCACTCGCCAATGAATGGATTAACGATTGTCTGGTTTGGCTAGACTTTTCCCCCCTTGAGAAGTAAAAGGGACAAAGGCCAGACAAATGGAAGGGGTACATATTTCAGAGAGGTTTTATTAAATCAAAACCCTATTAAGAGGAAAAAAGTTAATACTCTGTACTTACATTTAAGTTAAAAGTTAAGAGGGAAGACTAGATCACTTTCAGAATTAAGTTTATTGAACTTATTCTGACTCACGCAAAATATTGCGTTGTGTTTTCTAGACTGATATGCATTTCAAATTTTTTTGTTGTGTTTCACTTTTGCCTAAAAAATTAGCATTTTCCACAATTATTTGTCGTTGTTAGTTTATTGCACAATTGGACAACAAGTCAAATGAGTTTAACCATAAAGTGTCGGTTGTTTGGGCTTGTCTGTGTATTTGTAATGCCGAAAGCCGAACAGTGGCTCTAAAACTATATATAAAGGCCGTAAACTATTCAAATTGGGAAAATCGGTTGACCAATTTTATGGCGTTGAGAAAGAGAAAGGAATTATTTAAATTATTTGAACTGGATTTGGTTTGATTGAAATGTGTCGATACCTTAAAAGGCAGTTATCTCAACTATGCACTTATCGAAAACTAAGAGCCTTAGTAGATAAAACTTAAAATAAATTTAGTTACTTGTAGATTTGTTTATTGTATAGCATTTGGCTTTCTGTGTTTACAAAATAAAACTTGAGCATTTCCCATTAAAGCCCATCGATAAATTGGAATTGCCACTGTGCAATATGTTAAAGTTTTGCCCCCTTTTCAGCGTTTTTACGACGGTTCGTTTCGTTTTCGACTCCAGTTTGGAGTCTTTCCCCTGCAGCCTGGCATTCTTGATAAGTTAAGCTTTATGGTTGCGCTAGTTCATTAAATTTATTTTACAGACATACTGCAACAATGTCTGTGCAGGCACAACACCCCCTCACAACTCCCCCGTCTCCTAGTTTACCGCACCCAAAGTCTCAACTTTAGTTGCAAAACTCGCAGAGTAAACGCCTGAATGCACAGGAAAAAATAGATTTTATTTATATTCTGTTTAAATAAATATAAGGATAATTTTATGAACAACATTAAACTATGAACACTGGAGTTATAAAGGGTGAATTACATATACTCCTATGTATTTATTATGGAAATATATTTAGGACAAAGAAACTTTTTCTTTGTGTGTTTTTAAGAGAAAGAGAAGGGAAGTGGAACCAGCAGAACCACCGGCGAACACAAATCCTGTTCTCCAGCTCCCTCTATTTGTGTTGCCCTCTCTCTCTGGCGCTGTTGTTTGCGTCTCTTTCTTGTGGCAGGCACATCTTTTACAGTAGTAGTCTTTGTGGCGTGTAGTGTGGCAAAGTAGTAAATTTAATGTCAGTTGCATTTAAATTGAAACTCGAGTGCCAGCAACCGGGGGAATCTCCTTCTGTCGGAACCCCTTTCATGCCCTTTTTTCGACTCTTTATCCGCAGTTCTGTTCCCTGTTTCCCCTTCTGACCAAATGCTTCGTTTGCGGCTCTGTCGACAGCTTGAGTTAATTTCGGAGCGTTACGCCTTTTCCACACATTATTTAGCATGAACAGTGGGGATTAAAGCTTAAAAGAGCTAAAATATATATTCGAATTGATTATTTTTTTACTAGAAAAATAATATTATTCATGTTGAAATCAGGAAACAAATTTGAATTCTTTGCTCTAGTTAAGATATATCACATATTACCTAAAAGATATTTTTAGGCAAGCCCATTTCCGCTACTATTAATTATTTAAAGCTGAATTCACAGCATTTGCTTACACATTAAATTAGTTAAATCCCACCTCGAGTTCCGTTTTGCTTTAAAATGAACTTTCAACTTTCCTAAAGTTGCGCAACGCAGCCTCTGTGTGGATGTATCTTTTTATCTGACTATCTTTCGGCTCTTGGCAGTCATCCCAAACCGTTGGAACTGAGGGGCACACATTCATCCTTCAGATGAATCCAAGGGAAGGGAAGTTACGAGGAGGGGGGTTTCCAACTCAGGGTTGCCCCTTATCGAAGGAGACCCCTTTTGTGCCGCATCCCAATCCCTTTTTATGGTTTTTCTCCGGTCTGTCCCCTTGCAAAAATTTAATGTTGAGCAACGAGTAAAAGTTGGACCCTTGACTCCGTTTTTTTTTGCCGTATGACTTTAACGCGCTCCACTGAAAGATACAAATTGTTATGCAAAATGGTGAAAAGTTTCATTCGGCATCAGCAGCCAGCGGACCAAGAAACGAACTTTTTTTTTGTATTATTTGCTGTATGTCGTTGCTGTTCCCGTTGCTTTAATGCAGAAATAAAAAAAGCGAAGTTTTTTGATTTATTTTCATTTTATGTTGATCTGCTTTTTGCAGCCGTCGTCGATGTCTGCGCTTTTATTTAATTTCGCTTCCTTCGCAGTTGCCATTGTATGTGAGCAACTTCAATTGACTTCACGGTGGTTATGGTGCTGCATGTCATCCAGGGATCTTCTCCCCCTTTTGTGTACAAAAAAAATACAAAACAAAAAAAAAAAAGCAAAACAAAACAATGCACAATGCGATCTTTATCAAGCAAAGGCTGCAAAACTGTTGAGACTCATTGTACAATATGTTATTTATGTTGTTAAATATTCCCTTACATGTCGCGATATTCCCCTCCCCTCCCCCTGTTGTGAACCTTTATTAATCGGTTGTAAACCTTTAACTCTTGTCGTTCCAGGTATGTTTGTCATCCGATGACATTTATGTTGACAATTGACTTTACTTTGGCGTCGGTGTAAGTAAATGGGGTTAAGCAGATGATCTGATCTAAGAGTGATGGGTTATTATATAAAGGCTTAAGGTTGGGTAAGCATGGGAAAATAAACGGCCGAGAAAAATTATGGGAAACCTTTTTTTCGGGGATTTATTTACTTGTACCCAGCTAAACTTGACAAAGAAAATTATAATAATGCAATTTATTAAAGTTCAACTGCCTTAAAAGCAATCTTCTTAACTTGAATAAAAAGGTCACCTTTAGCCTTTTTGCCTGATTTGAAGTTAAGCCAACACTTGGGCCTACAAATTATGCAAATTTCGACAACTTAAAATCCCCCGCAAAAACACTTCTGGTCCCTTTCTTCCCGTGCGCCAATTTCAAAGTTATTTCAAATTAATGGCCATCAGGGGCAATCTTTTCTTCATTGTATTTCGGCCTGCAGCGATATATAAAAGAGAGAAAAAGCAGCCTTAACTAAGCCTCGGGGCCATTGGAATACGAACGCCCTAAACCTTGAGAAATTCGACTCGATGGCACGTTTAATGCCCCGGACAAGTCAGACGCCTCTATATATACATATATGTTTGTGTATACGACTTCTAACGTCTATAATTACTAAGCAAATACACGCACCGCCGACACAGAGATATTCAGATACAGATACTCGCCTACAGATACATTCACGAAAAGCTGGCTCGGTCAACAGCCAGAGAGCTTGTTAATTATGCCGTCTAACCAACGAAATTATGACAAATTTATATGGCCAAGAATACGTTTTGGAGTAATAAGTGGGAGCGAACCGTTCAAAAAGAAGACGGAGTGAAAACGGAGTCAAATAAGTTCAAATAGTCCGCCCATTTAAATAAACAAGGCAAAAAGTGAGCGAACCCACTCGGTAATACGAAGAGGAGCCCCAAACACACATTCTATCGCAAACATTGCCCCAAACTCGCCGAGGAAAAAATAATGAAATGAAATGAAATAAAAGCGTGAGCCATTTGAAACTTATGATGGGTTCATGGTCAAAACAACCTGAGTTCGTTAAAACAATAAAAAAGAGGAAAAAACTGCGAAAAGAAGCGAATAACTAAAGCGCCAAGTATATAAAGACACAGAACAAGAAAAAAGTGGATATTTGTGTACTCGCGAAAATAAAATGAAAACCGTTTGAAAGAAAATAGAGACTAGAAACTAAAATGCGAATATGCAAATACTCTCTAAAGAATTAGACCCTAAAAATATATAAAATGTGATAATTAGATTAGCGTAATAAAATCCAAGTCAAAAACAAAATAAACTTCTCATAAGTATCTCATATAAGAAAATAAATTGTTGGTAGGGTTAAGCATTTTATCCTTTTATTTATTTGCTTAACATCTTTACAGAATTTGCTTACCAGCAAATATGCGAATTCATTATTATATTGCTTTAGTAAAGCAATAAATCTCAAAGGCTTTGGTCGAGGGTATGAAAAACAACACATGCGAATCGGAAGATTGCTGTCAATATTTATGAACAACAAATAATAGTCGAATGGCCCGGTGACTGACGGCTCTTTGTGATATTTTGTGTGGAAGTTTATCAACTCCTGCGAAAAGTATGAGTATCTTGGGGGAATTTTTGCATGAAGGTACGGAGTATTTCTCCCTTTTTCCCCCTTACAAAATTCAGCTCGTGTCCGCCCATAAATTATGCTCTGTATGGGCTGATTCTGCCTCCTCTTGTTATTTCATTTTATTTATATTTCTTTTCATTTGAACAACTTCTAGTTTGGTTTTGTTGTCAGCGCTGTGTGTGTTGCCTCCACCTCTTCCGTTTGAAGCGTGTGCACACCTTGAAAATAACTTCCAAGGTTGCCAGCGACTCTGAGAATGATTGCCCCGGCGCGTCCCCTCTTAAAACCCCTCCATTTCTTACTATATATTTTTGCACGTTTCTGTTGGTGTTTCTGTTGTTGTGCCCCGTGCCGAGCCATGTGACTCTTCCTCGGATTCCTCCACCCCGGGATACCCATTTCGATACGTATTGTGTTCCCTTCGCTGATGGGCAACTTGTAGTCAAAGTTATATGGTATTCCGTACTTGTCTTCTTGCCCAACTTGTTCTACCAACCCGTTCCCTTCGGTTTTTCTGGTTAGGAGGTTCTGGTCTGAATTTCCCCGGTTACTTTTATTTCCCTGGTTTTGCCCTTTTGTTTTAAGCCGGTTGTTTGCCAATGACGTCAGAGAAACGCCGGTTCCGGCTTTGTCTTGGTTTGCCAATGTAAATGCAAATTGAAGGCCCTTCTGGAGATTAGAATAAGCGAAGAAGATTTTTCGAGTTGCTGAATTTTATTTTGGGGTTGTGTCAATATATTTACAAAGCCAGATTAAGAATGTTTGTGTTGGTTAATATTAAAAGAAGATTTCTCGGATTTCCATTATAATATTTAAAGCTTTTGTGCAGGTTAAATATTTGACAGAATATATTTCTTGACAAATTTTCTTAAAATTTGTAGAAACAAAATCATTCAGATGACCTTAAGAAGAGATACATTTAAAGTGTTTTTGTTTTTGCTATCGTGCTACCAGATAATTAAATTATTTATGAGTCTACCAATGTCTTCAAACCAATAAAATTATAATAGTTTCGGAAAACACACCCAACTTGTGAATGTCTGGCTGAGGAATATAATTAAAAAATCCCTGAAGCCTTTCGCCGATACTCGATCCACTTTTGGCAGCTGCCGTCGGCGAGGCTTGTGCTCTCGAGGGCTCCTTTTGGCTTAAACATTCCTCATCGGCCGTTGCAGCACGCAAAAGAAGAAGTACCGAAAATTATGCCAGACATTAATGAACGTTAAATTACCGCCGTTGCCGCCGCCGCCGCCGCCGCTCTCTTTATTATGTGACGATGTCAGCGGCGGCCACAGTGGTTTCTGAAGCCTCTTCGTCTCGTCTTGTATCTGTATCTTTGACCCACTTCGGGCAGTTGTAAAAATTCAATAACAGAAACGGAAAATTAACTGAAAACGGCACTCGAAAGCTAAAAATGAAACATTGATAAGACACACCGAGAAAAGAAGTCGGAGTGGGGAAGTGGAGAAGCCAAGGCTGCAGCTCAGCACGATTTCTACAGCTGCAAACGCGAGACTTATTTCGCTGCTGCTTTTCTTCTGTTTTTTTTTTCTGCTTGGTTTTTTTCTTTTTGTGGTGTTGGGATGCCCTTCGAGTGGAAGAGACAACCGAAATCCAAGGAGGAGTTCGGCACAACCAACAACACCCTGATTTCCCCCGGCGGACACACGCACACACACCTTGCACCCATTTCCATGCCATTTCCATTTACGTGGCCAGTAAACCGAAACGTGAGCGGAGCGCCAAGAAGAGCGTTGACAGCCCAAGAGCTCGGGCTCGGGATCGGATCGGATTTGGTCTTGCTCTTGGTCTTGGTCTCTGGCCTGCACTGGAAAATATTTTGGGTAATCTTCAGGGGCTTAAAAATTGTTCAGATACTTATCCAAAAATGCAGTTTGGTTTCCAATGTCATGTATTCAAGAAAAAAATATTTTTAAAATTTTTAAATTGTTATTTACCTATTATTGAATTTATTTTTGATTAACCTTTATATTTATTTGGAATTATTTGTACTTAAAAAGGTATTCCATATTTTCTTCGGTGTTTACTGATGTTTTGGTTTTCATGTTAAGGTCTGGAGGGTAAAACTGGGGAAGAGTGCGTGCGTACGTGATGCAATCAAAATGTTATTAATAACGCAATAAAGTAACCATAATTTGGATCATTAAAATGCACACATTTAGCGCTACGTGAGACAACGGAGTATCCAAAACCCCCAAACGCACAAAACCAACCTACTTAAAAACGTCTGCAAGAAAAAGAAACTGGTAAATGAAAAACCTATGTTAACATATGCTGTGGTACTAAATACTCGGTAAAAGCACAATAAATATTTTTATGTGCCGATGTGTAGATACTCTTGCTCAGATAAAAAAACACATTTCAAACCCAGATTTAATAACGTATATTTGTTTCAATAAAAAAGGTAAAGACCTGCTTATCTAAACTTATGTTTTAATGTTACCTTTTACTATCCAATAATATTTCACAGGTGAAAACCTTCACCAAGTTGTTAAAATACCTCCGTGGAGAGTATAGAAACCTTTTGGCAGTCATGTTCAAGTTTACGACTTTGACTTGGCGCCATCGTTTTTACAGTAGTTCAACTGGCTTAACTAAGCCCATTGGCCACGCCCACCGACGCCCACTTATATGAAAGTTTGTGCTTTTTGCTGCCTACTCAACCGAAAACCCGAACTAATCGCTGTGTGTGTTTGTTCGTGTGTTAAGTGTTGCAAGCGATTTTACACGGCTAAAACCGAGATTAGGGCCAGGTTTTCAATTTAGCCAAAGGGCATACGACACCTAATTCCACTGACTTGGCTGGGAAAAAATGATTGAGCTGCTCAATAAATGATTGATTGATTTCTTTTGGTTTGCGGCTATAGATAATCTATAATTGAATTTTTAGAATAGCGGGAGTTGGGTAATGTTTTCACAACATTATTTGTATTATATATTGAATTTACCTTGCTTTGATAATAAAATAAAATAAACTGAAAGATATTAGATTTTCTTTTGGTATACTTTGTAGTCTTGTCTAGTTTTTAAGAGAAGCTTAGAAAGGAAACAGTAACGATGGGAAAACGGCTCAATGGAAAATGGTTTGCATGTTCCTTGTTCTATCTACCATTTAACGACCTGTTTTCTTCTCTACTCTTCTCTGTTGCTCATCAATTACGTTCACATTCTCTGCCTCTTGGCCACTTTTGGCCAATTCAAATGCAACTTTCCCATAAGCCAAATGGATGCTCCACAAAAATTTCACCAAACTGAGACACACACAAACAAACAGGAGGAAAGTGGGGAAAATGCGGCGAAACTAAAAGTAACATCTTCCCATAAACGCGTCGTATGGATATGGAAACTGGGTTTTTTTTCTGTTTCTTCTTCTATTTTTCGGGAATTTTCGCCTTGGGCTGTTGGGCGGAAACCCAAATCAATATTGATTCGGGCCCTTAGGTCTGTCGCAGTTTTCTGGAAATGCTTGGGCGAAAACATTAAGCTGACACAATAACAGAATTCGATTGCTGCAGAAGAACAACATAAGCTTTTTATTATGGCCAACAAAAAAATCTAATTAAAATAAGTCTTGTATTTCATTCCTAAAAAAATAAAGAGAAAAGTAGACGAATAACCTTTTTAATGTTTATTATATGAATAATTTGTTGATTGAAAGAAATTAAGTACAAATTTCTGTAACAATAGATAAACAACTTCATTAAGTTTTCAGGTCTATCAATTTTGTTAGTTTTGTGTAAAAGAAACTTCCTGCTGAACAGCAAATTCAATTTCCCATTGTAGGTACACCTCGTTTGGCGAGAATCCTGCTCACATTCAATTTAATGTCGGAAAAGCTCTTGCCATTACCATCGCAAATCCCCTTTGGAAAATGACAACAACGCACACATGTGCGAATGCCAGCTATCTATGAGATACTTTTTTCTTTTCAAGTTTCTTGGGGAAGTTTTTGGGTACAAAGAAAGCGTCAGGCTGATAGGCAGCCAGCGGCGTATTGTTTCAGCTCATAAACTATTACATAAAAAATTGAAAGCAGGCAAAACCCGAGAGGGTGGAAGGGAGGCAGGGGGAAAGCCAAGGTGTAGTCAGGTAACAAGAAATTTGTTCGAAGGAGAAATCATTAAAGACAAAGTTGCAGATAGAGAAGGCACTATATACGGTTTTTTTTTCTTGTGCAGCGAAACAAAAGCAACAAAATGCAAAGTTGGTGATAGGAGAAAGAGAGGAAAAAGGAAACAAAAGCCAAGTGAATGGTATATTGCAGTGCACTGAAAAAAAAAATCATTAAAATATGGAATCGTTAAACTAGAACTCTACAGATAAAGTTAAGTAATATTATAAAGTGTGTTATTAAAATGGGTTGTATTTCACACTTTTCTAGATTTTTGTGATCGCTCTTAATTTTGAAATCATCTTTAATCTAAAAAGTTCTTTTCGAATATTTATTTTTGTTTTTTCCTGTGGATTTCGGGGGGCGGGGAAATCGTTATGCGGTGATATGCTCAAGCGATATCACCAAATGAAGGCGCTGGCCAACGAAAAACAGCAACAACAAAGCTCAATTGAGCCCGAGTTATGTTTATGACAGTTGTCAGTTATTTTTGTTGTTGTTGTTATTGTTGTTGTTGCAGTTTTCGCCGCTGCTTTCCATTTTGGCTGCCTTGGTATTATTCGCATGTGTTTGAAGCAAATGCAAATTTGTGCAGCGATGCGTTTTGCCAGCGTTTAAAGTCGCGCGTGAAAGTCGCAAGAGTCAAACTCCGAGTTAATAATAGTTTGCCCCTCTCCTGTCATTTCAAGTTGTTTAATGATCGGGATGATGATCATGAAGGCGAGGAAAATGATTACAGAAAAGCCGAGAAATTAAGGTTATAAACCAGGAAGTTTAGATCCTTAAAAATATTCTTTAAAAAGAAAGAAATAATAAAAGACTTCAACTGAAAAACAAACTGTTAGGAATTTTCTATTCAGTTGTTTTCTTACCGAATCTAAAATGAGTCAATTTTGTATGCTCTCAGTTGATTAAATTTTAATGCCAATTAGAGACCATTCACCAAATCTGTGACCAATTTCGCCTGTCAATACAGTTTTCCCAAGTTTTTCGTCACAGTTGTTGCCAAACAGATTTTCTCTCTCCGCAATCGCTGCTGCTGCTGCTGTTGCTGCTCTAATGTTTTGCTGCGGTTGAAATTGTTTTTCGCCATGGCTTTTGCAATTGTTGCCAAGCAGAAATCATTTCCAAAGGCCATTCAACGGATCGGAGCGGCGGCGCGTCCATTGGCGTGAAATTTGTGTGAATAACTCAAACAGCCACTACAACATCATTGCCGCTGCTGCTGCTGCTGCTTTTCACTCTGCGATCCAAACTATGCCTATGAACGGGGTCTGGGTCCGGTCTCTGGCCGTGAAACTGCCGTCAGTTTGTCAGTTAGCCACTTAGTCAGTTAGTCAGTTAGCCAGTTTCCCACTCTATCAGTTTCACAGTTTGCCAAGCAGAAGCGGCAGCATTAGCGTTAGCGGCACATGGGCTTTTCGCCTTCAACTGGGCCTAGTCCGTCCTCCATTTGGAGATTATGCGTGACTATTTATTGTTTCGACTCGAATTGTTTGGATGCTTGGAGTTTCGAAAATAAACCAAGAGATTAACACAATTTGAATGCTCTTTGGAGAACTACAAGAGAATTAAAATAAAACCTTCTTTACAAAAATAGATATAAAAGATATAAAATATTAGAAACTATAAAGAAATGAAAGAATGAAATTCTGATAAGTTTTAATACAATTTTTGGGCTTTCATGGAATTATATTTTTAAAATGAATTTTTCTTGAATTTATTAACTAGAATATTGTAAGTACCTTCCTCCAATTTATCAACTTCATCTTATATGTTACATTACTTTTGAGGAGGGCCTAACAAGCTGCGGGTCTAAAAAGCCATGGGCCAGTAACACGAATGAAGCCTAAGTCAAGATGAGACCCTCAATCTGGCCAAAGTAAACTCAACTTTCGATGCTTTTGGGGGCTAACCGACGTCTGGGGAAAATGGTGTGCTGGTGTGTGTGTGCGTGTGTGTGTGAGGGTCTCAGTTTCGGACACATCGGGCGATCGGATGGAAGCCATAACCAGGCATGATGCCCTAAAAGTCGCACATGACAAAAGCCAAAGGCCCGAGACGAAGATAGACGACAAATGGACAGCTATGGGCCAACGCCTAGGCCCAAATGACAAACAGCCCCCTCCCACTTTGCCCTGCGCTCCCTTTTCCCCTATATCTCGATATCTATATCTCTTTTTCTATATGGCAAGGGGACCCTGTCAACTTTGACGTGTGTTGTGCGATGTCTGCTTGGACTGGCTGCCATTGATTTATGGCGGGATTAATATCACAACTCGAATGTAGCTCTTTTTTATTTGTTAATTTTGTAGCTTTTGCCTTACCTTTATACACACATTTGAGTTCATGTAGATTTCTAAATGGATTTCAACTTTGGGCTAATTTCACTTTGGCATGTCGTCGTCGTCATCATCATCGTCACAAAATGATTTCATATTTTTTTATACGATTTATTGCTCCACCAAATCGTTTCATTCGCTTCATTTTGATTCGGTTCGGCAAGCGATTATTGATGGATACTTTACTTTGTAGTGGACTTTCGGAGATTCTCGCTTTAAAGTCTCTTAATGCTTTTCAGTGGAGATTCTGAGAATACGATTTGGGTTATGAATCATTTAGGGTCTTAAGACGTTTAGGATCTCAGCCATGTTTTATGAGGATGTTCTTGAACACATAGATCATAAATCTTTGAGTCCTGAATGAAGTAAGTTTAAGAACTTCAAAATTGAAATGAATACCAGATTTAAAAGGGTAAACATATGGTTTTCACTATCATTCCATATTCCGTGATTGTTTTGTATTTTTATTAATCCGATTTTATCTACTTTTTATCGTTGCAGGTATGTTTAATCGTTCCCTCTTCTTAAAACTGAATTAACCTTTTTAAGTCAAGGATAAATTTAAGAAAAAACGCACGTTCTCCTTGCCGCGTGAGTAATTATAATTTATTTAAATCGATTACGAGGCATTGAGACAAAAGGGAAACTCGATCGATTCGAATCGATCCGATCCGATCTCGTCTCGGTTGACCCATTTTGGAGGACCAAGCGCAATTATTCATTTATAACGAGTCTAAAAAATGTTCGAAAAAGCGAGCGATAAGGAAAACCAGTTACTTCGATCCATGCGTGCACCAAATATTTAGAGTTATTCCAATGAGAGTTAAAAACTCATAGTCAAGGGTTATCTTTAAAATCGATATCGATGTTAATCAATTGATAATTCTTAAATTTATTTATTATCCAAACAAGAAATCAAAGATATTCGCTGAATGAAAATACATGTCCTAAAAAGCTCTGCCATAAAAATATGAATTTCAATTCCTCACTAATGTTTTCAAAGTCGCGAATTTTTGAGCCTAAATATTTATATTTGTCCATTAATATGCAATAACGTGCGAAGCGAATTTCGTTGATTTTGGCGGCTGTTAAAAGGGTTAAGCCTTGAGGCTTATTCAAAAGACATAAAAATACAAGGGCGCGGCTGAGTCGCTTCTCCTGCGGCATTAGGTAATCGCATTTCGGCCGAAACCCAACGAAATTGGGTCAAAATTTTCACTCGAAAACTTTTGCCTCTAATTTGACAGACGAGCGACCGCATTTTGGTGGCATTTTTCTGAAAACCCAACCGTTTTTTTATTTCTCGTTTCCTCCTCGCTTCTACCAACTTTTGTAAACTCTCGCGTTTACAATTTTAATTGCGGATGCGCACACTTTCGTTTTCGTTTCATTGTTGTTTTTGCTATTGTTGTTGTTGTTGCTTTTTGGCCTCTGCAATATGTTTGTTGTTATTGTTTCTGTTGCTGGTATTGTTGGTTGTCCCCACGCATTAAAAGAGAGGCCTACGGATAGTCCGGCGCTCTTTTTCTTCAACTTTGGCGGCTGTGCGACTTCAGTTTTACTTTACCTTTTTGCGGCTTTCCAAAAAAAAAAAATATATAACCGCAGCTTACAGTTTCACTTGAGGGAAATCGCACCTCTCCCGCCCCTTCCGCTCCCTTTTGCTGACTTACCTCACCTCTGTTATGACATAACCCAACTTCGCCGCTGCTGCTGCGACTGTGGAAAGTTAAACAAAATTTGTTTGTCGTCCGCTTTGAAAATTTTGCAACTTGGAAAGTTTTGTTTCTGAACACCGACAAAAAAATGGCCAAAATTGGTCACGAATTGGCAAGCTTTTTTTGTAACGAAATAGGACTTACACGAAAGTAAATAGGTCATACAAAAAAAACTTTTAAAAAGAAAATTTGTTATCAATATTATCTCAAAAATACAAGATTTATAAATCTAAAAAAATCCTAAGTAGACTTGAGTATCTATTATAATATTTTTATAAGTTTTTCCAGTGCATCTGTTGTTGTTACTGGGGCAGCAAATTGAATTTCACATTAGTTGCAGTTGCAATTACCCCGCCGAAAAATCGACAGCCGAAAAGGAGAAGAAAAATTGTGCAACGCGGTCGCACATTTAGAAAGTATCATACGGAGATCGATGTGGGCGCCGATGTCGATTTACACTACTCCCCTTAAACTTTCATTTGAATAAGCCGCTAACAGAAAGCACACACAATAAATTGAGATACATTTTCAAAAATGTATCTCCGGCTAATAATAATAATCACTTAAGGGGTTATATACCTTTTTCAGACTCAAAAAATCGAAAAAAATTTTATGATTTTTTTTTGATGTACATACTATCAACAATTTTTCTGCAAAATTTTTTAGAGATCGGTGCACTAGAACTCAAGATACAGCCGTTCATAGCGCACGGTGAACATGACTACCTAATGTCCACCTAAAACTTTAAACGCGCTTATCTCGGAGTCGCATTTTTGAGAAAAGGTCATTGCGGTGAGCACGATATCTCGGTAACCACCACATCGATCGATTTGAAATTTTGGGGGATTGTTTGTAGATACAATAGCTAGTTCGTGAACGAAGGAATTTTTTTTTCGACAAATTTTTCTATTTTTTTGGGGCGAAAAACTAAATTATTAGACCTCGAAAAATCGGTTTTTTTGAAAAAATAATCACTGTAACTGTAAAAATTTTTTTTTCGTAAAATCCTTCGTTCACGAACTAGGTAACACTATATACTAACGTAGTTTTTTTTCATTTTTTTTTTAAGTTGACCCGTTTTCTTGTTTTCATGCTCACCGCAAGCCTCTAATGAAAAAAGGACTTCTGCGGGAAGGACTATAACTTCCACAGTACTCAAAATTTTCACTCGAAATTTTATACGAATTAAGTTAAGGACACGTACTTTGATAAAATTTTTATTGAATTTAAATAAAACAATGGTAACATTGTAAAAAAAATAAATAAAAACCATGTATTTCTCTGGTGAAAAAGGTATATAACCCCTTAATTTGAACGCTAATTTGTGACTGCTTCTTCTCTACTTTCGGGGTCTTCCATTCACTTAATGACTTTCTTTCTCAAAAAACGATCGGAGATCTCTGGCCGGGGAAGGTGAACTGATTTTTTTTCTTTGCCCAAAGTTTGCTTTTCCTCCCAGGGAAATTATGCAAAAACAATGGGCAGTCCGAAGAAAAGTTGAATGCAAATCATCGCTGTTCGTTTGAACAATTTCATTTGGGTTTTGAAAGTTCAGCCAGGGAAATTTATGTGCTGGCCAACAAAAAGTTCCCGAGGGTCTTGTAACAATGCGGGCAGTTTGCTTTTTATACACTATACATTTTATTTTTGGTTTGAAAGGGGAGAGGGGGTTATTAGGGGGGCGTGGGTTAACCAAAAGTGGGTGCCAAGTGTGGGAGAGACGGGCTTAAAGGGTCCATGACATTTCGACACGAACATTCGTGTCTCTGAACTATTGTTCACCATTTGATTAGTTGTTACCGTAAATGTTATTTTGAGATGCATATTTGAGAGCGCAAACGAAGCCCATTTTAATAAATTTTTCACCTTTCCAATTGGAACCGATAGCTCGTTGGATTACTTTCGATCGATGTCATTTGATAGGTCAGTCGTACGTATAACAGTTGTATAACACGCTGCTTTTGCGGTTTTGTGACAGCTGTGAAAAGTTTTTTTTCGAATATATTTTGCGGTTATTGCAAAACAAGTGAAACGTAAATATTAAGGTTAATTGAATGATTTTTCACCTTGCTTTGTTTTTTTTATTTTCCTGTTTTTTATATAAATACGCAAATAGTGAATGAAAAAGTATGAAACCTAAAATATACATATTTTAAAAATTGTTAAAAATTTAATAGAATATATAACGATATCAGTTACAAAATATAACAGTTAGGATATTTGGTATACCACTTCCGCGTAAAACCCTATATTTATGCAACTTATGCAAATGCGAGCTTATTCACACCCTCTTAACAGTTTTCTCCGCTGATGTGTAACAATTGGCCAACGGAGATTTATCTGCAGCTTATCTTTAGCTTTACCGTTAACCATTAACGCCACCCGCTGTCCCACTCTCACTGGCGCATTACAAATTGAATTTCCATTCGCTTTGCCAATCAATTTCTCGATGCCCCGAAAGTTTTGACCCCACTTCTCTCGAGGGCAGGGCGCCGAAATGCCGGAACTATTCGTGGCCTAAAAAACAAATTCATGCACTTTTCCCCCGCATCTTTCAGGCTGCGATTTCACTCGAATTCGTAACACCCGGCCAAACAAAAAAAAAAGAAAAAACCAAAAACAACAACAAAACGAAGAGAAAGACCCTAAAATTTATATATTTAAAACCGAAAAAGACAGAGGGAAACGAAACATATCGAAGCCACCCGCGATTTGTGTGTTGTATACCCAAATCTCACCCGCTATCACACACGACGACTCCGAAAAACTCTCTTTTCTCTGCTGCCCGATTATCTACACCTTTCACCTTTCACAGCAAACGATGCTCAACCTTTGTTGTAGGTCTTTTTGTTTTTATTTCTTCTCAAATACCGCAAACATTAAATTCGCTCGCCTCTGAGCAGCCTTTCTAATTTCAATTGTCTTTTAGTTTGTGCGATTGTTGTGCAATCGAATTAATTGTGAAACTCAAAGCGAGATTGCCCCCCCACTTCACCCCCCTCCTCTCTTTATCCCACTCGCACACACATGCTGCACTCTTCTCTTCCTCATTCTAGGAGTGACATTTCACAGCAGCGCCCAAAATATAAAAGGAAAAGATACCCGCATTACATAAACGCTGCGAGGGATTTCCACACCAAAAAACAAAAATTAGTTTCACCTCTTTTTCATGGCTTGAGCTGTAAAAAGCGCAGCAAATTATAAAATAAGCACAGCCAAAAAAAAAAGCGAGACCAAAAATAAAAACAAAGACAACAAAAAATGGACAATTTTATCTTTCAATGCGCGAGAGTCGCCCACAGTTAGTTGAAGCTGCCGCTGGAAGTTGCAGTTGCAGTTGCAATTGCCGTTGCAGCTGCAGTTGCATTCGCTTTTTTTGGCCAACTCAGTTTTTTGGCAACTTCGAAAAAATTGAAACCAAAATATACGATAAAGCAACAGCAACAAATAATAAACAAGAAGTGAATTGTATTTGTTCGATAAACCGATTGAGGAATACACTTTCTAAAACGTTTTTTCTAACTGGGTGAAAGGAGGAAGTTACTTAATAAAAGGGAAATCCGATTTTTGACAGCAAACCTAGCACAATACTAAAACAATCCTAATCTCTATAAACGATCCTAACTTTTACACAACGTATGTTTTTCCATAGATCGTTTCTGTTAGATTGCAAGAATATTTTTAAAGTTATTTATTCATTACTGATTTTGGGCTAGCAAAAAAATAATTTTTGAAACCAAATTTTGCAAGTTCCTGGTTCAAATTGATATCTAATTCAGCCTACTTTTGTTTATGGCAAATTTGGGCAGTAAATTACACTACCCACTGCGTTGGGTATCCAAAAAAAAACATCAAAAAACGGCAAAATGACAAAACGTAGCGTCGCCGAGCACCGTCGCCTCGTTCGTTACCTATTACATAACAAGCGCGACGCGTTTTTGTGCAAGCCTCGTCGCCGGCGTCGCAGTCGACGTCGCAGTTGGCGTCGCCATATGGCCCCAAAAAAGGGGGCACGACAGCAGCAGAAAAAAAGCGGCAACAAACGTAATAAGCGGCAAACACGCTTCGGCCACAAAAACAAAACTTGGCTTAGTTTGATCGAAGCCGAAGACACAAAACGATCCGAAGACTTTTAAAATCCGAAGACTCGAAAATCCGAAGACTGCCAAAATCCGAAGACTCTCCAAGAGTCCGAATGCTTTTCGAGTCTTTTTTCCGCGGCTTTCTTTTTCTCCGCTCCACTCACAGAAATTGTAACTTGCATCTCTTTTTCTTTTCGGCGACTGTCCTAATTTCGCTTAATTACACATGCAACAACAACAGAAGCCAACTTCGCATATTGTGCGTAACCCTCTTCTTTTTTTATATTTCTTATTTATTTTTATTTTTTTGCTCCTCTTCTGCCAGACTTTATTTTAGTGGCCATCTATCTGGGGGTCTTCAAACCTTTTCTTGCCACTTTTTTTTATGTAACCCGCTGCTAAATGTTTGTCCGCACACAGTTTTCACTCTTTCGTTTCGAAAATTTACGTTTATTTACAATTTGTCTTCATTTAGGGCGCCAGACGCAGACGCCCAAAATTGTATTTAATTTTTTATTTTTTTTGACCGCTCATTGTAATGTTAACTCTTTTAACTGGGCCTTGACGATGGCGATTGCTTTTTGGCGTTTCTTTTTCTCAGTTTGCCTTTTTGATTTTTTTTCTGTCTGGGTTTATTTGATCAACAGCAGATTTGAAAGTTTTTCTTTAGTAACAAGGAGTTGTAGTGCTCAAAAAAATTATGAAACCAATTTTCACCCATCAAATTACATTAACTTGTAGCAATGGTAAAATTGATTTCATAGCCCTGAAATCGTTCATTCATTTGTTACCTTTTCCTTGAGAAAATAATTTGTCATTGCTATAACTGTTATCAGTTTGCCAAAATCGTCTTTTGATTACCTCAATGAAACTTCTAATCAGTTGGTTTATAAACAGAAATTTCTGATTAATTTGAAGACAGCCTTGAGGTGATAAGGTGTTGTCATTCGTAAAACTAATGGGAATTTCTTTGGGGTGGACACTGTTCCTACTATTTATTTACCTCTTTGAAATTAACTCTTGCCTTTCGAGTGCCCATAAAAAACACTTTCAGGGTCGCTTTTCCAACGAAAGCAAACAAAATACAAACCTTATTACCAAGAAGTCGCCGACCAAATTGATAGCATCTCGGGATCACTTAACAAAGCTCCTCAGACAGACAACCACCCAAGAAGCCAACAGCCCAACAACCTGTGGCTAATTTTACAAACTAATTACAAGCTAAATGCCCCATAATAAGAATGATAATAAAAAAAGGAAAATTAATTACCCATCGCCTTAATCGACGCCCGGGCATAAACAACCGAACCGCAGTCGAGTGTCAAAGGTCAGCTTCTTGAGGCCGAGCGAATTTAATGGAGGCAACAACGAAAAAAGGGAAACCGAAGCAAGGGAAGCCTTGGACCTGATCTGTTTGGATTACGGGAATGACTGAGGGCCAGGAAAACAATTAAAGCCGAATAGCAACGGCCATAAAATCCATAAACGAGCCAAACGGGAGGGGTCATTGCGACAAACAAAACGATTCTACTTGTTGGCTTTGTTTTGCCTTTTATTTTAAAGGTTTGTTCTTGGCCGCCTGCGTTGGCCTGGCTCTTTGGCTTCTTCCCTGGGTGGCTAACTTGGCTCGTTTCCAGCCAAATGTGATTCATTAAGAAGGCTAAGAAATCAATTTATTTTCCTTTTATAATATTTGAATGTTAAACCATATTTTTTATAATTAAAAAGTTTTCCTAAACAAGCATTGACCTTTTAATAAAATTTATAGACTTATTTTAAATATAACCTCATGATAAATGGTTTATTGTATGTGTTTATACATCCCATATGTTTATTTATCTTCATAAAATTAATCACAGCCATTAATATCCAAAGTCAAAATTAATCTCCACTATAATTAGCTAATTTGAATGCTTGTCTTCGGCGCTTCCTGTAATCTTTACCGGTCAACACTAAATCTGGAGAGGGTTCTGCGTTCTGAGTTCTGCGTTCTGGGGTTCTCGGTTCTCGGTTCTCGGGGATCTGTGGAACCGTCGGAGCGCGACGTCTGTGGTTCCAGGTCCCGGGTTTCGAGGGTTTGAGAGCCCACCAACGCCGCTCGATGCGATGATCGTGTGTGGCAAGAATCGTCAGCCGTCGTCGCCGTTCGTTCTCGTTGTTCGAGAGTTAAAAACTGAGACCGCCTCACATGTTGACTTTGTTGCCCGTCCCCTGAATCTCGTCGTATATCGGAATACGAGTACGAGTACGAGTACGAGTGTGTTTAGGCTCTGCGTCTGCACACATACTCGCACTTCACTGTAAGCCATGTTTGCCCAGCTATAACCCGAAACCACTTTGGTGGCATTTTTTATTTAAATTATTAAGAACCAAAAAAAAAAAAAAAACTCGAAAATTTTTATGAGAGCCAGCAAGGAATTCTTGGTGGTTTTTTTTTGTTCTTTATGTTTATTAAGGCTCTCAGAAGTCGGCATTTGAATTCGGTGTCTGATGGCTACAGTGGATGATGGATAGCTTATCACTAGGTATTAATTATGAGAATAAATATAGCTTACCCATTTTCAAAAAATAATTCTTTAATATTTTCATAATTATATTTTTTAATTTAAATAAAATATTTTGAATAAACACCTTTTCAATAAATGGATTTTCAATTGTTGAAGATTTCTATGCAACGCAATACAGTATTCAAAAAAAGAACAATGAACCATTTCTCTGCTAACCACAAAAGGAAATCCTTTCAGTCCGCCCTGCGCTCACTTAATTGATTTCCCACTGAATGGGTATTCACTGTGGTCCCCGCTCTCAGATCGCTGATCCCAAGTCCTCGGGCCACACACGAAGCCCACGATGCACGCACTTCAAATTAGCCTAGCCGCAGATACACGGATACGGATTCAGATGGCCAGATTCAGCCAGAGATACACAATCCACACCTGGCTAAAAGCCATGAAGGGCATATGTGTGTGTGAGTGTGTGTGTTTCAGTATTCTTTGCATTCCGCTCGTCTCTTTGGGAGCTATCCATCACACATCCATCAGACACAAAAGATCAGAGGCAGCAGCAGAAGATTGAATTATATGCCATTGAGGCGTAATTGTTAGAGAATTGTTTGCTGCGGCCCAGAATGGAGAAGAATTGTCGGGCGGAAAGAGGCGGTGGTGGTGGTGGTGGTCCGAAGAAAGACCACACACGATGTGATGCGTCTTCTGCTTCTTCTTCTTCTTGTTCATTTTCGACGGACACGGTGTTCTGTTCTACAGGTGCTAAGGTTTCGCGGCCGGAGGTCCATGGCTGAGTTTGCCTATTCGGGTGGCACCTTTTTACGTTTAATGAGCGTAAACAAACGCCGTGGGATGCGCATCCAGATCCATTCCTCCTCCTCCTTCTCCTTCTTTTCCTGCCACTTGTACGACTTCGTCCCGTTTTGCCATTCTTGCGGTTAGCAGCGGGATATATGCATCACTCCCTGTATATATATAGTATAGTATATGTGTATGTGTATGTATGGACATAAGCTGGCTGGATCCGTCATCCCGAGATGCCATTTTAAGCCTGGCTAACAGCCCGAAACGACAGTTTCATAATTTACCTTCCACACAATTACCGAAACGGAGGGACAAGATGGCTCGGTTTGGTTCGATTTGCTTGTTTTGACATTTTCGTTTGAGGTTCGAGATAAGATCTGACAAAATCCCATCCTGGGTGTTCTCTTCTTTGCCGCACTGTGAATGATCGCTTTGTCTCCCGTTTGGATTACCTTCGACTTTGTTTATTTTTCCCCTGGCTTTTTTCCATACTCTTTTCTTATTTTTTCCCCTCTCCATATTGACGAGAGTACATTGTGGTGATCTTCTCGAGTCTGGACAAATTGTGTGTTCAAGACTTTTTGCACATTTTACGATGCTGTGACATTTGCAATTTGTCTTTGCTTTATTTTCACGAGAATCGCATTTGGACCACAGGAAATTCAATCAGCATTTTGTCTTACTACCTGGACCAACTTCTTTTTTCCGTCATCTCGGAATTATTGTATAATCAAAGCCGCAAAGGCAATAAAAATTCGACCCAAGGCCAAGTGAAACTCACTGCCTGGCAACACTTTTCTTTACCCCCCTTCCCATTAGCCGGGCCAATAAAAGCCGGGCCGAAATGGGTTTGGTTTTGGGTTACGAAAAAAAAATAGACAGAGAAACAAACGCAAATACAAATCGAATCGGAGCGTACCCGAATGTAAATCATTTTATGATTTATCACTGAACTAGATTTCGATAGGCGCGTGACAGGGAATGGTCCGGAAAAAAGCTGATCTCTGTTACAAAACATCGCAGCAATCAACCGAGAGCGATCAAATCGCACAGATTTCGCCCAATTTCCGATGGATTTAGTTTTAGTTGGCACATAAAACGGCCGCAATCAATGTTGGTTTATCCAGAGGAAATTGGGAATAAGTGGTGCCATGATTAATACAAGACAAATAGCGCTTGAAGCTGGGAGTAATGTCCTCTAATCACTCCACAAACCAGTGGGGATTTTACAACAGTTATACATAATGTATTATAAATAAAGTGAAATCAGTGAAAGATATTTATTTGTAGAGTAAAAGATTACAGAGAAAAAATAATATTATTAAAGTGGATCTAAATAAAACTATGTAATTATGAGAGGACTTAGCAACTTTATTATAATAAGCTCCCGAAAGTAACTCCCGAATTAAATAATGGCTAAAATAAATCATCATAAGGGAATCGGAGAAACCTCAGATTACTTAGGCTAACCACAGCCCACGTTCCTATTAATCTCACTTACAAAATTGGCCCCTTAACAGATTTTACCCAAACAATTAACTCCCAGAGCCGTCGACAAAAAGAAAGCAACAACGGCGGAGAAAAAGGCAGCGAATCCGAAAAAGCCAAGACTACGATGTCAATGATGACGACAAAGCGCAGATTTCTATGATCGCCGGTGCTCCTCTGTGAGTGTGTGAAATGCGGAAAGCTGCTCCAATCACTCATTTGTTACATGAGCAACGAAAGGGGGGGAAGCAAAAAAAAAAAAAGAAAAACGAAAGAAAAAAAAAGATTGTGAAAATGTGAAATGTAAATTTCTCGTTGTGTTCAAACCGACAAAACCGAAACCGAACCAAAACGCCAATTGCTGCAAAGTGATTACGAAAAGTCGCTCTCGCCCCGTCTCTTTCCCTGCAGTCGCTTTCTCTCGCTCTTTCGCTCTTTTGCTCGCTCGAAAAAGTTTCACCCGCGGCACGAGTACGGAAGTTATCCCACGGCAGCAATATTTTTTTCTGTTGGATGCCATATCTCAATATCTCTTCGCGCCAGCTGAACTGAACAACTCCATTCCATTTCATATCTAACGGATGCAACTTGAATCGGCCATCTCGTAACACGCTAATCGCTGGCGTTAATCTGTGCAGCTAAACGCCTCTTGGGCTTCCCTATCCTATAAACCAGCCTCACTTCACTTCGAGGGCAATCGAATCAATTAACACTTTCGTCGTCCACGCACCAAAAACGACCCACGCAATCGGCCGAAAGCAGCCTCCAGATTTGATTGCTTCGATTTCAATTTTGTCATCTGGGGTGATTACAATGTTGCACTGTGCTCCAAATATGGCCATAAATGATAAGTCTACCATAATTATCAAAACAGGGTGATAAATTGGTTTTTAAAAATAGTTTCTTATGCTTCATAAACCGATTGAAATAAACTTATTGAAAAGGAATTTAGAATTGTATTTATAATATTCATTGTCCTACCAATTTTTACCTGTTTTCTGTTGGCATGGTCACACTGCAAAAAAAATTCTAAAAATCTTTGATGAAAGTTTAACAATTTCTGAAAATATCTTTTTTAAATCAAATATTTAAACACAAATATTTGAACCACTGTGCTGGGGATTGACGGCGTCTGCCTTGATTGAAAATTGGGTTATTGTCAGCGACCCATTCAAGCGGCGATGTTATTAAACTTTTGTTTTATTTATGGAAATTAGTGTCAAGTAAATCATGTGCATGAGCATTTTGCAATATCGCCATATACACACACACTAAAAAAGACAGGCAAACACACTCAAACACATTGGAAAGCATTAAGCGAAATTTCTATTTCTAAAACAACACCAAAATCCATTGAAAATCGATTGACGGTGGAGAGGAGTGGAATATGTAAGAGCGGTGGAGAGGGGAGGAAAGAGCAGCAGGGGTCAGCTGGGCAATGTGAAAGTCCCAATGAAATTGAGCCTCATTGAAGATTCAATGACTAAGTGGAAAGGTGAACCAGTTGCGATTGTTTAATGTTTCCGCAAAACGAAAAAAAAACGAAAGGAAGTTGAACCGAACGCCTCCAGTTTGGCGGAGCGAAAATAACATGAAATGCCCAAAGGTCGCTGAACGTCCGTCTCCGCCGGCCTTTGATTTCAAAGATGAGTAAATCGGCATCAAATATTCGTCGCTTTATATCGCCCCTTATATAGCCTCTGTGGCATAATTAGCCGAGTGGGCGGTGATAACTTTGAAATTGATCGTGATGATCGGGCAAACACACACAGACACAGAATAGCAAACTATAAAAAAAAGACCTTTCAATAAATTTCGAATGCGAGTTTGCCTTGGAATTTTTGTTGATTTATTGAATAGACCATGAACCTTTAGAAACCTTTGCCGAAATGTTCTTGGTAAGCAGAAATTTTATAAAATATTTGAAGTATTTGCTTATATAAACTTAAAGAATTTAAATAACTTTTCCGTTTGATAATATAATAAGCACTTAAGAAAATATTTCTAAATGGCTTGGGCTTAAATTTTTAAACCAAAAGAGTTGAAAGCCCACTGTTAAGTCGCTGAAAAATCTTCAATGACATTTTCGAGCCAAATTTTATTGCTGTCCAACTACTCGTTGCCAAGGCAGAAATTTCGGCTATAACTCAATTACCCAACCAATTTCACAAGCTGCGCCGACGACCCCCGCCCACAAAGCGTAGTTGCTACTTTCGACACCTCGCAGCGTCGCAACTTCAAAGGGTGCTTGTCGTCTTACCAACCATCAACAACTACAACAACAACAACAAGAACAGTAACAACAACAAACGATGACAACAACAAGGAGGGCCGCATTACTGTCCAATTTTCACACATTCTAGCAATGTCAGAGGAAACGGCCTGCGAGTCGAGACCATCTAACTAATGAGCAGGCAAGCACTCACTTACCAAGCGGCACACACATGATTTGCGAGGCGGACAGAAGCTGAAACTGATGCGATACGGATACGGATAGGGGTTTGGTTTCTTGTCTTGTGTGGCCATCGCTGCCCAAAAGGACACACACGAAGCCCTTTTGGCCCTATGCTAATTTGCACGCCATAAATGAGACGAATGTGCCGAGTTGCTGGCCATGTGAAGTGTAGTTGCAGTCGCCGCAGTAATGTACTGTGAAAAATACTATTTGTTATATTCCTTTCTATTATTCCGTTTTGCTCCATCTGGAATATCTCATAGTTCCATCTAAAACCATAACGATATAATCTGAAGTTCCGAAATCCATTGGTTCTGCATTTTCCAAAAGGTTATATTTTCTAAAATGTAACTAAAATTCTGAGATTTATTTGAGTATCATTTTGTTTGAAACAAATATCAAAAATGTTCAAATTTTCCCAGTGTACTACCAAGTAGTTGTTGCTGTTGCCTTTGCAATTGTTGCAAGTGGAAAACTGCTGCGGCCTGCCGTGGATCAAGTAGAAAGAAGTGGGAAGTGGATGAAGTGGATTTGGAGTAGCGTCGACGGGGTGGGATGGGGAGTGAAAACGCCGGCTGTAAAATCTGCAGCTGGGTGGCCCCGCCAGAGTTTTGTGATGATGGGCGACTGCCAGCGACATGTGTTGCTGGTTCCTATATACTCGTGCTTGGATGGCTAATGCCACCGACAACGACAACGCCCCATTTGGATACACACAAACATGCCGAGTACAAGCACAACGTGCCACCCAAATAAAAGAGGCAAAAAAAAAATCATTTGCTGACAAAGGACGACAGCTTACGTTCCCCGGCGATGTGCGTCGATAGGGCGTTCCAATGTCATTTGTTCCTGAAGGAACAACAGGCAGGATGCACTCTAAAAAGCTTAGGCTTTTTAAGAATCCTTTCAAATTTTATTTTTTTTTAATTCAATTTTCATATTTT
Source organism: Drosophila ficusphila (assembly GCF_018152265.1). NCBI lineage: Eukaryota > Metazoa > Arthropoda > Insecta > Diptera > Drosophilidae > Drosophila > Drosophila ficusphila. The sequence continues at coordinate 17,629,771 of NW_025064737.1, forward strand.
TACAATCGTACGAAGGTTGTATTTTAAACCGCTTTTTTTGTATCCTTGAGTTGAAACTTAAATTTTTAATTGTGTATAAAAATGGAGGACATTCATATGTTTGCTACTCCTTGGTGACTTTTCCATAGCCCCGGATTTCGATAGCAGCCCTGTGCGTATGAATACGTGAATAGGAAGCCGATGAAGGACGCCATCGAAGGCTGGGTGGTCAAGGAGGGGGCGGGGCACCGGATCGGACCGCCTCTGTGACCAAGTGATTACCGTTTATCGCCACGCCAAGGACCGCCGGCATAAGTAACCTCCGTCCTGGGACCACACGCGCACACCCACTCGTATACGCAATGTTCGAACACACGCGCAACCATTTATCAGCTGGCCCTCAACGCTGTCTCTCTCGCTCGCTCGCGCTCTCGCCCTCTCTCGCTCTTTGCACTTGCGCTCGATTTTCAGTGTCGCTTTGGGGTCTCGCTCTCTCTGGTTCTCCCCTCTCTCTCACTCTCATCGTTGTTTCCTTTAAATACCCAGTAACCGTAGAGATGAGCAGGGTTTATAAATAATATAAACTAGGAAGTGCTTAAACTTAATTGAATCTAGTTTTATAATTTGAATTGAGAGAATTCTATATCTTTGAAAAGGTTTTCCTTTTCGGATTCTGAGTTTCAATAGAGTTTCAATAGACATGAAACATCAAATGATTATGCAGACGACTCTGTACAGGATACCATATAATCTTATCCTTTAGGTTTGCCACTCGTTTCCATATGTGCTCATCGACCTCACATAAAGCCAGACGAAAGTGTAGGTGTGCGTTACATGGTGAAACGCAGAGAGAGAAACGAAACAAAGTGAGAACTGAAACGAGCAGCGCTGCCGGCGTCGCGTCCGCAGTCGACGTCGCAGTCAGCGTCGAGAGTGGACGGCTGAAATTTTTTCAAATTTCAGCTCATTTCGACGCGCACTTTCAAACGGAGCGGTTTGTTCGCTCGTCTCGTTTTCGATTCAGATTCAGATTCCGATTCGATTCCGATTCGATTCGCCTTCTCGCTCGCTTCGTGTGTCGCCCACCAAATATAAAAAAAATCAAATATACTACTCGAAACAACAAATCGAGCACACACTCGAAAATTATACAAATCGTAAGGCAACTAAAATAACAAGCAAACGGCATGTGGCAACAAAGAGATTTGTTCAAATGAAAAATTTATAAGCACCAAAAAGTTGAGCAATTTTTATAAACCAACAGAATCTGTATATTTAAATAAAAATCGAATAAGGTGTGTGAGTGTTGAAGTGATTGCAATAAAAATTGTAAAATGTTTGAGCCCTATGTGAAAATCAAGAAAAAGCGAAGTGTTCATGAAATCTATGAAAATGAGAATTTAGAGCAGCAGCAACAGCAACAGCAGCAGCAGCAACCTGCTACCAGCGATAATTGTTGCTGCGAGAACGGAGAGTCGCAGAATGGGCCTGAAAGTGCAACGGCAGCGGCAACAGCAACATCTGTAGCTGCAACATCTGCGGCAGCAGCAACAGTCGCCACAGGAGCAGCGGCAACCAGCAGCAGCAGCGGCAACTGCAGTCGCCTGCAGCAATTGATATCGACGCCACCAGTATTATTGCGCAGATCATCGCTGCAACAGCAGCAGCAGCAACACCCACACACGCCAGCAACAGCAACACCACCGCAGCAACAACAGCAACAGCAGCAGCAAGCTGCGCCTTCAGTTTTGCAACAGCATTTGGGTCACCTGAATTACGAAAGTGGAGCAACTGCAGCAGCAGCGGCAGCAACCAGTAGAAGTGGCTCGGCAACACTGGCGCAGCATTTGGCAACACCCAGCAACATATTGCAGGCGGCGTTCGGCAGCAGCAACTTGCAACACATACTGACACGGTCCGCCCCCTCGCCATCGTCCAGTGCGATTTCCTCGAACAACTGCAGCAGCGCCTGTGCTGGAAATACGCACTACAACGGCGGCAACAGCAGCAACAGCAACAGCAGCAGCAATCACCACAGCAACAGCATCATTGCCAGCCGCCTGTTTGGAGCCGCCTCCTCCTCGTCAGCCTCCTCTTCGGTGGCAGCCTCATCATCCTCCTCCTCGTCACATCATCTACACAGCCATCATTCGGCGCTGACCAACTCCATTACGAATCGCATCAATCAGTCCATCAGGCGGCATCTGAACCAGCAGCAACATCACCATCCCCTCAGTGCATCCTCATCCTCTTCTGCATCCACGTCGTCATCTTCATCTTCATCATCATCATCATCGTCGGCCGCCTCATCCTATCAGCAATCGTCGGTACAACAGCAACATTATAATTGCGCCCATCCTGCACAGCAGCAACACCATCACCACAGCAGCAGCAGTAGCAGCAGCAACAACAGCAGCAGCAGCAGCAACAACAGCCATCATCATCACCACCACAGCAGCAGCAACAACAGCAACAACAACAACAATCAACAGCAACCACAACAATCTCCTCTGTGCCTAGTATTATTAGTTAAATGCCCCAATTCTAAGGAATTTTGTAACGCCGCCGCAAATTTCTGTGATAAAAGGTAAATATACCACTCCAATTGGCCCATTTACACTCGCTTTTCCCCTTTTTGTATGTATGTGCAAGTGTGTGTGTGTGTGGTATGTAAATGGTTCTTTTGACAGTAATTAAATGAAAACAAAGAACGGGTCTTAGTAGGGCAACTAAATGTATTTGCATTAATAATATTGCAGCTTAAATGCCAGCCATTGGCATTTGTGCATATGAGCCATTTACACCTACGTAAATAGCAGTAGCTATGGGAAGTACTATTTATATGATAAGTCGGAGGTCTTGAGTGTGCGACGATCAGTAAATGACAAAAGTTGAACTTTAAAGCCTTATCTGATTCGATTCGTTGCGAAATTCTAGTTAACTGGTAAACAAAATTCTTACTAACAAATGGCAATTTGTATTCGTCTCTAAACAAAGCTTTTGCTTTATACAGGAAACTCTCAAAAGTTACTCACTAAAATCCGAATTTAACCAGTTGTATTGGAACAGCCAAAAGCCGTATTTGAAAGGCCTTCCAATTGGCACGGCCTAGCAACAAGTAATTGGTATTACCAGCTGGCCCACAATGGCCCGTGTCAACAATCGTTAGCCCAGCAATTGGAACACAAATCCACTTGAGATGTGTGGCCCAGAGTGTGCTGATGACCCAGTTTATTGCCCAGGACCTTCTGCACCCTGAACTACTTACGTTCTGGGCCATATTTCGAGTAACCATTGTCACATCCTTGAGTTATGGCCACAACAAACAAAACCGCCGAACAAACAACAGTTTGTTTTGTAAAAGTTTCTCTGCCTCTTTTGATGGCTTGTATGTAGTATATATATGTATATATGTATATGTATATACTTATATTTAATTTTGATGACTTGTAGTTTTCTGTATAGCCGAGAGTTCGGTTCGTTTCGGTTTTAGTTAGCAACCTCGGAGTAACCTAGATGGTTTTTTCAGATGACCTTACTTGCGTAAGTAATTGGTTTCTTTAGTGTGGAGACTACTTGATGATGATTTGCTTACCAATTCTATTGATCAGGCCTAAACACCCCGAGTTATACACACATTTCCTCTATCGAGAGCTGGAAAATGTCGTAACTTTTCCCCGGGGCGAATAAACAGAACTTAAGTAATTAAGTTTTCTCTATATATCAGCCACCCTTAATAGCTGCCATATCGCGCTGTCTCTTTCGATGCGAGGAAGGCTTTCTCTTTCACACCGACATGCTCTCCTTTTCGTTCTTGTTGCTGCTTTCACACGGTGACCCCAAAAGGCGTTCGCCTAACCTCAAAAAGATGAACAGAAAATATAAAACAATTTTGTAAACACAAATGCCGATGGAAGTGGAGGTGGGGTCCCCGCCCGATGTGTTTTATCTCTTTTCACCCAAAGTTTTTTTTTTTTTTTGTTTTTTTCTGGTTTGAGTGGCTCTCAATTTTCGGTTAATTAATGGGCGTGGGCGACTTGCGTGCCAACCTTTGTCATTTGGGGTCAGCAAACAGCTGCAGCAGCAGCAGCAATACATCAGCAACAATACAGCAGCAACATCAACAGCAGCAGCAGCAACATCAACAGCTGCTGCTTTGTCATTGAAGAAGAGAGCTGCAGAATTGAGACCATGAGCTCGTGCTTGGTTTCTTTCTTAATGCTTTTGACCATGTGCCAGTAATTGTTATTATTTTTTCTTATTCTTATTCACTTTCCACTAGGGCTGCGTTCTGCTTTTCATGCACTTGTTGCTCATTTTCTTTGGCCTTGCTGCAAATTGCCCGATAATCCGCAGTATTTCGAACAAAAAATGTTCTTTGTCCACAGCCGCCGGCTGGCGAATCTGAGTCATGGGCCATTGATTGTTGACTGTTCTTTATCAGCTTACTTAAATATAATACAAGGATTTTGCGGTTAAAGTATATATTTTGGTTGATTTCGTATTCTATTATTAAAACTTCCCAGAATACGTATATCAATATCAGTGTTTAACCCCAAAAACCCCTTCGTGAGTTTCGAATAGAGGATGTACACTGTACAGTCTTCCCTTTTGGTTTCGCTATGCGGTTTTTGTGTTTTATCTGCTCGAATGGGAAGAGACGGGAAGTTTGCTTGACTGATTTTCGCTGTGAAAGGGCTGCCGTTACTGGCCATGTTGCTCTGCGATCGATCCCCAGCAACATGTTGCTGCAACATTATGCAACGAACTTTTCGGGCTTCCGTTTACTAATCAATTCCTTTCACCAAAAGCTTCAGTTTGACCAATTATTAACCACAGATCGTGTTGGGTTGCATTGCAACTTTCCACTTTTTTACTGCTTGTTGTCTCCCCCATTTTTTTTATAAATTATTTAAAATGTTAAACTTTCAAAAATAGCGAAATTAAATTCATTAACATAGCTGCTGTGAAACTGAAGCAAGTAAAATCTTCCTTTTTTTTATATTTTTACTATAATTGAACTGAAACCAGAGTTTTCACTTTGTTTAACACATTTCGCCCAATAATCGTAAACCGAAAATCTCGCCCGGGTCTTTCACTCAACCCACATTTTATTTAGAACAGATACAGATCTCTCGAAGAAATCAGGCAAGAATTTCTAAGCCAATAAAAAAGAAGATCTTTTAAGCCAACAAGATCACGACGCTTGCGCCTAAAGAAAAAGTAGTAGAAATCCCAACAAAACGACGCCTCGAAAAAAAAGAAAGAAAAAAGAAAGCACGACAAAAACAAAATGTGAAAACGCATGAAAGCCAATTTCATCTCTCTCACTCACAATTTGTTTAGAAAGTGCAGAGAAAGAGGTAAAAGCGGCAAAATGCAAACAAGCTAAAAAGTTTGGCCCAAAACGTTTCAATGAAAATTGGGCACACAACATGTGGTTTATTATTAATTTATTGATTTCATTTCTGCTCTGCCCGCAAACTTGTTTGCTTGTGAAAATTTATTATCCAACAAAAGCAGCTGGTAAAAAGCGATATATATGTGCATATGTATTTCGAGACACGCGCTAAAACGACAACGTGCATTCGATTAAGAGAGAGGTAAAGAGCAAAACTAAGAGAGATCGCTTAAGCTCGGCTTGGAGATACGTCATCAAACAAGTTTTTACGATTACATAAAGTCTCGTTCCGCTGTCAGTAAACGTGCTCTCGTTTTCGAGCTTCGGCTTTTTGTTGTTGTTTCTCGTGTTTCTTGCTTTGGGTTGATTTATTTTTTTTTTTTGGTGAAACTTGCTGCAAACTTTGCTGCCGGCGTCGACGTCAAAACGCCTACGCGCATGCGCACTCTAAAAAAATATTTATACTGGAAGACTTAGGAAATTATACACAATTTCTTTGAACACTTAATAATAATGAACTAATCTTAGTTTCTTTACTCAAATAGTCACACCTAATTTCCTATGCCGTGTGTCACTCATTTTACGTAATCGAAATATGTTTTTCCCTCATTATTATTTGCGATTAACACAAACACAAACTTTCATTTATGCTGCAATCCCAAACAAGACCTAAAAAAATAAAACAAAGTGTCAAACAAATGTAACAAAATCGGTTTTGGTTTTTGACGGTCCAGTTTTTGGACATACAAACTGTGACACACGTTGATTAGCATTTGAAGTCCGAAAAGCAAGCAACGGCAGTTATGTAAAAATTAACAACATTAAACTTATGCGTGGAAAATAGGACGCGAGTTTATTGTGACATGGTTTTTTTGGACAAGATTTTTCGAAATGATATCAAATCTAAGAAACATGATTTAAAGTAGGTTGCTTTACTTTAAAGATTTTTCTTCTCTGCTCAATACTTGATTACTCCAAAGTTTATTGATCCATTAATTGGTTTAATGCGAGCAATGCCGAGGAAAAGTCGAATCATTTAAGGGTATAATTATGGAAACATAATTTTCCACAACTTTCAATTGTTTTCATTAGTGCGAAAAACAATCGCATAGGCCAAACAAGGCAGGAAAAAAGCAACAGGCAAATTTCACTCTACTTACATGATTTCGTACGCTTTATATAACAACTACAACTACTGCGAATCGACTTTCACGAAAAACTGCAAGCAAAACTGCAGACTGCTGCGAGTGCGAGCGAGAGAGAGAGCATCAATGGCCGAGCGAGATGGCAAGCTGGGGGCTTGAGCTTTCTCTCCCTCCGCAGAAATGCCAACTATAAAGTAACTCCAAAGGCAAATGGTCGACGCATCGAATCGACGGCCGCGTTGAGTTGAGTGAAAGACCCAAAACGAAACCCCACCGAAAAGGCCAAAAACCAAAACGAAAACAAACGCAGCCAAAGCGAAGAAACCGAATGAAATGTTGAGCGTGGGAGTTTTTGAAATTAATATGCGTCAAACTGTCGACACTCCACGGAAAGAGTGGAGAAAGATTTTCGAAATGTCGTGAGTCGTTAGCACACTTTAAAAAGCCAAGGATTGGAAATGGGGATTAGCTTTCATATAATTAATTTTAAAAATGCTTACTGGAAAACTTAGATATCAAGTTGTATAATTTTACGAAAGTGTGTTAAATACCTAATAATTCTATAGATAATAGTTGCTTCGCTTTTTTACATAAATTGTGTTTTATTATTATAAAGTATTTTATTTTTATAGAGGATCCTTTACTTCTGCTTATTTCGCCATGTGCCAAAGTTAATCATCTTTTTCTTAGGTGGGTGTCATCATTGTTTTTGTCTTACGTTGTTCAAGATCTTGTTGCCTTATTTTGTTGTTGTTGTTGGCGTTGCTATTGCCTCTGTTGCATTTGTAGCGGAAGTGAAGTTGTCGAGTTCGTTTTGGGAGTTGGACTGCGTTGAGTTTCTCTTTTGAAATCATTTTCATTGGCATGAAAGTTCACATTATTTAAATTAAATTGCTGCCGCCGCCGTTGATGTTTCTTCTTCATTCCCTCACTTTGGCTGGCGACTGAAAAATGTATCTTTGCATCTGTATGTTGTGTTTTTTTGTTGTTTTTTTTTTTTTGCGACGACGGCGGCGCCGCATTTATGTAAAAACCAAAAGAAAAGCAAAGAAAAGCGTTTCCTTTTGGCTCGAAAACAACGGCGACAACTGAAAAGCGTTTTTCACTCAACTCATTTGTTGTTGTTTAGGCGGCGAGTGAAAGGAGCCTTTGTTGTTGCTTTTGTTGTTGGTGAAAACGCCAAGTGAAAAGCCATGCGATAATTTGTTGTAAAAAAATGAAAAATTTTCACCATTTTCAGTTGTCGTTATTGTTTTTGTTGTTGTTGTGTCTGTTCGTTTCGTTTATTATTGCCTTTTGTTGTTGGTGCCTTTATCAAATTTCATTTAAATGCTAATGAAAAGTTGCCGGAAGTGTGGAAAGCGCCAAAGCGAGTCGCTGGCAAATTATATAACTTTTCCTTTTGTATTTTTTTTTGGGTGAAAAGCTGTAGTCTCTCTTTTTCCCGATGAGCAGCTGCAAGTCGAAGAAACCAGTTTTCCTGCGCTAAAACGATTTATTAAATTTCTTTAACGCGTGCGCTCCCTTCATTTGTCATAAGTTCACGTACTTTTTCTGATCGAAGAGCCCACACAAATGGCGGATCCCCCGGGGAGAAGAGTTCTATGTATCCTATGTATCTGTCTGTGTCGAAATTCCGATTCTTTGCGATCCATGACCAACTGCATTCGTCGCATCCCAGCTGTCGGATGTTTGCCCAGACCTTTTGGCCCTGATCCTTTGGACCACTCACATGCCATGTGGGTTTATTCTGCAGCAGAACTAATGGTTTCTGGTGGCTAAGTAAGCAGATCGAATGGCATGACTAAGAGAAAAGGTATGGGCTACAAGGGATTTATGAACTCATGGAGAGGTGTGTGTTTGCTAAACAATTTAAATTTATTTACATTGACCATTCAAACAGAGGAATGACCATTGTTAATACTGTTTTTGACTTATTTGGTTTAAAATATAAATATATAAGCAGAAACAAGATTGATTTTATCTTTAGCTTTCTTTAGCTGATTAAAACTTATCATAGAATCACCTTAAAATGCTGTTACTGCCTAAGTTTATTGCTTTTGATGACTCATAGTTCCCATTTTTCCACGTTTATATTCGATTATAAGGTTCTGAATGCTTTTCGTTCCCATGCTTAACCTTCTTTTGCCCAAACTTCTGTGATTTTGTCATTCGCCTTGTGGCGCCAAACAAATGATTTTCAATGTCATAGCAAAACAAAAATGTTTGCCTCTGGCCCTTGGCGATAAAGAGAGGTGTATTCGGTTGGAGCGAGAGGGAACTGGAGGCCCCAATGCCAAATCAATGTCATTAACATTAAGGCACACTCACTAAAATTGAATAAAGCCGCTTTACCGAGTGCTAAAAACGCGGTCTACGGTTTGTTCACCTTGACGAGCTGCGTCAACCTTTTGATGGCTCGCACTCATACCCATCACTCACACTTACACACACACACACACACGTACAAATACTTACACACACGAGGCCCATTGAAGGTCCTTCAGCTGGATTTGATGATGGCCATCAAATCGCCAGCAGCCGCAGAAAACGGGCAGCACCTTGAAAATCTCAGCCTTGTCGAGCTGAGCTGAGCTGTAAATCGCTCGTGTGCCGCAGCCTTGCACAGATTTTCCGACTTTTTCTCCGCTTGGCTGTGCACAGGAAAAACAAATTACAATTCGATTGGAGTTAGTAATTGAGATATCATTTGGTTTGCTCCTTGAAATGCATAGTTGTGTATAAAATACCAAAGGAAATGATCTTTGATCTTATGTTTCAAATTGATTTGTTTTCAGAACTTTCTTGCATTTATCTAATAAACAAACACTAAAATACAATTAACCGTATTCTTAATTATTTTTAGCTAAATGTTATTTTGAGTTTTGTTGTAGGTTTTCTATCATTATTATACCATTTTTTTCTCTCCGTGTAAGAACGCAGCTTCCTCTGCCATTTGCCGTCTTCCATCTGCATCTGCGCGACTGAAAACACACATGAAAAGAACTGTTGTTATTGTTGCTTTTGTGTGTCAGATCCTTCTGCCCGTCCTCCCCTTCCCTCTCTTCCTTCCCTCTCTCCCCTCTCCCCTCTCCTCTCCTCTCCGCTCTGCGTTTTGCACCTTTATAAGATGAGCTACTCGCTCACGTTCACCTTCATCCTCAACTGCGCTGACCCATTGTTTGTCAATTTTCCACTCCTGGCTAACATTTTCCTAGTCCATTGTTTGTTGTCATCTGCAGTCTCCTTAAATCCTCCTGCCTGCCGAGATTTTCCAGGTCCATCAGTCAGTTTTCCTTTGCTGCTCCTGCGCAACGGTTGTGTTTTCCTTGTGATATTTTAACGTGTTTTTTTTTATTGTTGTACTGCTGCTGCTCTTTTGACAATCTCGAAAACCTAGTTGAAAGCTTCGAAAGCTCTATCGTTATCTCGATTAAATCTCTCGTTCTCTGTTAATTGCCAATTTCTGTGCGGAATAACGGACTTTTTTAAACCCATATATCAGCCATTATGAACGCTGCACTTTTTGGCGCATTTCGTTTCGTCTTGTCCACGCGTTTGTGTCTCGTCCATCGTTTTAATTAGAAAATATATAGCAAATAGAAACACTTTTTAATTCGAAAAACATTCTGTGTGATTTGTGTTTTTTCAACGGGCGGCAAGCTGGAGAACTCGCTGCTGTTGAAACTGCTCAATCTTTTGGCCAGGCACTCGAATTCAGACACCAATTTAGTCAAAGTTGAATTCGAGCGCAGCATCATGGATCTCATACAAGAGCCAAGGTGACCCCGAGTTTTAATTATACCATTTTGAAGTGTTCTTGGTTGGAAAAAATATAATGTTAAACATGCTAGATATCTCCGAAAATAACCTACAAGTTATTTTAATTAATAGTTATTTATACCTTCATAGCGTTTTAAATGTATAAGACCTTGATTCTCATTGGTGCTTTAGACTAATAAATATAAAAAATCCATATTTATATTTATAAGTACTTTAAGTAAAATTGATCTTTATAAATAAATCTGTTAAGTATAATAATTGTATTCAAAAATATTCTTAACTAATTCCAAAATTATTTCCTTGAATCCTTGCAGATTGCCGGTGAACGAATGTCAGGCAAGCCAAACAGCTAGAGTCACCTCGAACCTGCACGCATCCAGTAGCACGATGGCGGTCAGCCGTGTACCCTCGCCGCCCTTGCCGGAAGTTAATACGCCAGTCGCCGAGAACTGGTGTTATACGCAGGTAAATTCAAATCCCCCAAACGGATTAAATTTCGACATCCCTATGCGGCTTTTTCGCATTCCTATGGATTGGCAACCATCTGAGCCAGCCGAAGCGAACCCAACCGATCGGATTTCACAAATATTGTAAACTGAATCCATTTCGTTGTAAGCCGGCAAATGCATTTCCGCTGTGAATGCAGGTACATTTGGCTCAGATGGGTGAAATCGGATAACTTTGTTGTTACACGATTGGAAATGGGGAAAAAGCTGTTAGCTACTGAATTTTATTAACCATATTTATCTTTCTGTTTCGCAGGTCAAAGTGGTTAAATTTAGTTATATGTGGACCATAAATAACTTTAGTTTTTGTCGGGAAGAGATGGGTGAAGTACTCAAATCGTCCACATTCTCAGCCGGTGCTAATGACAAACTGAAATGGTGAGTAATTTATTACTTTTAACCTATTAACAATTTACTAAAACAATTCATATCCTCATATAGGTGTTTACGGGTTAACCCAAAGGGTCTTGATGAAGAGAGCAAGGATTACCTTTCATTATATTTACTGTTAGTCTCGTGTAATAAATCAGAAGTCAGAGCCAAGTTCAAATTTTCCATACTGAATGCCAAGCGTGAGGAAACCAAAGCCATGGAATCCCAAAGGTATGTTCTACTATCTATTATTTAATAAATGGCTTTTGGTAATAATTGTTTTTATTTTCCCGCAGAGCTTATCGTTTTGTGCAGGGCAAAGATTGGGGCTTTAAGAAGTTCATCCGCCGCGATTTCCTGCTGGACGAGGCCAATGGCCTTCTGCCCGAGGACAAGCTGACCATCTTCTGCGAGGTCAGCGTCGTGGCGGACAGCGTGAACATCTCCGGACAATCCAATATCGTGCAGTTCAAAGTGCCCGAATGCAAACTGTCCGAGGATCTCGGCAATCTCTTTGACAACGAGAAGTTCAGCGACGTCACGCTCTCCGTGGGCGGTCGGGAGTTCCAGGCGCACAAGGCCATACTGGCAGGTAAGATTCTACACCAAGAAATATTCTAAAGGTTAAAGACTAAAAAAAAGATTATATGACAACAAACATTTAGAGGTACGCCACTTGATAATCGGAATTAATTTGGCGGAATTATAAACTCAGCAAGTGCAATTTTGATTCACCTGTTTTTTAAAACAATAAACTAAACAATTTCTTAATATTTTTATTTACAGCGCGCAGCGATGTCTTTGCGGCCATGTTTGAGCATGAGATGGAGGAGCGAAAGCTGAATCGTGTCGCCATAACCGATGTGGATCATGAGGTTCTTAAAGAAATGCTGCGATTCATATACACGGGCAAGGCGCCCAATCTAGAAAAAATGGCTGATGATCTCCTAGCGGCTGCTGATAAGGTGCGTCCGCCTGCCCCAAAAAGCCAAATCGAATTGTTATTAATAAACTATATATTATTTGTCATTGCAGTATGCACTCGAAAAGCTGAAAGTGATGTGCGAGGAGGCGCTGTGCGTCAATCTCTCTGTAGAAACAGCAGCCGAAACACTAATATTAGCTGATCTCCACAGTGCGGATCAATTGAAAGCACAAACGATAGATTTCATAAATACGTGAGTTCATATTGATCATTTAATCTTAACGAAACAAGTAACTAACTTATGGTTTATTTACAGTCATGCCACCGATGTGATGGAAACCTCCGGCTGGCAAAATATGATCACAACACATTCACATTTGATAGCGGAGGCATTTCGTGCGCTCGCAACACAACAAATCCCACCAATTGGACCACCAAGGAAACGCGTGAAAATGAGCTGAAACAACAATGCAACAATCACACCAACAAAAACAACAACAACAAAAACAACAACAGCAACAATAATAAAAACAACAACAGCAACATCAGAGAACCGTACACCAACAACAATCAAAAAGCAACAACCCAATACCAACAATCGATCCAACATTTGCAATACATTTGATGAGAACTTGAACCAATGCAGCAGGCATTTGAAATATTTGATCGATCGATTGGCGGCCAACCTCAAGAAAACATACGGCAATACTACAAACACAATAAATTATATCAACAGCAGAAAGATAATGCAAATGCAGAAGCAGAAGCAGAGCAGTTTATTGTTTCGATTTCAAGTAATTTAATTCACTTTGATAAAACTTGATTTTAAATGTATTTTATTTGTTGATTTAATATTACCTATGATTAATATGTTTACGAGTAATAATTATGAATTAATTTTAATCTTAAGTCCAAACACAACTTGAAACAAAAGCAGCAATTTAAAAAGGAAAAAACAAACAATTAATAATACCAACAAAAAAAGAGCATAAAAAACAAAAAATGGAAAAATTAAAATTAAATTAAATTAAATTTAAAGTAAAGTAAAACGTAAAAGTATAAAATCGAAGGCAGAAATAAAACAAAAATAAAGAAATTCACTGAGAAAGCGTAACTATTATTATTATTATAATTATAACGATTATGATTACCGATTACTGCGTATAATTACAAAGCGTACACTTTGATTGTGATGTATATTCGATGAGTATGACTAATGAGTAACGAGTAAATGAGTAATGATACGGATATGATAATGAAGTTGATTTATATATTGTGTATATGTAAACTCGGAACAATTTTTAAAGCATTCAAGGTTTAATAGCACCCGCCCACCAAAATCCACGCCTCCCCCTTTGAAATTGAGGAGAATGTATAAATTTATTCTTTATCACTGGGATTCCCCACTGTCCCTAACATCTATCTTTCAATATTCACTTCTTTATCTTTAATTTTTTTGCTTCCTTTTCTTTTCTTAAGTATTTAAACTCAGCAACCTGTTTCTCTTTGTTTAAGCGCAAATGTAATTAATTTGTTGTACAAAACTATAAAAACAAACAAAACATTGTCGAAATAAATGCAAGCAGTAGCAATTTGTGTATAGTAAGCAGATAAAAATTGAAAAAAAAAAAACAAAACCTATAATGCATCGATTCATTTTGTAAAGGGGAGATTCTCTTGGGTGGTTTCTCTTCTGATTGATTCAGAACATTTTGACTTTTCCACAAACGAAGGTTAAAAGTACGAGTAAAGTAAACGTGATAACAATTTATCTAACTATTAAACGAAAAACGGCGGTGAAGAGATGACATTTTTATATGCTAAAATGCAGATCGTAAACTTGGTGTGTACAATTCAGGTATTCAGGAAAGGGTAGAATTTTTGCAGTAAATTAAAATAGTTATGATAGGAGCAACTATTTGATCGCTTTCCAATGTATGTGTACTTCCGATTGACTTCGCATGTGATTTGCTATCAAGAAAGTGTAAATAAACTAGCCTTAGTCGCAGCAATTTAATTTTGTTTCGAGTGCACAATTAACTAGTTACAAGTCCAATGCTTTAATCTGTGTATGTGCGTGTCTGTATAGTAATAGGTAACCAATATTAGCCTTTGGAAAGATCGGAAGCGCGGGATGACCGGTAGGAAGTTGTTTAATTTCGGCATGCTTAGCTTTATTTATTTCGCTTAATCTTATCCTAATCAAATCTAATGGTGGTCATCCCCGGCGGCAGGAAGCACTTGTGGTGTTCAGTTTTGTGTTGCTCTGCTCGCAATTGGAGAGAAATAAGTTTGGGAAAGACAAAACTAGCCATCTAAAATGTGTATCTAGTAAGCCGACAACTTTTATGCATGCCAATCTAAATGTGTAGAAATTGACAAACAAAGAACAAAAATTCTGCACTAATGGGCAATACAACAAGTGACAGCAACAAGACATTTTTAAAAAGCGAAATTGTAATTGTATTTAACAATATTAGATAATAAATTAATATGTTCTAAAATTACGCCGACGGTTTATTTCTTCTCCTGCTCCTCGAGGAACTGCTGCAGCAGTCCTCCGTCAACGGGAATGGTTAGCTGTTCGGAGCCATCAACGCTTCGCTTTGATTTGACCAGCTTGTGATCAAGGAACTCTGTAAGCTGCGCACGTAGGGCGAGATCTGAACTGACCAAGAAGGCCTCGCGACAACTCGAGTAAAGATCTCTAAACGGCATGCCCTGGTATGTGGCATTGCCCTTATTCTTCAGTTGGTACTTTACTATCAGCATGTAGATGCCACGCGAATTGGTCGTCAGCGAGGAGAACACACTGCGCATCGAGGAGAGGGCCAGTTCGCCGGAATTTTGCACCAGCAGGGAGTTCTCGAAGGCAGTTTCATTCGTATATGGCAGCATTGTGGTGCAGTCCCACCACGAGAAGTTGAAACTGCTTAGCTTTCCTTGGTCCCAAACTGGTAATAAGGAGACGTTAATTAGCGAAGTCGAAAAGGTAATACAAATTAATAAAAATACTCACGCAACGGGGTATTAATGTGATCAATGGATGCCAGCAGATGAATATTTGGAACCCTTGCTAAACGCGATAGAATCGCTTGTGCCTTTACATTGCGCAGCATCGCTCCATCCAAATTGTGTACAATAAGAAACAAATGTGTCTCCGGTATCAGGGCAAACTCCTCCTCGATCATATCCACCGCTTCATGAGGATTGGCAGGACTAACGCCCGCGTCCAAGATCTCACTTGTGATGCTGTCCAGCACATCCTTGAGCGTCAAGCTGGGAAAGAATCCATTGACGACCAGCACTGTTTGCTTATCCAGTACCTCCTGATGGAATGACTGTAGTAGCTGCCGCTTGGAGCCCAATCCATAGAGAAGTAGATTGAAGCCTTCGTTCAGGATGCACATCCACTTCGGGAAGTAAGAACGATACTCTTCCATTATAGCATTAATAGAGGATTCATGCTCCGTCGAGAGCTTAATTTTAGATAGCAAACTAAACACACGATCAGCTGCCAGGCGGGGATTCTTCAAACGATCCAATGTGTGATCCGAGGTGAGAATCTTGCTGCTGGCGTGCGAGTGAAAGTATCCATCGCTCTCGGGCACAAACTCATTCGATTTCTTGGCCCTTGCTGTTTGTCGGAGACGAGCTGCAGATGGAGTTTTTGGCAGGACGGGCACCACAATGGCACGACGGGCCTTGCAGGGCGTTTTTGGCTCATCATCGGCTGCATCATTATCATCAGAGTCGCCGTCACTGCTCATACTGCTGCTAGAGGAGGATTCATCATCACTGGGCCGAAAGTCGCTCTCGTCTGCGGAGAAATCCTCATCCGAGTCGGCCACTATTTTAGCAATCTCTAAAAGGTTATAATAAACGTATTCATAATTCATGAAAATAATTAACAATTTTTAAAAGGACTACTCACGGTTTTTTACACGAGTTCGCACATGTGCAGGCGTCTTTGGCTGATCGGTTGACTTCTTCCGCTTTGTATCTGGAGTTTTGACCCCCAGTCGTGGGGTTTTTGGAGTCTTGGGCGTGCGAGGCGTGGCATTCAGGGCGGCTAGGGCCATTGCATCACGTTTTTTGGGCGTATTGAAGCCAAACATGCTGGTTCCGGCTACATTGTACTCCGATTGGATGAGGTGAAGATCCTTGGAAGTGGGCCTCTCTGCATTCTCCGAATCCTCGTTAGACTCTTCCTGTTCTTCGTCCTCCGGCTCCTCAGTCTCCTCATCCGTTATCTCCGCATAGTTTAGTACAATGCGCTCCTCTTCGGGTTTTCCATTTGATTCTTGTTTGTAGGCCTGGTATTTTTTGGTGGGACTTGGACGACGTGTGGAACGGCGCCTGGTGTTCGTAGACTGGGATTCTTCAGAGCCTTCAACCAATGCCGTGTTTAGATCCTCGGAGTCCTCTTCCGAGTTCGTAAGATTTTCGATGGATTTAAGGTTTTGCTTCCGCGGTGTTTTCTGACCGCTTTTGGTGCTCATCTTAGTTGTCAAACTGCGGAGAGCTCTTATTTTGAAACTACACAATTGGTAAACAAATAAATTGGTAAATTCACTGAATGCCCAAAAGAGGCGGGAAACAGTGTGGCCAACACTTACTGAAGGAAACAAGCTAAGTACAATTCTAAAAAATAGCTGAAAAAGATAAATGAATATTTACAAAAAAAGACAGGTATAATTTTTTTTATTCAAATAAAATTAAAGTCAGCTTAAGCAAAAGTAATTTGAGTGTAACATAATAATTTTTTTGTTTTATAGTAAATCTGGCTACTAAAAGTTTTTGCCGGTGTTGCCAGAAGTAATTTATCAGTCTGGCAACACAGCGCTACATTTGGAATTATCGTTCAGGTCCCTCTGGTTAAGAAGCGCGTGTTCGTTGAAGCTTAAAATTTGAATTAAATATTCACGTTTAACGCCGGTTCGTTAAAAACATACATCTTCTAGAAAAAGGTACTAAGTTTCTATAAAGTCTTCCAAGTGCTCATTAGTTATTTGATTATATGTACTTTTTAAAACTTATCGCTTTCTAAGAAAAAGTTCCGTTAGTCCGCCATATTTGTCGATCTTTTTTACGTTTCACCGTTCTTTCATTCATTATTATTTTGCGCGGCGTGTTCTCGAAGGTTTCCGGAAAATGACAAATTCGGAGGAAAAGACTTGTGTTGTCTGTGGAAATCCGGCCGGGTTGATGTGCCAGCGGTGCGGAGAACCCTATTGCAGGGACGGATGCCAACGGTTGGATTGGCAGCGACACAAACATGTTTGCATCATAATGCCGTAAGTAAATTAGTAATTAAACTGCCACTCAAAGTCTAACAAATTTAACGGTTTTTATAATGGCACGAAATAAATCAATACACTTTTCAGGCCCTTGGTATCCATTTGGCACGCTCAGCAGCCGCTGAATCCGATCAAGAGCTTGGAGAAGGCTATGTCCAATATTTCTCTGGAAGAATCTCCGGCCGAATTTCAAGCATCGACCCCAGATCCAGCTCCAAAACTGAACCAAACATCTGTGGAGTCGTGTTCCGTCGGTCCTAAGGAGGAGGAACTCTCAAACATTTGGCGCGAACACTTTTTGCCACAAGGAGAAGAGTTCTTCGAGTGCCGTGTAACCTTCATAGAAAAGGACGGCCCCATCTGGGTGGTGCACATTGCCAATGTGAAGAGCATGGAGCGCCTGGCGGACAACTTGCAGCGCTGCATGCAGCAGCAGAAGCTGGTTCGTCTACAAAACGTCAAGGAAGACATATTGGTGGCCATTAATGTGGACAATAAAGTTCACCGTGGCCAGGTGCTGACTGTTGACGAGCAAAAAGAAGAGGCCGACGTACGAATGATTGACTATGGACCGGTGGTGGCCACATCGTTCTGCGATATTTATTCCGCTGTTCCCAATATGGCCAAGCTCAAGGCTCATGCTTTCCGGGTGAAGCTGCCTACAAATACCGGAGTCCAGGTCAACAAGAATCTTACTCTCCGTTTGCTCGGAACCAAAACCCATCAGGGCGTTTATCATGTCCATCTGAAGCCCAAGATGACCATACCACTCAGTTTACCTTTGGAGATGCTGCAACTGAATCCTGAGGTTAAGGTGATTCGGGTCTTTGAGCAAAGTCTAACACGCAACGAGCCGCTGGTGGCTCTACTTCAGATAAACGTGTTAGATCACATAAACAAGGACCTAAATGCAAGCCTGGCAGGAAAGCCAGGACAACCGTTCACGGGACCCTTTCCCGAGGAGAAGTGCACCTTCTTCGTGGCCGCTCGCACTAAAGATGGCTATCGGCGAGCCTTCCTCTTGGACCATATTGCGAGGCCTACGCCAACGTTTTTGGTTTACGAAATGGACGAGGGAAGAGTGTCGATCACCGACGAGGTCAGTCGCATTCCCAGCGAGCTACTTGGCCTTCCAATCCGCGTGTTTGCCGCTCAGCTTAAAGACTCCGTTCCGAAGGAGCTTGAGTCTGATGGTGCTGATCTCACGGTGAAGCTTAAGTTGGATAACACACCGCCAAAGGAAAAGATACGTGCCGCAGATGCCGTGTTGCTTGCCAGGGGTCAACAGATCTGTATGGCACGGCTGAGCACTTTCTTAGGTCAGATATCTGACTTGGGACACAAGTATTGGCGTGAACCGATTGAAAACAATGCTCAAGTGGTCATTACCCATGTCGATAGCTACAAGAAGGTCTACATAAGCTCCCAGGACAGCAAGAACTATCCGGGGATCTTCAAGCGTCTGGAGTCCAAGTGCACTCCTTTCCAGGATTCCAGCGAGGTTTCATTTGGCTGCGTTGTACTAGTTACCTCCAAGCTGGGCTGTTTCCGTGGCGAGGTCAGTAGTTTGAAATTCTATCGGCATTTCGGTAATAACGATTTCCAATCGCACAGGTTTTGGGTACCAAGGACGACAATTATATTGTAAAGAACATTGATACGGGTGCCACCCAAAATGTCGATTTAACTGCGATGCGTATGTCTTGTCGCTTCTTGGAGAATCTGCCCGTCTGCCTGATGGGCGTCCAGCTAAAAACCGTTTGCAATATTCCGGACGCCGCTGTACCAGCAAATAATGCCGCCATCCAAATGCTGCACAACCTTTGCGTGCAGGAGGAAAAACTTACTCTCGAAATTGTAGATGCAGGCACTTCTACTGTGGATCTTTTGTCCAATTTTGGCGATATGCGCTCGTTGGTAAACCAAATGCTGCCACTCATGTTTACACCGGTAAAGGAAGGAACTCCAGCTACTGAGCCAAAAGACGCTCTGACTCCGGCTCCATCCCCTGTTGCCTCGCCAGTAAATCGCAAAAAAACAGATCCTGTTATGCTGGAGGCAGCCATAGATCTGCCCCCGTTGCCACCTTCGCCTCCGGTGTCTCCTATTCCTGTAAATTCGGTCAACTTAACTCAAGAAACCGCAACCAAAGAACCCTTTGAACGCTTCTTTTTCAATGCTATGCCCAAGTATTTGGTCCCCGTTGGGAACAAGATTCCCGTAATTCTGTTGAACGCTTTCGAAATGTCAGAAACCGGCTACATCACCGCCTGTTTCTTTGAGAACGGACAGGTGGCCGAAAAATGTCAGAATCTACTTAATTTGGTTGTCCAACATGGAGCGTGCGAACACAATGTTGTGCCTGGTTACGAGCCGGGGTAAGAATCAAAAAATACTTATATATATTATTTTATGAGCTAACTATCCTATTTTGTAGCGTTGGTGAAGTGTGCTTGGCGCTCTTTAATGAGGATAAGAGTTGGTATCGTGGAGTTTGCCAAGACGTTAAGGACAAAGTGGCAAAGATATTATATTGTGACTTCGGAAACATTGAATACGTGGGCGTTGAAGATCTGAAGCCCATTCCCGAGGATCTTCTAAGTGGCGTCTATGCCACCAAGTGCTACATAGCTGGTAGAATAGTACTTGATTACCCGTTTTTTACATTCATATTAATATCTTCATTTCAGGCTTCGACAAATCCAAGAATTTTAAGGCTTTGGCGCATTTCCTCGTTCATACGGTCAAGTTTGAGTGTGACGTTGAGGAGGGTCCAGAGCCCGATACGCGTGTCATAAGGATCCCTAACATGGAAAATATACTAGACAACTAAGAATATGACTCATTTCGACTTCAAGTTACATGACAACATGGATTGCATTCCTTAATAAGTTTATAGCATAGCGTACACCACCGTGTATTTCAGAAATCAATTAAAATCTTTCGTTTTTTGTTTTGTTCTTATAGATGCCTTTGATGTTTCTTTCAATGATTCAAGTTAAATAATATGTATAAATATATTCGACTTCATCTCAAAGTCGCACATCGAATGAATTACAACAGCAATAAGACTACAACAATAACAACATTCATTGCTCGGAGAGCTTCGCGAGCAACTCCTCCACGACATTGACATCGCGCACTGCGATTATACCGCCTGCATTTCGCTTCCAGTCAGCATCGGATTCAGTGTCCTCCATCAGGTACCTCAAGGAAACCGCCTTCTGTTCCGCAACACTGGCTGTATAGTCAAGGACATCGCCGCCAAGAGCTCGCAAAATGGCCTGAGGAGCACAGGTATCCCACTTGAAGGTCGATCCCTTGCTAAGTAGATACACATCCACTTCGTGAGTTATCACCTTCAAAGCCTTATGGCCCGCTCCTGCAGAAAATGCAAATTCGTAGCCCAGATCGAGGAAACGCTGTAGGATATCGGACTGCTCTGAGCTGGAGAATATTCCTAACCGACGGTTCTCGTCACGAGCCTCAAAATGGCAATTGTGGGCCTGCAACGAGGGCAGGCAAACACCCCAGAACATCGAGGAGCTGTAAACGTTCTCCTCCAACTTCTCTCCAAAGGGTTGGGCCACCACCCCGATGACTGGGATTCCAGTATCCCGCTCGTAGACACCAATCAGCACGGTGACGCAATCCAATCCGGTGGATGTGATGCCGGGAAAGTCTGTGAACATGGTGTCGCCCGAAATGTACTCCGCGGTGGCGTCTAAACACAATAACAAAGATGTACAAAAATGAATACATTATCTATTACAAATACGCACCAATGGGATCGATCCAAATGCCCAGATTGGCATAGTCTAGTTCCTCCGGAAGTGGGGGAATCTCGCCCAGCTTTTCGCTGTTAAAGTTAACCTCCTGATGGACTTCCTTGGCCAAAGCACTAGCTGCTCCTTCGTGGCCACTTAAGACAGCCTGCAGACAAGATGCAGTCTCCTCCTCACACGAGCCCACTGCAATAGTGACACTTTCGCCCAGTTGGTTGGTGAAGTTTGGGGACTCCTCGCCCAGGATCGCATCCTTCATTGCTGGGAAAAGAGATCCCACCTCGTGCTTGATTGTCTCCTGGATGAGGACATCGGCCAGCGTCTTGAAATCATGCTCAAACCGCTCGTTGGCCTCCGATCCCTTTTTTTCCTGCACTAGCAATGCCAGGAGTTCTTCGTTTGAGCGGCAGGTTCTGGCGATATTGGCCGCCTTCTCCGCACAATTGATCAGAACTCGCAGCAGATTTGCCTGGTCCTCCGCACTCATCCTGATAGCTTCTTTGGCCTATTTGGGTTCCATTTCCACACTTGTATGGCTTTTCCTTGCGGAAAAATTTTATTCCTTGTAGTGTGGCCGAATTTATGAATTCATTTGAAATCATGGTCTTACTGCTTATCAGCTGAGTTTGTTGACGAGGAAGAACTTAAAATAAATTGGCTAAAAAAAGGCTATATGCATTGCTTTTTGAGAAACGATTTACGCTTTTTAAAAGAACAAGTTGGGTTTGATCTGCGGCAACCAGACGAACGTTTATCAGAGTTCTTTTAAGAAGTTGGCAACGCGATTCAATTTTCTGGTCTTTTTCCAATATGTTTACATTCACGCCCGTTGATTTTGACGCCATCTGGCCACACATATATGTCAGAAGAAAAAATACTTAATACCAGAAGTGGAAAATACCAAAAGAGCGCGTAGTTTAAAAGTCTGTAAGAGAAAAATGTTACCATAAGATTAAAAACACAAAAAAAAACAATTGCCAGTTTTACAAAAGCTTTAATAATATTAATTGGTGATTTTCTATTTTATACTAATCTCAAGTTGATTAACAACATGCTGATTGTTACAGGTTAATATGCCCTGTGAGAAACCTCCCAAACTCGTATGAGTTTAATTTAGACCCTCCCCCTAATTATGGCTCAAGGATTTCCAGTTCTAGCTTTTGGGGGCAGCTTTCACATCTTCATTGGAGCATTTTAATTGGCAATTAAAAATTACTCACTCACCGCCCCTTGAAAGCCTTTAAGCAGCCATGAATCATGGACCAGAAAGGAGGAGCCCATTGCTTTTTAAGGGCTTTGTTCCAGCTGCGACTGCTGCATAATTTGCACCCGATCTTATCAACGAGCACTGCTAATGATTCGCATTAATGATGCTGCCTACATGGACCACTCCCGCTGCCCATCTCCCCCTTTGGGGCCCTGGGTCTTGGCTTACGCACTTTGGCATCTCTTGAAATGAGACCATCAATCAGTTTGTGGTACTCGCCGTGGCATCCCGTCCTCTCTCCTCTTTCCTGCGCTGCTGCATTTGCATATAAATTGCTGCTAATGTCGCGCTATCAAAGTGACTGCATCAATGTGGCATTCCTGCCATGCCTGGGCCATTCCCTGTTCCTTAACTCTGGCTACCTGCACTTGGGGAAAAACCTTTCATTGGGAATTATATTTTAATATATAAAAATGTTTTTAATGTAGTTAAACTCTCTTTAAATATATATCTATGAATCCCATTCTATAACTCAACTGTTTTTAAAATGCATTAGAGTGAGCCTTAAGGTTTTTAGAAAGGAATTTCAAATATGCAATCAAACTTTTCCCAAAGTGTGGTGAATCCTCCCTTCCGCCATTTGGCCCTCGGGCAAAAGGCTCCTCTTCATTCCGTCGAATTGGTTGGCTTATGCTAATTTTTTCCCAGGCCTCGCAGGCCATTGATGTTTGGATAACGTTGACTTGATGACTTTGCATAATTTACGCTGCAGCCGCAGCCGCAGCCACATTTCGGCTGCTTTGGGTTAATTTTTCACTCAACCACGTTTACCATTTTAATGTGTTAATATTCATGGAGAAACAGCACCAGTCGGCCAACAATAACAATCTTGGCCGCCTGTGACTGGTGACGTTTCAATTTGGTCGTTGCGTGATCTTTGGCCAAACGATTTTTCAAACAGCCCCCGAACCGTTGGGCATTTATCAACAGCTCCATCGAAGGCATTTGTCATCCCCCAAGTTTTACAGTTCCTTACATTCGTATCATATTACCAAGCTTTATTTTTAATATTTTTTATCATTTTATATTAACAGGCAAGTATCGCTTTTCTACTTTTAAAAATTCTGTATTCTAATAAAATTAAATTTATGCGAAAGCAAAATATTTCAAGTATTTGGAAGGCCAGTTTGTTTACAAAGTTTTTTGATGGACATTAGTTAAATTGTTTATAACGTCGTTTGCTTTGTTTTTGCCCTTTTCTCATTTAACAGCCTTTTAATTAATCGGCCGAGTTGAACAAATTCTTAATGAGTCTTTAATTAATCGCCAAAGCGAAATGTTCGACGCTCTTCGGACACGAGAATATTTACATTTTATTGTGACTTGATTTCTGTGATGGCCCCTAAATTCAGTCCCTCTCCCTCGCACCTTAAGCTCCGTCTCGCTCGCACCAATCGTGGCTCCACCCCTGAGGTGTTAAAAACGAGTTTCGAACGCTTCCAAAAATTAGTTGGCTCTTTTGTCTGCTGTTGTCTTGATTATTTCAGATGTTTTATTAATGCGAGATGCCACAACAAGCCCAACAAATGTCAAATAGTTTCGCTTAAGTTATTCATGTTCATGTTCATTAGCTAGTCTAGTGGTTTATTCGATTTATTTGGGGGGTGGTGAGCAAGAAAAAGAAAATCTGTAATAATAAACAAGCCATCGTTATGGGGAGTCAAGTGCAACGGGGCGTATACGCGTTGTGGGCTTTCAATTGGCTCAATTGCCAGCGCCCACTCATCCGAAGATTCTGGCCATCCGCTGTCTTCTAGCCATCTTCGATTTGCCAGCCTGCAGCCAAAAACTGGATTGGGCTCTCCCCTTTTTCCACGAGATTTTCCGAATTGTCGATGCGGCTTAATTTATGCGCTTCGAGGTGTTTGCCTTTTCACGCTCATTGGCAGCTCACTTCCTCGTTTTTTCATCGTTTTTCCACCGATTCGGGTCTTGAGTAATTGGCTTGTGGGGTGGAAATTTCACTCGTATTTGCATTTGCCAGTTAATTGTTTACATTTCGCCAAGCATGCGAAGGGAGTGGCTCTTAGATGACCAATTATACACCATAACCCGCGGGTAAAATTAGATCTATGCGAGAGCTTTTGAACTGGTATTAATCAGAGGATAGCCATTGCCGAGATAATGGTGAAAGCGCTTGGAGAAGGTTAAATTGCAATGCGGAATTTATTTGGAGAAATTTGTAATGGTCAAAATAAAAAAAAAATAATAAAAATTAAATTAAATTCCTATTTAAAATTTCTATTTGCTGATAGTTTCAATCTATCCTTAAGATTTTTTTTCCTTATTATATTTATCTCATATATATTCTACTTATGTTTAAAATTCCAATGTTTTTATAGGTGCTGTCTTATGTTTAATATTAAATTTGTTAATCAACTGCATCCGATTGACTTTTTGTGAGCCTTAACCCTATAACCCTTGAGTTTGTACCCTCATTTAATATTTATCCCCCACAGAAGCCGAACCATGGATCCACTGGTTAGCACAACAGAAATGGCTCCTTCCACCGCATGTGTCCCATTGTGATCGTGTTCGTTTTGGGCCCAACTTTTGACCAGCGATTCGAGCAAGAGCGGAAGCGTGAAATTCACGAAAAAACATGGGCCAATAATACAGATACAGATACAATAACAAATACAAATCTGTTTTGCCATTGCCGGGGCCAGTTGGCTATAAATTTTATGCATTTTGCGCATAGTTTGCCATTTTGCCACTTTAACATTATTGTTATGATGATAAGCGAGCCACAGTCGGAGGCATGGGGCAGGAACAGAAAGAAAGAAAGACAGAAACAGAAATGGAGCCTGGCCCAGGGAGAGATCGTTTTGGGTCCAGGTCTCAAGCCCAAGACTCCTCTCCATCCGCAGACCCACCTCTTTCCAAGTCCGAGTGTCCAACTGTCCGGCCATAACGCATCCTGCCTTCTGCACTGAAAAATATATATGTATTTTAAAGAACTATTTGAAGTATTCAAAGCAGGGATTATGCTATTATACTGTAAATATAAAAAAATTTAAAAATTTGTGGGAATTTTAACAAACGAAATAGTAATGAGAAAATAACCAATCGAAGTTTTAAAAATAACATTTTCAATTTGACATATATTTTAACTTTTAACAAACTTCCAGCTTAACGCACACTTTATAAATATTACATTATTAATAAAGAAAAGAAAAATCGTTCTATTTAAATTTGTAATTATTTATAATTATTACATATATCATGGTCAAGGAACCCACTTTTTTTCTGCGTGCCTCTTCTTTGTCCAAAGCTGTTTGCTGATCGCCAATGCGATCTTCGTCTTGTTTGGCTTTCCTTCGTATTTAAAACCATTTCATTTTCTGGGGGCCAAAGTGTGAATATAATTTAATGTGTTCGAGTCGCAGTCGCAGTCGCAGTCCTGCAGCTTGGCTGCCCATCTGGGTGCAGGATTTTCAATATCGCAGCTTGTCCCTGCTGCAGAGCGATTATTTATTGTGCTTGATTGGTTTTCAAGTGATCATAAAGTAAGTGATCGTTGGCGCTGTCCGCTGGCATTGAGTGGCCCCTTCCCTGGCGTTAATATGTAGATTTGGGGGCGTAGATTTATGTTCGGTGAGGCGGAGTGGGTTTCTGAATGAGAGTGGGTGTAATGAATTTGGGGCTGAGACGACTTTATCTGCTTGGGGTTGAGGAATTTTCCTAGGTCATGCGCATCCTGCTCGAACTCCCACAAGTGGCCTCGAACATTTTAACATTTAATTGACATTGATGATTGCCCCACTGGACATGTCTGAGAACACGTTTTCCCAGGTAGCAGCAGCAAATCCGTCTGAGTGTGCTCGGCATACCAAAACTGCCCGGGAATTATTAATTTTCATATCGGAGTGGAGCTGAGCGGAGCTATTCGCATATGTCAGCTGTGCTCGCCATCAAGTTGGACTTGGACGTGAAGAAGACGTACGAAATAAATTCTGTGGCACTTGCAGACAGCCAGCAGACAAGGCCATGGGTGTGCACAGCAGGGGGAGAAATACTAGTGAAGTTGGAGTCATTTCATTATTAAATAGTTAACCCATGCAAAGCAAATAATATTATATTTCAGTTCTATTAAAATCATAATTAAACTATTTTATTTATCTTAACTAATTCATTTCAAAGCTGTTTTAAAACAGCAAACCTCATTTATTAGAATTTCAGCAGGTGCACTGAAGTTGATTTTATTTCTTAGGTTTCTTTCTCCTTATGGGGAAAATATTGCGTTGCTGGGCGCAATCATTCAAAGTTTCTCTATTGGGCTCAAAGAG
The DNA here is from genome assembly GCF_018152265.1 of Drosophila ficusphila. Taxonomy (NCBI): domain Eukaryota; kingdom Metazoa; phylum Arthropoda; class Insecta; order Diptera; family Drosophilidae; genus Drosophila; species Drosophila ficusphila. Next base: position 17,656,523 of record NW_025064737.1, read on the forward strand.
TTAAATGTCTGAAATCAACGCCAACTCATTGGTGCTGGGTTTTTGTTTTGTTTTCCGCTCAGCTTGGCTTTCTTTGCCCCGTTGTGTGTTGGTTGTGTGTTTTGTTTTCGCTTCTTTAAATGAACGTTATTAAGCAGATGTTTATCGCTGAGTGATTTATTCATTAAAAAAACATTTATTAGCTAGAAACAAGCAGGCGAGAGTGTGTTTGTGTGTGAGTGTGTGTATCCAAGCACTCACACCTCGAATCTCTGATACATTCACATTTTTCCATATGGCCTGGTTCGCCTCGCCGCCTCATTTGTGCCGCATTAAAATGCGAAAGCGTGTTTGTTCCTGGAAAAACTGCAAAGGCCCCCAGTTTTATCAAATCGCGGGTGTGGACTCAACCACGAGCAGCTGAGGCGTGCGGCTTTGCTTTATGAACTGGCATATTTTCACAATTTTCCTCGGCTCCTTCTGCGTGCGTTTTAATCACTTAATTAGAGAGCCACTTAATTGACTCGGACTCGGGACTCGGACTCATGGCGATTATTATGCAAACAATCGAGGTGCGAGTGTTGCAGGAAATGGGCCTCGGGTGGTCGAGTTCGTGTCTTAAGTCTTTTGTTCAGCGGTGCCTGGTAAGCCGATTAAAAGGTGGAGTTTTTCGAATAAGGAAAACATGTTTAGGTTCTAAAATAAGTAGTTAAATATTTCTTTATGGCTGAGTTAATCAACAAGAATTTTTTTTAATAAATAAATATTTTAATAGTTAACAGAAACACTCTTTTAATAATTTAAATCAAGATGTTACCAACTAAAAATATAGAGGAAACCACTGTGAAGCAGCATAAGAAATTTCGAGACAACAAATTCCGTGACAATAGCCACTTATTAAAATATAGGTGTGATTTTATTTTCTAGTTAAGTTTCATGTGGCCATCGTTTAACTGATTTTGATTGCCCTCCCATGATCCCGTTTAACTCGTTCTTCTGCAGCACAATTAGCGGACGCAGCCATTCATTAGCCCCATTGCCTTTCCTCCGAAGAAACCTGTTGATGAGCCGAACCTGATGGCATTGCCCGATTTCCCCAGTTTTGATTACATGTCCCCAGTTGCCATTTATAGAGAGGCACACCCATGGCATCGAGTGGAGTGCAGTGGGAAATCTGGCCCGCAATGCAGACATTTCAATTAGCATTTGGCTAAACACAAGGCAAACAATCTGGCCAAATTGCTGATGTTGACCATTTCCAGTCAATGAAGCCAATAAATTGGCACAAACTGAGTCGCAGATAGTAGCATAAATACTTGTTAGGCGTCGTTGGCTAATCACTCTGCACTTCCCACAGCGCAACTTCAAGTTTTCCTTTCTGAATAACTTGGCTAAGTGCTTTTCGTCTGCCTTTCGGTGTCATAAGGAAGCGTCCAAATGAATCATAATTTATGCCTGCCTGTCGTTCGCCATGGCCATTGCCATTCCCTATTCCTATTCCCTGGCCCATTGCTATTCCCAATCCTATTCACTGCTTTCGTTACTTAATTTTTCCAACTTAACGCGCTGGCTTGTGCCTGTTGGCCCGGCTGCCTCCTCCTCTTGATCACCTGTAATTGTAATGCGTTTCGGGGTTGCACGGGTAGAAAATGTGTTTATTTGAATGATAATACTCCATATTTTTTTATTTATTTAATTATTTGCATACTTTTATAAGCCACTCAAAGCAGGGGCGGATACAGGTATCTGCCTGGGGGGGGCGATCAAAATTTTTTTTAAATAATGCAAGTAGCAGGTGGCAAATAATCAAAAATTATACGCAGTTTTATTCAAAACACACTGTACAAATAAATTAATTAATTTTAATCTAAATTGCGAATTCCATTTTTCTTTTCCCTCTTTTTAAAAACTTTTCTATAACTCTCTCGATGTCAATACTGATTTCGGAATGCGTATGTAGCAATGCTAGGCCAGTTAGTCTTAGGAGGAGGGATAGAAGTAGGGCAAGGAAGGACTGGCGACACGCTGTAACACGCAGGTTTCCGAAGTTCACACCAGTTCACTCGGTTCACGCGTTTTCTGAGGAGTCGGACGCATTCAAGTGAAGCACCTTTTTCAGAAGCTGAGGGGGGGCGATCGCCCCTATCGCCCCCCTGTATCCGCCACTGACTCAAAGGAGTTACCTATAATCCAATTTCCAATTAGATAGGTTTTTAAGTATTTTAAGGGAGCAATTCCCTCTTTTTTCAGTGTACAAAGTGCGTGGCCGTCGACGGAGTGGCTGTCGTTTGTCTGAGCCGATGATAGTTGAAAAAATTACTTAGAAATTACATGCGTAGCTTATGCCCCCGTGCCTCAATCAGCCTGTGGGCTTAATGTGCAGGAAAATGCAGGAAAATTCGGGGCGGGGAGCTGGCTGCCGGGTATTAGTGTTGTGGGTCTCGTGGCCAGATCGTAAATTGCATTTTCCAATTGAATTCTGAGCACCGAGCTCTGAGCGGAGACAGGTGACAGTTCGCCGAGGTCGTCTTGTAGACCAGCCCAGAAATACTCTGAAACGAACATGGTTGGCTAAGGAAAACTTGAACGCCCATTTCCCAGAACTCTGACTGTTGTTAATTTCCCATCGTTGTGGCATTAATGCCGCGAAGTGACGGGCTCATTAGCATATAAATATTGTTGTAATTACGGCTGGTAAATAATGCAATTTTGCCATTTTTTCAGGCCATGCCGGGGCTAAATTAAAATTATTATAATTGAGTTAAGCGAATGCGAATGGAGGGCGAAGGGCTTAGCGCTATTTCGCATGGCTTAAAATGCAGCACGGAACATGGCCATAAAGTGTAGCTGCGTTTAGCTTAAACAAGTCGACAATTTAAAAAGCCAATTTGCGCATAATACGGCGAACGTGAGCAAAAATTTAAAAGAGAACTGCACACACGCACAGAGGCGGAGAATGAAAAGCCGAGTGCAGGTAGCGTGTTGTGCAAATTTCTACGCAAATGACCATTAATGCAAATGTTGTTTGCTCATTAAAGAAACATTGCCCGCCCACCCAAATGACCCAAATTCGCTTGCCATTCGAATGGTAAGTTTGCCGGAATATATCGCAAATTGACCACGAGTTGAGTGTGCCTTGGAATATCAAATATTTAAACGAGGTTCAAAAGGCTTAATATACACTAAGAAGCCTTTAAAACCCTATTTTTAAAAGCATATAGTTAGCAACTATTATTAGTAACGAGTACTAAAACCGTTGTTCAACACTACCTATCCCCTTTTTTGACGTTCCCCAATCGGACAGTCTGGCAGCCTCATTACTTCCTAGAAAATCATATGCTGGCTCTTCTTCTTTCGCTTTTGAACTTCAGAAAAATAGAGCTTGCTTCATCCGATTTCTCTACAAAATTTGTGAATTTTATTCGAAACATGGGTCGTCACAGTAAAAAGGTACCACTGTTCACGATTGGTGACTTTGTGTTCGCCAAAGTGCGAGGATATCGAGCCTGGCCAGGCAGAATCCTGGATCGCGTGGGCTCCAACGCGTACGACGTATACTTCTATGGATCTCGCAACCACGCCAAAGTTCCGAGCACCAAGATTTTTGATTTTGAAAGGAATCAGCGTATTATGGGAACCTTACGGTCTAAGAGTTATGCTTGTCGCCAAAGTTTTCAGGGTGCCATGAGGCAAGCTCGCCAGGCTTTCTCCAATCCGGAGCAGGATTTTGGCTTCTACCAACAATTGGCCTTGAACGAAGACAACTGCGTCAATGCGGAGGATCTAAATATGAACTACTTGGTGGCTGACGAGCAAGAGGAGGAGCCCGACTTGCAGGGGCAAAAATTAAAGGAGCCTCTGGAAATTGAAGATACTGAAGAAGAAAAATCGAAGGAGACTTCCGATCAGCTGTACACCATGTCTCCAATAACTGCTTTGAACTCGAAAAAGATGAAACCCAAGAATCTATTCAACAGAAAACCGTACTCGATGCCTCTTTTAGACGATGTGGACTCAGATGAGCCGATGCATCAGGATGCAGAAGAGAAGAGGTTCCTTCAAGTGGAAGACCCTCCGTTAATGGAGCAAGCTTTTCTTGAGCTCGAGAAATTTGTCAAGGAGCAGGCAGTTAGAAAAACCCAAGAGAATCAGTTGAAAAAGCCGGAAGCAGAAAAACCGTACTCGATGCTCCAACTGGATGGCTTAGCTCCAGAGGAATTTAAGGAACTTAACAAAGGAGTCGATGAGCTTAGGCAAATGCTAAAAGATATTGAGGACAAAGAAGAGCCGCAGGACTCAAATAAACTACACTATGACATGCAGTTTTTGTTGGACCAGCCGCTTAATCTGTCCAACCGTCGCCGCGCCTTTTAAAAAACCCCAAAAACATTTCAACAATTACAAATATTAGAAATAATTTTGAACCCAAATGTTAATGCATTGTAATGTTTGCTCGCTATATAACTTTTTTTTCTAAAGTGCTTAGGATTTATCCAATTAACTACCAAACTGCCTTATTAAATGAAATTTTGTTACATGTTGCTTATATCAACTCAAGGAAATTGGTTTATTAAAGATCAATACAAAAAAAAAAATTAACTTGTTAGGTGAACCTAATATACAGAATAAATAAAAATTGTTGTTGATTATTATTAAAGGTCAAAGTGTGAAAAACAGCCAGACAATAAAGCTATCTGAGATAAAGCCCTGCGTTTTTTAGGACACAAAGATATGACTTGACTTGATTTTGGAAATTGGGGACCATTAAGGAGGCGCGGGCGTGCCTCAGTCCATAATGGCCACTGCGTGATCCTGCACTGCTGACCTCCACACATCAGCGAGGCTAGTCGCTAATCGAAGCCCGAGTTTGGGGCACGTTTCCGCATTAAATGCTGCACCATCAGCATGGCGAGCCCGGCCATTAACCCAGCCACCCCCGGGATGAGATGAGCCTCCCCAGAGGCGTTCGCTGGATAGTTTAGCTAAATGCCGTCGTAAAAGAACGCCGGCCGTTAAACCAACAAGCTGGGAAGCAAAGTCAACAAAGATGATTCCCACCCTACTTTCGGCCGATTTAATTGGACAATGCTGGCGAATCTCGGGAAGGAGGAGGAAGTACCAGATATGGCAGGCCGAAGTACAGGCTGCGATGAGGATGCTTCGATTAACAAATTATCGCCACCGCAGCAAATTAATCGCAGCAGCCTGGCATCTGTAAAACGGAGTACCGGGAATCCGTATCTGGGTTAACGAGAGGACGACCAATGACCGCAAATCAGATTCACTAAGCCGGCAATGAGATTTCCCGACCGCATCAATTTGTTTTAATGCCAGAAATGCTTTTGCGCTGCTCCAACAGATTGCAGCAGCTGCCAGAGCGAAACGCCAGGAGCTGCAGTCCAAGCTGGAGGTGCACTGAGGAAAACGGGAGCTATGTATTCTTAAAAGAATGACCTACTTATGTTAACTAGCAAATTTTATTAGTTTTGTAGAATAAATAATATCTTTGTAGTGAGAGTAAGAAAATGGGCTTATTTCACAGTACTTCTTACACTTCCTCCTTCACTTGTACTTATTCTTATAATTTATTTAGGTAGTTACCCAATATTTCTTCCAGTGTTTTTAGTAGATGCTGCCTGCAAGATCCCTTGGTGGCTCCAGCATCCTTGGTCCGCTCGACAGCTGTCTGCCGTGGGGCTCAACCGTTGTCCTGTGTTCTTCTGCGGTTTTGGCCAGATTGTTAAGGAGTCCTCTGATCCGATATGCATATGGATGGATGGATGGATGGATTGATGGTTACTCCTCGGCCCGCCCATATCTCATTGCCGAGCTCATCCTCATCCCTGTTCTGGGCCGTAAAATGTCAAATTAATGTTACAACATGTCCAACGATTTCTGATGGCATTTGACAATGCTGAGTGGAAATTCCTGCAGGTGACGCAATTTCCCTGTAATTTGTTTGGCCGCACGTACGGTCACTATGACATGGGGCATTGTCAGCTTGTTTGTGCCTGCCCAGCATAAACAAAAAACCCAGTCGAACCGAGAAGTCGAGGAGTCGATCTGATCCAAAGCGCGCCAAGGGACCGAGAGACCAAGAGACCTGCAGCCCTATTGGAGTGTGGTTTAGTCGGTTATTGGATGGCCGGCAGTTGATAGTGGCTAGTTGCTTATTGGTAGGTGTCAATGTGTGGGCATGTCGCACACGTGTGCTCGCTCCTGCCCCGAAGCCATAAATTCACTTAGTTTATTTGCTGCTGCTGCTGCTGCCGCTGCTGCTGCTGCTTCTGTGTCCACTTGGCCAGACACTCCGACACCCAGTCGTCCAGTCATACAGTCACCCAGTCCGTGCCCAGTTCGGCGGAAATTTGCAAAGGAAATCAAATTAAAATTTCGCTAATTTATCAGCGGCTCAGGAATCGTGAGTCCACAGGCAGCCAGGGGGCGCTAATTGGCAAACAATTCGCATATAGGTGTTGGCCACTTAGCCTTTATTGCGGCTTAAAACTTGCTTTGTTTCTTTGTATTATGAAAAATTTATATAATCCAGGTTATATTATAAATAAATTAAAAAAATATTAATAACAAATTGAAATCAGTTGAATTTCAATTAAAAAGAGTTTTAATATTTTCCGGTTGAAGTACTTGGTTTAAAGTACGTATATAACATTTTTATATTATTTTCAAATTTGTCCTGAATTTTGTGTGGGCCTAGACTTTTATTAAAATTTGAAAAATAATTACTACTTAAATTTTTAAAAACTCTCTCAAGAACCCTTAGAATACCGGCATCACTATCCCTTTTAACCAAAAACAAAGCCAAAAGGCAGCCAACACATAAGGGAAATGTAATGGCGGCGAACCGGAGGAAGTGGCGCGGGGTGGTGCGAAATTTTTGCATTTTATCGAAACGACTTCATCAGCCAACCAGTCTGGCCTGGTCGGCAGTTTGGAGGTCCGAAACAAAGGCATTCTAATTAAAATTCCCAAGTGTCAGAAATTTTATTTATTCCTTGGCCAAACCAAGTGCATCAATCAAATTTTTGCACAACCGGCAATTAATTTTTTTCGGCAGCGCTTTATCGAAGGGAAGGGTGTGAAGAGGGGAGGGGATTTGATATTGGCAGCTCCGTTCAAATCAAATTGCCTCATCGTTAACACCCGAAAGTCGATGGGATTCTTAAATTGGGATGGGATGGGGATTGGTTTCGTTGGTTAATCGATGACTGATTGATCAAATGAAAGTTACACTGGGCCACAAAACAGGGGTTCCAGATTTCGGCTCTATCCATTCTTTTTTGGGCATATCATCATTGAAACCGAAGTCTTTTGTTTGACTAGTGTTCACTCTCTATTAAAACGATTATGATAGGCCAATCAACCCCTGTTTTGGGATGTGTTTCAGGACCCTTTTTGGGCATTCAGTGAGCACATGTTATTATTTGTTTTTGATGAAGTGGTTGATTACAATCGACCCTCTGAAGTCATTCATTCCCACCCCTTGATTGTCCTTGACTGTGGTTACAATTTGAAATGCTGTCAGATAGGAGAAAGGCAGGAAGACCTGTACTTCGAAGTCGATTACTTATCTTTTTGAAATCCTATTCAATAGTGGTATCGTGGAAATGTTGTCATACATTCAGATGGTTGAAAACTTGTATTTCGAAGCTCATAACTTTTTTAAATGATGTCCAATTTTAAATTGGTATACCTCTAATAGCTTTCAATGTTTTTATGTCAAAAAAACCCCAATTGGTACAACTTTTCCTGTTGAAGTAGGGTTTAAAATGTGGTATTATGTATGTGGCATTACAACTTCGTATGGATGGAACTTTAATTTCTTCCTGACGGAAACTTCGATTAAAATAGAGTCATCAACTTCAGATTTTTATGGCCCTTGGCTTGTGGGTCACCAGGTGAAACCCGAAAGTTGAGGTGGGCCCTCTGCCACCCACACCTCGCCTAATTCGCCCATGTCGAACATTTGGTAATACGCGACAAATGGGCTCCAAGTATGTCAGAAGACATCATCGCATTCAATATGCAAAGCATCGTCGCGTTTTAATCGCCGCAGTGGGTGGCATTCTCATTGGGAACAGCGAACCGACGCACTAATGGAAACTTACGTCGCTTTTTAATTGATTTGTGCCAAAAGTTTTATAGGTTTTTAAAGCCGTCCGAACAAATGGCAGCTATTGTTGGCCGGGCCCAAAGGCAATCCGGAGATCGAAGACCCCCCGCCTGTTGGTGCGGGCCTAATTATGGAACGCCAGGAATGGCAAATTAGCATAAAATTTAGCAACATTAAAAATTATAGTTTATTATACTCGAATGTCGCGTGTTTCGTGCGCGAGTGTTTGTGTGCTCCTTTTTATTGTTGCTCTGTGACTAAATTGATTAATGAGCCAACTTAATAGTTATGTCTGCTTATGGGGATATTTTTATGACACTTCAAAAATTATGACGGGCATTTTTCCGTTTTTATATTTAACAATTTGTTTTTACCGTTGGCCACAAGTTGCACAATCTCCTTGTTTTTTTGGGCTTGGGGCTCACAGTGAAAGTGCTCGATGGAGGGGCCATAAAGGTGGGGGAAATCATTAAATTTGGCCATAAAAATAATTTCGGGGCTGGGCGGATTAAGCGAGTTATGGCCTGGTGTTAAGGTGTTGGCGGCACATTTCTTTCACGGACTTTTGAGTGGGGCGATTTTTTGGCGATTTTAATGGGTCTATTAAATGCAAAATTTGATTTATCTGGTTTCGGCCATTCAGATGCTAATGACGGCGATAGAATGACGTAGTATTGTTCGCAGTTATGGCTGTTATTTCCAAGTTTTATAGATTTGTTTTGTCACGGAATTTCCGATGTTAAACTCTTGTTTTGCGCTGTGTATATTTTAAGTTATAGCTTTAAAATGAGTTTAATTGCCTTTTTATTGATCCATATCATGTAGTTAATATATAAAGTTTTGTTAAGTGTTAGAAGTACACACAATACCCGAGTTTTTTCGATCACTTTTTAATTTGTAAGCTGCCATTATTCTCTAAAGGTTCAATTGGAGTACTTGGGAATTGGTAAGCTTAAGAAATGTCTTGGAATAAAAAAATTCCAGCAAATCAAGAGGCATTGGAAGGCTTGGATAGTAACTACTTCCACTGCTATTCCCGTTTGGAAGTCCACATGTCCATGCTAAGGGATTCAGTTCGCACCCAGACCTTTCGCGATGCCATCCTACAAAATCGCGAACTTTTCCAGGATAAAATAGTTCTTGATGTGGGTTGTGGCACAGGAATATTATCCCTATTTGCTGCCGAGGCAGGAGCCCAAAAAGTTATTGCGGTGGAGTGCACCGATATAGCGGATGTGGCAAAGGAAATTGTGAGGGATAATCAAATGGAAGATGTGGTGAAGGTGGTCAAGGGATTGGTGGAGCAAGTGGAGCTACCAGATGAGATTCACCAGGTGGATATTATAGTTTCCGAGTGGATGGGGTAAGGTAATTAGTTTATTTGTACCTTATATAAGCTTTAATGTGTTAAATATATTTCTAGCAACGCTCTTTATATGGAAGCCATGCTAAATTCAGTTATTTTTGCCCGCGACAAATGGCTTCGTCGCGGTGGTCTAATCCTTCCGAACGTGGCAAATCTCTGGGTGATTGGTGGTCAGGATCCCCACAGGCTGGCCAATCTGAACTTCTGGCGAAATGTCGATGGCTTCGACTTCAGTTGTGTTCGGCAATCGTTTTCCCGGGAACCTTTGGTGGATTTTGTGCCCATCCAGCAATTGCTGACCGACGAGTGCTTCATACACTCCACTCATCTGGACTTTGCCAGGAATCAGCCAGTGGTCTTTCGCTCCAACTTCCTGCTGACTGTAAAGCGACCGGGAGTCATCAACATGTTGGTGCTGTACTTCGATGTGGGTTTTCCGGCTGGCGAATCAAAGGACTGCGTGATCCTGTCCACTTCGCCAAAGGCTCCATGGACCCACTGGGAGCAGACTTTGCTGTATCTGGATGAGCCACTCTATGTGAAGGCCAACGATCGAGTGCGAGGTGTTTTGGCCATGAAGCCAGCTACTTTAAACAACCGCTGCATGCACTTTGACCTGAACATCAGCTTCCGAGGCGATCGAACCAGGGTCGAGAGCTTCAAGAGCTTCGGATGAGCGGGATTACGACTCGATCAAGTCAGGGATCATAAAATGAACCGAATTGATAACTGTCATAAAATGGGTCGTTAATCGAGGGCCGCCAAGTGCCCGAGGGTTTTCGTGGGCAATCAATCCGGCGGAGGGACTTAGAAAGTGGACAGCCGAAATGTTAACGACTTTCTTAACAAATTAATTTCAATGCCAATGGTTGGTTGGTTCGTTGGTTAGTTGGTTGCCCGATCAATCGATCGCTTGGGGGGAAAATGTGAAAATGTGTCTCCTCTCCGCCTCTAATTAATTGATGGCCAGCAAGTCGTATACATTTGTGAAAGCCAACGCCGTGGGCCTTACAATGAACGCCTTTTATGCGTTTATAACTCTATTTACTATGTTAGCCATTTGCATTGTCTCGGTTTCGAGGTCTTCGGTTTTTGGTTTTCGGTCGAGAGGCTGCCTGCCCAAAAAAACTCTTGTCAGCTCGTTTTGTGTTTGTGCACGGATGGGTCTTTGTTAATGGCAGTTCTTAAAAGGCCATAAAGTTGCTTTATGCGCCCATGAAATTAATATGCACACCATTATTGGACATGATTATAAAATATTGGTTATCTAGCGCTCACAAAAGCGCCACAAATGAGCCAGCGATCTTTGATTTTCGGTCAACACTTGTTCGCTTCATCCCTCTACCGAAGATCAGGTGAGCATCCCGCTGGGCGCATTAACAAAGTCCCAGACAAAAACAGCACCCAGATGAATCCAAAGCGATCCAAGGCGATCCTCGCTGGCAAGTGTGGGCTGCCCGGCAAACGTTTCAATTTGTATCCCCGTTCAAAAAAACAAACCCCAACCCACTCCGATTCCGATGCGAGGCCCCTGTCTATGTTCTTTGGGTATCAAATTGCCGGCATTTGTCAGCGGAGCGGGACACTGCGCACCAAGTCACCTATAAATTAGAGACTCGTTAGACAGCTTAACCCGGTCGCCGGATTTTCAAGCCGAGAGTATCCTGGCCTGCTCCCGCTGATAAGGAGGTACGATCCCACAATTGCCTCCTAACTAATTGTTGTCACCCGCCAAGAGATAACGCCTTGGGAAACTGTGAGAAATGCCGGCCGATAATCTGTTTGGAATTTATGGTGGCTGATTGGAGCGGGTAATGTGATACCAGTATGATTTGGAACTCCAACTGTTCTAATGAGAAATTGTCTGCTCATAAAGATAATATTTAAGAAACTAAATTAAATTGGATATAAATGGTATTTAACAGTGATTTTTTGATTGATAATATTATTATGTAAATATGACAATTACCTCTGTATATTGTCGAAACAAAAAGTTACCTTTATTTGTAACCACATATGTAGTAATCATTCAAAGTTAATCAAAGTGTGACAGTTCGTTTAAAATTAATGTTTTTGTGTCTGATTAAATGGATCTGGACAAGAATATCCTAAAGGATATGGCAGATGGCATGCTGAATGATATCGTATCATCCAGGGCATACGAATGGATATTCAAGCGTTATGAAAGGCTCTTTAAGGACAAGGTAAGAGTAGTCTAGCATTTCTTAAAATCCAAATTCTTTAAAACATTTTAGAACAGATAGTCATGGACATCGGTTGTCGCAGTGGATTACTTAGTATGATGAGTATTGAAGCGGGCGCAATAAAAGTTATAGCTATGGGAAATACGGAAAGTGCTGACATAGTAAGAAAAGCTATTACCAATAGCGAAAAGGAGGACATTTTTGAGTTCGTTAAAGGGGACATCGCGCAAATTATTTTGCCTTGTGGTCTGAAGAAGGTCGATATTATTGTTTCCGAGTGGATAGGGTAAGTAATTTAAAGTTTTTAGTCGTTTAATGAAAAGCATATGTCATTTAAATTATGAACTATTTATTAAAAATAATTTTTTTTATAGTCACTCTATTTTTGTGGAGTCTCTTTTCAAGGAAGTAATCTTCGCCAGAGACAAATGGCTTGTAAAAGGCGGTCACATAATTCCCAATGTGGCTCAGCTTTTTGTCTGCGGAATTTCGGATCATCCTCGAGAAAGCATCGAAGTGAATATCCTTTCACAAACAGATTACCCCGGCAAAAGTTATATGGTAAAGGAACCCGTGTGTTTGATAGAGGACTATGTGAACCGGGATGAGCTCATCACCGAGAAATTTCTGCTCAAAACCATCGATCTCTGCACTGCCAAAATAAGTGATGAGAACTTCAGGATCCCCTTCAAGTTGAGGGGTTTGAAGGACAGTCCACTAGGAGCTTTGGCTCTCTACTCGGATGTGGGTTTCTGCCGACCCAAGTGTGAACTAAGGCGTTTGTTCTCTACGAGTCCGAAGAAACCTCGCACCTATGTGAAGCAAACCATCATTTTTGTGGATGACCCCGTTGAGGTGACCAAATATGAGCTTTTGGAGGGTGTCCTTGGGATGTACTACAATCCCGAGGAGCATCGCGAAGTGGAATATTCCCTTTCATTTCCTAGATTTGAACGAGAATATTCCGTATCAGAATCGAACTCTAAAGGATGCGCAGAAGTCTCCGAATCAGATTTTGAGCCAAAAGGGGACGTGGATTTGAGCGAAATAAAGGAAAGCTCACGTTGATGTATTCATGGCAATCTTTGCAATCCTCTGCAGCTGCAAAGGGGAGCAGGGATCGTTGGGGATCGTTGGCCGATCAAAATTTATGGCCGTGCTGCATCAATTAGGGCGGCTGCTACCCAAAGACAATGGACAAGGGATCTGTTTGAGGATCTGGATCGGAATGGGGATCGGGATCGGGATCCCAGTCTGCCTCCGATTCTGACTGACTTACGTTTTGTTTTTTTCTTAGCCTTCCTGAGCTCGACTGACCTGATCGGTGTTTAGCTTTGACGTTGCTACAACGATTTAAAATGATGTCGCGCATAATTCACCGATCGATCGACCACAATCGTCTTGCCAGACTGTGCGTCGTGATTTGGCTCTGGGGTTTCGCCGGCTTGTTTGCCGGCCTCGTTTGCAGCGAGCTTCGAGCTCTTTTGTTCTGATCTCATAACCGATCGCTGATCGCCGATCGCACTTGGTTAGCCCAGCGAAAGGAATCCGTCCGCGAATCCCGATGCTCCTCAGCCACTCACATGCTTAAGTGACATTTCGTCTGTTGGATAAGCACTGAGATAAAATTTATTTATAAGCAGGAAATTCTGTTAAAGCGATTAACTTTAAAATGAAAGAAAATCAAGGGATTCTAAAACATAATCCTTAATTTCCCAGCCAAGAAAATTTTGTAGGTTCAAAACATTTTTAAAAGAAGCTAAAAATATCTCTAATCATAAACAATAAGAGTAATATAGAAACAATAACCATATCAAAGCCTAAGAAGTTTCTTAATAAAATGAACCATTAAATATTCTAATTTTTTACTGTTAAGTTATATTTACTCCCAGGGATCATTACAATTTTTCTCTGTGTAAGTCAACCTCAAACTCTGGCTCAAAAACCCGAGGCTTGAGCTTGAGGGTCCGTGATGGATTAGCATCGTTTTGCCGTGAGGATAATGTGTCGTCTGCAATGATTTTGGTTGACATTCGCGGTTTTTTTTTATTCCTCGGTCGACTGTCTTTTCGGCCTGCGACCGTTTCTCGGAAATAATTATGCTACTTTTGTGCAAGAATAACAGCATTTTTGTACAAATTGCATAAAAATTTAAATTGCCCCGAGAGCGTTGAGCGGATTTTCGGTTTTTTGTGCGGTTTGCTGCGAAATTGCTTAATAATGAAATGCCAATGGATTAAGCGCAATTTGTGCGGCATGTCCACTGATTGTCCCCGGGATTTTTATCTTTATCGCGTTTTTGCAGCTCGATCTGGCCGAAACAATTGGCCAAGTCGGGTTATGCCAGTTCCCCAGCAATCCTACCCAGAATGAGTTCCAGACCCATCATCATTATCATCATCATCATTATCAGCCTCAACACGTTCGATTTGCTGGGCCTTATTTTACACCTAACGAGGCCAGCAAAAAAAAAAAGGAAAAAGAAAAAAGGAAAACCCCATAACTGCCTCCCTTTTTTTTACTTTGAGGCCTTGCAGCGTTTTCATTAAATTCGCTTAATAGCGCAATATAATTTAAACAAGTAGTAACATAAAATAAAACTCACAGCCACGCACTGAAAGGCATAAAGATGAAGCAAATTACTCCGGACCGGAGAGGAAAAGAACAGAACAGTGCTCCTTTCGACCGATATTCGAGGAGGGGTCTTGGCCAACTGAAGGGGCCCTCTCAGTTGGTCTCAGTTGGCCAGTTATGGCGCATGGGCGAGACCTCTCCGTCGGCCAGCAATGGCAATAAGTTCGCTTAACGAGGGTTTAATTTATGATTTGTTATGTTTCCGGTTCATGTTCTTGTTGCCTGCAAAATTATTGGCCATAAAGCCAAGGTGTGGATTATAGTGGCTGGCAGTGGTAGCCGGGCCAAGTCATTGGCAATCGGGCCAGGGCGATTTGGAAATAACTGGGTAAGATGGTGGTGGTGGTGGTGGTGGGGTAAATGGGAACTGGCATTTTGATGAGGTCACCGGAGGGGGGCGCATTTTAATGGGGTCACCATTATCCCATGATTCGAACCATTTGTTATCATATTTCAGCGTCACAGAAGTCACTTTATAGTTGATTGTTCAATTAATTCGAACACTCATATATTAAATATCAAAAACTATATCATATTTTAGTATTTCTTATTTCTCTTTTTCTTTTAACTCATTTAAAAACTCTTGATTAAGAGTCTGCTTTCCATGTGTTAGCCAATCAATTGGACAATTTGGCCTTAACCACTAATAGACTCTAATCCCTTCACGCTTACCGTGAATTTCGAGTGAAGGAGCTAAGGAGCCAAGAAGCCAAGAAGGATAAGGCCATCGAACGCAGAGCGCATTGCGTTGAAAATCGATTTGTAGTTTTATTTCGTTCCATTTTTTGCCTGTGGCCCTTGGGTTGCGCCTGCGCAAACAACTCGTAGTGCGGATAACAACGGATAAGAAAATAAGCAGAGACACCATGGGAAGGAGCCAATGGGGAGGATCCTCGGCAGGTGGGGAGGGGGAGGGGGAGGAGAAGGGGGGTGGAGGTTGGTCCAGGCAACGCCAACGAGTATCTGGTGGAACATAAATTACGCGACTAACAAGCAGCGCCCCGTGCAGCTAAAAAAGATACAAAAAGTCCAGGGAGAGGCGGATGAAAAACACTTCATACTTGGGAACAGACTTGCACTGAAAAAAATGTTTTATCATATGGGAAGTACTTCTGAATAAATGGGATTGTACTAGCCTATATAAAAAATGGAAGGCTTATGACAATAAAAAGGTTTTCCAACTTTATTTTCTGTGCAAATGAAATGTTCTTTAATTATTAAATTATGTTGTATTAATAATACTGAATTTCAGCCTTATTACTGAATCAAGATCCTTTTTTACTGAATCCACTCTGAATATATTATCTCTAAGTAACAAATATTTGTTAGCAGTGCTGTGAAGCTTGGGACTCAGTTAGTTCAGAGCTCTGGGCCAAAGTGAGTTGCACAAAATTATAAATGAAAGCGGGTGTTGGAGCCGTCCCATCCAGGGGCCCTCATCCCTCATCCCCAATCCCTCATCCCTGAACCCGCTGGCCAGGCCATCCGCACACTCACGATTAGGTGCAGCAATTTGGCCGGGGCTGTCTGTGATTGAGACCGAGGCAGTGCTCGGAACGAAGTTAAAAATCAAATTAGCGAATGTGTTGAAAATTAAAAACAAATTCACGGATAAATTGCATCTGCCAGATACGCAATTATTGCGAGGGCCCAAAGGAGGGGAGCCCACTGACTTATGGACTTGCTCGAGCTTGGGGTTCTTCGCTCTGAGTTCTGTTTCTTTTACTGGTTGGTCTGGTTGAGTGCCTGTATCCGTATCTGGAGCCCTGCATCTGTATCTGGCCGCTCTGTGTGTGCCCTCGAGGTGTTGCAATTTGACGTTTTTTACGCGCGTTTTTATTCCATGAAATCCACATGAATTTCGCGAGGCAGTGCAAATACTCGGCCCTAAATGGAGCCGATGTCCCTGGTCCCCTGGCGGAAAACATGTCGAATTAACACGCTCTAAGAGGCAGCTGGGCGACTGATCGTCGAGGTTCCCTTTTTGTATATTTAAATGGCAAATTAGCTGAAATTTCTTCTCGCACTGCCCCGTGTGTGTGCGTACGGTGAGACATATAATTACAGTAGAATTTTAGCCGGGCTTAAACCCTCCTGTCCGGCCAAAAAAAAAAAAAGGAAAACCGCAACAAAAATTCTGCTCAGCTGGCGCCGTGTCTGCGCAGAAGACGGGCAAATAAATCGCGCTGCTGTTGAACTTTTTATTTAGCTCCAGGGAGACGAGAAAACGGGGGCTTAGAGCCAGAATGGCACTGCTGCCATTCCGGCCAGAGATGTGGAAGTCGGCCGGCCACGCCTCCTTTTGTCCTGTTGGCCCGGACCTCTCGCTGTTGCCAAGTTCTCCTCCAGCCAAGTTTTCGGCCCTCAGTCCGCCGACGAGCTCTTCTCTTAGGGCCGTTAAAAAAAGGGCGCAAATTTTATGAGCGCATCGTTTAACAAATGAATTTACAACCGTGCAACGCCCAAATGTCTGGCGTTCAAATTCAAATTCCTGGCCACGCAACGAGCGGAAATCTTGGCTTAGCTCCAGGTTGACTTACGTGGCACACGGAGGCGGATACACAGATACACGGATAAAATAAGCTTAAAGATAGAAGATAAATGTTGCCAAATATTTTCTGACTAGTTTGGTTACTCTTATTTTTGAATTTGAAGAGCTCTAAAGATAAAGTATCTTATATAACCTGCAACCTGAAATCTTAGATTTTAACTAAAAATATAATCAAGATACCTTTTTTTGCCGTGTTCTTGTCTTCTTTAAAATTCTCCTTTACTGAGGGACAAACAAACCTATGAATAATGCCTGGCATTTGGCCAAGTGACTCAAAACAAATACGAGGAGTAGGGACTGAAGGCAAGGAGATCCATGGCCGCATCATCGGCATCATCATTATGGTTGGTAAGAGGATCCATTTTGGAGCTGGCCACGTTACATTAACGCTTTCATTAGCCCAGTTTTCGCCTCGCTGGCCGCCCTTTTATCGAGGCTCCACTTTGTCGCCCATAAATCGAGGCTCGTTAAGTGCGGTTTAATGAGATCCCGGTGCACCTTGTTGACTGGATTTCTGGTTCTCCAGCGTGCTCGCTCAAGGGCCTGCTCAGCGTTTACAATTTGGTAATTGTCCCTGGCCTGTCAATAAGTTTTTATGACCGCCACGTGAAGGGAAAGCTCCGATCTCCATCTCGATCCCCATTCCCATCTCCATCCCGATCCCCATTGCAGCCTCCGCCCCAGTTTTCAGTTTCGGTTTGAGCTTTTTGTCCCAGCTACTCGCCAATTACCGACACGATCGCAAATTGCCAGCACACGAGGCTGGTAATTTGCCGGGCTTAATGTCCGGTATGCAAATACATAACTGAGCCGGCCGATCGATCAGTTCAGGCAGCCATATACTTAATGGTACAATGTTAGCCTCACTCACCTTTCACACATTTGTCAGCCAACTAGATTTAAAGTCAGCTTTAACCAGGAGATTTATCAAAAAATAGATTGGATTGGAAGAACATAAATAAGTCACTTTTCTGGGTAGAAGTTTTCCATCATTGATTGCTTTTAGTTTTATCATAGAGAAATTTTAATATTTCCTTTCTTTCTAAATTTTTGCATTATTTATTTGACAATGCTTTTATTTTATTTTAATTTTAATTTCTAAAGTGCGAAAATGAAATTCCAAAGTAGATAAATCTATAATCCATTTCCCCTAAGATCCCACTTCATAACTCAATAACATTGAGTCAATTATTCGACAAACATCTTAGGTGAATTGAGGCACACTCGACTCCTCAAAAAGGACAAAAAGGACTGTAGCCCGAAGGAATTTCACACTTGGTCCTAAACCATATGTAAATAGCCGGCGGCACGTTTGCGATCCCCGATCCTGGCATTGTCCTGCGATCCTGGCTCAGCTGTCGCACAAAGAGCCGTCAAGAGAGTGGCACTTCAGGCCAGTTTCGAACCCATTGTTTGCCTAATAAACGACTGGCCATTGTCGGGGGTATATATATGTCAAAAGGTTGCCCGTTTTTGACACCCCGGCCAGCGGTCAAGCGGACGGGGAAGGACACAACTGGCTGGATAACCAGGACAATGGCAGTCACACTGGCATTGGCAATGGCAATGGCAATTTCTGCCAATGTAGCAGGGCAAAAACCCGTCACACGACGATCATTTATGTGTCATTAAGACGTGTCCCGGGAGCAGGAGGATCGCTTTAAACGATCGGGGAGTGCAGCTGTCGGCTAGGATACTCACACAGCTTGAGATCTTCGACTCTGGCTAATGGAGCCCAGTCCCCGCCCATGTATATTCCCCCACCCATTTGGCAAGACCAACCTGATCGATCGGCCAGCCATGATGAAGTTGTTGCTCCGATCGAGCTGGCCAATTTGTTTGCAACCCGCTTGACGCGTTTGTCAATTAAAATCAAATTCATTTCAGGCTAGAGCAAATGTTTGAGTGCAGATTGCGTTTTTCGCAGACGTATTCGTATGGGTATCATTAACCACTTAGGCGCTACTGCAATAACTTTTAATCAACCAATAAATTTGGAGCGATTTATCAAAAAAAAAAGCAAGAGGGAAATACAAAAAAAACGGAGCAAAGAAAATGTTGCTTGCCAAATTGCCTCTAATAACCGCAATCGATCGTTATTTTTTGTGGTTATTAATACGGATGCGTGTCTGGGGTTTTGGGATCTGCGATCTGCGATCTGCAACGGCTTCTCAGGTAGTTCACAAGTAACTGCAAATTGCTGCCGTCGATAAAAGTCAAATTGGCTGGACTCTCGACTGGAGCATCCGCGATCGTCTCGGTGGTTCAAGTGGCTTGGCGGTTGGTTCAAGTGGTGGTGCCGTGGCAAAGTGGTGCAGTGGTGTGGCGGAGCGGCAATCGATCGTTGAATTTGCCTAATGGCGACGGCCACTCAACACAAACACCGATCGTTCCACGGGACCGCGATCGATCCTCATTCTTCGGTCCTCGATCTGCATCTCCGCATCTTCGCATCTTCTCTGCATCTGGGGGCCACTGATTGACGAAGAGCGATCTTCCTCAGATCTTTGGTTCTTCGCATCCGATCCTCGAGAGGTACGCTCCTACTGCCCCTCGACGATCGCGATGTTTACGCGTGCATTTAGCATGTTGTAAAAGTCTGATGGCGTCCATTATAATCAATTGGCCGGGCTCGTAAAATTAAATGATCCCGCAGGAGAATTAAGCGCCAATTACGCGCAGCTCGAGAAAATAAGAGAAGGCAACTATGCACAGTGGAGGTAAAAATAATAGGTTCAACTAATTACTAAAGTAGTTACCGGTGAATATCGTTTATACAATATTTTTTATCGACATAATTTTATTAAGTAAAATGTTAAAATAAATTTGAATGCATACAGTTTTTTGTAGTGGTGTTAACTAAAGTTATGTTTTTTAAACTAAATTGAATATTCTTCGATTTTTTCGTTTTAAACCAAAATGGTTTAGGAAATGAAATTATTTATTTTATAAAAATTAAAAAAATTTCTTTTAATTTTGATTTTGAATCTCATATTTTTTTCGCGTCATCTGTTCATCCAAAAGTACATATACATATATACGTTGCCATTGGCGCAGCGGAGTCTCAAATTTGGGGCGCGATCGCGGGACCAGAAAATGAACAACCCGAAGACGTCGAAGAAGAAGAGGAGGAGAGAGGAGGGGCGGTGTAGAAGGGGTCGAGAGGGGGGAGGAAATCGCTGGTCAGACTTAATTGCAGCATTTAAGTTGTCTTATTGATCATAATAACTCCATAATGGCGGAACATGTGCGTACAATATAATAATCAGCCGGGGATCGAGTGAAAATTGCGAACGGGAAATGCTTCCAGCCCAAGGACCCTGCATGGGCGGAGGGGAGGGGAAGGGCAGAGGGGTTAAGAGGGAGCAGGCAGGTGGTGGCCATGTCCAGGAAAGTGGAGCACAGTCGCTGATCTTCCTCTCCTGCTCACTCTGCCCCCAATGATAGTGTGAAAGCAAACAAGCCGTAAAATTAAAAGGGATCGATTCTCCCCCCTGGCATTCCTTAGTCCCCCCGATACCCCCGGTCCCTGCCCGCAGAAAACTGATCAACTTGTAATGGGAAATGAGCTCCGAATTTCAACTCAATCAGCTTAATGGCCTGACAACTTTGTAGCCTGCGTGGATCGCTTTAAAGGGGGCTTATTGCCAGGGAAACATGGGAGGCGATTCTCGGAAAGGGGATCAAGGGGGCGAGGGGAGGGGGGAGGCGAGTGAGAGGAGCAGGCACCTCTGCTTTTGGGGAGGGGCCATTCACTGATCACTGGTTCGGCGACAGGCAGGTGCTTTTCCACAGCCACAACACGATTCCTATAAAATTACCAACTTTGTTATAAACGAAAGTTTGCTCAGCTGTAATGATAATCGGTAAGAAAGAGGAGATTTAATTTTAATATAAAACATTTGCGAAAGCGGCAATCTTTTAAACTCAATTTTGTTTAGGAATATAAAAAAATTACAGTGTTTAAGCCTTTTACAATGATTAATTTTATCGAAAAAGCTGATAGTGTTTATTATAGTTCTGTATTCTGCTTGTAAACACTTTACTTTCACTATTATAAATGCTAACAACCACCACATAAGCTCACTGCCAAATTGCTGACTGTTATTTCTGCATTTACATATGGAATTAGTAAATTATTATTATACCTTTATGAGAATTGCGTACCCACATCCCTTGATCCCTTATAAAGTTGCCCGATCCCTTAGTTTGACATTTACACTCCGCAATGGAATTCCGTTTTTATTGCAAACGCATTGCACGCTTCCCTCCGTTTTTGGCAGCCCAACAAAACATTATAAATTAAGTCATTTAACATAATTTTCGCTACCAACGAGGGATCGCAATTGGTAACAGCAACAGCTGCTAAACGAGGGGACATGTGCCAAATGCTAAATGCAGAATGCAAA
This sequence comes from Drosophila ficusphila, assembly GCF_018152265.1. Taxonomy (NCBI): domain Eukaryota; kingdom Metazoa; phylum Arthropoda; class Insecta; order Diptera; family Drosophilidae; genus Drosophila; species Drosophila ficusphila. The sequence goes on from NW_025064737.1 coordinate 17,677,797, forward strand.
ATGCGAAACGCGGATGCAGATACATTTGCAGTTGCAGTCGCACTCGCAGATACAAAGGATCGTGTGGGTGCAATCAACAACTGGAGGGGAGATAATGTACCATACGAGAGAATATATGTATATATATACTGGGGGTAATTTACAGCCCGATGACGATCCGGAGAAGGCCAACTGAATAGCGCAACTAATTTTGAAAAGGCCGGCAAACAAAGCGTGCAATAAACGATGTCCACTTAGGAGGACAAAAGGACGAAGGATGGCGGGTTCGGCGGGCGTGGAGATTGAGATATCCCCGAAGTCGGGCCAATAAAACAGCCGACTGAACGACTGCCTTTAATTAATGGAAATGCAATGACTCGGAGGTGTCGCCTCCTTATCCGTGTTTTGGGATCTTCAAGGAGTTGCCAGGATGGCAGCTGGTCGACGGTTGACAAATTTATAACAAATATTCACGCGTGCTTTGGCAGGCCGTCCTTTGTCCAATTATTGTATTACAATTGCCACCGAAGGATCTGTTCGCGCCGCTTTGATTTCAACTGAAGCAGGACTCTTCTTTGTGTGATTCCCTGAAAAAAGAATGTTGTAGGATTGGCGGTTTAGCACATTTTGTGCCAAGTCAATAGCCAAACAATAAATGCTCAATAAGGCAGAAAAAAGGGAAACAATAAAGCGAAAACACAAGGACAATTATATCGAAATTTTAAAATTGAATTGGTTCGGCTTTGTCATATTTTGAGGGTTGTTCTCCGGATTGTTCTACGGAATTTAAAGCGTCAAATGTACTCAGTCACAACAAGCCAATAGAAAATATTACTGAGCAAGGGATTTACCGCAGAAGCGAGCAACATTGTTTCCAAAAATTGATTTGCACGCCTTGGCAAGCGAACAGAAAATAATGAAAAAATCGAAATGGCTAAGTAAGTGCTGCTAAAACTGCCGGCTGAAGCGTTAATTTCATTTGGCCAGCTCAACTGGTTTGCACTCCCCGCGAAAACCCTCCTCTATCGTCTGGAAATTCAGCGAAATCTCGCGATAAAATGCATAACAACTTCATTCACAGCGGGCGATGCCATAAAAGTGTTTTAAATCGTGTTAATAATTTTGTGCAGCATTTGCCTTCAACTGCGAGCCCCGAATCGAGAAAAGTCCTGCTGTGTCTGGCACGTCATCCACATCCATTCAGCTGCAGATATATTTACACCCAGAAAAATAACCCTTTAATAATAAATAATTTGAGCGTTAATTGGAAATTAAATTGTTGAATGTGTAATCCTTACAAATAAAAGATTTGTTTTGTTTTACTAACTATATGATATTACCAGCATGAATCAAAATTACTTATTAAGAATTAGAATTACAATTAGATTTATTTTAATTGGTAAGGGAACGTTTCTTTCTCTGTACTTTTAAACACAGCTTCCCTTGATTCCCCAATCCCAATCCCACTTTGCATGTCTGGACATACTGCACTTCGGATTTCCAGATATTTGTGTGCAAATTTAATTTTATTTTTTGTTGACTCGAGGGTCTGAGTTCGGACCTTGGCGTGGCCTATTCACACCTGCAGCCCAAAAATAAATTGGGCCTGCTGAAATGTATCTGCAGGCTGCTCGATCTCCATCACGTGAGCCATGCAATTAATTATAATTTGTCGTTAATAAACAGCTAAAAAAAAAGTTTGGTCTGAGAAATGTTTTCAATATGCAGAGATTCGAAGGCATTGCGTGATATCACCGAAATATATCGGTATATATAACTTTTGGGGCCTCATGGCGTTCAGTTTTTGTGCTCAGGGTGCGGACATCTTGATGGACAATAATTTGACTTGTTAAGTGGTTATTTTTAATGTTTCCGAAAATTGAGGATGCGAAATGCTAAACAGATTTTAAACTTTTGAATGATATGATCTGATGTTTCCTTTTGTAAATGGTTACCTTACCAAATTATAATCGAATCTACCTGGTGATCTCTCTATTTATTCACAGTGCCCGTGACCCACCGATAAACCCATATCCCCGCCAATTTGTGGCTGTGCCCACTGATCCACTCTCTCACCCACCCAGCCATTCATCTTGTCTTCTCGCCACCCCAACAATTTGCTTAAATTCGAGCTCCAACTCCCCATTCTGCAGCAATAAAAAGTGCAATAACTCGACTTTGGGTTCGAGGTTTCGTTCTACGGCTCAGAATTGGGCTGTCCATCGGGCAATGCACACAGCCCGATAAATATATTTCCCCATAATGAAGGCCTGGGACTGGAGAGCCTGCCTAGGAATATTTATGAGCACATAATGTGATAATAAGCATGCGCTGATATCCTGCGGAACTCAACTCGCCGCTCCGCTCCAACTTCAAGTTCAAATGTTAAGGCGCTTTTCGTGTTCCAGCTCAATTGCTCAATTATTAGGTGAGGCGAACGGGAAAAAGTCGAAAATTATACACCCGGCATTAGGCGAGTGAAATAAAAGTCCATTACAAATGAAATCAACAACTCATTGCTCATCGACTGAGGGCGGTGGAGAAACCGAAGTCCCAATGGAGGGGCAGCACTATTATCAGGACCCCACCTCCGAAAAAGAAAAAACACAAAACACAAACTCCTCCCATTCATATCTGTCCGATAAGCAGCAATTTCCAATTCGATGCCCAATGCCCGATTCTTTGGTCCCGATTCTCCGAGTGGAGCCCATTAAAATATGATAAATTGCGTCGATTCTGTGCAGTTGATTCTAACAAGACAATTTAACAAGCGTAATTTAATATTTGACAGAGTGAGGAGTGCGGCTGCCCAAATCGCTCTGTCCCACTTCAACCGCAGCGGCAAAATGGAAAAACGACCATGAAAATGATGTAAAGTCGATGGGTTGTTTGGCTCGAAATCTATCTCACCCTGGGGAACACTTAATGCCAACCGAAAAATTGCCCGGGTCGAACTTCAAGTGAGGCGCTGACTTCATCCGTTAATCTGTGGATCGGTGGTGGCGGGAAATATATATATCTTTAGGGAGTGGGAACCAGAAAAACAGAAAACACAACCACAAGAACAAACACACTCGTTCTGGGGGTTGATGTTGAACATTATAAATTAAATGGGTCGCCGGCGATAAGGTAATTGGGGTGAAATGTGAACATGGAACTCAGACAGTTGCCGAGGATGGGAATTTGAGAATGGAAGTCGAGGAGTCCAGGAATCGTGGCAATGTCTCCCAGGCGATGCTCTCTAATCGAATGATTTATTCGCCGATAGCATGACTTACCGACGCGGCCAACTCGCTTAGCCAAATTAAGCAATTACGCCGCTCAATCGCCGTCTTAAAATCCAAATGCCCATCAAATTGATTGTTTATTTTTAGAGTTAATTACAGTTCGAACCGGCTAATTAACCTGATCCACATAAAGGCAAAACGACCGGCGGCATTGGAGAAAAAAAAAACAAAAAAAAACGGCCAAAACGAAACCCAAGACTAATTGGCCACAAATCGAGATTGACTTTAATTAATTAAGCCCAAGCGAAGTTAGTCGCCGGATTTGATTGAGTTGAGTAAATAAATCTCGTTGGAAACTTGATCGGAGAGCGAAGGTTAAATCTGGGGAACATTTGCTAATACAGAAAGAAAATGCTATAAAATATCTATTCATTTCTAAAATCTATTTTGTCTTCTTTAACATAAAAGTATTCATAACTGTTGTTATTTTAATAATTTTACATGAAACACAATCAACTTTACGCTGAAATAATAATTTGCAATTATTTCGTTTAGTACATTTTTAAATATACAAATTTCTCTCCGTGCATGCATGTATATATTCCCCTAATTAAATCTAAAAAGCCAATCAACAACTCCGCTGCCAGCCGAAAACAAACAAATCACTTGAAACAATGTCCGCAATTAGCAGAGCATTTCGGGTATTAAGCAAAAGAAACCGCAGCCATTTCTCGGTCTAGAGTCTAGTCTTTATAGAAGACCCCACACCACGAGATTCTCGAAAAGTGGGGACTTTAAGGCACTTGAAAACGTTGACAGATAAAAGTTCAGCGAACCCCGAACACTCGTGAATGCTGTTGGAAGTACCAACCAATGAGCAGACTCTGCTTAATGGCCGCCATATCAGGCAATTATTTTCAAATTGTCTCGTTAGCTTCGAGGCAGCGCCGCAATTATAGTTGCCGCAAGATATACACGCAGTATAGTATATATATACGATGGAGTTACGCCTCAACACACACGCACTGGGCGAATTTAGAGCGTTTCCACGGAACGCAGAACACAGGAAGTGCGCACTTAAGTAGACTTTGAATAGTTTCTAATTAACGGCGACAAACGGCGTAACGGGGTTGACGGATCGGACGGATATGGATCGGATGGTCTGGGCCGCTGACGCACTGATGGCCTCAATGGCCAACTAACTGACTTACTGACAATACGCACAATGGCAGTTAATGGCTGCAGAAAGAGGGGTTGCAGTTGGTGGTGCAGTCGATGGGAGGGGAAAAACTATGAGAGCAGGGAACTGGCACAAAAGTGGTTCTAAAAGGGTTCGGGGATTTATTCGACATGGGATTGTTATTTAATTTTACTTTATTTAATGCAAACAATGTCTCAGTGGCACTGTTTTATAATTATATATTTTTATATTTTATATATTTGTTGTTATTAATAAACTGGGCTTAAAATAGCCACCAAGCGTGACTGATTCATATCATCCGATCAATAACATTTAATAATACCAAAATATACAAGCCTTATTAGCCGGCGATATGGTTTCATAAAGAGAAGAAAGCCGCTCGTGACTTATGCAAATTGCTTCTGGAATTCGAGCGTTTAAAACTCCGTTTTCTAGCTGGGTGGTTCCGATCGAAGATATTTCAATCTTCAAATCTTCAGAGCTATAAAAGCACCTCACACGACGGCTGCCGTAAGCCGGTGAACCAAGAGGAAATTCTTTAAAAAACCATTATCGCAGCTTAACTATTTGGGCGACATTTCCCCTCCGACTGAATAGGCTACTGTTGGCCAGGAAATCTGCATTCGAATTGAAGTGGAACTGGCCGACCGGGCCCATAAATTTCGACTGCTTAATGAAAGTGTTAGAAATGGGCGGACTTACCAGGGGTTGGGATATATAATAATGCGGACCCGAAAAAACCAATTCAGACAACTGGCAGCAGGTTGCGTTCACGGCGGCTAGTCATAAGCCGCTCGTGTGATTTATAGCGAAATTATAACGCATTAAAATCAAAATATATATCACGCCAACCGGCGACCGGGACACTCGGGCGGCGGACGCAAAGCAAACTAGTTTCTGAGATTTTAATAAATCGATTGGCCGACAACGAAGCGGATCGGCGACAATGTCTTAAGCCGATAATATTATTAACTCTGCGAGTTAAATCGAACGTTTTGTATGTTTTGAAGTCGTTTATCAGGCGCTTAAGTCGCTCAGGCTCTCTATATTTTTTCCGTTCCGTTTTATTTCGCTTCCGACCTTTTCATTTTACTAAAATATAAATTTAAAAGTAATTTACATTTAATTTATGTTTGTAATTAGCAGGGCTGCGAATAAGCTTTAAAATATTTGCGTTATAAATAATTATAGATTATTAATGTACAAAAAATAATGGAAAAAATATATAACTTAGTACCTTTAAAGTTTACAGTAGGGCATTAAAATTTCCTTAGTTTGTCGCATTTTATGTCTGTGATTTCGGTTAATTACCCACTCAGTTAATGGGGACAGGACTTGGGGCTTGTAGGTTGATGGCTTGCTGGATATCCTGGCATAATGAGACCTTCAGGCCTCGTGCAATTATTAAATGAGCGCCAAAGCGAGCACTTGCCGCACATAAATTAGAAGCTGGCCATTTTTTGTTGTTCACTCCAGCTCAATTATCTAAACGCTTGCATAACCAACATGAGCGGCAAAACAAACAGATAAACAGCTTCCTTCCAGTGCTCTTGAATGTTCAAAAATCCGGATTGGTTGACGCCCACCGAGTTTTGTGGACTGCGAGTTACATTTGTATCTAAGCCCACGAACTGGAAGCTCAGATAATCGGTTTACTCTCATCTATGGAGACTGCGCAATGAAAGGAAAGAGATAGCAGTTAGCTCCATGTACCAGACGGCATATATCCATATATAGTGTTATGGCTGCAGATTTTATATACAACTGTAATTGAGGGCTTTTAAATATGTACTTATTTCAGCTGATAATGGTATAAAATTGATTCGTTCTTGCTGTCAGCTGGAGCAGTTAACTAATGAACTGAGCAGGGCAAAAATCACGAGATGTAAACCTTTACAATGGGTAAATTGCAATAACAAGGGGAACTACCTAACTAATTAATAAATTAATATTAACAACTTATAATCAGCTATAATTTTGGCCTATTAAAATTTAATTTGTTTAGAGCTCTTTTTACTGTGATAAAACAAAATTCATTCACATAAAATCAAACAAACCAATAAAACGATTTTCTCAAACAAATAACATTACGTAACTTAACAAATTGATGCATGCTACATTAAAATCCATTCCATTTTCTAGTACTTGAACCCATAAAACGACTTTATTTCCTCACTTACCAGCAGCCGTAAAAGTAGAACCCTATGCCATGCTAATTCGGAACGCTATCGATGCTCGTATTTATGAGCCTTGAAATTGTATTTTTAATTGGGCATAAAATTTAAATATCCTTTCAAGTGCTCGAAGGACACACAGGCTGCGTGCCACTTGTGTCGTATTTCCATTTCCAATTCGGTTTGATTGGCATGACAAAGGATGCATAATTACATAAGGACGGTGACTGCCACCGAAACGGGGGATAAGGGATATGGAATCTGGAATCTGGGAATCCAGAATCGAGATGGTTACATGTGTTTTCGAGCTACTTGTTATTGGGGATGGGGTGTGTGGCACTTGAGTTCCGTGGACCACCCAGTAACCCATGAAGTGATAAACCAAATTGGACAAGAGTGTCGAGCTCGTTAAAGTAGTCAAGTATGTAGAGTGGCAGATTTCGGGGACTCGACAATGGCATTTTCTCATGTCAAGTCATTGATTTTAATGGCACATTAAGCATACGCCTCGTTGCCGCTTGGCTTGGAATTCGCCCAAATTTTATGATTTGTGCCGTGGTCATCTAATTTACATAACTTTTGGTGGGGGAAAAACAATAAACATTTCCAATATAAAACTCAGACCAGAACAATGGAAACACCACGAAGAGAGCTGCAGAGCAATGAAGTCCATTTGGACAAGTTTGTTTTTTTCGGGGGATTTTGAGCTGTCAACTTGGCGGAACCAATTTTGTTAATGATGGGCCATATAAACTGAAATTAACTAAAATTGTTATAAAACACAATTTTATTGCTCCATGATCTTTTTTGTTCGATTTGGATTTGCCTTGGGCCGATTTTTGTGTAACTCTTCTAGTGTTTGGAATTTGTGGGTTTTTTTTGGTCTTTTTGGAAATTCGATCTGGACTTTAGCGCGTCGCGGCGATCACAATGCCAGCCTAATGACAGGAAATTAATTCCGAAGGCTTCTCCTTTGAGGCGCTCTATTGTGCAGATATGCCACATAAATCAATATAATAATATTTTCATATAGCATTTAGCTAAACGCTTTTGGGCGTGGGCGCTGGCATTCAGCTGGCATTGTTTCGAGTCGCGGCACTCGTGTGGTTTCCATAAATCATCATAATTATGCTTCAACGGCTTCGGTAGACCGTATAAAATTACCCAAATGGGTGGGGCCGCTGTCGAAATCGCGCTAAAATTAGCACAAAGCAAGAGTTTGTTTGTGGGAAGAAGAAATGTATTCTGTGGAAATGGGTTATACCTTTCTCTTCTGATTATACATGTGCTTCCATAAAAAAATATTCTTAAAATATAAACTGTATTTACTTAATGAGATTGCTTGAACTTATATTTATTCTATATTATAATTTCTGTTTTTAAATATATATCAGTATTTTTCTCAGTGGTATGGTTATGTAACACCTAATTCTGAGCTTACCCCCCAAAACTTTACCTTATCAACCCTTCAATCATTTCAGCACCCAACTCCCCAAAAATGCCGCAAATGCCCAACGACAGCTAAACAAACATTAGTCACAAAATTGCCTGCCAACAGCGAAATGAACAATATCTATATGCCATAAATATCCTCGGGGTGCCGCAGCCACTTTCCCGCCATAAAGTTTTGACTGCCCTGGATCTACCATCCACCATCTCGTTGGATTTCGGGGACCCATGACGACCCGGCTGTTTACTTTCAAAACCGTTTGCCATGCGTAAATGACAAACGATTTTGTGAAATTATTATTGCCTTTGTCATCATCGCTCGGCAGGCACTTTTAGCCAATCCCCCATCCTCGTCGTTGTCGTCATCATGCCAGTGGTCTAACCTCTCCCAGCTCCCTGCTTCTAGCTCCCAACTCCCAATCCGAATCAGAATCCGAATCCTGTTAGCCAGACTCCCCCTCGCACTTTGCGCTGCTCAATTTGGCAAACAGTCAGCCGTTGACATTATCCTTCCGCCGGCATGGCACTGAAAACCAATAAGCCACCAGCAGCCAGAGAAACCCTCATCTATATCGAGTACAGTGGGTCAAAAGAGTCCATCTCTTTTAGAAGAAGGATTAAAAAAATATATATATTAAAGAGAATATTAGGAAAACCAAAAATCCTAGTTTTGTTGAAAAAAACACAAAACCAATATATTTAACACAAAAAATTCTTTTACCAAATTAAAAAATGATGTATTTTCCTAAATTTTTTTTATTCAAATAGTTTTGATGCTCAAATTTGTATATTGTATTAAAGGAACCAAATTAAAAATTTTATAGATTTTCTTCCTAAAACTCCATATATATTTCTTTCTACATTTTCCAGCAAAACCAGTGTTTTTTTCGTCTCTCGGCTAAATCCCGCAGCAATTGCTGCCGGCAATGCGCACTAATCCGAGAGCACACCCAATCCACTGAGCCACCGCACCACCCGATTTTACCGAGTTACACGAGTTTCCGGAAAGTGCCCCGCCCCTCCTGCCGCCCACGCCGCCCTCGTAGTGTATTTATTTTATAACATTGCCAATCAAGATGGCTGCGCAAACATAATCGCAGTGGGGCGACGCAGACAGAGACGGGATGATGGAGAGGGGAAAGAGAGGGGAGTGGAGAGAGAGAGAAAGATAGAGAGAGGGAACGGGGGGACAGGACCTTTATCCCGGCCACATAACGTGCCTTTTTTGCATGGAGCTCCCTGGCAGCTTCCTGGTTAAGGATCAATAACACTTCTGCCTCAATTCCGGCTGCCAGGATGCGCTCACATTTCCCCATCCTTGTTGTTTATTTGTTTTGCAAGCAATTTCAGCATTTTCGCTCTCTATCTTTTTGGGAGCACCACTCAGCGTGTGTGTGTGTGTATGTGTGTGCATTATCCTGTGGATATATCCACATGCATGCTGGTGTTGCTTATGTCCTTTTCAATTTGTTCAATGATTCGCAAGCAAATTGATTCCCATTCAATTCCGCGCCGTTTCGCATCCGACAATTTCGATTTTTATTGGCTTTCTTCCTCGCTCATTGTCCTTTCTCGTTCTGATTACATCCCTCCCTCTCGCACTCTGCCATTTTGCTGGTAGGATCCTGGCCTTTCTCCTCCTCGATACGTGTGCGAAAATATAATAAAATTGTAAATTGGTTTTCGTTCGTTTATTGTTGTGTATATTGTTACTGATATTGTTATTGGTTTGGGGTTTTACAGGCCCCCTGACCCGCTCTTCCAACACTTTTGGTTCCATTTACGGGTCCTTTTTCGGCCGTCCTTTACCGTTTGGCCATTTTGCCACTGGTTTGGGACGGATGTGAGGTTGACATGAAATAAATTAATTGGAAACTCAATTCGAGTGTTATGTATGTAAATTTATTAAATTGAAATCAATTTGATTTCTGTTTTGGTTTTGCGATGGTCAACAGATTGTGTTGGGAGGATTTGGGTTTGGAAAGGGTTTTGGAATGAAAGAAGTGTAATAGAAAAAAAAAAAAATAATTTGTCAAATTTAAAAAACTGAAACAGTGGTTTTAATACTTTTTCGTGTGATTTGTATGCATTCACATAGAATTCTTTCTTGCTAACTAAAGCTAATCACAAACGAATTGCAACTAGCATTTTAGTAGTCTCGTAAACATCAATAGAGAACTCTTCACAACTCGACCGCTTTGGTTTTCCAGCTTAAGCCCAATGAGAAATCCACTTCTTAGCAGCAGAAAGACAAAACGAGGGGCCGGGCCAAGAATGTTTGTCACAATACATCAAATGGCCGCGAAATGACACAAAACATGAACGCGTCACTTTCCATCACTATCACTCCAAAGTGCCAGGCCGACTGGTCGGGCTAACAAGCAGAGTCTTAGCCCGAATCCCAGTCCCCGTTTCAGCCAGGCCAGACAGTCTGACGCAGGCCGAGATCCAGAAAGCCAGCTCCTCTCGTTCTGTCCCAGCCCGAGGAATCAGCTTCAGATTAACTGCGCGCATGCGCAACTATTTGCGCACATTTTAAATGGGCCGTCGTCTTTCGCACAATGGTCTTCGGGCTGCAGGGACAATGCACCTTGGAGATCCAGTTGAATAAGAAGGTGGGCTAAGAGGGCTTGGAGAGGGGAGGGGGCACGATCTGGTGACACTCTGCCGACGATCGAGAGTCGTCGCTGGGTCTGGTGCGGCTGCCTTAATCCGCCAAGAAATGCGACAACAGCAACAACAACAACAACAGCCACCAAGATGACGATCATGGCGATTATTTGTACCTCTTCTTGTAGGCTGTTTGAGTTGAAGATAACAACGTGACTCACGAAGGCAAATAATTTAAAAAAAATAATTCATTTATGACACAGGAAAAGTCCAATTAAAAAGAATATTTTTTGGGGTAATATAACACCATTGAATAACTTTACATAGAAAATCTGAAGAGATCGCTTTACGCTTTTCAAAAAGTAGGAAATATCACTTTGTAAACTTTACTACTACTTTTTAAACTCCTGCTTTCCATACTAAGATATTGTTCTTTAATTATAATTTTTTGAAAGAATTACTCTTTAATATTAAAAACGTGTGTAAGTGAACATATTTATCTTTATGATTTTTCGTGTTAATATTTTGGAGTACTAAAGTTAATACTACTTTTTGTTAATATCACGCTGGCACCTCCATCTGGAAAGCTGCGCCCTCGGATACGAAACTTATACAGAGATTGTTTTCTTTTGCTCTCCACCCTTTTTCAGTTTTTTGTCGCAGCAATCTCGTTTGACCAAAAACGACTAACGAGCTGCGACTGAAGTTGAATCAGAAGTGGGGAGCTCGAGCGGGGATTGGGGGGAATTGGGATCGGGGAGTTTGGGAGCTGCCGCTGAGCGACTGCCAGACTTGATATTCAGCGACAACGACATCGGAGATACAATACAACAACAACCACAATCACAACCACAACGAGAGCGATCGGGAAGCGGCTGGCATCATTAATCCTTTGCATTGGCAACGCCTTGTATTGCCAAAGCTGCCGCGTAAGTTGTCATGTTTTTGTCGCTTTATGGACTTCTAATCGTTCAATTCTATCAAAAAGCTTACGCACTAACAAACGTGTCCCCAAAAACCGGAGTCCCTGCCCCAAACCAAAGCAAACCAAACCGAACCAAACTGAAAGCGAACCGAATCAGGCAGCCAATTTTCAGGCAGTCGCCCAGATTAAGATATTTAGATTGGCCCACGACGACACGAGGGAGACGAAAGTGGTTCCTCGAGCAACTTATTTAGCACCTTTCGGGCCAAGACTGGACGGCCCACGGGTCCATTGGCCACAATGGCGATGGAGATGGAAATGGCAGCATCGGAATTGCCATCGGAATCGGAATCGCACCTCTGGATGGAGATGGAATTGGAGTTGGAGTTGAAGTTGAAGTTGAAGCTGAAGCTGGAGAGTTGGGAATCGAGTTAAGGCTGGAGGTGACAATAAGCCGGTGGCTGAGTGGCCTGGACCGACTGGACCATGAAATTTGGTTCAATCTGTTGCCTTTTTTGTGCGGACCGAGTGCCACTGATAGAGTCTTTGCGGCATTTGATGGGCGAATTTGTTATTTAGCCCGGCAAACATCTCGCAGATAATCCGCTGGGAGAGCAAAGATACAAAGATGCGCATAAATTGGGGAATAGATACTTTGCAGTGGTGCTAGAGAAGAGATGGTAAGAAATAGCTTAATAGGGCTAAAAACTTTAGAGCATTTTAATAGAACATTGCTAGATTTACCTGATTTTGAGATGATAAAAGTCATTTACATATGTCCACTTAATTAATGAATGCTACAAATTCAATATCATAAAATATTTATAAATTCCGTAAATAGCAACAAGATATCCATATATGCAGGGGTTTATTTAAATTGTATATTATTATTTATTTATTTATTCTTAACAAACGTTATTTCAGATTAAAATCGTAATAAAAATAAAAAGCAACAGATACTATCGAAAAATTGCCCCCTTACTTCACATCCGATGGATTCAATTTGAAAGTGGGGATGAATTGAATGTTTATACGGTTAGGTCGAACGGTATTATCCGACTTGTGAAGGGCCTGAGGTCGGTCCAATTTGCATCTGACTGCTGGACTTTCAAGCCGGCCTCTTGGGGTATTGTAATTAATGCCAAATTGGCCATAAAACACAACATTTGCATGTCAAGCAGCGGAGTTTTTCGGCATAAATTTGTGTGGCACATTATTCATAACTCGACCTTTGCCGGAAGTGTCCATTGTGCGATCGACTGAAATAATTAAATATTAAATATGATTAAAGTCTTGTGTATCTGCTGCTCTGAGCTCGGCAAACTGAATGCCCACGCAGAGCCATAAAATAGCGGCTTATAGAGCCGCTCGAATGCTAAACGCCATTCAAATATAAATAAATGTCAATTTGTGCACGCTTGGCCATAATCTCGCCGTCGGTCTTCTGTAGTCTCTAGAAGTTTTGTTCTCAGACTCGGACGGTGAAGTGAGTCTGCGACTCGAGCTAAATGCAAATTAAAGCTCATTAATCCCCGAAGAGATATTTTGAAAAACAGCGGGGCATTAATGGGCTTCGCACTTTGCCGAACATATTGCCAACTCGTTTTGCATAGAAAGTGGCCCGTGGTTTCAGTTTTTCGTTTTTGTTTTCTGTGGGAGGGGTTTTGCGATGGCGAGGTGATCGTAAAACATGCCATGATTACTTTATTAAGCCAAATGTTTCATAAACAATCGTCATGTCGTACATAAAACTCGAATCTCGGACCCAATCTGAATGCGATACTTTGAAAGCTCGGCGCGGGCGTTTTTCCCCCACAAAACGCTCGTATAATCAAGCGTTTTGCTTAGATAAGTCTCTCAAGATAAATCTCTGTGTGCGTTCAAAGTTATGGGTTTCAGATATTGAAACCGAGATACAGATACACACACCTGAACAGCTGGATCCAATCCACTTCTTAGCTTAGAAATTCAAATTTCCATCGGCCCGCAGGGAGTTTAACTAATTTTATTAAATTGAACATTAGTTAAATTTTGCTAGTTTTCGAAACTGAGAGATATGGCTTCGAAGATAAGGCTGTGAAAAACAAAAACCGCTTGCAATTAAGCTCCGATTTTAACATAATTAATTTGGTGATCGATTAATGAGAAGCAGCGATCAAAGAAAACTGTGGGAACTCGAAAACTTGGCGATAGATGTATCCATCGATAAGTGGGATTTATTGCAAGCTACTTCATTGGCACTGCACCATATTGGATTACACTTTTGCCAGACTTCCTACTCGTACATATAAAACTTGGACATTAGCCATGCATAAATGTCTAATAATGATTCACGATCCATTGGGTTGCTTATTCAATTAGCGCTTTTATGCGTTTTGCCCAACTTTGGATAGAGTCAACGCGAAGGTCTTAATTTTATGTCTTTTGGCCATAAACACCGCAGACTTTTGCCAGATTCCGTCGGCCATATATCAGCACCCACACGGGCAAGGCGATACCCCAAACCCCAACACAACAACAACAAAAAAAGAAGAGGAGAGAATAAACAAATGAAGAGGGGGACACAGGCTCGAATGTCTTCATTGGCCCGGCCAATTGTCACTTCCTTCCTCAATGGAGGAGCTGCCACTGCTGCACTACTGAGTTGCCTCGCCGTCTGCTTAATTTTATTATCCAGTTCCGCCATCAGCTGGCGGGGATTGTCGCCATTGTGGCCAACATGGTCGTGTCTAGCGACAAATTTAATGACTTACTTAACCCCCATTGTGGACGGGGAAATGGGAAAACGAAGACTTTGTATACCACTTGGGCGACAAAGTCTCCGCCTCGTTTTTCGCTACGAATCAGTCGAAGTTTCCCCCTCCGCAACTTAGCATTTTTTAATGACTTAATTTACGTTCGCAATAGGTTCCACCTTCCACGCTTATTGTTTTGCCTAAGTACGAGTCTGGGGATCTCGGGGGGTAGTGGGGTCTTCGGATCGTCTGGCTCTATATGATGGCTTTATAGCCGGAGTCGCGAAACGCTAGCGACGCCCTCGAGTTTGCTCCTTATCGCAGCACTCGCATCGTCTCCATCCAGAGTGTGTTGCCAGTGTGTTTCTTGGCCAGGCTTCCTGTTCTGATCCAGCGTGGGTTGGCTAAATATAAATTGTGGCCCAGACACTCTGCTTTGGGGAGCACATGTGATGAGGGGAGGGGAGCTGGGGAGAACCAGGCTCAGAAGCGTGGGTGTTGGCCAGGGAAGCGCGGCTGCGGAGTTTATTGTTAATTTAATTGGCCAATTTCGTGAAAGTGTTTGCTCTGGCTTTTGCAGCTTCTCGTGTAAATTAGTTGGACAGTGGAGCAAAGAGCTTAAAATAATATTAATATTCTATTATAATCTAAACAAAAACCAATAAATAAACTTATCGAGCTAAAATATGTATTGTTTGTATAAATGAATATGCCTTTCCATCTAAATTTTGTGTGCATTTTTCTCTTTTTTTAACCACTTTGCTCCCTAGTTTGCTGCGTTTCACTAAAATGTGTTTGCCATTTGTTAGCTTGGCTGGCAGAACCTCGAGTCTTGCTGACAATCAAAATCAGCTCGCCGCTTAACAATTCGCAATCGTGGGCAGCCAACGCGGCGTATGAGTTATGGCTGCTCACTTTGCGCAATACAATTCAAGTGAATATACAAGTAAACGAGCGACGATTTGGGACGGCGACACTTGCTAACCAGGCGGCGCACTTTGAAATGGATTTCGCTGAAATTAACACAAAATGTTGCCCACAAATTGACAGCCAACACGATCCTAAATTAGATGGTACGATCCAAAACAAAAAGACGGCGACTGGAAATGCGGCTTTTGCCGACATTTCAAGTTCAATGTCGTCTAACAAGACAAGCGGGAAATTAGCGAAACACGCTTATTAAATTCCAATGGAGATGATGGCTCTCCCCAGCCAACGAAAGCGTGTCCGTGTCCATGTAAACCGATCTAAATAAGAACGCTGGGTGCTTTATTGGGCCAGTCAGACAAACAAAATGCATTTAAAAGCTACAAAACTACATTTCACATACGCCCTAGGGCCAAAAGGGGATAAATGCGCGGACTGGGGACCCAGAAACAAACATGAGTTGACAACTCATCGAACATTGAACACGTTGTAATGTGATACTTAAATGCCTGATTGGCTCGTAAATATTTTCACTCTGGCCACAACTCTTTGGACGCAGCCGTTGCTGTCGTTTCTGTTGTTAACAATAATTTCTACAAAGTATCGCCCGTACCTTTGGCCGCTCTTTTTGAACACACTTCAACAAAGACAAAAAAACCAAATAAAACAAGGCGGCCAGCGAAAACCGAACAAAAAAGCGCCAAATCTTGCACTAAAAACACACCAAATACGACATCAAAGCTATCGCAGCGATCGATCGGAATCGAAGGGATACAATTGTAATTGTTTGGCCCCGGTCTGGACTTTATTCTGGCCACACAGAGGGAGCCCACCGATCCGATCCCATCCCATCCCATCCCAAGCCGAACCAAACCAAACCGATCCGATCCGGCATTCAGCACTCTCAAGGCCCGTCCTCATCATAATGTTAATGTAAATGCATTTTAAATGGACTTGCGTACAACATTTTTTGCTCTTTGTCTCGCGGCTGTTGTCGCGCTTTGTGTGGACAGTTCGGACAAGGACAAGCTGTTTGCAACACGATGCGGGCCTAGCGAAAAATCATAAAAAAATCTGGACTATCTGGGGAAGAGGAAGAACGAAGAAGGAATGCTCTATCAGGTGTAAAAAAAAAAAGAATTCAAGAAAGTTGATGACTGGATATGATCTTATATGTCTATATTAACTCAAAACATAGTTGTACCAAATAATTTGAATGTTTAAAAGCTGATATTCTTAGTTTGTTGTGTGGTGGAAGATCATAACTAAAATGAATGTTATAAAAATATTAAATACCCATCTGAAATAGAGTAAAACATCGCATCTACCCATATACATGTGTGATCTCTTGTCTGTTTAAAGCTGCAAGAGCAAAACGTTTTTAGTGTCTTACAAATGAAATCTGACAGTTGGCGAGTTAAAAATAACAAAACGCACAAAAACCCAATCCAATAAGCACAATGCGCATAAGAAGAAGAGTTGCGGATGGGTAAAAATTAACATAATTTAATCAACACTAATTCGCGCTTATAACTTGACACATCTTGAGTTCAAAAAAAGAAGTAAGAGTGAGATGTGGGCGCCTCAATCCGAGTTTCCCAATTGTCACTTCGCTACGGGTTTGGATGGTATTTCCGCCCTGCTAATTGCTTTCTTTTTCCGACCTCATTAATATGCCAGGCACAAGTGATCAGTGATCAGAAGGAAACAGGATGCTGCTTATCTATATCAATCAGGGGATGCTGCAGTTGAACTCGAAGTATCGCGCCATGAATGAATCCAAATGGGTTAGGAAATGGGGAACGGGGGAATGTCAACTTAAAACAAGTTCATTAAGAACCGTTCTGCACAGCCTACAAAAATGAGAGAGCGAGCATTGATTGTTATCGACATTTCTTCGTAAAGACAAAAACGAAAATCAGTAAAAGAAAAGTGTGAATGGAGGCAATTACTGGTTGTAAGAAAAATAATTTCATTGGAAGATGCTAGTCGGTTGACAGAGACGGGAAAAGGGGGATTTAAAATACCAAGAAAAATCTAGAAAATCAAGTATTAAAACCTGCAACCATTACACTATTTATAGTAGATTAATTTATTTCAAATCTTAGTTTACTCGAAGCACAGAGGAAAGTTCCCTTAAGAACTGTTTAAAATTATGTACTCACCTTTAACCCCCAGTTTCTTAACCCCCTTAACCTACACCTCTGCCTTCAATAACGCGATAAACACGTCGTTTTCATTTAAGAGCACAGCACATCACGTACGCACGAGATTCTGTTTAAATATAGCCACATGCCCAACATATTAAGCAGGCACGAGAGCAGCGCCAGGCAGGGCCAGGAAAAAAGGCCAAGAGAGAGCGGGAAGGGGGCGCTGCACCAAATTGGTTTATGACTTCCTTCTAAGCCCAGTCGAGAACGGGGAAAGATCGGGGTTACGGGCTCCTCTAATGGCTGATTTAAGGCCCAAACCAGGGCCAGGCCAACATAAATTACTTGGCGTAATATATATCAGGGGGCGATAAGATCGATTATGCTAAGTTGCTTGGCGTTAAAATTATGTTGACGCATGTTTCTAAAATGTTCCAACACAGGAACTGAACACTGCGGGTATATATCTTGATTTGGCCATATACAATCCAAACAAACCACACCAAATTATGCAAATCTCTTGACAATCATTTAAGACCTTTAAAGCGTATTAAGTATGCCGAGAAAGAGATGGAATGAGTGCTTCGCAGGCAGTGCAAAAGAGATGGGCGAACGGATAAGACATTGTGATCGGAACGCACCTCTAACCCAATTTATAACGACTTATCGACAGTAATAAAAACAAAATACAAAATACGTTTCTACACATGTTGCGATCGATAACGCCAACGCCTCATTTGCATTTCGGAGATGGGGAATCGGGGGATTGGTTAGCTTTTTGGTGAACTTGTCTTTCTAGATGCACAGGGGAAAAATGTTTACAGATTGTTTTAGCTAAAATAGATCAGAATATCAGCATATAAAAAAAGCAAGTATGTTGAAAATTATTAAACAAGATTCGAAGCTTGATTATTATACTAAATTTCTTTCTAAATCATTTAAGCACTTCCAGTTGAGAAAGTACTGACAAGTTAACCATTATTTTTCCCAGTGTGCTCTTGAGAGATCGCCCCCTTGCTGTGGCCGGACACTTGACATTGTCAAATCGCGGCTTAATTAAGCAATCGATCTTCTCCCTCGAATTGGCTGGCCAAGATCGAAAAGGTTGCTAATTTGCAAACAGACAAAGAGTTGGTGGGAAAGTTTAAAATGTGTGTGCCTTCCACCAAAACCGTTATAGTGCCTAATGAGTGCCCACTTATCTGATGTGATCCGGGCAAAAAAAAAAAACTGAAATACAAAACAAAGCAAAAATAAGGCGCATTGGGAACGATTTAAAAAGAAATTAAAAATTCATTCAGCACGGCGACTGATTCACCACATTTGTTCAGAGCAGCGAGCCCATAAATCATGCCGACTCTTGTGACACTATCGAGCTAATCAAATCGCCAGATATAATAAAGGGACCCACAGCACAACAACCAAACAACCGAAGCAACGAACAACCAAAAAACCCAAACAACGAACGGCAAACAACGAACAACTCGAAGAAATGACAGCCAACAAATGATGTTCGACGCTTTTGTGGACATTAATATTTGACATTAATTGAAATTAATATTAATTTCATATTTATTGTAATGCCCGTTAATACCAGACTTGAGTACGGGGGCGTCTGGAGCCCCGTTCTCCCCGATGAATTGGCATTTTTGTATTCCATCGGGGAGCCCGCTGTGACCAACTGGTTGGGAATCAGCCCGAGATTCCGATTCCTAGGGAGATTCCTTGGCTCAGCACGATAATTCGCGTCACTGTTAGAGGCAACAACTTAATTTTTGTAGTCGCAGGGCATTAGAATTTAAGTAAGGCGTAATTAATGCTGTTCTTTTTTTTCCTCGGGTTTCTTTTCCTTCGGAGCCGAGTCATGCCACGTATGCGAGGCTTATTTATTGGGATCTAAGTGATTTCCGATGAGATTGTAAAGACCGTCCAGCGATTGAGGCATCATCTCGCGCCCCAGGGGGGCGGTCAGAGAAAAGGGGGAGTGGCAAGGGGCTCAAACGATCTCCTGTTGCGTGATTTTCTTAACATGGCCCGCAGTGCATCAGGTGAAGGTGAGAGAAGTCGAAATGGGTTTCACTTTCCATCTCGGACGACTGAGTGTATCCCCCGATATTTGGGTGTGATATCATTAGCTCCCCTCGTTTCGAGAAACCCGTTTCTACCTGGCTCCAAACAATGAATATTATTAGCGTGAATAAAAATTGTTGCTGCCGATATTTGCGGATCATTAAAATCATCAAATGAAGCCAATTAAAAGTAAATAAATAATACATTTTATGAAAGCATTCAAATAGCCCCTTCATCGGGCTAAGTTATGCACGGTGAAAATTATAAGATTTTGTTAAAACTTAATTAGGTATCGCAGCCCGAGACAAAAGATCCCCAAAAGCGAAATAAAAACCTAAACTTCAGCGTCATAAGCTCAAGGGGCTCATTAATAAATTAAGAGGAGCACACATAAAAAGTCAGTGGAAGAGAGGTTCGATAAAAAGGCAGCCATAAAAAGGGTTAAGGAATTTGGGGTAAATCGGCGCAGAATGAGATTGGCAAGCGTTTTAAAATCAATAAAATGCGATTAGCGTTCTTTCGACAAGGGGGCCTAATTGAATAGCATTTATCAAAAATTTCAAACCAAAAAGAATACAACATCAGGGGATTAGAATTCGTGAAATACAAAGTACAGAGACACCTTCGGCTGACAAAAATTTGGAAGGAGTTGGTAAATTTTCAGAAAAAACCCCTTTTTTAATATTTGAAAAAAAATTGTTAAAAAAATTAAAAATTAACTATTGATGCAGTTCGTTAGAGAATTTAAATATTTAATTAACATGCTTTTTTCTGAATTTTTCTAATTTCTAATGGTTTGCGAGGTCCTATTTATTTGGTTTAATTCGCGTCTCCAAATCGTATCCTTTGTGTTAATATAACCACTTATTTCTCAATTTTCCCCGACTCATCCCCGACCTCCTAAAAATATCCACGTTAAATCGCACCCGCTGCGTTATTTAAGTGCCACATTTCACATAAGCAACTTTTAAAATTATTTACATGCACCACACGGACACGAACACCTTCTGACCGGCTCGTTTGGATAATTAATTGATTAAAATGTTTTCCTTTTTCTCCTCCTTTTTTATTTCCTCTTTTTTTTTGCATATTATGGCGCGTATCATATTTCACATAAATGAGCGCATTCAACACGCTAAAGTGCCAAAGATGGTCCATGAGGCAGCTTCATTGGGGAGGCGGGGGAAGGGGGCAGTGGGTAGGGGGAAAGGGGGCAGAAGGTGGCTGGTGTGGCAGGCAGACACTTGTTGCCACAACTTACCACCTAGGGTAGGCTAAGCCCAGCCGCAATCATGATCATGATGAGCCCGAAGCCGAGGCTGCAGATGCCCCAAGAGTTTGTCTATGCAAGCGCCGCATGTTGCCACATGAGGCAAACAACAGGAGGGTGAAAGGGGAGGGGAGGGGGCAGAAATAACTCCAGGTGAGAGGTGAGGGCCGAATCTCGGCTCGACTCCAAACACGGAACAGGGTGTTTATGGTGATTTAGTCAGTTATGTGGATCGTAAACATTTTTGATAGCTAAATTTAAATAAACGACAGATATTTGTGGCTCTCGCTGGCCTGCTTTATGTTACCTCGATCCCAAGATGGAGGCGCTTACTCATTGGCCAAGTGTGTGTGCGAGTGTGTGTGTGTGTGTGTTGGTGGGGAGAAGAATTTAAATTAATTTTATTACACCCGAGTTTTTGTGTAGTTGGCGCGGGGCGCGCGAGTGAAAAATATCAAATTACTTTCGGTAATATATTTGGAATTAATGGCGCATCTCTGGGCCAAGAGATTTTGTTACGTTTTACTTTTATTTAGTTGGTAAATTGGCCATAAAAGCCAGGCCAGCATAAGCACGGGCCTTCGATCTTCCGGGCGATAAGCCACTTTCCGTCTACGAAGAAAGCAAAAGAAAGACTGAAGATTTCCAATGAAACTCCGTTTTTTGGGTGCATAAACAAAATAAATATTTAGTTTAAATTTAACCGTTGACAAGCGTTTCAAATATCAGTCTGGCGAACCGGCATAATTGGCTCAGATAAACATTCTTGTCCGGTCAAATTGTTGTTTATTTATTTTGGAAATTGCTGCCAGCGATTTACCTGAGCCGAGAGAGTCACCGGGATTTTCCCAGCTCCCTTTTCCCGGCCAGCTCCGTTTTCCTCTTGCGGGATTAGAGCGGAGCTGCAGGCACTTGTGGCTTAACTTTTTCAAATCCTGTTAGAGATCATCGATCCTCGGCTTCCATCCGGGTCCTAACCTGAATGAATGTCAGCGCGGTTTAATCCTCGACTCGACTCGACTCGGCTCGACTCCTTGGGTTTGGTTGGTCGACACGCCCCCTTGAATTTGCATGCCGCATTGACTTATGCCTTTTGTCACAAGTCAGGACTCGGTCCTGGATTTCTCTGGGCCTCACAATTCATATTTAATAAGCCCATAATGGCAATAATCATGATTTTACAGCGAACTTGGACCATTGCATCTCCCGAGCAGCGGGATGCCGTTAAAGGGTTTCGGTTCCTCGGGTTCCTTCGCAAAAGAATCCCATCCCGACTGACACAATGAGTCGGAGATGGGAGGAACTATGTGGCTTGAAAACTGGGAGGCGTTGCGCACATTTAATTAATACGTTTGCTTGTTTTCCAGCTCGCCTTTGGGCCAAAGAAGTTCGGCGGTCGGCTGGTGGGCGTGCCAACAGATGATTAGATTTTCTTCAAAAATTCCAACGACCGATGCTTGTATGTCATTTGAGGTTCGCTGGCTATTGTTCCAAATTTGTGCGATGCCTGCAAAGCTTCGTTTAGTCCGGCAATCCTTTCGGCGGGGGGTTATTATTCCGATTTCGATTCCGATTCCGACTAGCGTTTCAACGGAAGCCTCGGGCTGGCTTAAATGCTATGTTTTGCCAGGCAACTGTTTATAACAATCGCTGCTTAAAGGGAGTGCAAGAGGTACTGAAACAAAAGACTTAGGCAACGAACTTGCTGCTTGCAAGGTGATACAAGTGAATATGAAATGTTTATGGGCTGATTATATAGCAGGGGGTCTAAAAAGATATTCGGGCTTACTTTAGAATATTTTGATAAATTTGTTTAGGACTCCTTTTGAAAAATTTTTGCTATGCATACCATATAAAGTGTATTTTACTTAACAGTTTTTCTGAATTTTATTGTCGTCGACCCTCCCAAAAATATAATTATGTACCGTTGCTAGTAAACATTCCTATCTTTTCAGCATCATTATCCCCACAATTTCTTAGTAATTAGATTGAATTTCTTAACTGACTTTCATTGTTCCCACCATAAAAGGACTAAAAGACATAGAATCATGAAATCACTAACCCACAACAATGGTTATCTATCTGTGCTAACGGTTTTCTGCTCGTAAAGAAATCAAGCGAACAAACGGTCCTGGGACCACAACAATTGCTTGGCTCAAGTGCCCCCCGTCCGGTCCAAAATCACGCAAAACTATAGGCCAAACAATGTGCCTCGACCCCGGGCATTTGTTTAATTTCCAATTAAAAAGAGCAAACAGTAAAAGAAGTCGAGATGCATCTACACTTACGCCCACGCACAGCAGGTTAAATCGTCTGGCATTATCTTCATTGACATCGCGACAAGGGATTCCTGACAACTGTTTTAGGTTGGCCAAAAGAAAAAAGGAAAAAAGAGAGGTAAAAAGGATCGGCCAACACTTGGCTGACCAGTTGGACCGGGGATTGTGCGACTCCTGTTGAAATGTCCAGGGCAATCGAATGAGGTTTTCCTCCACCGCTGCGTTTTGTGTTCGGTGCGTTTCCCGGAAAATGCCACTTGTCAATAAGAACCCTATGTTGCTATACCTGTTATCTAAATTACGCCAGGCTAAACAAAAACAGCAGTTGCCGTAACGGTGATAAATAGAAGCCAAGTGGCCAGAAAGGGACCCCGAACCCTAGACAATCCTGTTTGCCAGGGGTGGGCCCTGTCTAATGTTTTAATTTGATTTTAAAACGATGTTAATCTAATATCCGTGGAAAATGTCAAAATAAAGCAGCATTCTCTCGCCCCTCCCCCTTCCCTCCGTCTGATTAATTAGAAATGGTAATAGAACCTGGCCCCCAACAGCCGCAGCTAATTGAAATGCACTTGCCATCGCTGCCTGATTTCGATTCCAATGAATTTTCCACTTTATTACGAAATACGCTGTCAAAATTGTATTGGAAATCGTTTTGGGTGTGCTCACCTCTGCCCGATCCCCGATAATCTACGAGCATTATGCTGACAATATTTTCCAACGAATTTGAATTTCCAGACGCAACAGCAGCTCCGAGGAATGCCATTCTACATCAACAGCGTCATCAACATCAGGGACGCACTCATTTGTTTTGTCCGATACTCTTTGTGTTGTGGGTTCGTTCTGCTTCTTTCTTCGATCTTGGGGCGTGAATACCACAAATTTATATTTAATTGTTTGATTGCCTGGGCTGCATAATTTTTCAATATTTTCATCGTCCGCTTGCGTGTATGTGACAAATGCTAATTCATTAATATTTGGACATTCGACAGGCCTGACCTAACCCCAAGTGTGAATAGATGCGACTCTTTGGGCGTGGGCGTGGATCCGCTGCCAGTAGCCAACTGTGTGACGAATTGGCTGTTTAAACATAAAAGCCTCTTTAGCACAGGTGCCACATTAACTGCAGAAAACGGGAAATGTGTTAAAAGAGCTTATAGGGAACAAACATGAAACAAAACTGCACACCAAACACGTTTTTATGTACAATTTTCAAACAAATACAAAAGCTATTAAAAGTGTTTTGCTTACCTAAAAATGACTAATAAGATTAGCTTAACCAGCCAAACCAAACCTGTAATAAGCTTCCCGTGTTCCTAATCGCTTCACAGGAAGTACCTGATTCAATTATAGAAAACCGCTAATTGGATGGGGCATCAGATAGTTGATTTCCCATTGGGAGCTTCTCATGGCTGGCAATTACATGGAAATCGGTCGAGCAGCCTATAATTTAAACGAATTCACATCTCTTCAATTATGCACATTTGTTGAGCAATTTTCATAATAAATATTCTAATTGGCTTTTAATTATACGAAAAGCGTTTCGTGTTCGAGTCTGTCAAATTGACTAATTGCCGCTTGTAATTGCAATATATTAGATGACGCCTCATTGGCCCGGACCACCGACTACTACAGTCTACACTGTACTACACAACCACGGGGGCATGCACCTTACATTGGAGCACTTGGGGTATAGAACTAGAATCCATATGCAGGCCCCAAATGGCAAACCCATAATTACCTTGACCAACTTGAACCTGGCACGCAATCCGAGCATTTGTTGGCCTGTCAGGGCGGGGTTTTATTTTGGGGAGGGGCAGGTCCTATATGGCCCTCCGATTATTACGCCTCGAGTATAATTCAATAACGGCATCAGCGATTCAGTTGCGGTCGTCACTAATTGATTGTTTAACCAGCTAAACGTCCAAGGCGGGATTTTCTCCAGCGCTTGAATAATGCATTGCACTGCGGGCAGTATGGAATGGCATTATTTTCGAGTGTCAATAGCTGCACTGTGGTTAAAAAGCTCCGAAATTTAAGAAAAAAATAATACAGAATTACAAATAAAATATAATAATTTTCTAAATATATTCCAAGGGAAGTAATCTATAATCAAAACAAAAACAACATTTAATCAGTTAAAAAATAATAGTTATGCCAGCTTAAGATATTTTATAATACTAAGCTTGTTTAAGTCTTAATAAAATTATAAATAAATATCAGCCTTTTTAAGTTAATTTTAACCACTGTCCCTGGTTATTGAAATGCCAACAATCATACGCCGCGTGGGCGCTTCGGCCCAGCGAACGTTAAACAGTAAAAACAAACATCAGGTTGTCATAAAGAGTGCATATTTATGTGACTAATTCGAAATAAAACATAAAACTCACCAAATAATATTAAGAGTCTCTCGACGGACCCAATAACCAAATAACCGAGTGGCTGAACGGCCGAGAAACCGAGATGCATATCAACAATTAGGACGCCCCATGGAGTTGGCCACGAAATCGGGAATTCGTAATGGGCAACTGAGAATCAAGAATTGAGAAATTTGACGCTTTTACGAGCAGGGGAACGGGGGACTGGCAGCAGCAGCATAATGTCTCTCTTTGATATACCAAATTAAAGCATTCGATATTTGATCGGCGGAGCACTTTGCATATGAAAGAGACGGCGTCTGGCGCCAGAAATTCGTGATGAGGCCGTCGATCTAACAGTCCAAACACCCGGAGAGCCAAACATAATTGAGGCAATTAGAAAACATCAAAATATTGGGCCCTGGCCGAAGCGAAATTGTTAAATAAATAAAGGCCAAAACGAGACGTTGTTGCGGCTCTTAATTAAGCACTTGAGGGCCCAAATTCGAGTCAAATGTTTATTCTGCTTAACCCCTGGACAAGTCGAGCAGTTGGCAATGACACAGCGGATCTGGAGTGTATATGTATATATAGCTAAGGAGCGGGAGACGCCCACCGTCGGTCGGATCGATTCAATTAAAACGCTTACGAATTATTATGACGACAAACAAATGTCGAGGGCCTGGAAAAGTGATGCCAATCTAGTCGAGCCGCAGGAAGTGCCCAAGAAACGAGAACAATCCCCAGTAAATTACAAGCAATTGAAGCCAAACTGATCGAAATCTTTGGGCCACTTTAAGATGATGATGACGGAAGTGGGGTTAACAAGCGTGGCGGCCTAAAGTTCGTCGCCTGAGTCTTTCGTTTTTCGTCATTCGTTAGACAAACGGACCGAACATGGACTTTAAAATTAATTACTTAATTTAACACAGCAAGCGGCAGGCGACACCTTCGATGATGTCTCTCGGGCGACAACGGAAAGCACTAAACAGTCGCTTGGGGCCAGAAACCTGTTGGCCATCGCCGCAGCGAACGATCCTGGGCCGGAATGAGCGGGCTTAACAGATTAGTTAGCATATCCCATATCAGGGTAATTATTGTTAAATGCGATAACGATCTTGTACAGCGCTGACATTTATTTATTTTCCTTAATTTCGCCGTATTAATCTTCCAGGAAACACACATTAAACAGAACACCGAGATATGGCACGTCCCGATCTTGAACCTTGTCTTTGAGGATGGTCATTAAGGGGCCAAGGGGCCAGGGTCCCCGATCTCGGCTTGACAATTTGCATTATGCCGGCCATCGATCAGCGATCGGTGAAATCAAGCCGACAATAATGAGCATTGAAGAGGAGGGAGTGCGGTGCAAAGAGAAACCCAAACGCAAACGCAAACTCAATTAAAATCCGAAATAACTTCAAGACGAGACACAGCTAATTTAACCAAATTGGATTACTTAATAAACTTTATGGGATAAATAACAATAACAACGGGCAGCAAGTTGTGCGTGGTGCTGGCTATAAAGTGAATGCGGCGTTGTTGCTGTTGTTATTATTATTTCTATATATCTCTCTTTTTTTGGGGCGCGCCGCATAACAAACCTTTTGGGGCATTCAAACCAAAACCAAATCAACGGGGGGAAGAAAAACCGAACGAAGCCAGCCACGAGGCAAAACAAGTTGTACAAACATATGTATGTCTGATATATGTATAACATCATCAACAGCAACAACTTACCAAATTGTGTTTTAATTTCCGAGAATTATCAGCAAGGGATTTCATTCCGATTTCGTTTTCGTTTTCGGTCCCTTCGCCGTTCGTTTTTTTGTTCTACAGAAACATTTGAAGCGAGTGATATCGAAAAGCGGGCCAGGAGATAAGCCCCCGATCCAATATGCGAGGGGCGTGCCCCAGCCCCATTATTAATTACAGTTGCCCCGCGATGGGCAATGTATTTCGAGTCTGAAATCTCGAAGTTTCCATCAAATGTGCGTGCCCGCTAAGCAAACAAGCCTCGCCATTAGCTTGGGGTCTATAGGTAAGTCAGCGATTTAGATCGGAACTGGAACATATAATTTCCTCGCTCTGATTTATGACTTTTGCAATTGTAAATTTCCAATCCCCCTGATTTCGCGGAGAGGGACCTTTGACAGTGTGGCTCAATTTACTGCTGTTAACAGCTAGTAATTAGACTCGTTATGTCCGTTAATTAGCCATATCAACCGATCTAATCTGGCCGGCTGCTTTGCAGTTTGCCCATTGCAATTAGCCACTGCATATTCATTAGGCCCCATTCGATAGCCGATAGTAGATAGCTGATAGCTGATGGCCGTTTTGCCGATAACGATTTACCCCCACGCCCGTTTCCCCACAATTGTCGCATAAACTGGTGGGCCAATAATCGTAAATTTGGCTTTTAAATCATTAGCACACCCCGAGTGACTTGTTAACCAGTTTCCAATGGGGGCTCCATGACACCCCAATCCCCCCTAAGCAGCCACCCCCGCCCCTTTGATCTCTCACGAGCTGCGCTCAATTAAATTCTACAATAAAACACGATTTGCATTTTAAATTGTGCAATTAAAATGCTTATGAAATCTATAAGAAATAACGATCGCTAAATGCATTTTATGGTCGCCTCCTTTATCTATCTCTCTCTGTCTTGATACCCCTCTCACTTCCTCCTTCGTCGCACCTGTCACCGTTCGAGTAGACAGAAACAGCAACAACAATGTTAAATGTCACACGCTAATTAATTGACGGCGCATAATTTTTAACTCTGTCACACAGTGGGACGAACTCAATTTAAAGAGGGCGGAGATGCAAAAATAAAAACACGAAACGTTAAAAAAATGTTTAAGGAAAGTAAAGTCGAGGAAGGCAGTTAAAAAGCTAAGCCGCATACAAAAAACATGCATGTGTTCAATATTTTACACTTACAGAAACTGTTAAAGATTAAGATTATCTTATCACTTTTATTTTCCGATTATTTCATCCAAAATAATTTTTAACCCATTCCCAAAATAAGTCCAACAAACATTTTCTTTTCGATTTCTTTTCATAATGAATATTTTATATTTTATATGATAATATTTTTGCGTACTTCTTACATTAATGTTGTCTTGGCTTAGGAATTAGTTACTAGCAACTAGGGCTACGTATTAAACGGGTTTAAATAATATCCAGCTGCAGTTGAGCGACTCTAGAGGTTCGTGCTTAACACTAAACATAAATAAATGCTAGATCGTCATACAATATACAAGAATTATACAATAGGTAGTGGCTTGAGTACGATTTGTTCTGGAGAAATTCACTAATTAAAAGTAATGCTTGTCATGAATATTTACACGCTTAAACCAATAAATTTGTACAGTTATAGTTTGTGTCTAGCCTAAGATTCTTTTTTAAGTGTTTTTTTTTTTTAAACAGATATTTTGGAAAGATAGAGGAAACAACTTGCTTTCTTTGAGCTCTACTCAACCTCGGTTCTTCGCAAGGATTTGGCACGGATCTTGAGAGAGGGAGGTGGAAACTAATACTTTCCTATGTACAGGTTATAGCCTAACGCCTTAAGATCGCTCTAAGAATATATCACAACAAAACAAACTATGTTACTTTCGTGGAAGTTCGACTGGGAACCCTCGAAAACTGGAACTGGACTTTTTCGTTTGCCAAGTTAAGGAACTCACGGACCGCCGCAGGATTTCTCTCCTGGATTCTAGTGACTGGCGTCCAGCTCGTGCTCCTCGTCGCTGGGGCATTCGTCCATCTCCATGTCGATGAGCTCGTCGTCGTCCTCGTCGCCACTGCCGTTGTGCATATTCCTTTGCGAGCCCTCGCCTCCTCCCTTCTCGTCCTCCTGCTGCATCCGCTTGTGCTTGGTCCTGCGGTTCTGGAACCACACTTTCACCTGCGTCTCCGAGAGGTTGAGGTTCTGGGCCAGGGCCTTGCGCTCCGCCCCCACCACGTACTGGTTGCTCTCGAAGGCGTGCTCCAGTTTCAGCAGCTGCGAGGGCGAGAAGGCGGTGCGGATGCGCTTCGGTTTGCGGAACGGGGGCACTAGGAAGCCTTTAAAAAAAGAAAGAGACTTGGTTAGTCATCGATTTTACAAAAATATTTTTAACAGAGAAATATGCCCTATAAAAATTTATACTTTCTGACCCATTGATAAATTTCTTATAGAAGAAGTTTAGTTCTTTAATAAATTATCTTCAAGATGGTATTCAATTTAAAATATTTTTAAGTTTTAGCCGTCCCTATCCTTTTCTGAAAATCTATTTCAAGATCTAATTTCTAAGATACTTACTTCCAGGGAAACGGTGCGGGAAGATCCTTCCGTGGCGACTCAGCAGCCAAGGATACAGCTGATAGCTCTCCCTGGCCATTCCAGGATTGGGCATAAACTGGGCGGCGTGGGGCGGCAGACCGGCGGCAGCAGCGGCGGCGGCAGCGGGTCCAAGGACATGTCCCGCCTGCAGGGCGGCGGCCATTTGGAACTGGGCGGCGGCAATGAGATGCGGATTGTGTTGGGGCGGCAGCTCTGGCGGTGCATTGATGTACGGCGGCAGGGCCTTGATGTCCGGCATTCCCGGCTGTCCCTGCGGCATCGGCGGTCCACCGGGTCCCATGGGGAAGGGACGCACGAGTCCCGCTGGCGGCATTCCTGGCATCATCATGCCGGGTCCCGCTCCTCCGGGATGCATCATGGCGGGCTTTGGGTAGTTGGGCGGCTGTTGCGGTTGCTGCTGCTGCGGGGGCGTGGCATGCGGACTGCTGATGAGCAGGGTGGGAGACGACGATGGCTGGGAGGATTGGGGGCTCACAGACTTCGGCGGAGTGTGCGGTGGCTGGATGCGCTGGGCAGGATTCTCCGCCTGTTCCATCGAAGGTGGTGCAGGTGATCGCTCGCGCTTGAGGGAAACCGGTACGGGATTGGGCTGATCCGCCTCCGGCGAGAGGCGTGTCTGCAGCGGACTCAATCCGCTGGCCATGGCGGCATTGTGGTGCAGTCGCTGGAGCAGCTCCTGGATGTCCTGGTGGCTCTTGGGAGTGCCGGGATGCTGCTGCTGCTGTTGCATGAGCAGATGCTGGTGCAGAACGTGCTGCTGGGCGGGCGAGAGATGCGGATGCGGATGTGGCTGCGGTGGCAAGTGCTGCTGCTGCGGATGCGGATAGGGCAACCCATGGGCGGGAGGAGCCATCAGGTGGTGTGGAGGTGAGCCCGGTATCAGGGTAAGGCTGGCCGGCGGCGTTTGGGGCGGCGAACCGGGCACATTCCGCTCGCCGGGCGGCGGACTGGACGGCCCGTTGTCGGTGGGCGTCGAATTGCCGGCGGCAGTGCTGACATCGTTGCCCACAATGGACTCGATGCTGAATCCGATCTTCTGCTTGGGCGTGGGCATCATGACGGCTGCAGCGGCGGTGGGAACCGGCGGAATCATCTTAGTCATAAATACGGCGGTTAGTTCGGCTATGTTGGCGGCCTTTTTCTTTGGGGGCTAAACACGGTTTTCTGTTTTTGGTTTTTTGTAATCCTCAGGGAAGTCCTTCTGTTCTTGTTTTTAACTTATTATATTTTTCGAAGTATTTTTCACACTAAGCGACGCATTTGTAACGCTTGAATGTATTGTAACATATATGAATCACACACGCACTCGGCAAACTTTGAAATTCTTTAGCGATCGACGCGCTCGATTTGTCGGAAGACTATAGACGTGTTTTCTCGACGACGTTCGATGTCTGAATAAATCTGGAGAGCACTGTGGAACCACCAAGTGTGCGCTGTTCGAATGTCGGCGAGAGTCAGTCTCTCTCGCGCAGGCCAAACCGGTTTTGAGTTGGCAGAGAGGGAAGCGAATAGCAGCAATCCACACTCACAGACACTCTATAGCCATCTTCTTCATCCCCGCCTTGTGGATTTTATCTACCCCAGATATGGTGTATGTATCCCAGTGCGAGTGAGCGAAATGGCTGCTTTCTACGGGGCGGGACCAATTTAATGCGCCGCGTTTACCGCTGCTCAGTTTTCTGCATATGGCTTCCGTTCGAACAGCCAGCCAGCCAGTTGTTGTTGCTCTTGGCCTTTGTGTAATTTGGCTTAAACTGCCATTCATAGTTTTTGTTTTCTTTTTTCTCGCTTTTGCGGTTGCATTTCTCGGCCCGAACGAGCGCTAAATGGAAATCTAATGCCAGGTGGCTAAATGTCTATGTTTGCGGACTCTGTCCAAATTTGCTAGAAGTTCGAAAGGGTTTTCGGGGCTTACAGGGATATCTTTTTTAAATATTTTCCATGTTCCGGGGATTAAGTTGGGGGATTTTTGTTGTGCAAATTTATGGTTCAGCCAGATTTGTAAAGAAATTTGCTGGAAATGGTCACGTTGTTGCGGAAATCTGTAAAAAGGAATACATCAATATTAATAGGACTAAACTCGGAATATATTTAGAATGTTTCTGTATTATTAGCAATTCCACACCATGGTTGCACTCAAATGCTACTGTTCCAATAAATCATCCTCGAAAACTTCAATCGGGACAGTTTTATGACATGTGCTACCGGGTTATCTTTTTTCGCTACGATTTAGATGTTAATTTTTGGGCATTATATTTTTTTTGGCACACGACAAAGTTTGCATAATTTATGTAGTGTCCGAATCGCAATTCCGAATCTAAATCAGAGCAGGTTCATCAGTGGCCGAGACGTGCTAAAAGTAACACTCCGTCCCCTTGGCCACAACTTGATTTTCCTATCAAATTCCGAACGATTTTCAAAACACTTTCAGCTGCGAACAAATAATATTTGGTAGTGTTATTTTCACACTGTGTTATCAGTTAGAGCCTTCAAAAACGTCGCCGAACTCTGAGATTTATGGGCTAGAAATCGCAGCAACAACTTGAGTGTTAGATTAAAATCTATCAAATTTTTATGGCTGCTAATTAAGCCACGCATATTTACACATGGCTTTCGGTTCGAATCGACGCGAGACATAAACAACTTTCAAGTCCATTAAAGCTTAATTATGTTGACTAATGGATTTTGATTACAAGGCGAAATGTTGTCGAAAGTTCAACGATTTTTTGCTGATTCAGTTTGATTTGCGGTCTAATGTTCAAAACGTGTGTGAAGCTTGCTTTCGGCTTTTCAACATAGGTTTCGATTAGGTTGTGAAAGTTGGAAATAAATATTTGGAAATGTTACAAGTTCAAAGTTGAAAATTAATAAGATCACAATACAAGGAATTTAATTAAAAGATTTTCCTGTATTTTTCCATCAACCTTCCGACGAACTTATCCTAATTGAGTTGGCGAAAAACGCAATTTACCTTTTATTTTAGGTAATTTCACACGCCCACCGAGCTGAGGTCCTCGCAGCAGGAGCTCCTGGAGCTGAAGGACCTGCAGCCAGCACAATCGTGCTGCTAATGAGCGAATAAAGATATCCTGATGCCGCAGGACCAGCGGCAGTCAAGTGGCCAGGAGCAAGATTCCCCAGACCCAGATGACCCCCTGCCAGGGTTCGCAAAACGAAACGAAAACCATAAAAAATGCAACACACAGCCGGGGGGAAAACAAAGGGCACAAATGCATTTATTAGATGGAAATAAAGACGAACACAATGTGCAGCAGCCCAAAAGGTGTCAAAATCAACAATTTCCAGCCTGCAAACAATTCCCCAGAAACCGAAACCCAGCGTGATGCAATTTCACCTATACGAACCTCCCTCCTTCCAAAATCCACAGTCCAATTTCTGATCTTAGTTCAGCTGAAAATTGGAGAATTGGAGAGAGGCAGAAAAAAAAACAGCAGTTTCACTTTTTGTCTTTTCGTTTTTTTCTTGCTGGGAAAACAATGAAAAACGTGGGAAATTCCCTTTGTCCAATTCGATGGCCAGAAATTGTTGAGTAGCAACAAAACAAGACAACAGAAGACGAGAAAAATTGACTTTAATGATGATGAGTTGGCGTTTAGAGTGTGCGTTTTGGATTCATTTGAATTGAGTGTGTTTCCAGACCTATTTTCTCGGTTTCTACATTTTTTTTTTTTTTTTGGCACAGCCACGGGGAAATCTCTCGGGGGAGCCAAGCGTTTAAATGTAATTAATTTCTGGCAACTCGATTGAAGGACAAGCGCCATCGCTAGCTGCGGTTCCCAGAACACAAATACCATCGATCGATTTCACAGTTCCTCGTTATTTTCATATTTTTCCCAAAACGATCTACCGATAGTTTGGGCGCTTGTAAATCCACGCGACCCAAGGAATTATGATGGATCGACATCGACTTTTGTGGCTGCATTTTCACGCGTTCGTTGAGGGGAAATTGGACTTGGTAGCGACTGACAGCAGTTTTCGGGGGCAGGGGGCGTGGCGGTCCTAAGAACATCAAACAACTGGACTGTGATGAGCCTGCCGTTTTCCAGGAAAAATTCAAGAGGAGCCTAAGTCCCATTTGGAGGGAAAACGCCACAAAAAGGGTGCACCAGAGCGAAGGATCGGATAATTTGGAATTTCAGGCACGCCACATCGAAGCCAATCAAGTTGGGAATATTCCGAATTACCACAAAGCCGTAAAATCATATTAAAACACAATTTCTGGTCCACAACTGTGGTAGCGGGCCAACATCATAAAACATTTATATCTAATCCTTGACAATCATAAAAATTACACAAACGACATGATACAATGCAGGGAAAATCTGACAAAGGCCAAGTGCCAGCGGCAAAAGAAATGTTTAAAATGTCGGAAAAGTGCTCGAGAAAAATAAGGAAGGGCGGGCAGCGTGGAGAAAGCAAATAAACAGTAGTCAGGGAAATGTCATAAAAATGTCTAACTCTCTTCTGGAATCCCTTTCCCTCTTAAACTATGCATTCAAAAAAAAAAAAAAAACCTTCGTTTTCAAAAGAATTAACGCTCTATTTTTTATATAAAGTTTTATTATATCACTTAATTATGTTGTTTTATAGTTTGCATTATAAATGAAAAAATGCTTTCTTGTTTATTTATTTTAGTTGTTAATGACTTTTCTTGTATCTGGATTAGTTATTTATTACAGTGCATCTCCTCCGCTTAGTACGTGTGTGCAAAACAGCGGAAAATAGTGGAAAACCATCACAGATTCCAGGCATTTTTATGACATTTTCCGTAACTGGCATTCGAGCGTGGCCGGCAGAAGGACAGACAATCCTTTGACTCAGCTCGCAACTCGCAGCGGGCATAAAAAATATAGTAGTCGACTTGCCGAAATAAAATCAACGTAATGTTTATGACTTTTCACCGGTACAGTGGGCTCCCCTGCTCCTGATTGCACTCCTCCTTTGACCTGGCTAGTTGACACTTTCGTTTTGGTAATATCTGGCTGACAGGCACTTTTGTTCGTGTGTCATTATCGTTTTGCCAGATCCGGACAGTCGGACTGGATTTATGAGCAGCCGGCATGATATGATTAGATCGGGCCGATTTGGAAACAGTAAGGTTTTTAAATTTTGTAGGAGCTGATAAAAAAGGAATAAACTTGTTTCCGAAATTTATGTTATAATATAAAGGCTTCATTTATTTGAAAATGTAATAGTCATCAGTAGAATGAAATTCAACTTACTTTCAATTATACATTTCTTAAATCAAAAACCCTAACCACCTTCATACAAGTTTTAGTTGCTTCCGATTAATTTGAGAAACATTAAAGTCTCGTAAGACTCATCTAAATCCTTGTGGTTAAATACTCAATTGCTAAGTACATTCCCAAGCCAAATTCCGTAGAGCCAGCTAACCGAATTCGAAATCCCCCAGATCATCCCGTAACCGCTTGAGTAACCCCAAGAGACCTTTAGCCAGACATCGGAAAGTACCGCCCTCTTGGTATTCAGCACCTCACCATCCACATCACACATATGCCTCCCCCATCAACTTGATGGCCAAACCAATTACTCTTCTCATCCTTATCGCAGATCTCCCCCCTTTCCACACCCCCGAACATATATTATCATATACTCCCCCGAAAATTTTCCCCTGGCAAACACTTTATAAATTACACGCCCACACACTTGTCGACTGCCCCACTCCCTGACTTTCCCCACCCTCCAGAAGCGAATCCCCAACCCCTGGCCATATCGAAACTAATGATGACAGCCAATAAAAAATTCCAACAAATGTGTAAATTTGTAAAAATGCATGAAAAACAAAAACGAAAATTTCATAAAAATGTAAATTTTCGGGAAAACGCCGAATGGTGGAGGGAATTCGGGATACGGGAATAGGGATATGCGGACATGGTCGAATGACTGGCAAAGTAGGGATATGGAAAAGGGAAATGGAAATGGAAAGGGAGGTTTTGGGAACAACAAATGAAATAAATTTGTGCATGTTACTTGAAAATGTCGCTGCTGCCAAACGAAAAAAAGCGGAAAGTGGAAATGGTTATGGATCTGGGGAATGGGAATGGGAATGAGAATGGCAATTGGCAGGGGGTTGTTGAGAGGAGGTGAGGTGAGGAGGGGTGGTGGGGGTTTTCGACGGGGTGCCTTGGCAGATGACTCAATTTACACGCAACGAGCTCTGTAAATTGCGCCTCATTTCGCTCGCGATTCTTCCTCTGGCAGTTGTGCAAACGTCAAATGTAAAAATGAAATGTATATCCCAGATTTCCTTCCTCCAAAAAGCATCTCATCCATTCAGCATCCCCGACTGCCTGGTCTCTGGAAACCCAGCTACAAATTGCCAAACCTAATAAAAGCGAAATTAGCTGGAGAAAGGCAAGATAACGAGGGTTGATTTGTGAGTTGCGCTTGGAGGGGGTAACTTAATTCCGAGGGGTAACTTAATTTTGCGGATGTGCGCCATAAATTAAAATAAATTAATTGGCCGTGACTCTAAAAACTACTCTTGTAGTCTAGTTTTTCAGCAAACACAATTAACTTTTTTAACCTAAATAGGTTTTTATTTGCTCATGTTATAAATTTGAAAACCAAGCGAAAACTTAGCGAGCTTAATCGTTTTTCAAGATTGTATGGTTCTGGAACAACTTTCAAAACATCTTCCCACCGAAAACCCCTAATTGTGATGAGACTGTGTCGCCATTTTCCCAGGCCCCCTCCCCATGACTAAGATATAAAGTCTGCGCCTGGTTTGTGGGCCTTGAGCGCTGGTCGTTAAACAAATGAATTGCCATAAGCGCCGGCTGATTGCGATGTCGTCCTAGATGGGCTGCCATAATAAGCTGCGGCTGGGTGGCGCATCCTGATTGGACTGCCAGCTGTCGGCGGGGCAACTGTGATTGCTGTGCCGCTTGCCAAAGTCCTCCGGCGGCAGCAGACTTTCCGCGAGGCGCATCATTACGGAACGCTGTCCTGCAGCCGGAGTCTGCCATTATTATACGCCATTTAAATAATATTCGCCTTCATGCTGCGACGCTGTCGCCTGGCACGTTTTCGAGGAACGGTTTTTGCCACCCCGCCAACCGCTGGGAAATGGGAAAACCACCCCGTTTCTCTGGCCGCATTGTTTGTGTTTCAAGCTCCGCGCGCTTGTCTGTGCCATTTTTCACAGGCAATTGCTGCGCATAATCAAGGCACATCATCAGCATTTGATTGCGACAAATAATGCCGCCACTTTGTGTTTGTCCCGCGAGCGTCTGCCAGCACTTAAGGGGTGCTTCAACCCCCCAGCCTCCCCTCTCCCCCCTCCACACCCCTTTATTCCTCGCATTTTCTAGCCAAAATGGCGGACAGACTGAAAAGGATTATGGCAGACGCGAATGCAAACGGGCGCGTGTTAAATTAAAAGGATTTGTGTGTTGATTAAGTGCACGGACGGCATTCAAGTGCATCGCGGAATAAATGGAAAATAGTGGTGGGCTACGGGGTTAGATTTGAAGGACTTATCCCGAAAAGGGTGTACAATTAATAAAAAATAGCCTGGAAGACAAAGCTGGAATACAGATTCACATTTAATTCATTTTGATGGGTTTTGGTTGCTTAAGTTTACAATTTGCTTAAATAAATAATGGATTTTTTTTTAATAATATCTTAGTATCAGAAAAGCTATATAGCTTACCTCTTCATTTTAAAGACAGATACCCAGGAAATTGCCGAATCAAATTCCCTTTAATCAGATCCCCTGCTCAAAGCTAATCCAAAACAACTGCAAACATTGCAACATAATGGCGTGCAAATGGAATCCGGAAAAGAATCCACAACTACCTAGATGAGTTCAGTGGGCTGTCATACGGTAGCCGTCCATCAGGGAATCTTAGCTGATCCAACAATGCGATAATGGAACATATATGAACTTCGGGGCCCAAACAAGCCGACAAACGGTAACTGGATCAACGGAGGAATCAATCCCAAGGAACCCAGGGCCAAAAGACAATGCCAGCTGATTTCTGCCACTGGCTTGCCGATTCTGGCCAGATTGCCGATCTCAACATGTTGATCTTGTTACAAAAGTCAGAAGAAGTCCGAAGCCAGGAACCCCGCAACGTGCGGGTGTTCTTCACCAGAGAAGAGGGTGAGATTTTCCAGTTTCTATTCTCCTCGACGTTGCAGAAGCGAAAAGAGCCAAAAAGTTAAGCCACAAACATACAAGAGGATCAAAACGGATTTAAATACAAAGTGGGAAATAATGAAGTGCCGCCCGGGGCAACTGGAAAAGGCAGAGGAAAGGTGCAAGATTTCCCAAAAACCAAAACTAAAAGCAAAACCAGGGTTGTTCATCGTTCTCCTCTTCAGCGAGTGCGTGTTGAGTTGGGCTTATTAAAGTTATAATTAAAATATGTCGGCCCTCATGCGTTGATCTTCGGCGAGTTCCAGTTCTCCATCTGCATTATGTTTCTATGAATTTAATTATAAAAATTCCCTGATAATTGTTTTTGTATTTAAATTTTAATGGGTTCACACTATTCTTCTTGGTTTCGCTACTTAACAAGAACTCTTGAGAAGGGGGTTGAATTTACCTAAAAAGAGTTCAATTAGTTGTTAGCCTTCAAATGGGAAGCTCAGGCAGAGGTGGAGTAAAAAAGTGGAAAAGGGGATTCATTTTATTAAAGTTTAGATTATTATTTATTTGAGTAGATTATTTGTTCGTGAGTGATACAACCGTTTTATTATAAGTTTTCAAAAATATAATAATAATATAATAAAAATATAATGCACGTAGAAATTTATCTTTCTTAACCCTTTTGAAATCAACGCCTCTGTTTCTGTACCCTTTTCAACGGATTCGTGTTAGGAGACCTTCGTGTACACATTGCACGTCATTTAAATTTATTAGGATTACGAAACAAAAAGTCAACAAGATGACAAGAATCGGAGTGAAGGACCTGAGCACCCCTTGAAGTACCGGAGCTACTGGGGCATTGTTTCGCTGGAAGAATAACCCCAAACAGGCAGGGAAAAATGAGGATAATACAACTCATATGCGTCCATTATTAGATGACTGAAGTGAAGGGCGAACCGTGGAAAATGGAATATAGGGAAGTTTCGGCCTGATGGCCTCACATACTTGACTTAATTTAAGCCAATTTAATGCCCATTGACCGTACCGAGGATCATACAAGTGAGTCAGTATTCCTGATCCGTAATTGTTTTCCGAAAAATCATCACACACACGCACACGAAGAGAACACACTCACATGTGGCATTATCCGAGGCTTAGCTGTGGGAAAAGGGGAACACCCGCAAGTCGCTGACTTTTCAGGGATCCTGAACGAGATCCTGAGAGTCCCGGCCACTTGAACCCATGCACTGCGTAATCCCATCGATCTGCTCCTGTTTTTCGGATGTTTTCCGATATTTTCGGATATTTTCGAGAGTGAACAGTAGCTTCGTTACGGACATTTTGCGCATGCCATTATCTAATTTGCCCAGCATGTGCAGGCGGCCTCTTTCTTCTGGGCGGCTTCTTTATGCTGGCTTCTTTTTTTGTGCCACTTGGCCGTGTAATTAGATTTGTGCTACTTTCCACGGCGGCTCTTTAGATGTGGCCGAGCCCCGGCCTTATCAATGCAAATGCCCTCGCCGATTATGATGTCTTCGCCACTGTCAACATTATTTATTGAAATACTTTTTATTAAAGCTAATTGGCCGACAAAAGACGCGGCCCGTGCCGCTGTCCTCAGTTTGAAAAAAAAAAAAAACAATCAAAATGCCTCCGCATAAAATCGAACAATTCCGGGGCATTCAGTTCGGGGCAATTCGAATCCATTCGATGTCACTCGATTGCATGCAATGGGTGTCAATGCACGTTCGGGTATTTTTATGCACTTTGGGAAACTTTTCGAAGAGATTACAGAGCTTAAGATGAGGGTTTGTAAATATTTCGATCACTTTTCGATTGTCAATATGTTAAATAATAAGCCTCGAGTTTTCAATTACTTATAAACTTATTATTCTCTCTATAAAAGGAACGTACTCGAAGTAAAACCTTAAATTGTGAATATTTACTTTGTTTGAAGAAGTTTTAGTTAAATAGAACTTAATCAATTATTTGTAACTAAGTAAACAGATTTCACCCAATTTATTAATATTTCTACAAATAATTTGCAAACTCTCTAGTTTCTCTCTGTGTACATTAGAGAGCAGAGCTAGTCATGTGTTTAAAGCGATTTGAGCATAGCCAGCGGGCAGTTTGTGTTTTTAATCAGCTGCCACTTGCCAAGCAGAATCCGCCGGAGAAGCAGAAAGACCCCACACACATGAGACGAGTCGTCCGAGTGCCTAATTAAAATTGATTTGATTTCTCTGACACTTTTCAGACCGAGTTTTGTTTTCGAACCGGAGGCCGCAGTCAGAGTGGCTGTGGATTTGGATTCGGATTCGGAATTGAAATCAAAGCCGCATTGTTCGTCACGCCACTCGAACTGGGATGACTGACAGTTGGTCGCTCAGTGAGCCAATCATTTGCCCAATCGTTTCAATTTCACATTTTGATTGATATTTCTGCTGAAACCGATACATCCCCTGATTGTGTATATATATTTTTTGTACCGCTCTGCATGGAGCATAGGGCTAATTAAGGCGATCCGTGGCCGGCGCTAAGCTCATAATTATACGAAAGTCCAGATTGGATGCTGATGCCCAAGCCGATGCCGATACCGATCCCGATGCCGATGCCTATATAGCGATGCCCGCGCTGGGTTGTCATCTGGGCCATATATCTTGTTATGGCCACGGCGCATGCGCGTCTCGTCAATTAGTATGGCTGTCAAAAAGATGATGAACTCGTTGCTTGATGAGGGTTTTTTCCCGAACTCCGGAGGATCGCCCGACTGTCCAGTGACTTATCACAGTTTCGAGCGAATTACGACGCGTCGCAGTTATTTTTTAATAGTTTTGCCAGCTTGGCATTTGTGGTTTTCCATTCAACCATTCAACCATCCAACCAGCCAGCCATCCATCCTCCTGCTGTTGGCATTCCAGAAATATGAGTAACTTATTTTTTGGGCTAGTTCGGGGTCGACGATAGCATCGATAGACGTGTTTATAGGCCGGCCTAAGTGGCCACTCTCGATCCGGGTGGTCCTCCACCGCCTCCGGCGTCATGTCGTTGACATTTGCGACAAATGGCCTGACGCACGTCGAGCATCCGATCCGTGTGTGTGGTCCAGTTTAGGGGGTGTACACGTTACAGGGCACCGCGTAATGGCCGCGGCTTGTAAGTGACTCAGATGCCAAGTGGATCGACAGAGACTCAAACAGAATTGTCGTTATGTTTCGGATTTAATCAACTCATTAAGGTCAGCACATAATTTTAATTGTGTTTTCATAATTTTGTCCACCAGTCGGTCGACTTCAAAGGCCCCCTGATTCCGCGGAAATCGGAGGACAGATAAGACCGGCAAAACACTTTGGCATAATTGGCGGCTAGTTAGCTTTTTAGTTGGTTAACTTCGGCGTTAGTTGGTTTGTTTCGTAATGGTTAGGTTTCATTTGGGAGGTCAATTGTATGCCACATACCATATGATTTCCAACCTAATAAAACTGTGGGAAAACTCCGTCATCGCTAGTTGCATGATTAATTTCAGTTTATTTTTAGGCACGAACGCTCCACTTTGCGGCTGCCTGCCTCCGAAAAATATGTGTATTTATTTATTTGTTTGCTGCGTTTTTCATTTCACATTTCAAGCCGCAATTAATTACAATTTTTATTGCGGCGACCTGAGGTTTTCCATTGTGATTTATATGGGAGAATAGCCAGGGCTTCGATCTCCACGCGTTGAAAGCGCCATAAAATACTTGAGCTATTCGATGCGTTTTGATGAAATGTGAAAGGCAATTACTCAATTGCATTTTATTAACTGAGAACATTTTCCGGCTCCCTTTCCTCGTAAATGATTTGGAGCATTTGTTTTGGGTTTATAATGGGTAGGAATTTGGGTTTCAGAGGAGTATTCATGAGAAAAATACTGAACCCCTAATGTTGATTATTCCTGAAGTTTCTAATTTGATTTAATGGAAATAAATTCTTGTTGGTTTTCTGTGAAAGGTTGTAATAAATTATGGTTGCATATAGAATCGTAGTTGAAGTATAGAACTGGTTACTTTTTTTTTAGAATTGGTTGAGGAAACTTGCATTAAATCTGGTAAAAGTTTTTAATTCCCTTGACCTGTGTACAGTCTCTGGTAATTGTGAGAAGCGAGCTGTTAATTGACACCTGGGCTTGAACTCCCGGCCTCGCATGTCAACACCGTCATCACCATCACCATCGCCACCAGCACTTCCACCTGTCCACCGTCTTCATCGTCGTCATCAGCACAAAAGGCCGGAGTTGTTGGCCAGTTTGCGGCAATTTGGTAAAGATTTTGCCGGCAACTAAAGTGCAAAGCACATGCAACACTTTGGCTAATTAAGCTGGCTGCATTTGAATGCGGCCTCGCCTGTGCATCTGTTTTTTTTCTCCTTTTATTTTTTCTCTTTAAGTATTTTCTGTATTATTGTGGTAGCGACGCTCCACAGTAGCCCCTCGCAGTAACGGAAGCCATACCTCAGCTGCGTCGCTGGGGAATCTGACAAGTGAAATCTAAGAGATGTGCGGACGGCGAGAAAAAAAGGTTGGGAGGAAGTGGCGGGTTGGCCACATCGCTGATACGCCCTGTGGGCTGCAATAAAAATTAATTTCCCCCCTGTTAGCAGCGCAATCAAAGCAAAGTTGACAAGCGTTTACCAACGCGTCGTCTGCACGAATATTTCATCTGCGGGATAAGCATCGCCGTGGCCAAAATGCAGCCCCCGAAAAAATAAATATAAAAATTAAAAAAAATATGTATATAAAAAGAAGAGGCAGCTTTGCCACTTTGT
Organism: Drosophila ficusphila; assembly: GCF_018152265.1. Lineage (NCBI taxonomy): Eukaryota > Metazoa > Arthropoda > Insecta > Diptera > Drosophilidae > Drosophila > Drosophila ficusphila. Next base: position 17,720,438 of record NW_025064737.1, read on the forward strand.
CATAGCATTTCCGCTGAATAACTCCCCTCCCCCCACTCCTCCCCCGTCGAGATATGGCGGCTAATTAGCTGCCCGAATGGAATTGAAACTCAACGCGGCTCACACCTTGCTGGCCAAGTTAGTACCTTCGGGATGTGGATGTGGATATGGATGTGGATGTGGATGTGGCTGCGAATGCGGCTCTTTGTAGTGCGAAATTTTTAATGGCTCGCATTTCGTTGACCAAGCCACGCCAGATGTTAATCAGTGTGCTTTATTCGTATATTCCTTATGCTTTATGATTGTCCAAGGGATTACCGCGAAGGCAGCTTCTTGTGGCTTTAATTGAAATTCGTTATGTCGTCGCTTGGCACAGGTGAGTGGGTCGGTGAGTAAGTCGTGGAAAGTTGGTGAAATGGCCTTAAGGTGTGTGGAATGCGCTCTACTTTTAGTAAGGCAAGTAGTTAAAACTATTCGTCACTCTTTCGGGCGAAGAGCTTTCTATGATCCGCGATGAATAATGCAAAACTCGGAGGAAGAGCAAATAAATCTTTAAGAAAAACAAACACAATTTGAGTGCACATTATGGCCAAAGTTCACATTCCACAAAGCTTAACAAATTGTTAATCATATCCACATTCCTTTAACACCCAATTAAAAGCTATTTAATGGAAACAAGTACCCCCTGAACTCTCTTCCTCGTTTTCCATCACCTCGGCCTCTTAAGGAAAATGCGCTTTTAATTGCAGTTCATCAATCAAGTTTTTCTACCACATTGCACTTCCCGCGTTTTTCATAATGCAATAAGTGTAAACAAATGCGAATCGGAATTTTGAACTTAAGATTCGATGGCCAACGGGATGCATAAATCAATGGATTGCTCTGTTCTTGATTTAATATATAAATCATGAATATAAATTAAAATGAGGTTTGCAAGCACGTAATATTTTTTATTAATATTTTGTCAAGGAAAAACATTGTTCTTAAAAATAAAAATACTTAGCAATATTGCTACTCTTTATGTTATTATTTTGACCCTTAATTGTGTAATATATTAGCAGAAAAGTATATTTTTTTGCGTGTTTAACACAGCTTTTCTCCCAATTTTTTTTCGTAATTTTTTTTGCCTTTTCTTTTTGGCTCGTAAAGTTGCAACTGGCGGCCATTTTGCAAATCTGCGGCGTTATTAATTGCCGCTGCATGCTTTTTAGCGTTTATTTATGGCCGCCGACTTCGATTCCGATTCCGATATGAGTTTCGAATATGGGCGCGAGTTTCGAGCGACGCCATTCAATTGACACGCATTCAATTACGGCCTTTTGCAGCTGCTCGTGGCTAGTGACTCATGACCATGGAGAGGGGAAGGGAGTAAGGAGGGGTCAAAGGAGCGAGGCGAGGGAGGGGGAGCGGAGCGGGTGCGGTCAGTCAACGGTCCGCTGGAATGCAATCAGCTTCAATCACTTGGGCTCTGTTATATTTATCGCCTTAAACGAGCATAAATTGTGGCTTAAAAAGTTTCCTAGAATCGAAAGTCAATGCAACTGGGAAAAATGTGTTCGACGGAGACAAAGACGTGGGTGGGTGGAGTTCGTTGACTGTTAATGGGCAGCTAGGTTCACTGTAAGAAAAAATTGAATATTTTATAAAGAATTGGTATCACATTATGTAAGTATTCATTTACCAGCTAAATAGAATAAACAATTTTTGACCTTAAAGTCCTTCTTCAACTTGTTCGTTATTGAAAATTATTACAAATTTCATTAGGCTAAGTATTCATTTATGAAAGTAAATATATATTTAAATCAGAACAGTGTAACTTCTTATGAACTTTTCTTCTTGAAGCATAGCTTTGTTCTCAGTGCATGCTTACGCAGATCGAATGGAATGGGGAGGAGATAAAGTATCAATACCAGTGGCGTTTAATTAAAATTGTACAAGTGCGAGTGTCAATCGGTTGGCATCATGTGTTCCCCTCCCCGCTGACTCCCCTGATCCCCCTGATAGCCCCCTTGACGAATCCCAATCCCTCGGACCCATCGATCGGTCACCGAAACACGTTAACAGCCCAAACGTGACAACAGAAATGAAGGGGGAATCCCCTGGCCCAAAACCCACCTGGTGTTGTCTCAATTGTCAATTCATAAGCGAACGGAGAGGTTTCTTCGATGTTTTTGATTTATGCCCATGAGTCCACAGCCAAATGTCACCGAGGGGCAGCAATGGCCGCCTCAAATTGAATGTTAATGTATGCAGTTAATAAGTTTTTCACCCGCCGATATTATATGGTAGCCAACGGGCTGTCAAAACTCGCATAGTCGACTGTCAGCAGCCCACGCTTTTGGATTGGATCTGGTGTGGCATATTAATGGGTTAACATGGTGTGGAGGGGGTTAAGATGGGGTCAGGTGGGTGTAAGGAGGAGGGGAGGGGGGTTAGAGAGGAGTGTAGCAGACAAAGTGACGCTGCCGCCATGTTGAGCACTCTACTCAACTGACAAGCTAATTTGCGCTATAATTATGCGAATTCTGACAGCTCCAATGAGATTGCTATCGGTCAAGAAAAACACTCTTTCGCAAAAGGGGTTACTCCTTAACCCATTGAGAATATTATATGGTAAGTACCCATTGAGTATGTTATATATTTAATTAAAAACTTACAAACACTTAATTTAAAATTTAGTTGCTATCAATTATATACAGATGCACATACTTGTACTTGATATATTTTCTTGTTTTATGGCCTGAATAATTTTGGCTTTAAAGGGTTTTGTCCGTCAGTGGGTTAAGGAGGGTAAAACCGTACTGAAACTCAGGCGGGGACAGATAGTTGGACAGCTCACTGTAACTGGCACCGGGCGAGACAGATTGACATTAAACAAGTTGTAATTCGATACTTAATTGACGCCCGGCTCGTAAATTTGCAATTGCAGCGGGTTAATGGCAGCGAGAGGACGGGATGTTTGGCACTGGAACTGGAACTCGCACTGGGGAAGTCTTGGGGTCTTGGGTTCCGAGCGATCCAATTAAAGTTGCCCAAGGGGCCGCCATGGCTGTCGAATTGAGGTAATGTAAAAGACGCAGGGCAGCCGAAGAGTCCGCCGAGATGTGTTGCCCACACAGCTGGACTTTTTGAACACCACCAAAGTCATGTACAGATGTCAGTTGGTTGAAACCCCCCTTCCCCCTCCCCCTCCCCCTCCTTCCATCAGCCAGAAAGAGAAACCCCCACCAATTCCCCAACCTACTTGACCTTTTGCGTGTGCGAAATCCAAGACGGTCCAGTTTTTATTTACTTTCGTCGCATTTGTTTTAAAATACGATGTCTTGACAGTTCCATTGGGCGGACGTCCCGCCTCCCGGAGACATATTGCACTTTTGCCCATAAATCCTGACCCCGATTCGGGTGTGGATCTGTAACTGTAACTGTAACTGGGCGCATCATTTGTCGAGGGTTGCGACTGGTACAAAGTGTGTGTGGTTTATTTTCGTTTCTTTTTTTCTAGTTTATGACCCGCCGGCAACATTAGCACTTGGGCCCTAAGCACTCCCCAGAGAAGGAGTTAAAAAAAAACTTGGCTCCGTTCCGCTGGCCGGCTTTCTATTGCGAAAGTGTAACTTTTACTTCGCGCCGATTTTAAAGCCATAAAAAATGTTTTATGTGCGGCGCTAAAATGAAAATTGTCTTACACCTCTTTTGTAGTTCAGAGCTGAGGCTGGGAATTCCACGGCCAACATTGTAGGTGTCTTAGTTTTTTCCGTTATTGGCGGCAATTTATTTTATTGCAAATTTTATCGACCTCCGACGGTTTGATTGGACTTTTTCGGCAAATCGCTTTTGGCTTTTCGTTGGCAATCCACCAAAAATATCGAATTACCAATGAGTTTAGCTGTTTGATTTTTATGGCTGTTCTGATCGAGGAATGGGGCTTACTACTGTGCTTTCGGCCATATGGTGCCTTATGGGGCTTAAAGTGTGTGTAGGCCACTTTGTGGCGATTGAGTTATCTCGGTTTTAAGGTTATCAAGAGATTGCTTTGTGGTTGTCAAGGCAGAACCCGATTTTGGTAGTAAAATCGTAATGGGTCTTAAGCTAAGCCAAGAAATGTTTAAAAGCCTTGTATTCATAAGCTTATTATATGTGGTTTCATTTTCTTAGCAAGCGAATAAAAAGCTATATTTATACTACTAAAAAAGAAATACAAAGTTGTTTCTTTTTTTAAACAATTCTACAAAACGACAGATATTATATATCAAAGTATTATCAAAGTATTCCCTTTAAGAAATTCCTGTATGCATCGCACTCCGCTGTCAATTATATCATTCACCCATTCTAATCGGTTTGTCTACCTGATTGCAGTCACGAATCCCGAAAATTCTTGAAGAACCCACCCAGCAATTGTCCCGCCTGAAATTGGAAATAATTAAAATATTTCCTATGCCACGCACTGAATTTATAATTATGAGTTGTTTACAATATTGAACACCTCCGTGAGTTTTGCCGGGGGACAATTACTTTATGAGCGCGTCGAATATGGCGTCGATCATAATTACGGATCGAAAGTGACAGCTGAACTTCCGCCGTGGATCGATTGGAAGGGCGGATAGGTAATCGTGAAAGGTAATCGATAACTCCGCCGTGACAATTACGCGTTTTGAAGAGGAAGGTGTAATTGCGGCACAAGCCCAAAGTTCAAGTGACGGGCTTTAATGGCCGGAAAGTGGTCGCCAATGAGCGGCGGGCTGGCGACACGTGGGCGCTGATAAGCGGCCAGCACCACCAATTTGGCCAAGTGGGCGGATGTCAGCGATTTGGGCCGGGCTTCCATTTTCGATGGGCTTTTCTTTGCCACTGATCACGGGCTCGATTGCCGGGAAATCAGTCTGCAGGCAGTGGTTAATGTCTTAATTAACTGCCAAGGGCTGCTCTCTGATTTACCCCCACCCCCCATTACCATTTTCCTCCTCCTTAGACTCGTATTTATCCTCTGCTCTTATCGCTAATTTGTAATCAGCAATTAAGTCACAGCGCACGCGCTCCAACTTTCAGTTTGACTTGGCCCTCAGTTCTGGTTTGATGCTGATGCCATAGGATTGGACTGGCATTGGGTGCACTGGAAAAAATATTGAAACAAGTCTAAAGAACATTTAGTTTAATAAGTCAACAACAACTCAAAACAACTTTATCTTTCCAACTTTACTATTTCAAGAATTCATAAAATTAAAAATATGTTATCTACGATATGTTATTTTAATAATAACTGCATTTAAAGAATCATGTGTGTTCTTTAGTGTTCTCAAACATTTTTTTCTCCGTGCAGTTAACCAGTCACAATCACTGCAGCATCAAGCATTAAGTTATTATGTGTTGATTTACATGCCTACACTTCTTATAAAAGGGGAGGAGGGATATTATAGAGGCAGCTTAGCATTTAACTGATTGAGCCGATTGCATATGAACGATAAAAAAGAAGTCAAATAACTGACGACGATGATAAAGCCAGCGGGAGGTGGCAGAAGTTTATCGAAATGATTTCACGGGAATCGCGACCGGCATTTAAGGGAATTAAAATCAGAAAATTTGATATTTTAATGAAGAAACCTAATGAAGTTTGTACAAATTATGTTGATCAGTAGTTTTAACTTCAACAGAGTTTGGTTACTACTTCATAGAAAACTTAATCAGCAACTCCAATCCCCTTTAAACAATTACGGAGCTGAAATCATTTTTGCTTTTGAGCGATCTCATTTAAGATAAATCACGCCTCTTCGGATGTTGCCCAATGCCAGAGCAAATCAAAGCAAAACCTTTCAGCAGTTATCCAACCAACTAACCCCCCGAAAAAAGGGATTGCATAAGATCCGAAGCGTTTTATTGCGATTTTTCGCCAGCTTTTGCCTTTGTGCTCAGCTTAAACAGAAATTTAAATTTTTTACGACTCGAAAATTGCAACATTTAACCAAGCAGAAAGGGACGCCAGCTAATTTTCGCACTGGCAAATACTGAAAGAAAAAAAACAAAAACAAAAACGAGACTACTAAAAATAAACGCTCACAATTACAAACGGCAAGGTAACGTAACAAAGGCAGCAGAGGGTTAAAAAGTCTAGAGAGGGAAAATCAAGCATAAAATTAAAGCGCAAAATGCAAATAAACGAAACCTAATAAAAGCAATTTGGAAAATTAGCCAAAACGCTCGCTCACCTCAGAGTCAGATACCGAAATTGGACTCGGGGTCGCACTTAAGTCCGTGAGCCGGGCTTCGATTGGGCCCGTAAACAAGCAAAAGCTGTGCTAATTTTTTGTAAATAAAACTACCGATCTACCACCAGCCACCTCGGTCCGGGTAAATCAACTGTGAAAACTCCCCAGCAGCCCCAATAGCCCCACAGCCGCAACAAAGTAACAGCAAACTGTTACAAATTACCGAGCTGCAGATCTTGCACATTTTCAGATCCTAAGATCGTGAGAGGCGCAAGGCGCAAAACAACAGTTGCAATCTCAACGGCAACGGAATGCAAATTACCCAGCTCCAAAAAAAAAAAAATGGTAAAGCACTCAGCATTAGAATCTTGGATTTTAAACTGAAGTTCACTTGGGAAAAATACTTTTTAAATTTGAAATTACTTGCTGTAGAGATCGATAAAGATCCAAAACGAAAAGTAACATTTAACCAACAATATTAACACATATATGTATTCCCAGCTTACATTGTTGTATCTCATATTTATCACATCATATTTTTTCTCAGTGCAGCTGGCGCTGGCATTTGCATGTGGCTCCAACTTTGGCTGCTTATTTCGGCTAGCAACATCAAGAACCACACTTGTCTGCAATTTGTGATGTGTCTGCCTGCAAGTCACGCGTTGACCCGCCCCCTCCGCTCACTCCTCTCTCCAAACCCCCTCCCCCTCTTTTTCGGGGGACGCCCCTGTTTTTCGACTGGCAAGTTGCACTGATTATTTGCTTAAATTGCTGCTAATAACATGACAAGAAAGAGAGCGAGCGATCGGAGCGGGAAAGAAAGAGAGATCGCCCCCCAAAGTTTGCATGCGGGCTGCTCGTCTCGTCTCGTCTCGACTCGAATGTCTGTCCATCATTCGTTAATTTCTGCATGTGCCCCGGCTTTGGAGGGTTAAGTGCGGGGAGCGGGCTAAGAGCGGAATGCCTGCCACCGTTTATCCATTCCGCATGGATTTCCCAAGCGCAAATTGCCGCAAAATTAGTTGGCTTGACTCTATTACACATGCAGATTGCAACTGCAACTGCAATTGCCGCTCCAATTTGGACCAGATGAGTTGGATCTGGGAGATCTCGGCGATCTCGGCAATCAGATCGGAGATGTTGCATGGTCAAACCGATCCAGTGGCTTCGAAAACGCTGCAGCTTAACCTGCTCATAACTGGAGGGTATATGATATGGCAAACGAATCCACTTGCTGCAATTATGGCAGCAATTACTGTTTGCTGCACCTGATCTATAATTTGCACTGCCTCGCCAGCCCGAGATACTTTTCACAGCTCGCGGCTCTGCTGTCAGGAGAAATGAGGTCTGCCCGCCCGGGTCACATATGCAAATCCCACTCCGAATTCGACTGGCGAGCTGGTCTGAACTGCCGAGTGTCGGGCAGTTGCAACAACTTGCGGCCTAATGAAAGAATAATACCAGCCGGTGACACTGACACGGCAGCAAAAGTCGGTAGGAAAACATCAAATACCCGAGTCGAAGATCAGCCCGAGGGCTGTGACAATGGAACTGTCCAAAGCGATCGGGATGGTTGGAAATCTCGGATAGAATGATCGCTCGAAAATGACTTCTAAACGAATTTAGGTTGCTTGCAAAATGGGAAAGGGAAGCTGGCTGTCATTTATTTACTTTAGGTATTTCAAATGCCTCATCTACCTAAAATTTAGTCTGAGAAAAATATTGAACGGATCCTAAGCGCATTCATTTGTAAATTATTAAAAAACTTTCTAGGAAATTTTTAAATATTAAACAAATTAAAAACATATTGATAAATAAACACTTTTTTTGGAAATGAGTTAAGAGTCGGAAAAAATATTCAATCTAATAATTAAACGGCTAACACACCCACCGAAACCCTCATCATTTCAGAACCACAGCAGTTCGGCTTGATTGCCTCGCCCGCCCCCAAAAGAAGTGAGCACCACCGATCAACCACTAAGCGCAGCCACTCCACCGCTAAACCACTTGCCCGAAACCACACTCATTTTCTGCCAGTGCGTCTCCCCTCGAATAATTGGTGTGTTGGCCTCAGTTAAGCCCGACTAATGAGCGACAAGCCCTGAAAACTGTCAAGCAACACCCACAAATCGGCCACTTCGCCCCCCAAACAAAGCGAACCCCAAAAACACAAAACAAATTAAGCAAAACATTTTGTAAATGTCGAAGAAACGAAAATGAATTTATTGTATGTGTATCTGAGCTTTTTTCTGTTTGGGGGATGCTCGCTTCGCCACGAGATACATGTGCGTAAATAAATCATGGGAAAAAGCAAAACTCCGATGGCGCCAAAGAGCTTAACTGTTTGGGGCATTCAGAGATACAAAGGGAGCTGCGGAGATACAGAAACAATTGACTAACCAAATCAGGGACTGACAGACTGTCTGACACTTTCTTTTGGGGAAAAGCGAGACCGTTACACGTTTTCTTGTGTCGATAATCGCTGCGAGATCAGCATGGATCCCAGATTGGTGGATCACTGGATCGCTGGATGGTTGGTAGATCGATGTTTGGTAGATCGATGATCAGCATGGCGCCTCCACGGGATTATGATGCCGGGCTCACGATGTCGTGCCTCTGATTTTCAGCTCTTGCCTGGAATTTGAATCTGTTCGCTTGTTGCTCGTTGCTCGCTGCATTCGTGAGCCATTCCAAGTGCAACTAATTGCCGCACGTTCGCACCCAATTAGCCGCGAACGAGTTGAATCCGTTGGCTAAGTGCAGCTATCAACACTTTCGGCCGGCAGATGTACACTCAAATGCAGATGCAAATACACATGCATCAATGTGGGGACACTAAAAAAAAATATAAGTTTTATATAAAAAAAAAGTTGTATTTAAATTGGATTTATTCAAATAAAGCAGCAGAGAAAAAGCAAGAGAAGTAACACAATATATTGTTTAATAATTAATCTCTTTTTATATACTTGTAGAAGTCATTTCTTAAGTCCTCAAGAATTTTCTCTAACTGCACGCATTGCCCCACGAATTATGATTTACATGCCAAGGCAAAAAGAACATTTTTTTGTGTTGAGATTGAACTTCAAGCGTCAAAATATTGAACTGGCTAGGAATGCCATGTTTGGGGGAGTTGCGGCCTTAAGTGAGGGGTGTTGACAAATGTCTTTTGTGCAGTGGTCTCGGATACTTTCCCTTTCTCCACTTCCAACCGCGACACGCTTGTTTTCGGGAGTCCCTTCTCCTTGGGACAGCTGCTTGTAATTTTCACGCAACATTTTCCACTCCGCAAAGGCGTTTCCCGAAGAAAAGCCGGAAAGGAGGTGGAAACTCGAGGAAAGGGGCTGCGATCCAGGGAATTTTGGGGCGCGCGTTCTGCTGGCCATTTGTATCTATCAGCGCCGTCAGAATGCAATTGCAATTATGACTTGTGCATTTGCGGGCGATGATGAGTGAATATATTAATGAGCAGCGATTTGTCTACGGATGAATGGGGTAATGGGATCGGGGGACCTGGGGGATGTTCTCCCCCGCTCACATGTGCTGGCCATTTGTCTAATGGCGATTCTCAAGTGGCTCGCCTAATGTGGAAAATCTGTTTATCATTTCATTAATTACAAAAGATATTCCCTCAATCGAAATCATTCAAATTTATGAAGCCTTCCAAAATAACTTATAGAATCATGATCTTGCTTGGTTTATACAAAAATATCTATTTATACCTCCTTCTAGGAACTAATAAATTGAAATAGAAATTAATTTACGCATGAATACTACAAAAATAAAATTAAACAAGTTTCTGGGTACTAAAACTATTTTAAACAAATTTTGCCTAAGCACCAAACTGTTTATATGATTCCGATTTAATCTATATCCCTCCGATAAATCCATTATTTTGGTGAGATTGCCCCATTAAGTGCAACTAAATATTTAGGATTTGCAAGTTCTGGGATCAGGGAGAAGTTAGTCTAGTCCTGGATTGCCAGCGAAAAGGACCAACAGATCGCGGGGGGATCAGGAGATCCTCAATCCCGAATCCTGCCTCGCTGTTTTCCGGGGAACCAAAGCGACACATGATCAGCGCGTGTTTAGGACGGCAAATCCACAAACTTAACTCGGAATTTGTGCGCCTCAAAGCCACGCTGGAAATCCAAAGATCAGCGCTGGACTAGCGCGAGATCTTCTTGGAGTAGCGCGATTTAATCCAATTATCGATGCTGCTTAGAGCGCGCGACAGGAACAGGACGAATCCTTTCGGCCCGGCCAACAATTAGGGGCTGGTTCGCGGGGATTACGGGGCGGAAAGGGTCGGGAAGGTCGAGAGGTGAGCGGTCAGAAACAGATTATCGGCATTACCGCAATTATCGAACTCGGGCAGGTCCTGGCGTAATTTCAATGCGGTTTTCCGGCGACCGGCGTGTCTAATTGAGTCCCGTCCTACCTGGCCATATACATACACCGCTGATCCGTCTTCCGCTGTCGCCCCCCGCTGATCGACGAGGAGGATGAGGCTCCCGATCGGCGAGAGCCATTCGCATTTGCATAATGAGGCAATAAAATATTTCGCTTGCATCCCACGAACGGCACAAATTTGCGATAATTTGCGGCAGTTGTCGCGCCTCGATCGGCATATCCCCACCATTTCGTATAGCGCCACACCCATTTGGATACACGGTGGAAAAGCACAGTTCCTAAATCGGATTTACAAAAAATTTTAAATATTGGTTTTATGTGAAAGTACCCACACTGAGAATATCAAAAGTTTTATGTATATTGATGTTCCAAAATAAAATTAAAGATTTCATTGCTTGTGATTTATTTTCTCTGTGTAAGTAAGCAACTCGCCACACCTGGCATCTCATAAAAAACTCATTAAATAATGGCCCTCGTTTGCGAGCTGATCAAAATTTTAATTAATCAACGGAAGGCTCTCTCCCTCTCTTTCACTCCCGATTGAACTGTTCCTTTCGCACTTTCTGGGAACGGGTGAATTACCTGGGCTAAGCCACGCCACCCGCCCACAATTTAGACGAGTCAGCCGCTTTCCCAAGGCAGTTTCGAGCCATCGATAATTGGATTAAATGCGTCTATCCTCGGGCCAAAATGCATAGCCATTTCCACCGCCAGATCCCGCGGATTTCCACAGGGTTTCCTTGGTTTAAGTTCGGGGATTTGCGAGATCTTCTGCCGGCGATCTTCTGATCGCTCCTGATCCACTAGGACTGATCTGCGACTAAGCATTCCAAATAGTTGCAAAATATTTATTGGCATTTTATTAAGTCTAGAGCTTAGCTCAAACGGAAGTGTCCAGATTAATTTATATAATATATTTTAACCTTCCTTTCCCTAATAAAATTTTTTAACTATAATATCTATCAATATAAACCTTAAGTGGTGATGCTTCCTCTCCTTCCAATTTTTTCATCGCAGTAAATCCGCGTTATTAAAATTCAATTTGAGCTTCCTTTTCGGCCAGACAAACACAAAGTGTCACAATTGAGCGAAGGAAACCCTTTCGATTTTCAGTTAACATTTTTAATTAAATCAGTGCCCACGGCTGCAGCCGAAAACGCTCAATTATTAAAACAAATAAAGCCAATTAGCTGTGTCAACACGAAGCGCTGGTCGACGGCGGCTGAAACTTCAGGCTGTCCAACCCTTGTGGCAATTATGCTTTCGCTAAACATCCATCTCCAACCCCCATTGAAACCCCTTTCCCCTATATCATCATGAATCCATGCAGACGGGAAGCTCTTTTTAATTGACACTGAAAAGCCGTCGCCATCATCGCGCTTCCAGACTTCCCAGGCATCAGCATCCGTGGGCTTCCATTTGCGCGTCTAATAAAAACGCTAACGAGACGAGGGCGCACACAGATACTATACTTCAGATACTGTATCTGTGTTTCTGCTAGATAGAGGAAAATGGAGGGTTCCGGGGCCTGCGGAGCATTAGCACAAAACTCTTAGGCGACACAATTAATTTTAGGGATAGGAAGATATAAAAAATTAAAATAATTAAAAGAGAAATAAATAATGAACTTAATCATAATGTTTCTTTTTAAAAAACGGTCCCTAATTTGGTCAACAATTGCTCAACTAAAAATTAAATTGCTATGTAACTTTTGGGTCGACTTATTTTTCGAGAATATTGGAAGAGAGAGTATTTTTAAGAAAAAGCTTTCTGCGAAAAGTTCTGTGGTGTTGGTTTAACTAAAGATATATTTGGATTGTGCGAAGGAGACTGTATGCCGCAGCCAACCAGATACAGTACAGTCTGCCCACGAAGAACCCCCTTTTGACACCCTGCCCCTGCGAAATACTCCCCGCTGTCATCCGGCAAAGCCGTGCAAAGTACTCGTGATAATGAGCTCCATCTCGTTGGCAATTATTAAATGAATTGGATTTATTCGCCGTGTCACCCCCTCCCTAACTCTTACTCTACCTTCATAATCCTGCTTCCCGCTCACTCCAATGCATAAAGAGCGTCCAACCCCTTGTTAGCAGCTGTCACCTACTGTTGTCTCGCTCGCGCCCTCACAGATAATGCCGGCAGCCAATCAACGACAGCTGTCGGTTTATCTCGCTCGCCAACTGTGGAACATGGAAACCTCATGTGGATTGCATTTTCCAAATGCAGAGAGACCAAGACAGACTATCATTAGTGTGAAATGGATGGAAGAGGGTACTTCCACTGAAAGAACCTAATGTTAGGGGACCTTAATTAGTTTGCTTAAATGCAAAAGACTCTTCTTCCTGGAATATAATATTAGTTACTGAAGGGTGATTAATTCACAAAGAGAACGAGAGTCAACAAGCCCAACAATGATGTTCTTTCATCTGTTTTGTTTTTAAAAATTATCTGGTCATTAAAGAGAAATTAAATGTTAATCCTATAGTATAAAGACAATTTTTTAAGCAGAAAGTTTTAGAATAAATATTCAAATATGTTAAAGTGTTAATTAACAATTTTCTTCAAATTAAGTACGACATTTGGAAACAAAGAAAATAAAATTAATTATACAGTTATTTTACACACTTACTCCTTAAAATATTTTCCCATTGGTTCCAAAGATCGCGTTCTGTGAGCTGATAAACCAGGCATTTGCTGCATTTTATCTTTTTTCGGCCCACCTTCTGGTCATATATCAAGTGCGGTAAATGCCAAGAAATACGCCCCGAAAATCATTGATTGGCGATCGATAACCTTTTGCAGTGATGGAGCATCCCATAAAGTTCTCTCCCAAGCTCATTGTCTGACTAATTAAATGATTTATCCCGAAACGTGAGCAGAAAAGGAAAAAAAGAGCAAAAACCAATTACAATTACCGCACCCAGAGGTGCCACACTCACAGATACACAGATACAGATACAGATGCCCGAGTGCATCTGCGGCAGCAAAACTGCTGCCCCATCGACAACCGGCCTTATCTAGATGCATACAAATCCAGCCAAGCGCACGTCAATTTATTTGCCAACCTCTCGGCTCCTTTCGGCCAACATCATCCATTCATGGCCAAAAGGAGCAGAGGGGGTGGGTGGCTGGAATCGTATGTATTTACCTATGAGAAGGCTGCGACGTTGGCGCTGCATGTTTTATGCCTCCTCCTGCATCTTTAACGAGGTGTTTATTTTCACAACTCACAGCCGGCGGATGAGAACGAGAATGAGGATGACCAGATACAGATGCAGATACACAGGGACACCACGTATCTGTGAGATACTCGCTACGAGTGTGCGCCGGCAGTTGCATCCCGCCGAAGGTGTAGAAACCAAGTTACCGCCCATTTTCATGTCCAAATGCTTTCGACCAACATGATGCAGATGCCAATTCGAGCCAATTCAGAATGGTGGAAAGCCCAGGGGTGGAGGGGGTAGCAAAAAGAGGAGCCAGAGGGCCAGGGGGGAAGGGGGTTATGGCCAAATCTGACGACGGGGCGTCTAAGCTATATAAGCGATGACGTTGATGCCGGTACACAGTGGAATGATGAAAACAAATATAGCACAAAATCAATAATAAAATGTTTTTTTTTAATTTTTCGCAATTTTGCTATCATAAAATGCTAAAAAGAATCTTATAAATTTATAAATTGACTTAAGTCAACTAGCGTATTTTCCAAAGGTAACCAAATAAACCATACGTATTAATAAGTAAAAAAAACAATACGTTAAATAAAAAAAAACATTCACACTGTATAAATACTGCGATTTACCCACTGTTCCTGGGACCTTCCCCCTCAGCCCCACAAAACTGGCCAACCCGCTTGGCACTAAAACCACAAACGCTTTAATGATGCTGTTTTGTTTAGCGCAAATTGTTTGTTTCGCTGTCATAAACTGGTGCGAAAAATGGCCAAGAGAGCAACGGAGAAAGAGAGAAAGAGCGCTTGGCCCCCTCACAAACACACCTAAATACATTCAGAGAGCAGAAGAGCGAGCGAGAGAGGAGGTGGCTCCACTTGGAGCAAAGCTGGTTTTCGAATGTTAAGTGGAATATATCCGCACTGCTTTGGCGCAGGCGCAGTGACAAGCGCGTGCGAACGAGATGTCCAATACGCTTCTCCACTGGAAGTAGAAGCAGAAGAAGAAGCAGCGTTGGCCCCACAAACTTTTTGCGGCTTTCAATCGCGACACTCGAGCCAAAACGCTCAGCGTGAGAGCCACGCAGCGATTCGCCGACGCCCCCGCCAAAAAGAGAGTGAGAAAGGGAGAACAGCGGGCGAGTGAGAAAGCGAGAGGGCGAGAGCGGCGGAGTGGAGCCAACAATTAGACGCCTTTAGACGCTCCATAATGCTAATGGCGTTGACAGTGCTCATCATCATCGCAGCGCGGCCACCGCAAAAGTTTCGTTACCGGGTACCGTTACATGTACCGCCACCGTCAATCGCCGCCGTCAATCGTCCATCGAAGCGGTACGGTCACGCTCCAATCGCCGCGTTGCCGCCGCTCCAGTTTATCAATGTCACGCCGACGGATGCCAACCGCTGGAGCATCGCAGATACAACGCTAGCTATATGATCCGAAAAGAAAAACAGTGCGTGTGTGCTTATCTATCATCTAGTAACCACGAGTAGGCGCGATCGTGTTTCTATAACCCCTGCCATTGAAAAAGTTCGATTTATTGAGAGCCTCCATCAATACACCCCTTTTTCCGTTTCCGTTTCTGATCAAATTTTTCTGTGCTTCAAGGAATAGAGAAGTTGCAATCTTAATGTACGAATTTTACAAGTTTAGAATTTCAAATAAAAGTTGATTTTAAAACGAAATTGATTTGAATTTGGCATTCAAAAGAACAACTTCTTCAAACCTTGAAGCTAAAAAAACCGGACTTATAAAATCAGTAAATAATAAACTACGATTCGCTTTAATCAGTTAAAAAACGGAAACAGGGATTTTCGATTTGATAATAGAGGTATTCATTGTCTCCTTCGACTTGCAGAGACTTTGACTTCAAGTTTAAGTGGTTGGCCAGTGTTTTATTTGTTGTTTTAATCGACTAAACCCCAACCAAATGGTCACCTGCGGCCGGCAAACGTTCAACATGCTGCCCATGGCGCCGACGAGTCCTTTTGTCAGCAGCAGCAGCACCTCGGTGGCCGCATCCTCGACGTCCGTTTCCGCCAGCACGGTTTCCACCTCGGCGGGCAGTAAGCCCAAGTTGGCGTTCAGCATCGACTCGATTGTGGGCGAATCCTCGACGAGATCGGCGGCTCCTTTGAGGGTCAGTGTGATATCCTCGCCGCCGCCGCGCAGCGAAAGTCCCGCTTCGCCGACGAACACAAACAACAGCGGAAGGAGGTCGCCACGAGGATATATCTACTGCCGGAGACGGGATTCACTGGACCGATCGAGAAGTCCACAAAGGTCGCCAGTCAGCCGCTCGCCAACGCCTCCAAATGCAGGAGCCAATCCTCCAGCGGTGGGGAATCCTCAGAAGTCCAGTGATTTACCCCCGGGAATGGGCCATCCACCAACCCTCATCCGTCCGATGCCTTTGCCGGCGCCAAATCTAGCTTTAATCCAGAACCGCACCTCACCGAACTCGATGGCGGTACGAATGGCGGGTCCGCCACACCCGCCGCCACCACCGCCCCCATTCCTTGCCGCCCAGTTCCAAATGGCTGCCGCCTTGGCGCATCATCACCAGCAGCAGCAGCAGCAACAACAGCAACTTCCGCCCGTGCCAACTGGACCGCCACATGGTCCGCATCCGCATCTGCCGCCCGGCCAAATTCCAATGGGGATCTTCCCGGGCGGACCGCATCCCGTGGGTCATCCGCCGCCCCACGGACATCACCCATTTGGAAGTTCTCCGCACCTGATCCGCGATAGCTATCCACTGTATCCTTGGCTGCTCAGTCGACATGGACGCATATTTCCACGCTTTCCCGGCAGTAAGTAAACCAACTATCCAAAACCAATAATTTAGTTTAAGTATACAGAACAGAAAGCCCACAGTGCCATTGATAAATCCTAAAAAAATAACTATAAAATGTTATACCCATTGTTGTATATTCAATATACAACCCCATTTGACTTTCGTGTCTCTCTTATTATATTTTACCGGTTTGCGAACTGGGATCCGGTTCTAGAAGTTATATCAATAAATATAATTAATTAATTTTTGAAATATAGAATATTTATGCAAAATAGGCCACTTTAACAATTAGACTAAATTGATTTATCTGCGTTTTTAAATCAATTTATTAAATTTATTATAGCTACTACTGTTTACATTAAAATTCAGTTGGTCAATTGAAAAGTATTTATTAAAAGTTTAGTCAATACATAGTTGTAAATGTTGGTTGATGTATATAATATTGAATATTATTTAATCGTTCGTTGAGATTTTTAATGATTTTTTTTCCTTCATATACCGCCTAACTTTTTAAATATAATTCGCTAAAGCGATGTTTTCTAGTCATTATGGTCGTTTCAAATAGTCTTTGATTGCCGTGAACCAAAGAGAGAAAGAAACCACACCTAAAAGTCATATTTGAACCACTCGGTCATTATAGTAGAGAGAACCTCAATCAAGCAATTATTCAGTTATCGCTGTTGTTGCCGCGCAGCTCCATATAATTAAAGTTAAATAAGCAAATGGCAAACATTTATTACAAGTTAATTAGACGTGTATCAGCCTCATCATCATCAGAGGGAGAGGGACAAAAGGCGAGGAAAAGAGAGAGAGACAGACAAAAAGAGAGACGGGGAGAAAGGGGAACCAAACCCATTTTGATAACTATTTCCAAACAAATTACATTTTAATTAAATTGTTTAAACAACATTACACACATCGTTAGGTCAAGCAGCGTACCTAAATGGCCAGCCAAGTGTGTGAGTGTGTGTGATATATCAATGTGTCTGTGTGTGTGTGTGGAGTAGAAATTACCATTAATGGCCAACAGACGGCGCCAGTTGCTCACATGGCGGGCCCATGCGGCGTATGTGTAACGTACGAAAAGTGCAACCAGTGAAATGTTAATGCGTTTTTAATTGAGGTTTTGGGGCAACCGAGCAAAGAACCGAAGAACGAAAAAAAACTGAGGATAGAAGCGAAGAGCCACCGCAAAGCGCATCTCAAAAACATTGTCATTTATTACTCTTTAACCACTTTTTTTCATTGGCTGCTCTCATAATTACCATTTGAATATTCAGGCCATGTTGTTTTTTTCGTGTTGTTTTTTTTTTTGGCTGGGTAAATATAAAAATAATTTTCGGCACACTCACACGCCTTTCACCTGCCGGATTGTACATATATCCCCGTTACGCCTTAATTATGTTGTACGCCGTTTCATTATTTTCTCCCTTTTCCCATTTCCCGCTCGGCTTGCCTTACTTTTTCTCACTTTTCTCTGCTCCGACTGTAATTTTCGCTTGATTTATGAACGTAAAATGTCAATGTTTCGCATAACGATTTCATTAATTGTAAATGTTTTTCGTCTTTGTTTGTTTCGTAACTCGTGTGAGTAATACCAGGTTACATCGGTGTTTTTTTGAAGGAGGTTGGCTTACAAGATAATGGGGATCACCGCGATAGCGATGATGATGAGTCAGTAACTCAATTCAGGTTGCACGTGCTGCAATTTCTGGGTGTGGCTCTCTAATGCAGCTGATGAAGTTCCAGGAAAAGGGTAATGTTAACAAGGTTGCGATCCCTTTTATTTTACAGAGCCTAGAATTATGTACAAGCTGTTCTAGTCGTTGCTTTAATGAGTTATACGTGAGTTTATTTCTTAGATCTTTAAAAAAATATAAAAATACTTTGTTGCCACGAATTTATATTTTCACACCTTGTTTAAAAAAAAATCGTTTGTACTTCCATTCAAAATTATTATCTTCGCAAGCCCACATAATCCCTTTTTTTATATCCCAACTGCATATGGCAATTCCCGTCAAATCGATCATCACAACATCCCCGAACGTCATTTCATTTGATTTCAATTATCGATGCCCAGTCAATGTCCTCATGGAATGCAATAAATTAATGAAAAAATCATGAGAGCATAAAAATTAAGCCCTAACTCCATAAAAAAGAAAGCAAACACAATTGCACACGAGTGATAAATAATAAGGCGAACAAAAAGGCCAGGACAGTCGAACAAACGAAAACGAAACGAATCCCGGCACTTCCATCATGGGCTAAAAACAACAAGGTACGGATATAGCTAAAAAAAATGACAGCTGACAAGGGTGTGAGCCACTGCAAATACAACAACATGGCCAGCAGAGCGGACACATCAATTAATTGTCAATTGCGCGTATTTTCGCACGGCGGTTTCCTTTGTGCTTCCGAACCTACAGAAAAAAAACGAGGAAAATAAACGCACGCACTTCATTGAGAGCTGCTGCTACTGGAGAGCTAGAAAAAAAGGCAGAGAAAAAATAATTAAGTGGCCATTGTGAGCGGCGGCATTATCAATTATACAGCTTCTTCTAAGGCGCTGGGCAGTCGTGTATCTTGTAGCTACATTGTTAGCTGTCAAATGTAACAAATGTCAAGCGATCGCGGACTGTAAAAAAACGAACTAGAGCACTCGGGATGCTGCGTCTCTCTCTCGGCAATCGTTTGTCAAGTTCATAGCAAAAACCAGGCACGCAGTCAGTCAGTTGCATCTGTCAGATACGTAGATACATGGCCATCAATGGTGCGAGGCTGCATTTATGAAGTGTCGAATTGACAAGTTCCCATTCCCGTTCCCGTTCCTCTTCCCTTTTCTGAACTCCCTTCCCTCTTCCCGTTGGCCCTTTATTGTTTTTCTAGCCCGACAGCGCTAACAAGATACATTTCTGGGGTTGCATCTTGTATCTAATGGCTTTGCGCCCTTTCGACCGCTTTTGTCTATTAGCTGTTTATTTTGCCTGTGGCTTAGCTTCTGTTTTGTTGCGCTGTGTGGACTTCCTGCCTCCGAAATCGATTCGATTCTGCTATGTCAATATTGATTTTGTAATTGGCACACCTTGCCGGTGCCAAAGGATCCTGCGGCTCAGTCTTGTTCACCAAATTATATCATAACAAGTCGTATAAAGAATTGTTGCTTTAGAGGATCAGACTTACAGCTGAACATGAGCTTGAATTTCAAGATGACAGTTTTACAGGAAGAGCTAGATTGTTTTGAAAGGAAAGTCTTATTTTCCTCGGGACAAAAATGTAATCAACAAATAAGTTTTTATTAAGATCTCTGAAATATCCTTAAAATATATAACCCACTTTGTTCTTTGAAGTATTTTTACTATATAATTTCGAAAAAAAACTAGAAGCCCTAGGCCCACCATACTCCATAATTTTTCGCCAAGCAAATTCCTCTGCACCGTCAGAAATCTGAGCTTCATCTCGCACAGTAGCCCCTGCCCCATATCAATATTCAAATTGTGGCTCAATTGAAATTTGTTAACTCGTAGCCACCCGAAGAGCTTCAGAACACTTGGCTCCGCTGGTGGGGATGGGGGGCTGGGCTCCCAGAAATCGTGATAAACGTCAAAATATCACGTTGTGCCGGCTGAAAGGAAGAACAATGGGTCCTCGCTTTTCGAAAGAGGCGTCGTTGGCGGCTTTTAGGAGCGCTAAAGTGTTCGCCTTGGCGTCCAGGCGAAAGAAAGCCAGCTCTCGTTGGCCCGGCCAATTGTTTTGGCCTTATCAGCGATTCTGGGACATGGCCCAAACACACAGCGCCGACAGCGGCACGAACCAGAAGCCTTTGTGTTTGCTGGCCCATGTCTGGAAATTTGTTTATTGTTTTGTAATGAGCGTGTGCAACATGTGAGCGGTCAGTGTGCGGCATCTTTGCCAGCGGCATTCGCGGAATTCATAATCAACAATTTGAGGCGCAACGTCATCTAATTGGCAGGGCGAAGAATGAGGACCTCTTCTGGCTTAAATCGGTACATAAATATCCATACAGCAAAGATCTGCAACTACTGACAGCCAAAAAAAATTTAAGTTTCTTAACAGTAACGGGCTAATATTTAATTGAGCATTTAAAAAAGCTGCAAGATGGTTTTAAATAATTATTGTTAAGATATATTTATTGCTACATTATTATTTATAATTAACATTCAATAAATTTCAAGTGCCATTAAAATTTATTTTCTACCTAACCCCTAAGCTTTAATTGGCAAATACTGAATATAATAGGCTTACAGAATGATTTAGTAATTAAGTTGGAAACAGGTATTTAATAATTTTTAAATATATAGTTACTGCATTACCAACTCAATGAACAGCGAATAACGATTGGACTACTTTTCCGATCTCTTCCAGATTTTCTGTTCCAGCCTTTCCGCAAACCGAAGCGCGTTCGCACCGCCTTCTCGCCGACGCAGCTGCTCAAGTTGGAGCACGCCTTCGAGGGGAACCACTACGTGGTGGGGGCGGAGCGGAAGCAGTTGGCCCAGGGACTCAGTTTGACCGAGACCCAGGTGAGCTCCTAATGCGCATCAAATTCAATAAGCACCCCAGTTCAACCCTTTTTCTGGGGGCTAAGTGATTGCATGTCGTCTGGTCGTTAGCCCAAGAAGTGCCGGAGTTACTGAGTTATTAGCGCTTTAAACGGGCTCCGCCACTTGACTTTCCACCCCCGGGGGCATAGCTGGGAGGCAGGCCGTAAATAGAATTAAAAGACTCGTTCAATTTATTTACAACTTGCCAAAAAAAAAGGCGGAAAACAGAGCCAATTGCAAGGGTTAAGGACCCTCCCCCAAAAAGACTACCTCGAGTTCAATTGTTTCCTGAGAGTGCACTAAAATATTTTAGCTTTAATAGGGGTTAGTATTCAAGGAATGCACACAAGGTATTCAGTAAAATGGTATCCTTGATTGTCAATTGTAAGATTATAAAGGTTTTAATTATCCATAAACTTTATAATACCAATGTTATGATCCTGAGGATATCATTGAATTAAATACATTCCTAAATAAACCAAAAATCGTTAGATATTATATATGAATATCTAAAAAATATTATAAATATTAATATAAGACTATCTAATACTACCTCTTTTTAAATTAAATTGAATTAAAATAATTGAAGTTTAATTTATATTAATAATGGTAATTTTTTGTATTGATAGGTAAAAGTGTGGTTCCAGAACCGCCGCACGAAGCACAAGCGGATGCAGCAGGAGGGCGGCGACGGCAGCGACACCAAGAGCAATAAGGGCAGCTCCTCGGGAGGCGGAGGAGGTGGCGATGGGGACGAGGATGCCAAGCACGATGGATCCCAGCACAGCTACGAGGACGCCGAGGATCCGGAGGACGACGACGAGATCGAGGAGGACGACGAGGACGAGGTGATCGACATGGACGACTACGGCAGCGAAATGGACGCGGAGGAGCACCAGCGACTGCGGGAGCAGTTCCAGCAGCAGTTGGCCCAGCACCAGCAGCAGTTCCTCCAGCAGCAGCAACTCAACCCTGGAGATGCAGCCAGCCTCAGTCCGCAGCAGCAACACCAGCTGCTGCAGCAGCACCAGCAACACCTGCAGCAGCAACACCAGCAGCAGCAGCAACACTTCATCCAGCAGCAGCAACTATATCTGCGCGAAAGAGAGAGGGAGCGGGAAAAGTCCCGTGAGAGGGAAAGAGAGCGGGAAAAGCAGTAACTAACTATTAGTTGCTAACCAGCTAGCTCCGCTATTTTGTGTTCCTTTAATTTCTTGTAAATTATTTGTCAACTGTATAGCTTAATTTAAATTGTTTACTACCTAAAAAATAAACATCAAAGTGAATAAATAATTCAACTCAAAGATTAATCAAGCAAATAAAGCCATTTAAAGGGGCTTGCAAGTCCACATGTGATGGCCATTTATTGGCAAGCTTTCTGCCATC
Organism: Drosophila ficusphila; assembly: GCF_018152265.1. Classification (NCBI taxonomy): domain Eukaryota; kingdom Metazoa; phylum Arthropoda; class Insecta; order Diptera; family Drosophilidae; genus Drosophila; species Drosophila ficusphila. The sequence continues at coordinate 17,742,939 of NW_025064737.1, forward strand.
GCATGATAAACTCATTACGAATGCACAACAACTATCGATCAGAGCTGCCAAAATATAACCAATCAAAGGGCAAAAAAAAAAAATGCTGCTAACAAGGCTTTTCCTTTATTGAGTTGTTGATGGAAACCCCCAAACCCTCCGAAAATTGTTGTGTGCTAAACGTCGACAGTAAAAAGTGCAATCAACAATTACGAGTTATGGTCTCATAAAGCGGCCAAAAAATAAATGTCAGTAACAAGAGGCCGAAGTTGATGGCAGAAATTGATATTCAAAATGCAAACGATTGGCAATAAAGCAGATTTACTATACTGAAGTTGCTCGAGGCTAACATATAGTATGCATATGGAGCAGCCAAAAGCTAATGGGCCTCCAATTTGGGTTCATTTAAAGCGAAACGCGAGCTAAACCAAAAATTAAACTGACAAAACGGGAGGAGATCAAAAAGTGGCCCAAAATATATGAGCCCGTTGGCAATTGCGAACCCAAAAAAATACAATATAAATAAATTCTCGGCATTTTTTTGTTTTTGTGATACGGCAGGTTAGACCTCGTCGATCCGGCGAAAAGTTCAAGGTAATTGCCGTTGTCAAAGCAGCGCAACGAAAAGTGGGCGGGCACCGTGAAAACTTGGCCAACAATTTATGGGCCACTTGACTACAAGCAAAGGGTGTTGAGGTTGCACGCGAGCAATCAGCAGAGCCTCGGAACCCAAGAGCCCAGGAACTCAGAACCCAGAGACCCCAGAACCCGAAAGGTTCCAGCAGAACGCCTGGAAAATTCTCCTATTTTGCATAAACGATGTGAGAATTACTTAATTGCACTTGGAATGGGCCCATGCCCACATATGCAATTATATATATCGGTTTGGTCTGCGTTTCCTCTGTGGGCCGCGAATTTATGAGTCTCTCGGCCCGACCCACAAAATGAAGTTGTCTACGGCGAATTGCAGGTGTCTCGGCTGCTCGGGATTCGGGTTGTTATTTCACGGCAATGGAGGGTGTCATTTGGAGAAGGGTTCGCAGCCACCTTTTCACCTCTTGTTTACCCCTTTGAAAGCTAAACATTTTCGCAAATATTTATGCCGTTAGATAGTTGAATATCGACACATGTTCTTGGTCATGTCGGTCAACAGTTCTTATGGAAAGAAATATAAAACAGATGTTTCTAAATTCAGCGATCTTTTAATGGAACAATTTAGTAATTTTATGTATCTTTTTTTTCCAAATTTGTAGAGGTCTAAACTAAGACTTTTGTCTTTCAATTTGTTTAATTAAAAATTTCTTATTTTTTTTAATAAAAAATAAATATGATTTCGTTTTTCTTTCTACCTTTTTGGTTTTTGGTGCATTGAAAAATCGACTTTGCCAAGGGTTTTCTTGGGTTTTTCGTTGGCAAGCCCTTTCGTTTGATTTTGGCGTGTCTGCCAGCCGCGATGACGAAGACAAAGACGATGGCGATGACTTTGAAAACAAAGCGAAAGGGAAATGGCTTTCAGCCAAGGCACTTGGAGCATATTAAGGGCGTCATTAGTTCCCCAGGCACTGCAAATTTGACAGGTGAAGGGAGTGGAAGTGGGGGCGACAACGATTGAAGAGCCTGACACTTGCTGCAGTGCAGAAGCAAACTGCAACACGGCAGCAATTGCAGCACCAACTGCCCCGCGGCAACATTAACCCATTGATGCCATAGACAAAGCAGATATGAACTTTTATACAAACAAGGAAGGAAGCTAGCTTTGTCGAGTCGATTTTTTCCATATTTTCACCTATTGTTCATATGACAGCTATATGATATAGTCGTCTGATTTTCCGGAAGTTGAATTAAATTATTCGCTTATATAAAATTAATTAAACAAAATTTCTTTAAGAAGCATGCAACTTTAAAATGTGTTAAATACCAGAAATGTTATGGACTTACATAGAATTAGTGAATTTTGGTGAGTCTTCAGCAAAACCTTTGGCCATTTGGCAAGGGGATGTATCATACAAAATTAAAAAAAATTGGCAGTTGTTGTTGCAGAATTAAAATACAAATTTTTGGAGATAAGTAATAGACTTAGAATTAGTAAGTCAGCTTTCTCCCAACAGCCACCAAAGGGTTAACAAATAGCGAACGTGCTGGCAACGGCGTAGGCGTTCGGATTGTTATTGTTGTGTCAGGTTTCAGCTATTTAGCGGCAATTTGTATGGGAAAAGTTTGCCAAATGTAAACGGAATTGCAGTTTAAACCTCATTTGGCGCACATCGTGGGCGGTCGATGCGAAAACAAAAACAACAGCAAGAGTAAAAGCAACAACTGCAATACCGGGAACAGCCATAAAAATGCTACGTTTAATAATTGCAAAGTGTTTTCTATTCGCCTTCGTTTCCAGGTCGTAAATCAGCGATTGTTCAGTCAGTCTTGGCTGGCGCCTCCTGCTCGAACATAAATTTAATTGAAAGACTGGGCCAGAATGGCTGAAAGTCTGGGCCAAGGGGAATCCCGAATCCCAAGCCAGATGCCCGCCAGAGGTTGAGGCGTCAATTGGCAAATTGGTTTCCATGTCAGCCAGCAGGAAAAGTTAATTTTCTCGCCGCCATAAATAACACTCTGATCGACTGGAACTAAGGCATGGCATCGGAGGATCTCTCGCCTGGGAATAGGAATCTCCTTTGGCAGGTGAGCATGGGTGCTGTCCGTTTCCATTTCCATTTCGATTTCGATTTCGATTCCGTTTGCAATTCTTCGCAGGCCACAAGCAACGTTTTTTAATGCATTTTTAATTGGAAATGCACACCATCACGCTGATGATGCTCCGAACTGCCAGCTTTTTGCCATTACGTAATTGCTATTTAATGATCGAGTCGACGAATAAGTCAACTAATAATTTTAAATAAGCATTAATAAATAATGGATGCCTTGTGGCAGTCAAACGAGTGAATTACTGTTTACACTAACTTCTTTTTAAATATTTTCTACGACCAATAGCTTATTATATTTTTTATTTCATAACCCTAACACCAAAGTCATTCAAGCCAAAAAAGAAAAGTACCCACCATTCACCATAACATTTTATAAATTGCCTTTAATTGATGCCGTTAATTAAACACTTTAATAAATTGCCAATTAGGTAAGAGTGGGAACTGCACGGCACTTACTAACAATCACTATAGAAGACCGAGCCATTGTAAAAGTTTTCCTGCAAATATAGGAAGTATAAATTACGGTCGTGGAAAATCTTTGACAGATTGCCACACAAATGATTTGTTAATTTCGTATAATTGTGGATTTCTCGGAGTGGAAAATTTATGTGGCTGCCCTGATGAGAATTAACATTAATTAGGCACGAAAAAGCGGCAACGAATTCAATTTAATGCATTCCGTGTTTATTTGAAACTTCTCTCATTTTGTGGAAATTAATGAGCGCCCATTTGGCGCACTCCGTTGCCACGCCCACAAAGTGCACGCAAGCTTTATTTCTCTTGTTTTCTTCTTTTGTTTCGTAATTTTTTTATAGAATCTGCCTTAGTTATATTTAACAAAAAAAATTAATGGCCCAAGATAAATGACGAGTGATTTGTATTAGGAAGCGCTTTTGGGAACTGTTTTCGTTCTACTTTCTGGGAGGCCCCTAATTTTTGGAAGGGGCTTTGGAGGGTGTGTCATCCATGAATCTTAGCCGTTTTCATTCCAAATCTCTTTTATTATTGAAGGGTGTGGCAATTGGAGCAACTTTCAGGTTATAAATTTGAAGCGAATTAAGGCTGAGATTTTAGATCGGTTGGCCCTTAATGATGATGAGTTCTGATGAGTTGCTGAGGGTATGACTCATAAGTTTGATTACCTGGTGGTAGGTGATAGCTTAACATATATAACAAGCCCCCAGAAAAAAGATCAGTTTTAGCGCACGAATTTAACGAACGTTTTAGTCTTAATTTTCTACCCCAAAAAGACACATGGAACAATTAAAGTGATCTTGTCAGGTGCTATCGCTTAGTTGTCAAAAGACTATTGATGAGAAATATTATTTACCTTTGATATCAACTTAAGGTGCATCTTCAAGCGATTCTAGCCATCAATTTCCACCACCAACTCCACCCACCAACTAACTTTCCGCTTTTCCCCCGCCCTAATACTTTCAAAGTTCACCTGACCAGGCAATTAACTAATTAACCTTTGGCCCAATCTAATCCCGCCCCTTGTAACAAAATCAATAAAGTGCATGTGGGCGCTCGACACGCCCCCGAACATGAGTGAAGCTCAATTTAAAAGCCATTTCGCTTTGTCGCCGCCGACAAATTGCCGACATTTGCTATTAAAACCTTTTTGAAGTCCCCTTCAAGGGGGTCGGGTTACGAATCGCTGTTTGTTGTATGCTAAAAGTTTCTGTGGCACAACCGATAAATCTGCTGCCTGAAAAGGCAACATCGCGTCGGCCAACTACTTTAAAATAATTAATGGGTGCGGCCCAGCAACCGAAGTTAGCCAAGTTTCGCCGCTGACAATTGGCTAAATTATGGGGCCGCAATGCAATTCTCATAGTTCCGGGGGACTTGCAGGGGAATTACAAAGAGAGAAGAAGGGGGCAAGAGCCTAGGATCGCTGACACCTGTCCCCCATCCACAGTATCGAGGTTGCACTGTGAACGGCGAACACTGAGCCCAAATCAAAACAACCACAGCTGCCACATTGAGCCAGTTAATTAACACATTTCTGTGCAGCCGCTCATTAGGGGAAATCTGGCAAATTGCCAAAGAAGTGGGGATTATGGGGTGTTACAAAACACCTGCAACGATTTTATTAGTAAGCTATGAGGTGTTTTTTTTATGGATTTTCTTTAGGTGAACAAGTAAAAGGGTTGGTAAGCTCTTTAAATATTAATTCAGAATAATATTTACGTTATTACTTACTTATATAAGATGAACAGTTTTATTGCACAAGATTAGACTTGAAATTACTTATCTTTTCTGAAAACTTACTGAACACATAGCAATTTAGAACTATGCAAATAGCAACTAATCGCTTTCAAGTCCTAGTTCTTAACCCCACTAAAAAATATGGGGCTGTGCGAAATTGCTTTGCTGTGCAAATGATGAGTGTGCCTCTAAGCAAAAGCCGTGCAAATAAACTTAAGTTAATTAACTTCTGGTTACATTAATTTATGCGGCATGATTAATTACCCCGAAAACGAGCTGCCTGCCATGTTGGCCTCGCCGTCAGAAGTCTGGCCCGAATGGAGGCCCAAAAGCTGTGGAGGAGCGGGCAGTGCGGCATCGGAGAGCGGAATCCAGCAAGTGGCACTGCGACGGCCGATGGCCAATGGACGGAGTCGATGGTCAGTGGACAGTGGTTGGCACGTCAGCCGGCGGCCTGTCAGCGTTGCCTGCTACCGGGAGGCAAGAGCTGAGACGTCTCGGCTGCCACAACTCAAGTTGGCTGCCACACGGAGAGAAATCCTTCAAACAGACTTTTTTGGACTGAAATAATAATTACTTACATTTTTTAAGATACCCAAAAATTCTTTTTTAAATAAATGTTTCTAAAATTATTTTTTAATAATGAAACTCTTTATAAGAAGTTTTATCTTGGCACTCATTATAAACACATTTATTATTTTAATCTGAAGCTTTCAAGTATACACAATTTTCGATCAGTGTCGGCGATTCGCATCGCTGCTGCAATTTCGCACGCAGTTCCGTTTGGTGAGGGGTGGCGATCGCTCGTGGAGGTGGGAGAAGAGGGGAGCTGGAAGGGGGAGGGGGTGTGCTGCACACAGTACAGCTGCAGCAGCAACCAGTTGAAAACGCCATTGGTCATTTGCAGCAGCAGCAGCAAAAGCAAAAGCAAAACAGCAACAGCAGCGCCGGCCATTAAAATGACATAGAGCCAAAAGACGAGGCACGAAGTCCCAGAAAGGAGTCAGTTTTTTGGGGCAGAGGGGGGGACTGCGGGGTAGCAGCCAAGTCGTGGCCACTGCTGCCATACAATTTTTAAACCAAACACATTGCTCCGGGACCTGGGCGCCCCGGCCAGCATGTGTTAATGCCCGCCAATGACTTTGGGACTTGGGACTGCGGACCGGCCAACAATTAAATTCGAATTAGCACAGGCACTGACACAGACGGACACAAACTTCTAGCCGAGAGCTAATCAAATGGATTTATTCGCCAGCCAGAAGACAGCAGCTGCTCAATGGAAGGAAAGGCATCAGTATTTGCTCCGAATTAGGCTCGTTTTGTATAATGTGATTATAGGGCTTCGAGGGGCAGCCACCCGATCGAAAATGAATTCATTAAGAATGGAAATATACGATAATTAACATATGTAAATTAAATATTACGCCAGAGCTTATAGCTTTGCCAATAAGATATCTTAATTCAAAGCGGCGTGCCTCTTAAAGTTGTAATGAAATTCTAAAGAAACGTGCGTTATATTCAAAACTCAGAAAAATCTTACTAGCCAATTTAAAAAATGTAAACGTAAATTTTTCAGATATTCATCGGAAAATGAAAAATCTTAAATGCAGTTGTATCAAGGATTCGATTAGAATCGTTTAGAGGAATGCCACTTTAAAATCACATTAAAATTGACAAAGTTATGGACTTCTGCATTCATAATAAAATGGTATTCTTAAAAAAAACCATTCAAGTTACTTTATACCCTATGGACCTAAAGCCTTCTTTTATTTTGTTTACCAACTCAAGGCTACATCTCCAGATTGGGTTCACACTCGACACGAACTGCACATGTCTGGAGCAGCATTTTGCAAATGAGTTTATCTGCGGCCGGCGATTTGAACAATTCTGGATTCGCCGTTGCCATCAGGCAAAGCCTTTTAACTGCTTGCAAATTTATGTCTCAGCTTAAGAAAACACTAAATGAGTGCCATGCATTTTTTTTATCGCACGCAGCAGCAGCAAAAACAACAACGGGCGACCAACACAACAACTAATTAGACATGTTAAAGAACTTGTTCGGAGTCTTCCTCTGATTTCCACCGTTGTCGGGGCATTAAAATGGTAACAGGCCAAAAAGTCAGCCAGCACACACATTTAAAAATGCTCAACTTAATTAATTGCCCAGCAAATGCCGGATAAGGGACTTTGCCTTGTTGGCTTTTATTAAGTTGGCCATGGGTTAAGTGTGACTAAAGCCAATGACTTGATATTTGCCGCACGATAGAGGATCCGCCAGCCGAACCGAAGGGTTCGAGAGTCTCGGGAATCGGCATCCAGGGGTCCAGGGATATCGTTTCGCTTTTCATTAAACAAATATCCAAACACTTTGCCGCTGATCCGGCGACACAGATTGCGACCCGGCTGGAGTTCGAGCCTCCGGGAACCGCGAACATTTTCAATTTCAATTTCTTACCTCTGGCTGGCGACAAAAGGTCTGCCAAAGTCTTGCCAACTTGTTAATGAAGTTTTCTACCTTGCCTTCCCTCGCATTTTGTTTTATTTTTTTTATTTTTTGCTTTTGCGCGTGCTGGGCAAACGCATTTTAATCGAATTGGAAAGGCTCGCGATTCGACACCAAGTAATTTTGGAGCAACTAAAAAATTCCACAGGTTTTATAATTAATTTATTTCCTTTTTTTGCAAAAAAGGATAAGTTTAAAAATACTTTAAGTAATAATATCTTATAAAAAGAATAAGTTAATTTATTTCTTCTTTCAACTTTTTGTTTATTTTTACCAAACCGATTTCAATTTATTCAATCAACCTTAGAATCCTCCTGCTGGCCCGGTTCTCAGACAAGCCAGCTCATCTTTCATCATCGCTCTGCGCATTAGGCAGCTTCATTAAGGCTAACACGCCCCCGACAACCACAAGAACGAGCAATGAGCAGTGATTAATTGATGGTTCGACTGCATAAAAACATTTGACGGCACAATCAAATTAAGGCAGCAAATAAATGTGAGCCAATTATTAAAATCTAATTTCGATGTAGACACCAGACATGAGACGCGGATTCGATAACCGATTTCACAGCTCGCCCCGCCCCTCCGCCCCCCGATCACCGATCACCGATCTCCAATTTCCAGTTGCTCATCAGTGGAGAAGCCTAATGAGCCGACATGCACTCGAGATGCCGGGATGCTGCGGCTGTACAACTAATCAAGCTGTTCGAGCTGCCAACTGTGATGCATTTCCCAAATTGATGCCCTCGGGATTGATGGCTACGAGCGCCCCGGTGCCTCTGACATATGCAAAACATTTTGTTCATACACATTTCCAGCTGGACAATGGATCGACGGGCAGTGGGACGAACAGGTAGACAGGCTCAAGTGCCGGTGTCTACAAACAAATGACCTGAAAATGCAGACAAATCACGGACGCAGAAGGTGAAAAAGCTGCCATCACAAACTGAGATGAAATTAAGTTTCTTGAATTGGGGATGTATAAAAACAGGGAACTTGTAATATGATTGTAATAAAAACAAGAAAGCTAGAAAGCTTATAGACCCTTGCAGTCACCACATATGCCGTTGTTATTTTATTATGTTAATTTCTTATATATATTTGATATATGACAGCTATATGATAAAGTTGACCAATTTTATGAAATTTAATTCGAAATTCAAAAGCTCTATATTCCAAAAATCATATTGATATAGATTTCTTTATAGATTTCTTTCCAATGGCAGCGATATTGTGAAGTTGTCCGATTTTGATAAAATTTAATTCGAAATTCGATAGTAGTTTATTGGGAGTTTTTTGACCTTGTTGATATAATTAAACGAATTAAATATATCCAAAATTTCATCTGCAAGAGAGTGCAATATTTCTTTAAAAACATTTATTTATGAATCTTTTAAAATAATTCTTTTAATTGTTTAGGCTTCATATAACATTTCATTTTGTAAGGCCTAATATATTAGTCTTAAATGTTGACTGATGACGTTCTTTTTCTGAATTGATCTTTAAAAATAAAAATAAAATCCCTGTCAATAATTTATAGATTATTTTTCGAAAGGATTGGGTACTGGATATATGAGGCGATTCCACACGTATTGTTTTCGTTTCGGGCCAGTCTCATGTAGCCGTTTTCGCCCCACTCGGTTCCATAGGAGTTCTTGATCAGCCAGTAATCACCCGAAATGGGATGCGTTCCGAAACCCACCACTAGCATAGAGTGATTGAGATATTTCCTGTCTTTCCGGCAGTTGGGAATGTTCACGACGCCACCTTTGTAATTTTTGAATATCGGGTCCAAATAATCAATGGAAGCAGTCACAGGACCGATGTTGTAGACCACCTCGGCCATTTCCCTCTCATCGTTGTTTTTCAGAGTGACGTGGCCTTCCAGGATTCCATTAGGATTCTCCCAGGCACAAGTGCCTACTTGGGGCTCGTAGGGATATGACTTCTTGGAGGCGATGCTATGGTTCTTCGCGTATCTGAAGGCTAAAGTTGCCCAGCCCCCATTGCATCCGGCGACCGGAGAGGGAACACAGTCTATCAAGTGTTTGGGGGACAGGGGCTCCAGCTTGCCATTCTTCATCGCCAGATGCGCCTCCATGCATCCCGAGGAGGAGAAGGCCCAGCAGCTCTGGCACCCCAAGGTCTGGTTTTCCACTGGCGATATGTAGCCGTACTGTCGCCAGTCGATTCCCTCGTTTATCTCATCGTAGTACTTGTAGCTCGGCGTTTTAGTCACGGAATTAGTGCCCGAGTCCAGAGGCCTTTTAGTGCCCGATCGGAAGAAAACACTTTCATCTACGTCCGAGCGCTCGTTCAATCCCAATTTGAAACCAACTTTTCCCTCCGCAAAGAGCCTGTTGTATTTGGCAACTGCCTGGACGCTCTCTCTGTATATCCCACGGTGGTAGTTGTCGTTGAAGGTGTAGTGCTTGTTGTATTTGGCCTTGTACTGGGCCCACTCTTCATCACTGTCCACTAAAGCCATTCCAAGTTCCACAAGGATCAGGGGAAGGAGTACTTGAAGCACGCGAAGTCGGAGAGAACTCATGGCGAACTATGCCTAACGAAAGATGATTTAAGACTGATTCAGAGCTTTTTATACTGAAGATGAAGATGGAGGATGGATTTGCCGAGTGCAAGGCCTGCATTATCTGGGCTTATCTCTCTGAAATACAAGTCAAAGCAATCTCTCGCCATGGGATTTCCAGTGAATCAGTGTTGTGTTATCTATTGAATAATAAATAGTCCGGAAGCGTATATAGTGAAATTTCTAGGAAAATCTGGACAGAAACAATTAAAAACAATTTTAATGTGAATGCTGATAAATGCCCGTCAAATATAATGATTTAGTTCCATACAGCAATAGCATTAAAAGAGAAGAAGAAGCGCTAGACTCAAATTCGTAAATTGAGACTCGACTTATTCCGAAGTTTTTTTTTTTATATCTTCTTTGCTCTGCAAGGGTATAACAATAGTTACAACATTAATATTTGAACTCTAAAAAAAGATATCCCAACCAGCTGACTCCTTATATCCATATATAATCAAAAGTTAAACAAATCTATTTCAATTTATGTGGTTGCGCCAAATTAACCGCAGGCATTCTGCCTCCCTCATTTCTTTATTTTTTGTTTTTCGGTTGTTTTTCTTTTTGAAGAATCGAATCGCTGTTTGAAGTCCCTCTTGTTTGCTTTGTTTTTGCCTTTGATGAGTATTGATGGGTTTTAATAAATTGCTGACGAGTTGGCCGACTTGAACCGAACCGAAAAGAAGGGAGAATCAACGCCTCGGCCAAAAGAGCCGCAGAATGCAGCCAGTTGGATCAGTTGGATGAGAGGCAGATGAGCATTTGAGTGATGCGTTTTTGAAAGTGGCGTCGAATTTCTCAACCGTGAAGCGCCATGCAGAGCAGCGGTAATTGAGATGCTGCCCGAGATCCCGGGCTCCATCTCCAATATGTGTGGAGTGTAGCAACGTGTATCCATTTAATTGCCGCCATTATTAAACCCATTTATCGTGTTTTTTCGTTTCAAAGTGTTCAGGTGTCCGTGGGGATCGGGAATTGGATCGGGTTGGGGTTTCAGGTTGGGCTCGAGTTCGGGCTTGGAATCGGGATCCCAGATGCAGATGCCTCAACGCAATTAGTGTGAGCAGCTGCCCATGATGTGATGCTGATGCAGCGCTTTACATGGGAATTAAGTTGTTGTGCTTAATTAATAAAAGTGGTTTTTAATAGAACGCTATTAGCCCGAGCTGATGCTGCTGAGGCAGCCAGCTTTTCTGAAGTGAGCACCCACCAGGAGCTTTGTGCTCTCCAAACTGAAAAGTTTCCATATTAACCAGACGTTAAGCAATCCGCCGGCTTGTCACACTTTCGAGTTCATCAATGTCAGCCGCGACAATCGTAATGATCATAATGACGATGATGACAGGGCAACCGGAATGTTTCCCTGTTTTCACCGTCACATAAAGTCGTATAATTAACATAATCATAATCAACAAAGTATAAACATTAAATTGAGGCTAATTACTTTATAACCGACACTCAACTGCGAAACATCTGACAGTGTTGTATGCTGAATTACCCCAAAAAAATAAAAACAAACATGTTCACTTGTGGCAAACTCGTTTCAATTACGAAGAATCAAGCGGTCGCAGCCGGTACACACCAACTGATTACACTGCAGCAACAACAAGAAACACTTAACCGGATGGAGCAGAAAAAAATACACACACATCCACACACACACACACAAAACAGCCACAAATTATGCGAGTACGCGACAGTTTCACACATGCCAATGAAATTTGATTTAATTTTCGTCTAAATGGAGGCTATGATCACGTTTCTGAAGTCTGCCGGTATAAAACTGCAATAGTCACGGAAATTGTGGACTAAAATACACTTGGAGAAAATCTTAGGACTTAAATCCTTCAGCAAATGAATGGGATAAGAGTAAAATATATGCGGTAATGTTTATAAATATGTTTTTTGTTATTGACTAGATAAAGTTAACCAATATATTATATTATTATAAATCCTCACCAAGTTTCTTGCAGTGTCCTTAGCCTGATAATCTAGCAGTAGCTTTAAGCCATAAACTATTGCAACCGCTAGCTGCAAAGTGCGGCCGCTCGAATGAAATTCGAGCATGATTAAAAGGCAAAGTAAACTCAAAACTCCACTTGAGATTTTTATGACAAGAGCATGAATCCGTGTGCAATTGTAAGTGCGCCATATAATTTACAGATAATTATTATAATTACAGGTTATTTTCAGTTAACATGTTTGCAGTGGCTGTTGTTCTTGTTGCTGCTCGACTGGCCTCACGGTGTGAACTGTTGTTGCCGGCCAATTAGTTGGCTTTTTCGAGTTCCGAATATATATTTGTGCAATAATAATTAAGTTGTTTTATGCGACTCGATTCCATTTTTGTTCACTAATTAGTTTGCTTAAGATTAGTTTAATGAGTAAGTACGTCCAGTACGTAGTTCAACCAAAACAAAATTCTTAGGCAATAAACTCTTTAAAGCAAACGACTTAGGCAACGAACTTCATCCGAACGAAAGACTTAGGCAACGAACTCGAGCCTACAAACGATTCCATTCTGCGGGAGATAGTAAAAAATCTAATCGGTCGCAATGTTTAGTACCGTTTGTCGGGAACAAGATAGAAATGGTTTTTATGCGATGCTAGAAGTGATAAGAATAACATCCAAAATTTTACGACATGGGATTCCGTACCTTTGGACGAATTTCATTCAACTTAATTAGGGAAAAGTTTCGAGTACCTGAGTCATCTCCCTCGCTCATAACTCGTTGGCCAATTATGCGTTATGGCCGAAACCGAAAACTGAAACTGAAAATACTGTATCTCTCTCTTGGCCGTTGGTCGTAAATAAATTTGCCAGTTCGGAAAGCCCCAAGTGAGCATAAGGAAAACAATCTATGGGCAGGGCCGAACAGGACAGGAAAGAGTCTGGTCCGTTTGGGTTGGCCGAGTTGGCTGACTTGGCTGAGTTGGCTGGGTTGTGGGCTTGGAGCGCGATAAAAATCGCTGGCAATTTGTTAAATTTAACGATTTCGAACCGCCAGCTAACGAAAACTGTGCCGAAAGTTGGCCACTCGCCCCCGAAACCAGCCCCTCCCTCGACTTCGACTGTTTTATGGCCAAATAAATAATTAAAATGATGTGTGGTGTTAAGTGCCGCCACGTCGAAATGTCCGGCGGAGAAGAACCACCGCAAGCACCACTACCACAACCACCACAACCACCACGATATCTGAACCACACGCAGTCTGACCAGAGCATTTCGTTCGAAAATTTGTCATAAATTTATCGCTTTCGCGACCGGGTTCACTAAACCTCCAACTTGGACACGTACTTTGTCGCAGTCCGAGCTTAATTGCTTGTCATGTGGCACACATTTCTGCCGCAAATTGGTCGCCAGATATGCGACCATCTGGGACGTGACCCTCGGCACGCGGACCACACAGCGTTCAAGTTCTAAGTTTGCCAAAAAGGTAACGATATTCCATTTTGACCAGCCTAATTTGGTTTTAGATCCCGCAAGCAAAATGTTTCTTTAGGATTGCTTGGGAATTTAAATGCTCTAAAAAACTGTATTGCATATTTCCCTTTAAAAAATTAGCAAAAGATATATTTAGATATATAGATATATATTTATATATACATATATATATTTAGATATATTTATACAAATAATTTTAAAAAGTTTGCAGATGGTAGATTCATTTGGTTCTCAGGTTTATATACTAACAGCTTTTTAAATTCCCTCTATTCTAACCAAATACCTTTCATTTGCTAAACAGTAAAAGGTAAAGACACACATTTCATAAACTATTTTACGCCCTTTTTAAGAGCCGGTTCAGCCTTCTGGAACAGAAAAAAACCCCAAAACGGGCCTCATTAAAGGCGGCTACTATACAAACCGAGTTGGAATCAGAACGAGGTTCTGAGTTCAGTTTAATTTCGGTTTTTAATGAAGTAATATGCTGTATGAGTGCTCGACTTCTTGCGCACAAAATGTCACTTATCGCAGCTTCTTGTCTTTGGAGATCTACTTTTTATGGGTGTACGCAATCGTAAAAGACAAGAACCTCATAAAAGGAAACCTAAACCTAATCTTAACTGATCTTGAACGGCGTTTATCAAAAACGAGAAAATTGGGAAAGGGAAATTTAAGTAGCAAGTGTTTCATCTTGATCTTTCTTAGTAAATGCTGTCAGAAGAAATTTTCAAGTTCTAAGATTTTTGGGAAATCTGGTTTATTGGGAGTAAGTTAGCAATGGGATGTTTGTGTTTGAGGAAGTCCGCCTCCTTTCCATCAGTGCCACATGATGTAATGCAAACCCTCAAGAAAGAAACTACACGTGAGTGGTGAACGAGTTCTAAACATTTTATACTATAATATGGATTTTCTAACACCCAGTGAGTCGCAGCCAGATAAAATATCTGTATATTAGGTTCACGCAGTTTTCAGGAGGAGGCAAAGATTCTCCGGGACAGCTGTACAAGTATAATTTCTACTCGGGACTGCTGCATTTAAATCCCCTACTGCCCACCATTTTAAACTCCATGTTTGGGGACAAAATTACAATCAGCTTCTATGATTTTGCACTATTCTTGAGCACCTTTCAGGCGCACTCGCTTAAAGACAGTAAAGAGCTTAAGAACGCAACTAAGAAAAGAAAGTTAGACTGTAAGATTTCAAGATTTACTATTTTTTATTGAAAAGATTTAATAATCATTCAAGATTTAACAAACACTTCACCTTCAGTGCTCTTTAATATGTATGATCACAATAAAGATGGTCGGATCACAAGATATGATTTGGTTATCGTTGTGCACAAGCTGTTCTCACATCTCTTGGATCATGTGCAGATAATGAGAGTTGTGGACACCATGATGAGGGAAATGGATCAGTCCGACATGAATTATATTCAATACGAGGACTTTTGCAAGGCGCTGGAGGCCTTTGACATGACTGAAAAGATGGTAACCTGGATACCGGAATTCCATGGTAGAACTCACAATGATTTACACTAAATTTTAATTGTACACGTGCAAATTTATTGATTCATTTTGCAAAATACAAGTATATACCAAAAGGTGTACAATTCAGCTTTTAAAGTTGAAGCACTTGCAAAACTGGCTTCAAAAGAGCCAGTGCATTAGCTAATCCAGGACTGAGAGTTGCCAGTGAACTTAGATCTTCAGGAGAAAGCTTTGAAAGTGCGGTAGATAAATTTGACACGAGGGCGGTGTTCAAACAAGTAACTCCACTGCTTAGTCCTCCTGTGCCAGTTAAGGAAGATGTCAAGGGACTCAAAACAGAATCTTCAGATTGCGCCAAGTGCAACATCTATAAATAGAAAAAGAATTATTTTTATTGGGATAGTGATTTTAGAAATATAATTAAATGAAGCTTACAGCAATGATCATGACGATCAATCCTTTCTTTGAAGTTCCCAACATCTTGCAAGTTGTTTTAACACAATGAATATTAACTGAATCCCGAGTGCTTATATAGTAAAATTCTTAAGCTTAACCCAACACGTTTTAAACTCAAAGATAGTGTATATCGAAGCAATACAGAACGTGAGAACGTGAGGTTTTATTATGTTCAATCGTGTGTTACCTAACGGAATCCCATCAATTTGCGACTGTCGAATGCCGAATTTTATGACTCTATTAGGGCGAATTTCAAACGTAGCAGGGAAATGAGGTAAGCCAACAAGATGCCAACCGAAAGCTCATAAACTTTACTACCTTGACTCCAGCTGATTGTCCATATACGCGGGATCGGCCTCTATATAGTCATCGTCGTTATATTCCCTTTGTGCCGATCTTGCAGGCGCGTTGAAGGAATTCCGTACGACTGCCTGTTGTATTTTTCGCTTAGCAACATAAATAACATTTTATTGGCAATTTGGCCGGGAAATTAATGTGCATACAGTTGGCAACTTTGGTAATTTATGCAAATAAAACGATCGTAAATTTGGCATTAAAACGCTTATTAAATGATCGTTTATTAACCCTCCGTTCGCAAGGGATCCGTTGCGGTTTGGTTCGGTTAATTTTCCCAAAATGGATAAGACCCTCGCTGGTGCAACAAGGTTGCGATTTGTAGCACTTGCATAAATTAAGTGATTAACAGAATTGTTCCTAAATGTTGGCAGCTACTTACAAGATTGATATAATTTACGACTCGGCCCCGGCAAAATTTCAGTGTGTGTCTATAACTTCTGGGAAAGCGCAACTTCGACGGCCAGCGATATCTCCTTTTCCCCCATATTGTTTAATGTATTAGCTGGCGCATTGTGTGTTAATTTGACATTCCTTGGGAATGGGATGCGGATCGGGATTGCGAATGGGATTGGGAATGGGAATCGAAATGGTCAGCTTCAACACTCTGGCGAACGACAAACGAGGCTTGTTGCTGTCAAAAGCAAGAATTATAACCATATAAAATCAGTCGGCATGGCCACTGATTCTGTTGCTGCTGACCTGTCCCGGTCTTTATCCACATCCCACGTCCCCTGCTCTCCTGGCCTCTCATCATCATCGTCAGCCCCATCATCATCGTCTCGGACAGGATTAGCAAAATTAATGCGGCAAGCTGGATGCTGAGAATCCCGAGCTGTCAGCGCTTCGAGTCTTCACTTTATCAAAAACCGTTGACGGCAAGAGGAACGGGGTAAGCCAGTCTAAAGATGAGGAAACTTTTTATAAAGTATTGAATTAAACAATAAAACATATATATATATAAAATATCTTTAAAAAGGAATTATTCTTTTACCATTTGTATAATTGTTTTCAATACAAGTTTAGCTTGTAATTTACCAACATTTGTTCCCTCAAAAGCTCCCAGAATAACCCCACTGAATTGATCCATTGGCTTACATATTTTTGGAATAATAATCCCCCAAAATCATCGCATTAATCAATGATCGAACTGAAACGACAAAGCTCATTTCATTCATTCGAACCCTTGTCAAAGGTGACATTGTTGCTCAGTATTTTGGCTCTCCTTTTTATGATCTTTCTCTGGTCACAAAAAACACAAATATTGATTGATATCCCCAACGGTTCAGAAAATATTTTAAAAGCGCTCAGCGATTGGCAAAGTGTCTGTACACAGTGTTATTTTGTCTTTTTGTCCCTTAGAGCGTTGATTCAGTCATAGGCCCCAAGGAGGAAGTGAAACTCGAATTCATTCATGGACGAAATGAATTAATAGTGCTCAAATTCATTCAGGGAGCATTCTTTGTTCAATCTGCCCACAGGCGAAGGCCCTAGAGCGAGATAATGATGGCTTAATAATTGAAATTTATCAACATAAATTAGGCAAATCGTCTTTAAGTCGAAATGCCACATTAATTACAGGGCCTTTGAATAGCCATTTGAATTGGTCGATACAAATGGTCTATAATAAGATGTCATGCACCATAAAAAATAAGACTCAGAAAGTATGATAGTAAAACCAATTTTTTTAATGTTATTTTATACTTTTTATAGGTTAATCTTTGTTATTAAATTTATAGAGTACTTTTATGTAAAATTTATGAGTAAATTTCTTTCCGTGCAATTGAAATGCATCTAAGCCACGGACTGGTTAAATAAACCATTCCAATGACAGAGAGCTGAGGCCCATAAATTTGGACAGCAATTTACAGCGATCAATTCATAAATTTATTAATGAATTAAGTTATAAGGTAATTTCGCGGCATCCTCGCCTCGTCGGCTCCTCGTTCCCAGCGAGCGAAATGCAATCTGCTCAAAACAAAATGATGATCGCTGATGATCGTTGGCCATATATCAACGGCGGACACGGCCTCCGCCGCCCGGCGACCTAATCGAATGTTGTGGGCCCAACGACGACGAGCCGGTCCGCCGATTCTCGGAACTGGCCAAAAGGGAAGGCCAAAGCACAGGAGGAGAGAAATTTAAATGAAGCTGTGGCAGGAATGCAAAGGAAAAAACAAGATGGTCAGCCGAAGGGGGAGAGGGGAGGAGGTTCGGCTTAGTTCTATGCCCCGGACATGATTAGCAAACACGACTGGGTCCATAATCGTTATCAATGCCGCACCATCGTCAACAACAGCAACACCATCAGCGTGCAACGGCAACAACTTTTGCATTTCTTGTTTATAAATTGGAATTTAAAATTAATTAAGTTGTCGTTTTGCGCTTTTATCCAATTTATAACTAATATGACACCGATTATACGAAATATGTTCGCTAATTAACGAACAAACACCGCAACTCTCCAGACACCCCCTCCATTTCCATTTCCATTTCCCTCCCTCGCATCCTCCCCTTGCATCCTATATCCTCCGATCTGGCTAAGTAACCAAAGTCCAGGCAGACAGTCAGGCAACATTCAATGTCGCCTTTGGGGCTTCTCTTGTTGGTTTTAATACCCTTCGAAAGGTGTTTTTTATTGCCAACAGAAGATGGTCAATATAACGTTGTGTGATCGGTTGCTATAAAGTTGCTCTATTTCTTTCCTTAAATAATCATTTTTTTACAAACAAGTATTTCACATAAGAATTTTAATAAACATAGTTATACTTACTTTCCTCAATAAACATTTTTATTTAAATAACGTGCTTAGTATTGATTTTTTTCATGTTTTTTCTTTCTAGGTTAGAATTTTATTTACCACGCAATATACATATATTTTTAAATAAATCTGAAAGAGTATTTTATACTCCGGTTATAAAGGTCTGCCTTCCTTTCTTGTTAGTGTTCCCGCTGATTTTAGTTGCTCTGGCCGCTGCGTTGTTGTTGTTTGCTTCTTAGGCCACTACTGCTGATGATGATGCTCTTTTGCTTTTCGCAGGCAGTTGGATCGTGTCCGCGTGCTCGTAATCTGCTCGCTGAAGACGCGTTGTAAATTGTCTGACAAAGCTTATTTTATTAATTTAAGCCATAAACGCTGGCCTCTTCGGATGCCTGGCAGCAGCTCCTCTTTGGCTTCACCTTTGCATACCCCCGGTGTCCCGAGCTCCGATCTTCCCGATTTCTCTCCCCAAAAGCGCTTCAGGTTCGGAATCAGTTCCATACCCGGCACCAATTTATTGCCATCGTAAAAAGCCGTTTTGCGTTTTAATAAGCCATGTTCGGCTCTTTCGTTTCGGTTGTTAACAGAAGGCGTCGACCATTTCTCTGTCTTTGGTTATTTTTCAGTCTTCTGCATTCTTCGGGCATAACTGGGAAATTGGACTTGTGTTGTGGTGTCCAGCGAATCGAAAGTGTCAAGAAATTGGCCAATTGAGTGACACTGGTTTATGGAGCAGCAGAGTAAACTTGAGGGACTTTAATGGCAGGAAATTTTCAAGGAATTTATGAGCTAATTAAGAAGTAATTTCAAAACGATGTTTGTTTTTTCATTTCTGACTTAAATTAAATGCACAACGTTTTTGGTAAAATCATATTTATTGCTAACTAATGGTAGCATTTATATTTGTTATATTGTTTTTAACTAACAAAATCAACCTTAGTAAGTTTTTCAATAAATTCTTTGAGCCATTTAAAATGCACCTGTTCCAATCTACTACAGATAAATGACTTTTCCAATAAGGAAAACAACTTTCCTAGTCTGCAAAGCAAACATTCAAACTGACCCCAACTCGACCCCCACAATCCCACTTAATCACTAGTGTGGGTTGCCAAGGATTGGGGAAAGGAGAGGTCCACTCCCACCGCCAGAATACAGCACATAATAAAAATAAATATGTCAAAATTAAGTAAGCAGCAACAATTTCCAAAGAGATAAGAAACGCACACGAGAAGTAATAAAAGTTCGAGGGGCGAACATGAAGAGCCCTTTGCTGGCCATAAAACAAGGCGTTGAAATCAGTAAAAAATTGGCAAGAACCAACTGAGATTCTGCTGAGCAAACAACTTGGCCAGCCCATCAGATGCCAGCCAAAGTCCAACCGTAGGTCCTGCTGCCCATCCTCATCCACCATCCACCATCCTCATCCCATCCTCATCCCATCCTCATCCCATCCTCATCCCATCCTCATCCTCATTTTGGAGCACGGCCACATCCATGGGCGATGGGCATGAAAATCGTTTACAAATAAATCAGAAAGCGATAAATAAGGATTTTGTCTCGTAATAACTCAGCGGGAGCCATTTAACATGCAATCATAACGAATCGATGCTGAACGCTTTAGCAGACGGACAGAATCCAGAGTTCCGAACTCGCAGCCCATCTCCAGATGCACGCGAATTGTTTGCACTTAGAGAAACGGATGTTCATCTTATATATTAGTGATAATTATTTACCAAAAAAGGTGTGTGTGAAAAAGAAAACACAATGGTGATAAGTAAATCATTTCTGAATAGAATCTTTAAAGAAAGACTTAGTTTTCATAGTTAATTTCTTATGAATATATGAATTTCTATATGTTTTTTGATCAGTGCCTTGAATGTCGAATGGAATCGGAATCTGGATCGCAGTATGGCAACACGCTTTCACACCAGGCAGTCGCCAAGTGGCCAAGTGGCTGGGACTTTTGACCAGAACGGCAAGTGGCAAGTGTGTATCGAATTGTTGTTGACTTGCTGCAGTTGTCGCTGCTTTTTTTTTCATATTTTGTTTGCTGGTTGTTGTTCTTGCACGCTTGGGGCATGGAAATAAAGTTGCCAGCAGTACGGGGAACACGGTCCGCTCGATTCTCAACTCCTCGGGAAGAAGAAGTAGTTAGCACAATGACAGGGGCGTTGGTGAGTGACGTTTTTTATGCCTGCCCCCATAACAAAACAAGGCTCTACATGCACTCGACTGCACTTCATAATTCGCACCGAGCCCAACAACAATGCTGCTTAATTATGTTGTAAAACAATCTGGCGAGCCGTCACTTCGGAGGAGCAGGTCCTTTCGCGACTCCCACTACCGCTGCCACCTCCACTGGCCAATAACTCAGCCAGCCATCGGGGGAAGTAATTAAAATTACAAAAGCCCAGCGTTGACGTTGAGGCCTTTTGCCATAAAATGGCTGCCAGACACGCAGGGCGTATACGTGATTCCCATGACTAATTGCCAGAACTGTGTCACAGGAAACGAGCCGAGCCGAGCCGCTGGCTCCTCCGCCCGATGGCTCCACTCCGGGATGCCGGCTTATGGGGTCAGGCACGCAGGTCTTATCGCGATGCAGTTGCAGTTGCAGTTAGCTGCGGCTAACAAGAAATTAAATTCCATTAAGCCCGCTCAGAAAGGCGCACACTGGTTGCAGAGCACTTGTTGAAGGATTAAATAACAAGGGACTTTGGGAACACAAATTGTCATTACAAAAAATTATAACAACACAGTAGTTTTTTAATAAATAATAAATATGTTTTCTTAATTCTTATGTCTAGATAAAAGTCAGTTATTTTCTAGGTAACTGCCATAACTGCTTCACCCCAAAGAACTCTAATTTTTTGTAGCCAAACATTTTATTTTACCTTCTAACCACGGTGCTGAGCTCTCCCGACGCCCGACTAATGAAGAGGTGGTAATTTATGTGAACATCTTCACCTGTTCCTAGACACGTTTTAATATGCCAGCCAGGAGAGTCATGAATGAGGCGAACTGCCGGGATCTGAATGAAGATGTGGCAGTGGACTCTGCGGACTCAGGGCTCGGCAACCTGCCTCGGTGGCTGTCTAGTTAGCCGGGCCGACTAACTTGGCCGCCGAGTGCAGGATTAATTAATTGCCGCTGCCTCGTCAGCAGAGCGGCCGACATGACGTATACGTGACATTTGAGATATGTTCAGCCGCTTAATGTGCGACATTTTGTTTGTTTTGCAGCCGGGGCCGCCGTTTTCTGCTCCTCCGCTAACAACTTTCGACAATCATCAGTAGCTGCTTTGCATATTTGTGCATATTTGAGCCTGGCAGTCGGCCGCATAATGATGCAGCAGTTGCAGCGTTTTCAAATGACTTGCGTAAATTTATCGTAAATGCCATCAGCTGAAGCCGAGCTTAGCTCCTCCGTGGATATTCGTCAGTCTGTCACTCAGTCATTCAGTCAGTCAGTCACCCGGTCGGTCAGTTCGTCAGCCCCTCTGAGATGGCCAATTGTGCGCGGTTGCCAGGGCTACTAATCCTCGTTAATCCCTTCAACTGCCTGGCTGCACTGGAAGAAATATGAATGTTGTTTGTGTAGATCCCAAATATTACTAAAAACTCTTGGTTAAAAAAAAAGTATTAATATTAAAAATATTTATATTATTTTTAGCTTTTATACATTTTTAACAATTAAGTTTACCTGAAACTTGATTAAAGGCACTGACAAAAGTGTTCTATAATGCATGAAAAGTTTTTTTTAATTATATTTTAAAATATGAATTTTGGTTTTTGTATGATCTGTTTATTTTCGATTCGAGATTGTATATTTTAAATAAAAACCTTTTTTCACTTGAAAAAAATATTATTGATCTCAAATCAGTTATAAACTCTCCAAGTGTTCTTGTAGCTGCACATAAATTTGGCCCTGATTGCGGTCTTTGTTGCAGCAGGCTGTTTCTGCAGCTCCGTTCGAACGATATGGTAATGAAATGCAGGCCGAGAACCAAGCGATTCCCTAGCTGGCCAACTCTTCTATGGACTCGGCGTGTTAACGGTCCATGTCGTTTGACACATTTAATTGGAAGTCAATTGGCCGGGCTGGGAGTGATTGCTGAGGTGGCAATTGGGGCTGCCACAAAGGTGTTGTAGTGCCGGGGTACCTGGCAAATGCAAAACCAGTTAATCACTGATTCGATCAAGGAAGTCGATGCGACTATCATATTAACATATTTGAATTGCAAATGGTAAGGAAATTGCATCTTCAAATCACTTCGTTGAGGGAATCGAAAATCAATAACAAAAATCGACTTGATTATAAAATTAGTTTGTAATTTGATAGTGCTAGATCATTAACAAATGTTTTACTGGTATAAATTGCAAACCTCTTGCCTGGTGCAATTACCGATACAATAAATTTTTAGCATTCTGTGCGATGGAAAAATGTTAAAATCGAAGTGCCCACAAAACACCCAAAGGACACAAAAGACGGCGGCAAACGGCGCTCCAGTCGCCGAAAGAAACGGAGACAAAGACACACATTTGCGACATTCAATGGGGCTGAAGGCCAGGAGTTGGGAGCCCGGCTCCGTGGCTCTGGCTCATTGTCATGCCGGCTTATTGATTGGAATACAATGGATCCTTAAAGTGTGCTTACAAGCGCCGTAACTCAAACAAATTGCAGCGCCCAAACGCCTGACTCAAATGGACGGCGGCAACAGCAACAAAAACAGCAACACGGCAGCAACGTCAGCAAAAGCAACTACAACAACAACAACAGCAACAAAAGCAACAAAAGCAACAGCCACATCAACAAACAACAAAATCCAAGAGACAACGACACTGATCAACAGGCGCGGCGACGTGGATGCGTCGAATATTCGAACAGGGACAGTGGCGGTGGAGAGGAGAGAGTGGAAAGTGGGGAGGGGAGAGTAGAGAGGGGAAGTAGAGAGGTTAGAGAGGAGAGGAGAGAGGGGAGAGAGAAGAAGGGGGAGCAGCCGGGGAATGCGTTTTACATGATGCCAACACGACAGGACAGGAGCGGCCAGTCAGCCAGGCTTAACAAGATAAGCCCAAGACTCACGGAACAGTGATACAAAATTAACACAAAAAAGGTTGGCATGTAAATATTTAAATTCATAAAAAAGTTATTGCTTAAGCAAATTTATTTTGATCAAGGCTTAAGGAATTTTAGGATTGCTTGCTACCTTCCACGTTAATAATATTTTCTGACATTTCTTAACAGTATGCCAATTAATCTATTTTTTACAATTTAATAAAAATATTATAAGAAACTTATTCACAAATATTGATTTTAAGAATACATAAACAAGTGCAATACAACGACTTAATTCCTTACCAATCATTTTGTTTGTAGTTCTGTAGTTCCCGAACCACTGTGCCATAGTGGAGTGATTGTTTGGTGCGGCGGCCGCCTCCTGGCCTCCTTAAATTATTCCAAGCTCGCCTCGGAAAGCCACACGGCCACAGACAAGAGGCGCTACTGACGCGCTTATGTTAAATTTACCAAACAACCGATTTGTATGCAATTTTGCGATCGCGAAGACTCCGAGGGAGGTGGGGCGCGATCCGGCTGAAATCCAAATCCCAGCGAGACATCATGACGGCGCGGATTTGCAGGGTCGGTGGCCAGGTCCCAGCTCCTCCGCCAGATCCCCATTCCCCCTCCCCAATCCCCCAGAGCTCCACAATCCAGTGCCAGTTGCAATGCCATTGTCTGAGTCTGCGACGCCGTCGCGAAGTCTAGTTTATTGGCGCGACTTTGTATTTGCATTCGAAAAGTTTCTTTTCCTCTGCTCTTTTGTCCAGCTTTGTTTTTGTTTGCTGCTGTTGGCTGCACGTGATGTATGCGACGTGAGCCGCCCCGCTGGACAGGCTAGTTTACACTGAAAGAAAAAGGAGCACGGCCTTATAAGAACTACATGGATAGCAGATAGCAAATTTGAGAAATCAAACATTTAAGTACATATCATCAAGTATGAGTTTGTAATTTAAATACATCCTTTGAATCAAGTTAATCCTTATTATAAAAGGGATATTTTAATTTAATTTTTTTCAGTGAACATTGCATGCCCGCTCGGCCACACAATTGCCATAAGTTTGGGCCGCTCTGCAATTATTTGCGGAATTCCTTTTGGAATATATATTGACTCGGAGTGGAGTGCCCGGCCAGACTGACCAACTCGGCCAGGAGACACTCCTCGGAGCATGTCTTCTCCAAAAGGCGGACTCCCGACTCCCGACTTCGAGTGGCTCTGACAGCCCAAACAAGGAAGCTCGGCCAGCAATCGTAAATGCTGCTCGTGTTGCTGTTGTCGCTCTTTTGACTGCGACTGTGACTTTGACCGCGTCCCTGGATCGGAATCTGAATGCAACTCTGGCGTTTCTGGTTTCTGGACTGGCATCCACTTTATTCTCCTGCTAATTTGTCAGGAAATTTGCTGCCCAACGCAGTTCTGCATTCCCAGATATTCAAATAAATCCGAATATTATGAAACTGCAAATGCTTAATATTTTCAATAACCGTTTTCAGTTATTACCTCTCAATTTATATTAATTAAATTACAAATAAATTGCAATCTTTTGCAGAGCAAGGTATATCTTTATTACGTTTGAGAACCTTTTACCTTTAATATAAAGCTGCTCATTAAAAATAATCATCCAGTTGGCATTTAAGCTAACAAGCTGTCAGCCAACAATCTCGAGGCAAAACAATCGCAGATCAAGCCACTCATAATTCCGCCAACCAGTCGATTCAATCATACACACAAGATGGCCAATTCGAGGCAAAACCCAGCATTACCACCCATTGCCAGAGCCAATCTTTGAGTACGGAAAGCTAACAAAGCCCCGCACCCACATACTACATACTACGTATAGAGTATATCCACCGGTGGGTATGTTCTGGCCACCTACTTATAAGGCGAGTTGCACAACTGCCCCAAGTGTCAAATTAGACAAACAGCGGAGCCAATGCAAACTCGGAAACCCGCAAAAGCCAAGCTGAACCGAACTGGAATCAAATCAAATCAAATGCTCGTTGCAAATTGCATTGCGCTCACTCGCTGTCGGGCTGCTAATTTTCTGCGAATCGCGCTCTTGTCGAATCAAAATCCCCCCGAGAAGGATCGAAGATATATAGTGGCTCGGTTGGGGTTAGTTCGCCGGTGGATTTGCATGTGGGTGGTCAGCAAATTGCCAGAACGTGAGCACAATTTTTAAATTAACGGCCAAAAAGTGGTTAGAACGGCAGCAGCAACGGTTCAGAATGGCCAACAACGGGGGAGTGGAGGAGGTGGAGCCTCCGAGGCACATTCCTCGCACAAAACTGTTGCAATTAATTGCATAAAAGTTCTAAATTGTCAGCCAGCCCCTGCACCACCCGCAACCACCTACTCTTGGGCAAACTTTGCAACTGCAACCGCAAAGCGCCGCATTATCGACGAGGGCGCATCGCACAGTGGTCAAAAATCTGATTAAATGTTTGAGAGTTCTATGGTTTTAAAATTACCAAAGTAGAAAAAAATATTCTGCATATAAAACATACTATTATAGACTAATTATCAAGAAAAAACCTTTAGAAAAATCATAAATATGCTTAACATTTATACAAAATTTTATAGATTTAGAAATAATTTTGGTATTTGCATTAGTTTTTGTTACATTTTTATTATTATTTGTAGAAGGTACATCCTCTTTATAATAATATTGTGTATAAGATATTAGTGACCACTGTGCAGTGCTGGAGTTTTGGTCGTCACGGTCGTGCCTTTCGGTTCGAAACGTGATCGATAGACGGACTACCACTGGCAGTCCGTCGAGAACTGCAAATTGGCATCTCGCCGTTTGCTGTTGCCAAATGTTTGGCCTTAGTCAAATTATGTTCTTTGGCCCGTTTGATAATGAAACTGCAAATTGAAGTTGGTTGGGCTTTTGGCTGCGGGACTCTGCGACTCTGGGACTCTGTGGCCCCTCAAATTGTTTGCTCACACCGTCCCGGAGCCACGCTAATGATTACGTGTTATCGTGTTGTAATTTTACACAGGGCCCTAATGATGACTCTCGCATCGGATCGGATGGGATAAGATGGTATGGGATCAGATCGGATAGGTTGGGATAGGGAGATCTTTCCTGCCTGCCCCCACATTCACATCCATCTCCATCTGCGAACGATCGTATGGATCGGATCGAATCGAATCGAATCGATCTGGCTCCGGGTTAGACACTAACTGGGCTCATCATGGAGCGTTAACAAGCTCATTTTTCTAAACTTGACGTGCTGAGTCCACCAACCATCCAACTAGAGGTCCACTTAGGCAAAAGATCTTCGCAGATTATCGGACGCATCGACTGGGCCAATTTACTTGGCCACTTTCGGACGTTCCCAACGGTGGGATCATAAATTGTTTGTAATGGCATTGAGCGCGTTATGTCCTGGCACTTGGCCAAAAGCGATATATAATCGTTTTGATACATGAAACATGTTGAATATGTAAATACAACAAATGGATATAAAAATATTAAAAACATTATATTATTATTTATAAATTTTGTGAGAATTGTTGTCATGCAGAAAGTTTGTTGTTGTTTGTTAAAGTTTCTTTTTGTGATAATAAATGGTAATTTAATTGAAATCCACATTTTGAAATCCATTTCACTTCAACCCAAAAAGTATGCAAAAGTAAGTAAGGCGATTCCAATCGGATTTTATGGTGTGTTCAGATTGGAATCGATGCAACCATTACTATTATGAAGACCAACACCCACGACAAATTAAGACGGTCTGGCATAACCAGCTTTGATTGCATATGGGCCACGATAGTAAACAGAAATTCATTGAATGCCAAGCCAAAGACAAAACGTTTTCCAGCTAAATCAGATGGGGAAAAAGAGGGAGAGGAGTCCACAAAAACTTGGGAGCATATTAAATTGAATTTTTATGTTCTCACAGGCCGGGAAAATCATGTGCCAGGCCATAAAGCCAAGGATCGGTTAGGTTCAGATCGGTTCAACTCCGTTCAGCTGCGTCGAGTGTGTGGGTTAATAAATAGCCCCAGAAGCAGCAAATAAGGGGGCGAAGCGGGCCAAGAGCGGTTCTGGATGGTGCGGTAAATTATGGTTATTTAAATAAACAGCACACGATTTGATTTGGCGGCCCAAAAGTGTTGCCAGCGCGCCTCCGAAATTGGAAGAGCGACGCGTCGACGTCTGGAAATTATGTTGTAGTTGCTCCGATCCGCCGATCCACCGATCCACCGATCCACCGATCGGTCGGCAGGATAGTTGCTTCGATGATAATGATGATGATGATGCCGTCGCACTCGACGGCAAGGGGGATGTGCCATCAACTCTTGATTGAGTAACGCCCCAGAACTGGCGTCTAATTACGAGTTCCAGGAGTTGGCGGACCTGCAGCGCCCAACTGGCCGCATCATTAGCTGATGTGCGGTATTGACCCGGCCTAATCGGCGATAAGACTCGTGATAAGCAAACACGCAAGAGGCTAAATGTGGCTGGGCTGCACAGTGATTATTTTAGCATTCTAAATGATTTTGTACTGAAAAAGCAAGTTAATATTGGCAGACTGTAATACTAAACTCAACTTAAGATTTATATTAATATTTATTTTTAATTTTTTCTAGGTAAAACGTTTTTTCCTGTGTGGTTGATGGTGTGACCTTTTCCCAAACGAACTGAACTGTTTCGAAATAAAGTGAACTGACCATCCAGCGTCCAGCGTCCAGCGAATCTCGTTGGCGTTGCGGTGTTTTGTTTATTTTGAGGCTATAATTTAAGCGGGTAATTGCACGCTGGCGGCCAGAATTTGTAACTAAACTGCAAATTAGCAGCCAATTCCCAGGCCGATTAATAACCATAATTATTGGCTCAAGCGCTGACGAGCGAACGTCTAGAGTCCAGTCGACTGGAGTTGAGTGGAGTGGAGTGGAGTGCAGTCGAGTCGTCGAGACGAAGACTCTCGTTCTCGATCTCCTCGCGAGGATGCGGATCTCGACGAGGAGGCTGCGGAATCGGCCCTGCCCTCCCAGCAAATTGCACTTGGCCAAGGCCCTGACTCCCAGCCGATTCAGCTGGCCCTCAATTGCCAATTCGTGATACACCCAGGCGCATGTGGGTACACTCGAAAAGATTTCAGGTGTCTTATTAAATTTGAATTTAGGAAATCGTGTAACAATAACAAGAAAAAAAGGTAAATAACTATTTCTTCTTAATTAAAAAAATGCAGAATCAAGTAAGCAACTAACAACATCATTAATTTTAAATTTAGGGTAATCTCAATTTCCGCTTGTATAGAGATGAAACACATTATATTTGTATAGTTTAAATTATTTTAAATGTCTTGTTTTTAGAATCTCCGTTGCAGTGTCGCTGGTTGGCATCCCCTCGCCATCCGGCAGCAATTTAAATAGTGAGCGCCTGGCTTAATTACATAAAACAGGCAACACGAGAGGCAGCCAGGCTCGATTCGTGGTATATATTCCCTCGCCGGCGGCGCAGTCGTCAAGTCTGGACCTGGGTCTTTCGTCTTGGTGCAGGAGCCCTTGATCTGGACCTGTGCCACTTTTGATGGACATGTGTCTAATGAACCGGCCTAATTAATGTGCATAGCTGACGCTCGATGCCCGGCTTAAAACCTTCTTCGTTTCAAGCATGCAAATGGCCAAAAAAAATAAGGGGAACACTTAGCGAGCGAAGAGTGTTGAAAGCCTTGAATGGTCAAATTCAGATGGGCCAACAAATTACTGGCATTATAATAAAGCAGGCCGGGCAAATTAATAAATGTCGATACCCAATTAAACTGTCCGAATATAATGCACGCTATAAATTTAAGCGGATCTCAGAACGAATAGAGACATCCACTATCCAATTATCGATGCGAGTGATTAACTGCGCGAGGTCAACGGCAAAGAAACGAAGAAAAATGCAGTATCGAAAATAATTGCAGTCATCCGTGCAGAAGAACTGAAAAGCGGGGAGGAACCTGTGGCGTTTGTGCAAAGGTTTTAACAATCAGAACTAAACCAAACGTAAATCAAACTTCAGTTTAAATTGTAACGGTCTGCAAAGCTTTCGATTATACTGTAGTATTTTTTCATGTCAAAAATAAAAGTTAGTATTTAAAGTTAGGTATTGGCAGAAGTTGAGAGAACGGTAACATTTTTAGGAGGAACATCACTCAAATTTAAATGTTTACATTGTTCGTTAACTAATTATATATGTTATTGATAAAATAAACTATATAACTAAATAAAGTATGTTTTTTACTTTAATTATAACAAATAATCAAATATTATACAAAATCATAAATTATTTAAATTTATATCCTATTTATTCGATTTATGTTAATTTGACTAACTGCCAATCGATATTTTTAAAATAAATAATCGATCGTGCTGATGAAATTCGATTTCTCACTGTTAAAAACGCACTTCTGTTAAAACAGCTGTTTCGTGGAACGAAGAAGAATTTTTTAAATTCCAGTTTTTTTAGTTTAGTGACTTGATTTTCACGAAATTCGAAATCCTTTATTTAAACGCCCAGTAACTTAACTCTGTTTGCAAAGATGGTGAACATGACCCTTCCTAACCTGGAGGAGCGATTGGAGTTACTGGGAGACCGCATTAAAAACCTGGCAAATTACTACAAGATTGCCGATGATGTATGCCCACTGGAAATTGCGGCCCGCACCAGAAATTTTACAGAGGACGAGTTATGTCGTTTGGTTAGTTCAGCTGGCGCTCAGGCCCTAATCCGGGTGCCCAAACCCGAATTAGAGGAAGGTCTGCAGGTCGGTCACGTGGATTTCCTGGCTGCCCTGAAGACTATTAAGCCCAGGTTTGGCGTGCAACATGAGGAGCTCGAAGAGTTGATGCCAAATGGCTTTATTAAGTAT
The DNA here is from genome assembly GCF_018152265.1 of Drosophila ficusphila. Taxonomy (NCBI): domain Eukaryota; kingdom Metazoa; phylum Arthropoda; class Insecta; order Diptera; family Drosophilidae; genus Drosophila; species Drosophila ficusphila. Next base: position 17,773,364 of record NW_025064737.1, read on the forward strand.
AACCAGAATTCGGACCTCGATAACTTACTCTATGTGCCAGGTGATGGATTGTCTTGCCAGTTGATCGAGGGTGATCCCAAGTCTGGTGTTTCCACCGTTGCCGCTCAACTGGCTCTGAAAAGTGGTTTTCCGTTTATCAAACACATCTCCGTGTCTGATTTATATGAACTTAGTGACTCCGAAAAATGTCGGCACATACTGAATGTTCTAGAGGATGCCTATATATCACAGCGTAGCGCCGTTATCCTCGATGGTTTGGAGCGGATCCTGGACTATGGTGCATTAGGAATGCGATATTCCAATGAAATTCTTCAGATGCTGATGGTTATTCTTAAGAAACAACCGCCCAGGGGTCACGCGCTGCTCATCTTGTGCACCACCAATCGCCGCGACATCCTGCAGGAGCTGGGGCTGCTCACCGTCTTCACTGGCGAATACCATGTGCCCAATCTCTCCACGCCGGATGACATAATGGCCGTAATGAAGGCCTTAAGTCGATTCGAGCCTGAGGAGCTGCAGTCAATTGGAGGCGCGATGGAGGGCCGGCACATCTCCATAGGTATCAAACGACTGCTGGACCTCATCACCTGGGTTAATCCTCTAAAGCCTGACCGCCGGCCTGTCAAGTTCTTGGAGAAAATGGGGGAAATAATGGGGTGGACAGAGTCCTGACTTTGATTCAGCAGTCAGCTTTCTGAGTACCTCATTAGCCTTTAAGATTTATTGTGCAACAACCTTCACTATCACAGCTGCAATTTTGTATCCTTGATTTTGAAGGCACATATTGTATTCCGATGTTACTTTAAGAGTAACCTTAAACGCAGATGACAGCTTTTTCCACTTTTTTAGTTTTTAAAGATGCATTTCATTTTTAAAGATATTTTTATTCGTAATGCTTTTATAGCAACGTCCTTAGACAAACAGCCACAAACTGTGATTGGCATAACCCATAATGTAAGACATTTTTACTAAACCACTATGTTTTTATAAAAGACAATAAATGATTTAAATCATGAAATATTTTTTTTTATTTACCGAAGTTTAATTAAAAAAAGTATATCTGAATAGCAAGCCAATGTCGGTTCACCATCTTGTGCACTTCGCACTGAGGAGCTGCCGCTCAGCCACGTCGGTTTCTTGCTCGTCCAGTTCCGCACTTAAAACAACTTTAAATTTTCGCGCAATTTTTTCAGTGCCATAGCAGGTAGCTTTTGCGCAGGTTACGCGTATATGAATATGTATGTATATGCGGTATATTTAGTGTGTTTATTTTTAGTATTTTTTGAATGGTATTTTCGGCACAGTCGAGCTGCGGTCTGCCAACTGGAAAAAATATTGTAAAATTGAGCTGGAAAATTTTGTAAATACTGGGAAATGACAAGTGAAATGGCACATCGGATGAGGGCGATCAAGTGTCCCACGGACGAACTGTCGCTGAAGAACAAGGCCATCGTGAACGCGGCCGACTTTACGGATGAGGTCAAGTGAGTGTTGTTTTCCTTCTACCGACTACGTGGGCGTCACTTGACTTACCCCTTCAATTCTACCCTCAGATATGTGGACATATCGCCGGGACCGGGGCTGCACTACATCTTTGCGCTAGAAAAGGTCAGCGGGGCGGAACTGCCGCTCGGCCACGTCGGATTCTCGCTCGTCCAGCGAAAGTGGGCCACGCTCTCAATCAACCAGGAAATAGACGTTCGACCCTACCGATTTGATGCCAGTGCCGATCTCATTACCCTCGTGTCCTTCGAGACGGACTTCCTGCAGAAGAAGACCACTACACAAGAGCCCTACGACTCGGACGAGATGGCTAAGGAGTTCCTCATGCAGTTCGCCGGAATGCCATTGACCGTCGGACAAACGCTGGTCTTCCAGGTACGTTCCTCCAATATTAAAACAACGGAAAGTATAGGAAGACTGAGCAGGGGCATATAACATCGTCATTACGTTTTTGTTATAACAATGGATTCGATGATGTCACCATATATTTTGGATATAAGAACATCACAGCAAGCAAGCACAAGATAGCAGCATCCTCGGTTATAAAAAATAAAAGGGAAATCCTGAATAGGCAGAACCTTATTTTTTTGCCATGTCGTTTTATAATAGCGCAAAATAAGGAAACTCGTCTTGATTTGCTTTCAAACGTTATTTTTTCATATTTAGTGTAAATTGTATGAATAACAAAAATATAAAGCTAGTTAAGGTAGTGATGACTTGTCTTTATCACCAGAGGTTGCTGATTCATGGAAATTATATTATATAAACACAACTTGATGCAACTTTGTAACTTTTACCTGAGATTTGCAAGGTTATTATAGTATAAAATGGGATTTTTGCCAAGAAGTCTGTTAAGACAAATTTCTTTAAAAATATATTGTTGAAAATAATATTTTAAATCAGTTGAAATACATTTTTAATAAACTTGAAGCTTTGCCTACTTACTAACTATTTTCCGGTTGCAGTTTAAAGACAAGAAGTTCCTGGGTCTGGCAGTGAAAACCCTGGAGGCAGTGGATCCTCGAACGGTGGGAGATGCGCTGCCGAAAACCCGGAACGTGCGCTTCGGTCGCATCCTCGGCAACACTGTAGTGCAGTTCGAAAAGGCCGAGAACTCCGTGCTGAACTTGCAGGGCCGCTCCAAGGGCAAGATAGTGCGCCAGTCGATCATTAATCCGGACTGGGACTTTGGCAAGATGGGCATCGGTGGCCTGGACAAGGAGTTCAATGCGATATTCCGACGCGCCTTCGCCTCCCGCGTTTTTCCCCCGGAGTTGGTGGAACAGCTGGGCATCAAGCACGTGAAAGGTATCCTGCTGTACGGACCACCTGGCACGGGCAAAACCCTGATGGCCCGGCAAATCGGAACCATGCTGAATGCCCGCGAACCCAAGATCGTGAATGGTCCGCAGATCCTGGACAAGTATGTGGGTGAATCGGAGGCCAATATTCGGCGACTGTTCGCCGAAGCTGAGGAGGAGGAGAAGCGCTTGGGACCGAACAGCGGGCTGCACATCATCATCTTCGATGAGATCGATGCCATTTGCAAGGCTCGTGGCTCGGTGGCCGGAAACAGTGGAGTCCATGACACGGTCGTTAATCAGCTGCTGGCCAAGATCGATGGCGTGGAACAGCTGAACAACATTCTGGTGATAGGAATGACCAACAGGAGGGACATGATCGACGAGGCACTACTGCGTCCTGGCCGCCTGGAAGTCCAAATGGAGATCAGTTTGCCTAACGAACAGGGACGCGTCCAGATCCTCAACATCCACACCAAACGGATGCGGGACTACAACAAGATAGCCAGCGATGTGGACAACAACGAGATCGCGGCCAGGACAAAGAACTTCAGTGGCGCAGAACTGGAGGGTTTGGTTAGAGCCGCCCAGTCCACGGCCATGAACCGATTGATCAAAGCCGATTCCAAGGTAGGGTTTCTGATTTAATAAAGCCATTGTGTGATAATGTTTTCGGTTATAAAAAGTTCCGCCCACATAGAACGTAATATTCTATCGGTTACAAGAACGCGTTATCTACTTGAAGTATTTATTTATTTAAGTTTTGTCTTCGTTTAAGGTTTCGGTTCTCGTGTTCTCGTTTAAACGTTTCGAATGCGGCTAAGATCTCGGTGAAAAAAGTGGTTGTTTTTCGGTAACATAAGAACTATCGCTTTCTGATTTTTGCTTAGAGCAAACGGCGTCCGTTACAAACTCTATTATTTGAAAGAAAGAAACTATGTAAAATATATTAATTACCTTTTGCAAACCTAGGTTCACGTGGATCCTGAGGCTATGGAAAAACTGCGAGTTACCCGCGCCGATTTCCTGCACGCTTTGGAAAACGATATCAAACCTGCCTTTGGAGCGTCCCAGGAAATGTTGGAGAACCTGTTGGCGCGGGGAATCATCAACTGGGGACCACCGGTGACCGGGATCCTGGAGGACGGCATGCTGTCCGTGCAGCAGGCGAAGGCCACCGAGAGCTCCGGCCTGGTGTCCGTGCTCATCGAGGGAGCACCCAACTCGGGCAAGTCGGCGCTGGCCGCCAATCTGGCCAAGATGAGCGATTTCCCGTTCGTCAAGGTCTGCTCCCCGGAGGACATGGTGGGCTTCACGGAGTCCGCCAAGTGCCTGCACATCCGCAAGATCTTCGACGACGCCTACCGCTCCACGTTGAGCTGCATTGTGGTGGACAACGTGGAGAGGCTGCTGGACTACGGTCCGATCGGACCCAGGTACTCCAATCTGACGCTGCAGGCGCTCCTTGTGCTGCTGAAGAAGCAGCCGCCCAAGGGGCGCAAGCTGCTTATCCTGTGCACCTCCAGCCGGCGAGACGTCCTCGAGGAGATGGAGATGCTGCCGGCCTTCACGTCCGTGCTGCATGTGTCAAATCTCTCCACTCCCGAGCACGTGCTCGCCGTGCTGGACGACTCGGATTTTTTCAGTCCCGAGGAGCTGCAGAACATCGCCCGAAACATGGCCGGCAAGCGGGTGTGCATCGGCATCAAGAAGCTGCTGGCCCTCATCGACATGATCCGGCAGTCGGAACCGCATCAACGGGTAATCAAGTTCCTCAGCAAAATGGAGGAGGAGGGCGGACTGGACATGGTGGCCAGGTCCCACTAGCTACCGCTCATCGCCGAGCTGCGGTTGTCGATTGTCGAGCTCAACGACGCCTTTTAATTATTTCACATTCCATTTGCAAGCATAGCGGGTGGGTCGATTTGTTTGCTAATAAAGTAAGGGGGCGAAACGCTATCAGATAACGATGCAAAACAATCTCATTTTAGAATTAGCTCACAAATTTATTCAAAATCCTTGCGTTTAAATTTTAGTTCAATTTGTAAAAACAAGAATAGTTACTTCCGAAAACTTTTTAATTGGTTGTCTTCAAACTTACTTAACTGAATTATTGACTCTTCTAAGAGACGTATGAAAGCAACTAATTTCATTGTTATATTTGGAAGACCTTTCTTAAGTTTCTAAAACTTATTAGAAAACAAATCGACCCACCACAATAACGCATATGAAAACTGTTTAAATATGAAGGAAATCCATCAAGGAAGCTGCAGCTGAAGACCCGTCATCTATGCTCAGTTAAAAAACCCTAGGTATTTCGTTTAAATTTTATTAAAACTGCAATAAAGGCCAGTACTAGCCCGTAACTGAAGACCAATTTGTGAGATGTATACAATTTAGGTCCCAAACCTTAATGGAACCAACGAACTTTTGAAACTCGCATTAGCGATTAAGGATCAATTTTGAACTTCCACCACAAAACTGTAACTGAAATGGATACGCACAGATTTACATTGACTAGTTTATACAAACAGTGTATTTTGTAGGGTTTTATAAAGCATTTTCAAAATCTTATGAAATATAAAGAAAAAAGCTCCAAGAAATCCGAACTGAAGCAAACAAAATACATGTGGTGAAATACAGAAAACTATAAAGATTTACAGAAAGTCTGAACAACGATTTGACCTTTAATAAAGACAGTTTTACAATAGACAAAATAGGACAAAAGCCAGCCATTCGTTTTTTCAATCCAGTCCAAATAGTGGTTGAAATAACAAAAACGAACTTAAATAGAAAAAATATTTGATACCATATTAGACGTATTTTCTTGGAAACTATTTAATTCAAACAATTATAAGTTCCCAAACTATATTTATAAACATTTTTTCTTACATTAATCAATTATAAGTGGTTAAAAAATAAAATAATATAAATAACTTAGATCAATTTAGGTTTCAGTAATAGCTTAAAAGGTGTAGGTCTCCGCTAAGAGTTGTGGAACTCGATCGAAGCTTTTTCGAAAACTGATCGAAACCATTAAAATGTATTTGTTGTGTGGATTGCTGGTACGTGTAATTTTATGGATAAATTTGGTGTATTTTGAATGAAAAACAACGCACAATATTATGTACTTAACCCAAAAGTTACAAATAAATGGAGTTTTCAAAAAAAAATCGACTTTTTTTTACAGAGAACTATAAAAACTTAGTAAAAACAACATAAATATTTTATTTAGACCATGTTTTGAAATTTGTTTTGTTAGAGTTTAAAAAGTCTCATACAACTTACACAACTAATTCTATTCTTTTATAGACATTTATGTATGGGACTTGTCAATATAGTGGGAACTTCAATTTTGCACGACTTTAATTGAATTCTTTGAGAATTCCCATAATTTGCATATTGTTTGTGGCTGCCGATCAACAGCAGACAGCTGTCCGGTCGGAAGGCGTCAAGCGGTTATCACTGCCCGCCGCTGCTACATACAAATATATACCCAGCCGATCCATTGATCAGCTGTTCTCGAAGCAACTTGACGCCGAATCGGAACGGAACCCAACCGGAGCACCGTCGAGGTGCTGACCACAGCCAGACGCTCTAATATGCAATTTGAATAAATGATTTATAATGAAAACACTTTGGCCGCGCGTCGCCTGCGTATACGTAATATGGATTGGATTGGATTGGTGTGGAGTGGTGTAGAGTGGAGTGGAGTGGAGCGGAGCAGTGCTCGGTAATTGATATATGGCGCTAATTGCGCCCGACGCCCATTTGTGGTCCAGTCGAGCTTTATCAACGTCGTCTGAGGAATCCTGGGTAGCCAATCGCAATGGCCACGGTAACAGAAACACAGCAACAGTTTAGAGCCAAGCCAAAGCCAAAGCCATGGCCATGTCGCGACGGTGTCAGCTGCGAGCCAGCGCCGCTTATTAACTAATTAAAGCCGCATATTTCTCGAGATCTAAAAATTGATTTGCATTGCCAATTGCCACTGGAATCGCTTTGCTGTAATCGCAGTCAGTCAGGGAAATTCTGTTCATCGATCACAAGGCGTTGATAAAGATTTGCAGAACATGGACCCCACTATTAAGCAATATATTTAATTGGTCCCAACACTTAAGCATTTAAATATCACTAAAAGCCATGGGTTAAAGTTAGTAAGTAAATTTAAATTTCCTCATTTGCGATTTAGAACGAATTGAAATCAAAACAAATAAACCAAATCGAAATCGAAACTCGGGCTGGATGATGACCGAGTTAAGACCAGGTCCAAAATTAGCCTCAAATGCGTCCGAATCGAAGGAAAAGCCGACTCATCGTCGCCCACCCACCCGGCAATCGGTGGGTAATTATAATTATCGGGTTAGGGCCCGGCCAGCGCGTCATCGGCGGTCGCTCACGTATGCTAAACTCTTCGTGACGAAAGTAATGTCCAGTCGGACAAAGTTCACTGACCGGGCCAAAAACGATAGCTGCCAGCGAGGAGCCAAAATTAAAACCGAAACGGATTTTCATTCACCGTCTGTAAAAATAAATGCGAAACTTTTACAAATTCGTATTTTTGTTATTATTAATTTAAGTCAACAGCCAACCGCTCGGCGTGCTCCCTGCACTTGTCCAAAGCTGAATCTCCAGTGCACAGTGTGTAGTAATTAATTATTTTGTTGAATACGATCAGGTTCTTGCTTTTTTTATTTGACTTTCATTGTCAAAAAAAAGTTTGGTAAAGGTCTTGTTAAAAATTGTACCCCATAAATAATTGTTTTATTTTTTTGCAAAACAACTAACTTTTATAAATCTATACACAAGCTTTGGATTGTCTTTTTTTTTATTCAACCTCCACTTACTGACCAAAAATTATTTTATTTAAAAAAACAAAGTGTTTTTCTTAATTTTTTTAGGAAACTTATTTTATTTAGGAAACTCAAATTTGTAGAAAATTTTACAAAAAATGCAAACCCGTGTTTATGACATTTTTAAAAGTTTTTATCGGTACGTAAAGCAGTCAAACCTGATGTTGTTTTAATGGGTAAGGTATTTTTTTTTTGCATGTTTCTAGCAGAGCTCACAAACCTCCATAAAAGGTCTAAAAATCATATGATATCAATGGGGGAGGTATTTTGTTTCACAACTCTAAGAATTTGATACACTGTGCAGCGTAGTCGCGCCCCTCGTAAACTTTGAAACCGGCCCGGCTTCGTTGTTTTTGTTGTTGCTTAAAAGCGCAAACGCCGGCAGCGAAGGTTCGATTTCACTTTCGCACGCTGTCTCCTCCCCCTTTCTCCCGCCCCTTCCCCCCTCTCCACACCACCAGCCCCTCCCCCTTCGGCCAAGGAGCGGGCGAATCTGGGGTGTCATGTTTTGAGCTCTTTACGAGCGATCGTCGCTCTCACCTGCTTTCTTTCAAACGGAGCCCGTGCTTTCGCTCTCCGATCTTGGATCTTCGATCACCGATCCGCTGGAGAGAAATTTATAAGATCGATTTGGCGGCATTTCCACTGGACTCCACCAGGCGATTCTTTCGGATGGCACAGGTGATCAGCAATCTTTCTGGCGCCACTGGCCAATCTCACGGGAAACTGTCAGCACCCGAATACATCTAGTTGTGCACCGAAAAAAATTTCACATTCAGAGATGTATTAAATGAAAAACATTTGACAAAAAATTCATTTCTTGCTGATTTGTATTATAATTGAAATGCATTCGAAAATATATAATTATTTAATGTTATATAAATTTCTTGGATGGAATATAATGCACACATAATAATAAGATTTAATCCCAGATTTTCTCCAAGTGTATCAAAGTACCTATACAATGTGGCAGCAGTCCAGGGAAAATATACAGCAACTGCAAAAGCAAACATCATGCAAAATCTTCCTGCATTACACAAACGCGGAAGATTTTCCCCGTACTCGCACATATCATGGATTTTCCAGAGCTCAACCTGCATTTTCATTGCATTTCCATTGATGCTTTCCAGCTTTTCGGCGTGTGCATGTGTGTTAGCATGCGAAACTAGCAGTTAAATTAGCAGTTTTTGCCGCTGCCTAAGCTACAATTTTACACTGCGACTCTTTTGGGTTTTTTCCCTGGTTTCTTTGGTTTCGGTTTCGCTTTTCGGTTTCTTTGCATTTCAGTTTTTATTTCCCCCTTTGCAATTTATAATTGAGTTGCAATTTGGCAGGCTACTATTTGTGGAATGCAGAGGGGCCAGCGGGGGTGGCGGAATTCGAGGAACTTGCATGCGTATTAGTCATCAACTGGCTCGGGAAAAAATTATGAAAAAACTATCGCATTGGTAGAAATATTTGACCAACAAAATGGTGGATTAACACCTCAAATTTTACTCACAAAGGCATCTTAAGAATTTTTAGATTCTATAAAGCTTGTACTCATAAAATTTTAAAGTAAGAATAATCGTATTTACATTCAAATTAAAATATTTCATACTTGTATTTTTTAAGACCTTATGGAAAAACAAGACCCAAAAACTGTTGAAGGGTTAAACCAAAATATGTATTAATATGCCATTTATAGCCTAAACAGAAGACACAACCCCCGATATTACACACAAACGGCCAACGAAAAAAATGGGGCACGATCAAAAGGAGGCACAAATCAAATGGCAGAATCAGAATCCAGAGCAAAAAGCCCAAAACTCGATATCTTGAATCTGTGAAAATGTTGCCGCACGCGATCGAGACATTCGCATTTCATTTTATTTCATTTCGATTCATTGATACCGGAGCAGAAAAACAAGAACCAAAAAAAAAAAACAAGAACGGCCCAGTTCCAAATTAAATAATAAGAGCTCTCTGCTCCCTTGCTCCTTATTATTATTATATTGTATTCCACCCTTTTTTTGCGTGCTGCGTTTTTTGTGTGTGTGCCATTTTCTTAGGAATTCCCGGCAGCCTCATCCGCATCCCATGTCGCACGATCAATCAGAATTTAGGGCTTCCACTCCTCTGATTTCGATCTGAATTTGGATCGGTTTTGGGCCACGTTGCGATCACTTTCCTTTTCACGACAGCTGAATCCCTTTTGGGGGGCGGCACGTGCCTAGAACTCACGATTTCTTCACTTTCCTTGGGTTACTCAAGTTACCTGCCATCACCTTTTACCCTTTCAGGACTTCAGGTTTTAAATTGAAACGTTCACAAGTCATTCAGGCTCTTTACAACGCCGGTAATAATGGTTAAAATCTTAATTTATAACTCAAGAAAAATAAAACTGTCTTTTCAGGTTGTAAAATATTACTACTATTTTATTTTCATAAGATTATTCTTTCTGAGTCTTGAACATCTTGTAAAATCACTCATTACTTTTCTTTTTAGGGGATCAGCTGCCAGTTTTTAGGGGGCGGCACGGGCTTTCTTCACTTTCAACGGCTTCTCGAGTTACCTTAACTCACCTTTTACCCTTTCTGCCCCTTTTTACACTTTGAGATCTTCGATTGCCACGCCCCAAGTCATTAGGGCGCACACTTTCGGCAGGCGGATATTGATTTCCTTGGGTTGACTGGCACTATTCAGCGCTTTCCATCCGATGATGACATCTGTGTTTGCCCATTGTGTTTCACTTTTCATCAAACTTATATTAATAAGTTGCGCGAGGGGCCATAATTAAAGCGAATTTGATATTTCCGGCCGGAGGAGAGACATTTGGTTCACTGAACCCAATAAAAATCCTTGAACTCTCCGTCTCCAGACGGAATGAAAATATTTTTATACATATGTATTGCCAATAATCTATTTCAAACAAAAGACCAGCGCAAATGTGAAAAAAACCTAAGTTAGAACGGCGTCTGCTGCCCTTTTGGCGGCACCCTCACAAAATTATTGACCAGAGTTCCATCCATCTTGGCCAAATAAAAAGCAGAAACCCACACAGGAAAAAATTAAACTAAACATAGAAATCAATCCGTGTTGGGTATATATAGAGAATTTTCATTTGCTTAAATTTGTTTTGTATTATAAACACATTTTAAGGTACCCAAAGCAAATGTAAAGTTAGTTATAATGAAAACCTAGTATTAATATTTACTAATAGTACCCTTCACATTTTTTTGGGGGCTAAACTTTATATTTATTTTTTCTCCGTGATGAAAATGATGAAGCCGCTCGACTTTGAGTTGGACTTGTCCGTCTCATCGGATGCGAGATGCTACCCAAATATTTCTGCTAGAAGGCAGAGGACTTCTGTGCGGTGTGTCGACGTGGTTTTTTGCTTCTGCTGGTCGACCCTCCGCTCACACACATATTTCTTTCTAATCAACATGCTGCAAAACATATAATTCGAATTTTTGATATTTCGACCGACCATTTTGCGGAGAAAATTGCATTTAAACGCCTATTATGCGCTTTTTATTTGCAACCCATACTTTTCTGCCCGAATGCGAATGCCAATTCGAACGCTCCGGCTGAGTCAGTCATGCACAAATACGAATCATTGTATAAGCATTTATTTTGGCCAAGGTACAAGTGTGGATGGGGATGGGGATGTGGATGTCGATGTGGTTCCAATGGGAACTACTAGTTTGCTTCCTGCTTTTCGGGGGTTAATTAACCGAAATCGTAAAATCGTTAGCAAATGAAATAAATTGCGCTCAATTACACGAGTGACATCCAAGGCGCAATCGCAATCGCTGGTGATCGACCTCTATCAATGCGACATTCTTGGCTCGATTAAGTTGGGGAAACAACACGGCTCTTCGGTCAGATAATGAACTTCATATACACTTGCATATATAGTATACCCGTTCAGCCCCCGATACCCGGAGTCGGGGAGCTATGCGCCATGCACTTAATCAAAAAGTACGACAAAATCAAGAGTAAACAAAACTGCAGCGCAGAACTCGACTTGAGAACCGGCAGCGATTCGAACTTCAGCCGGGTGCAATGAACACATGATCCGTCCACAAAACGAAAATTTAAATCTCATTTACTCACTTCACATGTTACAATGCACTGCGAAAATAGTGGCTGCTCGTTGTAATAAACAATGCGATTCAATCTGAAGTGCGATTTTAACTGCTTGCAAGTGCAATGGAAATTTTTTTAAATTATTTATACTTATAATTAAGCAAAATACAATGATTGCTCTTAGTTTTTTCTGCTAAAGTGTAGAACCTTTGTAAGTAAGACATTATAAAGCAACCTTACATCCTTTTGTCAAAGTTATGTACTATTTTTTTGGTTGTTAAAACATCATTTTGGGTTGTCCTCTCGACGTGAACACATCTAACACATCTAAAACATCATTTTCGTGTACTCTCAAATTATTACTTCTCGTTCGGTTCGAAGTAAGTGAAAAATAGTTTATATAAATCCGAAACAAGGTTTAATTTCTTGCTTTATTATTCTGTCAGAATTTTTACGGATTCATCATGTGCTGCGGACCTTGTGGACCCTGCTGTGGGCCCTGCTGCGGGCCATGCGGACCGTGCTGCGCACCCTGCGGCTTCGGATGTGGACCCTCTTTTGGACCCAATGTCTGCGGACCCTGCTGTGCCTGTGGACCCTGTGGCGGCTGCTACTGTGGATACCCTTGCTGCTAGAACCACGCACTTGGGCGGTACCATCCCCCTCAATTCAGTTGGCAATCCGCAATCGAGATAGAGGTCCTTAGCCCAAGCTGACCACCTCACATCCTAATATCCGTGAACCACAATGAAGTATTTTGAGAGCAAATAAATATGTAGTAACGCCCAACCAAACTATACCTCGTTTAATTTACATTTTAAGGGGTGTTGCATTCCTTTTAAGGAGTACTAAACCTTGGCAACTGCTCCTAATTGCACTTTCAGATTATTTATCACCTCCAACGGAGATGATCAGTTGTCATTCTGGTGCAATTTGCATACCCAAAACAATCGGGTTGTGCTGAATTTAGAACCGAAATACATATGTCTAAAGCGGCCCGAATAAGAATTGATCGTCGTCTTCTAATGCGATGTGGTTGACCTTGACGTTTCGCCGAGAGTTTATTGTCCTTTCAATAGAACACGCTAAATAAAACTCAATTTAGAAGTACGCACATACATATTTAACCCACACAAAAGCGTGCATATTTATACATTATTTTTTCTCTTGATTTTTTTTTTTTTTTTGTATATTTACTGCACTAATTCTGCGACGAACTAGTTTCAAGACAGTGGATTCCGATTCCTGAATTCCGAGCCGTATTAAACAACGGCGAGGCGAAAAAATGTCAACGAAATGCATATAAAAAATGTATTTAAATTTACCCAGCTGCCGGTTCCAGTTGCGGATCCCCCTGGAGCCTGAGCCCCCGGCTTTTGGAGCACTTTTCCCCAGCCAATCCGAACCCATCATCAGCTGACTGGATCTACGCGCGCGCCTTTTTAATTGCATCTGCGTTTTTATTTGTGCGACTTTATGCAAATTAAACAAGTTCGCTGCCAAAATATTGCTGCTCGCGTTGATTTGCTGCTGCCTTTAATTATTTATTTGCATTTATGTGTGTTTTGTGGGATTTTGTAGTCGGTGTAAGTAGTTTGGCTAGTCCAAGCGCTTTGTTTTGCTTGCCGAAACTGAGGCACAAAAAAAATATACAAAAACTAAATATAAACCCAAACCTAAACCAAACATGTTTCATGTTTTTTGGGCGTTCGCTGTCAGTGGGAATTTTTCTATCTATGTATGCTCGCTGGCTTTTATTATTGATTAGCTGAATTGCTGATAATTAGTTTGACTTTGAACTTGATTTGAAGCTTGTTTGGAGCCGCAGCAGCAAATGTGTCAATCGTCAGCTGTTTGGGGTTCATCGCGAAGAACGAAGCCCTCTATCACGTGTTGGGTATTAAGTTTCAGTTTGAAATCTTTATATAGTCAATCAAACAAGATTTAGGTTCGTTAGCTTCTGTCAAGTGGCTGTTGGAGTTGAAACTCTCGCATTAAATCATCACTAAAATATTCTTAAAACCTCACATGTCTTTACTAAATCAAATACAATAATCAAAAGTAAGTAAGTAAGTAAATTTTTGTAAGTTGTGTTAATTTATTTCATCTACTTAAAAAAATGAGTCATTCTCTTAATAATATTTTAAATAACTTTTATGTTTGTCAATTCCTTGTAACCTTTTAATTTTAAGCAAAGGAATCGGTTTTTGTTAACACGAACCATTTAAATCTATTTCAAACAATCACCCTAATCGGCTGCTCTTGTTATCCAATTTCCAGCCTCTTTTCCAGTGGGTAACTGGCACTGAGTTTCCCCATTCATGCCCCAATTGCAGCCCAGCGGATCGGTGTGGAGCGTTTCATGATCATGACTAAGGTCAGATTCATAAAAAACCGCATAAACTAGACCCAATTTAGTTGACAAACACACACGAAAAAGCGCTGCGCGAAGAAATTAAAAGCGAAATGAAATTGTTTGTGCAAAAGCCGCCGATTCGAAGGTGAGGGGTTGCCAACTGCTGGGGGGCGGCGCATTTGCATAGACATTTGCACGTCGAGGTTTGTGGTTTTGGGTGTCCAGAGGCGTATCGGGTGGACGATGGAGGCCCCCTACACGGTGGGAAATACGAACAGTTTTCCAAATGGACCCTACACTAATACACTACGCTTGAAAAAAATTAATACTTCAAGTGCAAGAAACACATGTTTGAAACGTATGAATCGTAGATAAGCAAAATAGGCAGGTAATACTTTATAATTGATAATACTTTAATCTTTGTATTTGCGAGCAATTTTAATATATATTTATATTTTATCAACAAACCACATGTTGTTAAAAAGATTAAAACCGTATTGTTAAAGTTCTTCTAAAACCACAAACAATCACAAGTTGAAGAATTTACATTTCATTATCTAAGAAGAAAGCCCAGACTAGAAATATTTCTCGGTGTATTAGATAGTGAGTGAGGTGCTTCCATTTTCAAGGGTTCGCCTTGTCTGGCGGCTCGGATTAGCCGCTTCCACATTGAACTTGAGCTCGAATCCGAATCTCCCGGGGCGGCGGTGCATAATCCATAATCCAAGACAAGGCATAATCCAATCAGGTTCTGGCCGATTGTTGTTGCCGGATCTGGTGCAGTTTCGCCTAAGTCATGCGCGTCCGATGATATCACGTGTTATAATTAGACCGATGCATTTTCACTTTCCACGGGGGAGCTGGGGAGCTAAAAACCGAATCCGAGTCCGAATCCGAGTCGCAGCGCCGCGATCTCAAATGTCCGCATCCGCATCCGCATCGAAGACAGTGGACAGTGAACACCACCGGCGAGTGACAGCTGAAAATCGTGATATTTGATGTTTGTATCTGCGATTTGATTTGACCGGGAACGGAACCCCATTGAGCCATCAATGGAGCGGATCGCATTGCCCGTAAAGTGTCGTTCATTATGACCTCCTGTTGTTGTTTCCCCACTCTTGGCTACAATGTAATCGATGGGGTGGTGGTCAGGGGGGCGGTAGGTTCTTTAAAATATGCAACCGCAATACTGTCAATATTACTGGGCACTCCATCCAGCACTCGGATGGAATCCACTTGGCACTCCACCAGAGCAAAAGCAGCAGCAACAGCAGCAGCAGCAGGTTGACCATGAGAACATGTTATTAAATTACTGTAATAATGTATTAAGTATGTAAGAATGCTACAAATGTTAATATGTAATAATAATTGTAATGGCCGATATGTCAGAGAGACCGATCTACTCGACTTTGGCCAACTGTCCGTCTGTCCCCCCGATAACTTCTACGCACTCTGTGTGTCCAGCGCCCATTTGACATTTCCATTCCGATTTCCATTCTCAGTTCCATGAAAGTGCTAATAATGCACTTATGTGCGAGTATACTCGTATATGTACTGCCCGCGGGCCGATTCCGATATATCGGTGATATATATACAATTTATGGTGCCTTCATTTGCGTCAGTTCAACTGACGCGACTGGGTTGGGTTTTGATTATTTTTTTTTGTTTTTTGCCACCCATAAGCTGCTTGGGAGGTGTATAAATACATATTTCAGCGGGTGAATCCAGAAATTTTGAAAAGTGTGCCGAGTTTTTACGTTTATAATTAAGAGATGTTCATTTGCTCTTAATAACATTAAATGGTTTCATTAAAAGTAATGTTTGTTTTGCTTGAACTTTAATCCAACCAATACTACAAACTATTTTTTACTTTTTTACCAAATCGATATTCATTGCAAAGTCTTTAAATATTTCTTAGTTCAAGTTTCTAAGAACCATGACGCTCCCTCCCAATTTATTTATTTACGTACCCCAGCCTAAGAATAAAGTTATTTTAAGTAGACTCTGTTATTATCTGCGAATGTTGCTGCTTTGCTGTGTACATAAGTCCCTTAATTATATGCAAACGCTCGGATGGCTTTCGTCAAGACAACCTAATATAAAAAAATATGTTAATTAATTTTTTCCCCTTTAGTATTCCTTTTTTATTAAATCGTTCCCGGGTGCGCATTTGTTTTCTTCTTCTTTTGGCTGACGATGATTTGGGTGTTATGCAATCAGTACGATTATTTCAACATTTCTACAATAATAAAATGGCAAATTGAAAAAGTTAAGGATATGCATATCCAGTTTTAATCACTCGATTATCTGGATTCGGTAATTTCATGGGCTTTTTATTTATGTTTGTGGGGTTTTAATTTGGTTTTTTTTTCCCATTTGGTTTATGGGCTGCTGGCAACAAGTTAAACTTGTAAATAAATCCAATTATTGTGCCGGCGTTCGACTAATTAATATAACCTATTTATAAGTTGTTCGAAACGATGTCGGTGCATTAAGTATAACAATTTATGGCAGCAAATGTCAGTGGTGTCCGATTTTTATGTTTCGCATTGTGATATCTGCATTAGCATGTTCTTTTTCGCATTGTTTATTTGCGTATTTGCACAATTGCAAATCATAAACAATCTGCGTCTGGTTTGGGCCTGGTCACCAGCCGATCATTAAACATTTATAAACAAATTATGTCAATTTGTATGTAAACACGAATCCGAATCGAATCAAATCGCCGCAAGTGTCTGGCCATCGAGTGCAGACGTGTTAGGAGAGTCGCCTTTCGGCTAGCCAGCTCACATGGCAAATATTGGATTGCAGCTTGCCGTTTTCTGTTTTTCAGTTTTCTGTTTTCTGTTTTTCAGTTTTCAGCTGGCACTTGGCTGCCGATTCGGCTTACCGATCACAGGCAGAGAAAATGATATGGTCAACATGTCCGGCTTTCCTGAATGAGTTTGTTTTTGTTTATAAAAATTTATAGGATCTGGTCAGCCAATTTCTGTTGTTTCACTTGTAAATTCCATGTGATATATGCTATTTAAATGTTTTTTGCCCTTTGTAAAATGTGATTCCCAAATGCAACGAACTGAACTTTGATCCCGGTTTTTCTCCGTGCAATTCCCCGATCTCGGCTCAAAGTTTCAGCGTCGTGTCGCGTCACCGTCAACATTTAGTTTGGCTTTGCATTTTGTTACTTGAGCTAAATTACAGCGCATGAAATACGGAAGTTGTTATTGCTGTTGTTGCTATTACGGCATTGATTGCAACCTGCACTTACAAGTATATATACAGATATATATATACATATGTATATTTAGTTGTAGAGGGGTTGGTGGAGTAGAGGGGGGAGGGGGAGTTTTGGCCGCGGCCAAAGGGCGTGAGTGTTGGCCCAAAGTTGTATGCTGCTAATTTTGATTTATTACAAATCACCATTTATGGCGTTTTTATCGCAGCAACGCTTCCTGTTCTCCATCAGATCTCCACACAGTCGTGTGTGCAACTATGACTAGGCGTCTTTTCCCGATACTTTACGATACTACACGATACGAAACGATACGATCATTGAGCTGACGACTGATCTCAAGCTCGAGCATAGCGCGTGTTATTTGATATTGAACTTGGCTTTGAGTCGACTGTGGCACGAGTTCTGTCGCGTAAACTGGCTCAAGTGCCCGGTGTTCCGTTTCTCGTCTTATTCTAATTTATTAATTATTTATTTATGTTGTCAGCGATCGGCGATACTCGCCGTAGGTGGGCAATTGGGATCGGTTGGGGGTGGATTTGGACTTTGGGGGGCGGGGAGCAGGGAGCTTGGCCGTGGCGCATTTTGTGCATTAAACGCCTTAGAGCCATTTGCATGGTTATTGATCTGGCTTATGCAAAAGCCAAACTTTTAATGCGACACATGCGCCCATAAATGGGGTGAATGTCATTCTATATTTTCGTGCAAACGTCGCGATCGTGAACTTCTGACTGGGATGTAATAAATCATAATTCTTGTAAGTATTTTAAAGTATATCATATTATATGTGCTGCTACTGAAAAGTTACTAAGAACTAATTAAATGTTAATAGCAATTTCTACTATTTTTCTGTGAAGCTCTGCACACAGTACTGCATTCGCAAAACTACATACATTTATTGTATTGATTTATTTGCATAATCCGATTATGAATGTAACAATTTAAACAAATTATTATTATATGCTAATTGCGGATATTGGATAAATATTTACTTTCATTTTATTTTAATTGGCTCCCAGTTGATCGCTAACTAGAGCATTCAAAATATTCCCATGTAATTGACTTCTCCCCCCTGGCTAACGTCATATTCCGGTTTCGGGAATATTTCTTCCCAAAAAAGAATTCGCCGAGAAATAACAAAAAACAAAGCAAAATACTTGTTTCGCTCAAAATACGATAAAGTAATTAATTGGTGCTAATCTGTGCAACAAAGAAGTATAATAACAATAAGACTAATGTGCCAACGATCGTCTGGCAAAGTAGCAAGACTATTGGGATAAAAACACACAATCGAAAAAAATGTATTTGAAACAGAGTTAATTAAGTGCATTCTGTTTGCCAACAAGCAGACGAGTTTCGCCCTGTTTAATGTGTGATAGGAATACTTTCGATCGTAATGCTCGCCGGCGTATTGTTCGGGACTCAATTTAAATTTCAATTTATACAGACAGAGGACTTGCTTTTAATGTGCTTCTCACCTGCTAAACTCAAGGTCGCACCCCCTTTTTTTTTTGTTAATGGGGAATTAAATGTCGCGACTAAAGTGCGGATTGCAAATAATGGGTTAATCTGGGCTGGGTTTTCGGGCATTCCTGGATGGCCAATGACTTGGCTGAAAAGCCAAAATGCAAAAGGGCTCACTTCCCATGGTTCTTATGATTAATCACAATTGTGTGTTGCTATCAATTTTAATTTCGTTATAAAAGTTTACATTACCACCGGCTGCCGGCAAACAAAGGCCGAAATCCAAGACCCAAAAGAAGCACATGACACCTCAAACAAACCAAGAAAAAAATACAAAAAATACAACAAAAATAAGAAAAAAATGGACAAGAAGAAGCAGACAGACGAAAACCTTTCGAAGAAGAAGCTATGTGCTATGATACCATAATCCACGAATAAAACTAAAGAAACACAACCACAGATACAGATACATTTACAGATACAGATACACACGTTTACAGGCACACACCAAAAAGCTCACAAATAGTTCAATGAACTTATTTTTGTTGTATGTTGCTATGCTGACTCTCTCTCTTTCCCTCTCTTTTCCTCTCCGCTGCGCCTGTGTGTGTGTGCCTATTTATTTATGTTTTATTTTTATTTGTTTCGTCTATTTGAATTCATTTTTATGTGGCCAAAAGGTGGGAAACACTTTGGTCAAAGCCAACCGAAGTGCATTGAAAGCTCCCTCGACAAACACACTTGTATCTCATAGATATATAGCCTAAAGATATCTCGCTGAAGATCGAAGAAGATACATTTATATTTACCACGTCTCCCAGAAAATGAAGTCTTTTTCGTCTTCTTTGATCTGCATTTAGTTTTCTTCAGCGCGGAGTATCATAAAATATTGTCACGTAGTCCAGCGGCTCTCGTTCTTCTAGATTGTAGATCTTGAATGAATTTTGATAGCCCTGCAAAAAATTGGACTTTCACATGCCTCTAATCAAGTGTGAATAATCCCATTTTGGGCCAGTCGGTAGGCAAAAAGTATTTAAGCTTAATTGTTATGCTGATAGAGGAGGCGCTAGATGGATTGGTTTCAGCTTCAGGCCTAACAAAAAATTAAAGGGAAAAACAAAAGCATACAAGAGTCTCACCTGACAGGTGTACAAACACACACAAACACACAGGTAGCCGGGTGTTTGCCAAAGTGTGAGTGTTGGCCAGCTCACGTTTCGTTTGCCGTCTGGGGAGCTCAAAACTTAAGAGCTCTTTCCGTCTGTTTTGGCCAAATATCAAAGTAATTTTTACATTTTAAACAATTATGAATATTTTGGAGCCTCTGGCACGTCGAATTGTAATTGCTCTTAAAGGCCTTTAATTGAGTTAATTGTGAAACAATACTCTGTACATAATAACAAGCAATTTAAAAAGTTAACCAAACTTATAACTGCAAATAAGTATTTATTGTACATACTATATTATAGTCCCAATTATGAAACCATAAATAAACTCATTGAATTTCAACTTGCTTATCACTATGGCTTTACTTATCTGCATGAGACTCGACATCCTGAACTGATATTTTCTATTGGGTGACTTGTATATTTTTGGGAATTTTCAGTATGCAATTGCAAATAATAAGATTAAAATAAATAGGTATGTTTTATATATAAAGAAAAATTAATATTCAAATGCCCAGTCGAAATGCAGTATACCCCATTCAAGGGCTTCGCACTGCCAAAAACAATGTGTAATAGCTTTTTAATTGAATTGTCTCAAAAACGGCGAACTTGGCTGCTTTCGAAGTTATTTTTGTTTGGCTTTACGAGCTGTAGGCGCGTGCGTTCGGGTTTGGGTGCTATTAATTAATTGTCATGTGCTTATTACACAATCTAGTTGTTGGTGGGCGGTGAGCTGCTATCGTCAAGATGCTGGAACGGACTGGCTTACGCAATTTATTCAGCCGCCAAGTTTGCACAGGTGCCCTCCCACCGCTGACGTCACTGATAGTGGCTGCAAATAAAAAATAAGAAAAAAAATAAGAAAAAAGAAAATGCAGTCAGCGACTAAGTACACAAGACGGCTTAGATGTTTTCGCGACTCGCTGCGCAATTGGTTAACTTGGACTTGGCCAACAAGCCTAAAGTCAGTGCCAAGCAATGAAAATTGCAACGTGTTTTGGCATTAGACGTGAAAGTGGCTAAGTGAGTGGGTGGGTGAGTTTCGCAGGGGGAATGGGAATGGGCTTCGAAAAGGAGAGGGTAAAACGGCCCACACCAAACGTCAGTTGGTTGGCTTTTATGGCACGTAATTTGCAATTGGCAAAACCAAGTCCAAGACATTCAGTGCGGCTGCCTCGTTTGCCGCTGGCTAACTTTTCACTTTTCATTCTGCGCTTTTCCACCTCTTGCCATTTTCCTTTCGGCCATCCGACGTACGTGCCTCGAGGTGCATATTTTGGCCCGTTGGCCTATTAAGTCCTGGGTTCTTGTTGGCCATCGGCCAAAGTCTGCGTCGAGTACTGGGAAAAACCGAAACCCCCATTCGCACAACTGCTTAATGTTGCTTTTTAAAGACAGGCGACCCATTTTGCCTGCATATTGCGCATACGCCCCGTGATGAATCAAACACCATCCACTTATGACTAATGCCAGATTAAGCCGAACTGTAAGATCTGACACGTGAATCGTCTGAAAACTATGCGACAAACAAGTTACAAATATTTTAAATATTTTTCATACCTCCTTTTTTGTTGGTTTTTGGCAAAAAAAAACTGGAGGCAAGAAAAAATATTTGCAAATTAGGAGAAACTCTCATATTTTTGAAGGCGCCAAGAGAGATGAAACCGAAACTGAATATATAACAAAAGACACTTGTCTGGGTGAAATTTTCACTGGATATTCAAATGAACCAACAACAAATGTGGCTGCTGGCTAAACAAACAAACAACAACCAACACACAAAAACGGAAACCGTTAAAGCCAAAAAGACAACAACATCAAACGTTAGTTTTGTGAACGCTTTCAAATAGTACACTGAACATAATTGGAAGGGATTTACCGTATATTTTTAAATGTAAAAGAAATGATACAACATTAAAGGAATAAGAAAACTGTATAAATATTATTTGACAAATATTTTTAACTAAAATCAAAAATAGCAAGAATTGTTCACATAAACCAAAAAGGAACCTCAGATAAATCATATTTATATTTTGTTTTATTAACATAGATGAGTTCTTTATCCTTGGATAATCAAACCCTGATTTTCCCTCAGTGTACGGATCTGTTGTCGTTGATGTTGCTGCTGTTGGTGAGGCGTGCTCCGTTGTTTACCCCACTTGAAAGCGACTGAAGATCAATGGATTGTATGACCAAGACCAAGACCAAAGTTGCTGGTGTTGGCCTACCACTTTCGTTGTTACTGTTGTGGATTTTTTGTGTGTTTTTTTCCGAGCCACCGCTAGAGCTTTGAGCGATTTTTCATTGGAATAGAAAGTGAATTGAATTTGTTTTCGCTGGCGGACTGCGCGTTTCATTGCTCTTCACGTTGTCGTCTTCATTGGGGTGCCGTTGTTTACACTGAAAACAACACAGACACAAACCGAAAGCAGATGCTTGCAGAGACAATCTTCTGGAAATTGGACCATGTCATTGACCTTTCCGCTTTTGGCTGTCCCAAAAGCAGTGAGAGTGTTGTTTGTTGTTTATCTTTCGGTTTCAGTTGTTGGCTAGCCCCGGGAAGAACGGCAGTGAAAGAGAAGCTTTTATGGACTTTACTCGAATGCAATTATTGGGGGAAGTCTGTGAAGTTTCCAGATGGTGACTGGAAAATTCGGGAAAATATATACAGCTATAGCTTAAACCTAACAAAATAATCATGGTTGCAATTAAATAATAAAAAACTAATTTCAAAGGTTTTTTTATTCGATTTTGTCAAATGTATTTAATTGGTATTTTTATAATTTTTTATTTTGTAAAATTAATCATTGATTTCATCATGCTACTTACTTTAGCTTTCCATCAGCAATCATTAAATGAAATGCCAATAATAATAAACGTCCAGTAAAAACTACCAAGTTAGGGTTATTTTTTTAGTAATGCAAGTTCTCTGTCAAACTATTCAATCAATCAATGCAACTAAATATGTGCTGAAATGTTTAAAATTTGATTTCTCATAAAAATAAACTAATTAAATGACTAAAGGAATAATCGAACAATTTCTTGGTATCTAAATTAAATCGAAATTAACCCAGATGCTTAGCCAAACTGCTCGCGACATCCAGTGAGTTGTTTTTCTGTCCCAGATTGATCCGAGATCCACTGTCGCTTTCTATTTGTGGTGTCTTCTAGCGTTTTCCAACGCGGAACCACCGAGCCACGGGCTGCAGTCTGCTGACTCGATTTCTTTTACCGAAAATGTGTAAATTGAACGCAGAGCGGCGGCATCGAGCCAATGGGTTTATTCACCTTTCGCCTAATTATCAAAATACATAAGCGGAGTGTACCAGAAAGCGATATACATATGTATGTATGTATATGTTGGCCCGAGAGGCGTGCAAAAGGCAAAAGCGTCGACCAAGTCAAAACCAAACCGATTCAGTCCAATCCAATCCGATGACGAAGACGGGAACGGGGACTCGACTCAACTTCAATGAAATCAATTTTACGATAATAATTTCTTGAACAACCTGGGGAAAGAGGCCTGTGAAGCCCTGCCGATTCATATATAAACATTGATTCAGACCCGGCCAGCAGCTCATGTACCGTTGGAAATTTCTTGCCTTTTCTTTTTATTTTTTTTTCTTTTCTCAGCCAGCGTTGTGTATAAATTTTGTTTTGTATGTGTATTTTGTTGCTTTTTTTCGTTGTTATTGTCTTTCACAAATGTAGGTCAAGTTATACGTTCCGTTGCTGTGTGTGAGTGTGAGTATCTGTGTGTGTGGGGCTCGTGGGACGGAGTTGCGTGCCTGGAGAAAGAGGGGAGGGGGAGGGCAGAGGGAAAGGGGAGGGTGGATCCGGGGGCGGTGCGATCGGGGCTGTCATCCCGTCGCACTCTGAATGACTGACTAAAAGTCGGCCGAAGAGTCGAAGGCACTGACAGTATTTTCTAGTAGCTCCATCCCCGGCCAACTTTCACTTAGAAAGTTCTGCTTGCGGTTATGCGGAATCGGTTTTTTTTTTGGCTTTTCGATTTTATTTGTATACCCTTGCCGAGGGTCCGATCGTTCATTCCCAGAATTCACACTTCCCCACGAAAGAAAGTAGGGAGAACGACAAGAATATCATCTTCCCCCAATTTCTTTTCCAAGAAATAAATAAGTTTATAAATATCAATAAGGCAGAGGTCTTCTCGAACTTTGTGAGTGGTTAAATAGATTTGATTTAAAATCTTCTGGAAAGCACTTATTTCTATAAGTACGTAAACAATAATCGTTTTTGTATAATAATTTTGCAATATGTCATAAATGGCTGTTACTCATGAATGTAATTTTATTAGTCATAGATCAGGAATTTACTGAGTGTCATAATTAATTTAATTATTATAAACCCTAGTTTAGTTTTAATAGCTAAAAATAAAAATTGTGACCGGTATTGCTATAAATAAAGAGTATCCTTAAAGGGCAGTTTTCTGATTAATAGGAAAAGTCTTTTAGCCAAGGAACCGTTGATATTGAAGGGTATTCACAGCTTCGCATAACAATACTTTTGCCTCTGTCTTGGCTCTGATGTTTTTTCGGAGCCTTATGAGTTGGCTCACAGACTGTGGCTGAAAGCGATATGAATGAATATCACCGGTGGCCGACAGCAAGTTAACTGGGTCAACGCGTGTGTGGGGGCCTGGGAAGATCTGATTGCAGTCGGATCTGAGTGATCTGAGTGGATCAAATCAAATTGAATCGAGTCGAATGGAATCGCATGAAAACTGACTGATGATCGCTTAATTGCATTTTCAATGCGATTCGTTGAGTGTCTGGGAAAGCTTTCCGTTAGGCGACGTCATCAGCGCCGGCGGCGCAGCAACCTTGGCGATCAGCTGTTCGCTCCGAGTGGATTTCCCTGAACTTCATACTGAAAAGCTAATGTGCGCGTGTCTATTAATAGACTCTCTTGCTCGCAGTTTTCCGCTCTCCGCGGGCGAAGCTCTCCGCGGACTTCCTGCTGGGAAAACCTGCTGGCGGAGAGCGTGAAAAGCTTGGGGCGCTCTCTTAGCTGGAGCCACGCTCTCTCCCTCTCTCTCTCTCTCTCTCAGAATCACAAGTTCTCGGCTGTTTGTGTTGTTGTTTTTGCTGCAGTTGCTGTTGTTGTTGGTACTGTTCGTGTGCTATTATTGACCTAATCACTTGTGGAGCACAAACGAACATTGAACTTTTACTTCCGCATCAGCGTTGCCTGCGAGAGATTTGCTCTTTCGGTCGCCTGGAAAATATTTTTGCATTAGGGAAAATCCGATTTCCCCCCCTCGTTTTTCCATTTTTATTGATCATTTCCAGGCCGCCTGGCCGATGGCGACCGCCCAGTGACATTAATTAATGCCCACAGATTCATCAAATATGCGCCGGTCGTTTGGAAAATCATATTTTATGCTCCCCCGGCAGCAATTTGTCCGCGGCGAAGCCCCCCAGAGATTTGTGATTGTGTGTGTTGCTGTGTGAGTGTGTGTATCTGGAAAATCTGGTAATTTAATGCGACAATTTTGAGCTGGTCGCTGGTCCATCTATAAGAAAGATATCGGGGGGAGAAGCAAGGATCCCATGGAGAAGAAAAATACACTGGTGATCTTCAGTTTTAAATATGGTTTTCTTTTAATATTATATTTTATGGGTGTGAGAGGTGTGTGTTTGGGTTGCCTGGATGTTGGTCGAAGGTGTAGACATATAAATAGCTTAATACGCTTAAGATCTAAACAAAAATTTCTCGCTCCGAATGATTCTCGTGACTCTCAACGAGAGAGAAAAAACATTACAAATCGTTGGCAATAAATAAAATTATAATTTAAACAAATGATGATTTGCTCGAGAAATATGACACTAAACGTAATACTCTTTGCGTAATCTTTTCCAGCTTGAAGAAGCAATTACAAGTGTATATATAACATATATGGTTTGTGTGTGTGTTTGTTTTGTGTGTGATACGATATAGGATATAGGATATGTGTGCGCGTTTCCGTGTTTTGTGAACAGCAATGAACAATATTTCGTTTAAATAGTATGATAATAATAAATAATTAATATAGTAGGTATGGTAGGCTAGGCAAAAACTACATAAATACAAAAGTTCGCGTCGCAGGCCTCTGGGGATCCCCCAGCTTTCTCCTCCTCCGGCAGCTGGAAGTCTCCTCGCGGCCACGAACGCGCAACCAGCGCGCTCCCCCAATCATGCCCAGAATTTGTGGATAAGGCACGGCTTTTTGGGGCTCTGTCGTTGGGGGGGGACGTACTAGTACTGCCCGGTTGGATCCAGGCAGTCCTGCCGCCTCTTTTGGCGCGAGTCCTGCGAGTCGCGGGGTCGCCGATAGGTTCCTGTGGGATCCAGCATTTTGTTGGCTTCTTTTGTAGTTTACTTTTGAAATGAGGATGGTATTTGCAGTATTTAGCCTGCTTGCTTGGCTAAATGAGGATCTGTTTGAGTTGGAGCCTTAGTAGGTGCCAGTGGGGTCCAAATCGAGAGACATTTTGAGACTGTTTTTGATGACTTTCAGATGAATATTCAAAATATATGGTTGTTCTTTTTGGCTGCTCCTTCTTCAGTATTGACCAGTGGGATCCAGATAGGCGGCCATGGTTAAGATCTTTGATTTATTTAGGGTTTTGTGAGATTTTTAAGGGCTTTCTTTCTTCGTCTCCGAAATCTTCTTTAGTACTGGCCA